>NC_080073.1:50423311-51023311 GCF_949987535.1 Balaenoptera acutorostrata | reverse complement strand
GTGGGTTTGTCATACATGGCCTTTATTATGTTGAGGAAAGTTCCCTCTATGCCTACTTTCTGGAGGGTTTTTATCATAAATGGGTGTTGAATTTTGTCAAAAGCTTTTTTCTGCATCTATTGAGATCATCATATGGTTTTTCTCCTTCAATTTGTTAATATGGTGTATCACGTTGATTGATTTGCATATATTGAAGAATCCTTGCATTCCTGGGATAAACCCCACTTGATCATAATGTATGATCCTTTTAATGTGCTGTCGGATTCTGTTTGCTAGTATTTTGTTGATGATTTTTGCATCTATGTTCATCAGTGATATTGGCCTGTAGTTTTCTTTCTTTGTGACATCTTTGTTTGGTTTTGGTATCAGAGTGATGGTGGCCTCATAGAATGAGTTTGGCAGTGTTCCTCCCTCTGCTCTATTTTGGAAGAGTTTGAGAAGGATAGGTGTTAGCTCTTCTCTAAATGTTTGATAGAATTCGCCTGTGAAGCCATCTGGTCATGGGCTTTTGTTTGTTGGAAGATTTTAAATCACAGTTTCAATTTCAGTGCTTGTGATTGGTCTGTTCATATTTTCTGTTTCTTCCTGGTTTAGTCTCAGCAGGTTGTGCATTTCTCAGAATTTGTCCATTTCTTCCAGGTTGTTCATTTTATTGGCATATAGTTGCTTGTAGTAGTCTCTCTGATCCTTTGTATTTCTACAGTGTCAGTTGTTACTTCTCCATTTTCATTTCTAATTCTGTTGATTTGAGTGTTCTCCCTTTTTTTCTTGGTGAGTCTGGCTAATGGGTTATCAATTTTGTTTAACTTCTCAAAGAACCAGCTTTTAATTTTATTGATCCTTGCTATTGTTTTCTTCATTTCTTTTTCATTTATTTTTGATCTGATCTTTATGATTTCTTTCCTTCTGCTAACTGGAGGTTTTTTTTTGTTCTTCTTTCTCTAATTGCTTTAGGTGTAATGTTAGGTTGTTTATATGAGATGTTTCTTGTTTCTTGAGGTAGGATTGCATTGTTATAAACTTCCCTCTTAGATCTGCTTTTGCTGCATCCCATAGGTTTTGCGTCGTCGTGTATTTATTGTCATTTTTGTCTAGGTATTTTGTGATTTCCTCTTTGATTTTTTCAGTGATCTCTTGGTTATTTAGTAGTGTATTGTTTAGCCTCCATGTGTTTGTATTTTTTTTTTTTTTTTTTAGAAATTCACGTTCTTTTATTTATTTATTTTATTTATGACTGTGTTGAGTCTTCGTTTCTGTGCGAGGGCTTTCTCTAGTTGTGGCAAGTGGGGACCACTCTTCATCGCGGTGCGCGGGCCTCTCACCGTTGCGGCCTCTTGGTGCGGAGCACAGGCTCCAGACGCGCAGGCTCAGTAATTGTGGCTCACGGGCCCAGTTGCTCCGTGGCATGTGGGATCTTCCCAGACCAGGGCTCGAACCCGTGTCCCCTGCATTGGCAGGCAGATTCTCAACCACTGCGCCACCAGGGAAGCCCTGTGTTTGTATTTTTTACAGATTTTTTTCCTGTAATTGATATCTGGTCTCATAGCATTGTGGTCAGAACAGATACTTGATACGATTTCAATTTTCTTAAATTTACCAGGGCTTGATTTGTGACCCAAGATATGATCTATCCTGGAGAATGTTCCATGAGCACTTGAGAAGAAAGTGTAATCTGCTGTTTTTGGATGGAACGTCCTATATATATCAATTAAGTCCATCTGTTTAATGTATCATTTAAAGCTTGTGTTTCCTTATTTATTTTCATTTTGGATGATCTGTCCATTGGTGAAAGTTGGTGTTAAAGTCCCCCACTATTATTGTGTTACTGTCGATTTCCCCTTTTATGGCTGTTAGCATTTGCCTTGTGTATTGAGGTGCTGCTGTGTTGGGTGCATAAAGATTTACAGTTGTTATATCTTCTTCTTGGATTGATTCCTTGAGCATTATGTAGTGTCCTTCTTTGTCTCTTGTAATAGTCTTTATTTTAAAGTCTATTTTGTCTGATATGAGAATTGCTACTCCAGCTTTCTTTTGATTTCCATTTGCATGGAGTATATTTTTCCATCCCCTCACTTTCAGTCTGTGTGTGTCCCTAGGTCTGAAGTGGGCTTCTTATAGACAGCATATATATGAGACTTGTTTTTTATCCATTCAGCCATTGTATGTCTTTTGGTTGGAGCATTTAATCCATTTACTTTTAAGGTAATTATCGATATGTATGTTCCTATTACGATTTTCTTAGTTGTTTTGGGTTTGTTATTTTAGGTCTTTTCCTTGTCTTGTGTTTTCTGCCTAGAGAAGTTCCTTTAGCATTTGTTGTAAATCTGGTTTGGTGGTGCTGAATTCTCTTAGCTTTTGCTTGTCTGTAAAGGTTTCAATTACTCTGTCGAATCTGAATGAGATCATTGCTAGGTAGAGTAATCTTGGTTGTAGGTTTTTCCCTTTCATCACTTTAAATATGTCCTGCCACTCCCTTCTGGCTTGTAGAGTTTCTCCTGAAAGATCAGCTGTTAACCTTATGGGAATTCCCTTGTATGTTATTTGTTGTTTTTCCCTTGCTGCTTTTAATATTTTTTCTTTGTATTTAATTTTTGATAGTTTGATTATTATGTGTCTTGCTGTGTTTCCCCTTGGATTTATCCTGTATGGGACTCTCTGAGCTTCCTGGACTTGGTTAACTATTTCCTTTCCCATATTAGGGAAGTTTTCAACTGTAATGTCTTCAAATATTTTCTCAGTCCCTTTCTTTTTCTCTTCTTCTTCTGGGACCCCTATAATTCAAATGTTGGTGCATTTAATGTCTCAGAGGTCTCTGCGACCGTCCTCAATTGTTTTCATTCTTTTTTCTTTATTCTGCTCTGCGGTAGTTATGTCCACTATTTTATGTTCCAGGTCACTTATCCGTTCTTCTGCCTCAGTTATTCTGCTATGGATTCCTTCTAGAGAATTTTTAATTTCATTTATTGTGTTGTTCATCATTGTTTGTTTGCTCTTTAGTTCTTCTAGGTCCTTGTTAAACGTTTCCTGTATTTTCTCCATTCTATTTCCAAGATTTTGGATCATCTTTACTATCATTACTCTTAATTCTTTTTCAGGTAGACCTCCTATTTACTCTTCATTTGTTTGGTCTGGTGGGTTTCTGCCTTGCTCCTTCATCTGCTGTGTGTCTCTGTCTTCTGATTTTGCTTAACTTACTGTGTTTGGGGTCTCCTTTTCACAGGCTGTAGGGTCATAGTTCCCGTTGTTTTTGTTGTGTGCTCCCAGTGGGTAAGGTTGGTTCAGTGGGTTGTGTAGGCTTCCTGGTGGAGGGGATTGGTGCCTGTGTTGTGGGTGAGTCTGGGTCTTGTCTTTCTGGTGGGCAGGACCACATCTGGTGGTGTGTTTTGGGGTGTCTGTGACCTTATTACGATTTTAGGCAGCCTCTCCGATAATGGGTGCGTTTGTGTTCCTGTCTTGCTAGTTGTTTGGCATAGGGTGCCCAGCACTGTAGCTTGCTGGTTGTTGAGTGTAGCTGGGTCTTAGCATTGAGATGGAGGTCTCTGGGAGAGCTTTTGCCATTTGATATTACGTGGAGCCGGGGGGGGTCTCTGGTGGACCAATGTCCTGAACTCAGCTTTCCCACCTCAGAGGCACAGGCCTGACACCCGGCCGGAGCACCAAGACCCTGTCAGTCCATGGTTCTGAAGAAAAGGGAGAAAAAATGGAAGAACGAAAAAATAAAATAAAATAAAAAAGTTATTAAAATAAAAAATTTAAAAATTATTAAAAATAAAATAAATTAACAAGTAAGAATAGAAAGAAAAAAAAAGAAGAAGAGAGCAACCAAACCAAAAAACTAATCCTCCAATGATAAGAAGTGCTAAAAACTATACTAAAAAAAAAAAACCAGTCAGAACCCTAGGACAAATGGTAAAAGCAAAGCTATACAGACAAAATCACACAAGGAAGCATACAGATACACACTCGCAAAAAGAGAAAAAGGAAAAAAATATATATATCTTTGGGAAGTCTGAGGTCTTCTGCCAGCGTTCAGTAGGTGTTCTGTAGGAGTTCCACATGTAGATGTGTTTCTGATGTATTTGTGGGGAGGAACGTGATCTCCACGTCTTATTCCTCTGCCATCTTGAAGGTCTCTCGTTTGTTTTTTAAAGCAAAAATGAAATCAGTGAAATCACTAAAAATATAGCTAAAACTTTTAAATAAAACCAAAATGGTATCTTACATGTTTTTGCAATGAAAGCACAAACAAAAACACAAAACAATACAATACAAAAGGCTGTTAAAAAAACTGAGTATTTTAAAGAGGATTATTTTTGGAATTGTTTATGTATGCACGCACGATAAATTTAGTACTTTGATAGTGGTTGTCTAACTGTGTTTTCTTGAAACACTAATATTCACCTGGTTGGACTGAGGTCATCTATTCTTAAATCATAACTGTCATATTTTTCTAAGCATGTCTGCTATTTGTCACCAGTACACAAGGAGATAGATACAGAGACTGAGAGTAAACAGGTGGAAACTTTGGTTGGCAAAGTAATTTAATTTCTGTTTAATCTAGTAATACAACTAAATGGGGTTTACATTTTTTATCTTTGTTTTTTCTTTCATTTTTAAAATAATTCTTTTATATCACATTTTACTAAAATATCGGTCCATGGTAGAGTGGGAATAAAACAAAACAAAGCAACAATAACACCAACAAAGAAAAAATCCATCTCGTTAGTTAGAAGAGCTTTGTTCTAGAATTCTCTTGATTAATCTGGAGTTTGAAAAAGAAGTGTATTTTCCAAAGCTCCTCGTCTCCATGACACATTCAGCACATTAATTCATTTCAGTGCAAGGCTAAAGGTAAAAGTGCCTCCTCTAATATCAACATTTCATATTTTCATTTAACGAAGCCTATTTAATTTTCCTGTTTTATAGAAATGATTTTAAATAGAGAGAATACTTATTTAGAAAACACTTTCTTCTGACAAAGTATACCTGACCTTCAAATTGACATTGTATGGCAGGCAGCCTGTGAGCCATAATGACGACAATAAGTTTTAATACAAAATATCTTCCGCTTTTCCTGGCAGAGTAACGACATCTTTGCTGACACTCGTGACACACTGTCTTGGTGGTGATGCCAGAGAGGGGGCAGCTTGTTTGGAACTGCAGAAGAGTCTGCCCTTAGCTGCCTGCTTCTCTGATGGTCCGGTGCTTCCAGGGGCTGGCTCATCACCTGTAAGCAGAGTGTCTGAGGGCCTGTCAAAGCTTTTGCCACATTTGGGGTGCAGACAGCCCAAATCCCCTGGGTTTCTCTGAGATTTTGAACCGGAGTTTCCTGCTGGCCTATTACAAGCAGCATCTCTGCAAGGTCCTCATTAAAATCGCAGAGAGATGCCTCACAAATAAGGCTCTTGAGCATGGCCGTGAATAATGACTCCACTTCAGGCTGACTTTGGGATGTTTCAGCCAGAGAAGTCAGGATTTTTCTAATAAGGATTGGGGAGAGTACCGCCCAAAGGTACTCAGCTGTGAGCGTGATGGAGCTTCTGTTTGAAGTCCTCTGTAAATCCAGCCTGCCCCTGTGGTCCTCACATCCTGTAGAGGTCTTCTAAGGGGAAGACTCCTTTGAAATTCATGAGAGTTCTTCTGTTTTATCAGCTTCACGGGGTAGGGGGCAACATGAAGACAGGATGCCGGCAAGTAAAGAAAGGAACCAACACAGTGCATACTTTTCTCCACACTTGGGTGAGGAAATTACTGCTTTCTCTACTGTTATGGACTGAGTGCCCCTCAAAATTCATGTGTTGCAACCTTAACCCCCAGGACCTCAGGATGTGACTGAGGATGTTATTTGAAGATAGGCCCTTAAAAGAGGAAACTGCATTAAAATGAGGTGATTAATGTGAGTCTTAATCCAACCTGGCTGGTATCCTTATAAGAAGAGGAAGACCACTCCAGGACTCAGCAAGAAAGTAAGGGGAGAGACATCAGAAGAAACTAAACCTGCTGCCTGGGTGGCTTACGGCTCCAGAATTGTGAGAAATAAAGGTCTATTGCTTAAGCCACCAGCCTGTGACATTTTGTTATGGCAGCCCTGGCAAACAAAAATGCTTACCTGGGCTGATCACAGATGAAACTACGCTCTACTTTTGTGTCTCATGTCGTTTGAACTAAGGATGAACAAAATATAAAGGTATATGAGTAAGGATGTGAATATATGGGCGTACGTGTGATGTGAAGGTCAATTACTGTGACTGTGTCTTCAAGCCGTGCAAGTTCATTTCTGCATAGGTCTGCTCTATATCTGGAGAGGACAGGCCACCTTTGCAGAATGAGTTTGATGATTGAAATTAATACCCTAAGGGCTGCCCTTGGATCTCACACCTGCCATAGCGTGTGAAGGGCCACATACAGGTAAGATAACTGATCTGTAGGGATTTTTCTTGGTGGGCATCAGTGAAGAACGTAGGCTTTGAAACTCTGGTCCTGTGATACAGCTTATGTCAAAAGCTGCGACCTGAACAGAGATTAAAGGTGATTCAATATGTCCTCAAAATAAAGAGTCTCCCTCTCATTGGTGAAATCATCTTCCCAATTCCGTATTTAGGTTGGAGGTTTTCTCCCTACTTTCGACTTTTGGACAATCAAAAAAATGTGTCATAGTTATTATTACTGTAGAAGAAAATGCCAACTTATGTAAATTTCAGAGGCCCTAATGTATTAATTAATTTATTCATTCAACAACTATGTATTTAGTACCTACTAGCATTATGGTAAATTCCTGGGACCATTGTTCTTTTCTTTATTAAGTTAAAATTCTGAAGTGTCTGAGAGAGGTGTGAGAATTGGGGAATGGAAAACTGCAAGCAATCCATCGAATAAATACAATTATAATAGATTCTCTGAAAAGAGAATACTAGAGGATGAGAGCTTTTTCTAGGAGGTCTAAATGGTGAGAATAAAAAGTCCACTGAGGGAGGACAGCTCCAGAAGGGGGGAACATAAAAAGAACAAGACTCAGGTGCATGTGTTCAGCGATCAGGAGGGAGAATGTGTCAGAGATAAAGGAGATGGAGATGGTAGGAGGTAAGGTCGGCCTCATCAGCCCAAGCCACATAGTTTGGAGTTACTCTAAGAGCATTTGAAAGCCACTGGAGGGCTTTATGGAGGCAGCTTAGTATTTTTAAATAATTTTTTTATTTCTCAAATACTCATGACGTATTATCTCAGTGGTGATGCTTGTGTGGGGTTGCCTCGTTTAAACTACAGAGGAATAATTGCAGGGGATAACTGAGATAAATGTAATTTATATGACATTCTCACCTTCCCAAAATAGCTCTATAGGAATGGCATGACCATGCTAAGGAACTTAAACTACTGATAGTGGTTTCAAGGGAGACATTAAAAGTTTCCATGGTCAGAACTGTTCCCTGGGAAAATAAATAGGGCAGAGGAGAATGTGGTGGAAATAGAATGGGCTGTATTGGACTTGGAGAGTCAGGTCAAGAGGGCCTTTCAGTAGCTCAAGAGAAGAAGTGATGTGGGTTTCTGCCAAAGCAGTGTCAATGGGGAGTAATGCGAGAGTATAGGTATTGGAGTAATTACAAAGGAAGAATCTATGTGATTAGTAACAGGATGGTAGGGCAAGAGAGAGAATGAGTGAGTCCAGGCTTGTGAACCTCTAGGTATCTTAGCTGATGGTAATGATGGTAGTAGAGAAGAAGGGACAGAAATGGAGGAGTCGTTTGAGTTCAGAAAATCTGATATGGAGCTATCTCTACTTGCATGTCAAACACACACAAATATTGCCTGAAACACATAAGTATTTGCTTTATATGAGAGTAGGATGGGCTTCCTAATGAAACAAGCATAGTATCAATGTTCAGTCCCGCCATCAACACATCATTAGTAAGTATTTAGGGACTACCAAATTATTTACCATTTTTATAATTTTCTGTTTGTACTGTGTAGGTAATTGTAGCTGGTTGTTTGTGGAACTGGCCACCATTATATATACCTCCTTGTATCCATGATCCTTTGAAGTGTGCTGACTTCTCTCATAAAGAGGTAGAATCTATTTCTCTACCTCTTGAAGCCAGGCTGGTTGTGATTTGCTTTGACCAGCAGAATGAGGGGGAAGTAATTTTGTACCAGTTTTGAGACTAGGTCTCTCTCTCAAAACTCTCCCCCTGCCATGTGAACAAGCCTGAGCTAGCCTGTTGAATGATGAATTGTTGGCCAGACACATCTGGTACCCATTCAGACATCACTCACATGTGTGAAGCTATCTGAGACCACGCAGCCTCAATCATGTCAGCTGCCAGCAGACAGCTAGAGCCCAGTCAAGAACAGCCAACTCTGGGCTTCCCTGGTGGCACAGTGGTTAGGAGTCCACCTGCCAATGCAGGAGACACGGGTTCGAGCCCTGGTCCAGGAAGATCCCACATGCCACGGAACAACTAAGCCCGTGCGCCACAGCTGCTGAGCCTGTGCTCTGGAGCCCATGAGCCACAACTACTGAAGCCTGTGTGCCTAGAGCCCATGCTCCGCAACAAGAGAAGCCACTGCAATGAGAAGCCCGCGCACCGCAATGAGGAGTGGCCCCTGCTCGCCGCAACTAGAGAAAAGCCCACACGTAGCAACGAAGACCCCACGCAGCCAAAAATAAATAAATTAAATTAATTTTTAAAAAATCTGAATCATTAAAAAAAAAAGAACAGCCCACTCTGCCTAGATCAACAGAACTGCCCAGCTGACCTGTAGATTTGGGAACATCCGTAATATATAATTAATGTTTTAGGTCACTAAGTTTTGTAATGCTTGTTATACAGCAGTAGATAACTATAGTGTTATACATGTGAACCCAGTAAAAAATTTGAAATATAAGTTAAAGGAAAAAAGATAATTAAAATCATCCATACTTCCACTCAGTTATCAGCTCTGTTATCGTACTGTGGTACAATTAAATCCTTTCACAGTTATGTACCCACAGTGCTACATTGGACTGAATGTTTGTGTTCCCAAGAATTCATATTTTGAAGCCTTACTCCGCAAATGTGATGGCATTTAAAGGTGGGGATTTGGGGGGGGTGGTAATTAGGTTTGGATGAGGTCATTGGGGTGGAGCCCCCCTGATGGTACTGGTGCCCTTATAAGGGAATGAAAGGACTTGTGCTCACTCTCTCAGGCACGTGAGGGAACCAGGACGGGAGCTCTCACCAGAGCCCCGCTATGCTGGCACCCCGGTCACAGACTTAGCGGCCTCCAGAACTGTAGAAACAAGTATTTGTTGTTTAAGCCACCCAGCCAGTGATATTCTTGTTTAGCAGCCTGAGTTGACTAAGACACAAAATGAAAGTGGGATGACTCTCAATAATTTGATTGAAACCAACTTTCTTCGTTTAATATACAGTATGCATCTCTCCATGAGAATAAATCCACTTCTACATCAGTTTACCGTTTATACTCTATCCATAGCCTGTAAATGGACATCTGGAATTCTCTATCTGTTTTATGCTACCCTGAGTGTAATTATTCCACCAAGTGTCTTCTTTGACCAAGGCAACTTATATAAAATATCCAGTATCTTAGCAGAAACGAGTACACAGTTTTGTCTGGAGTGGCCCTGGAAGTAGGAAAAATGCTTTTAATAGAAGAAAAGCGTGACCTAACTTATATTAAAGGTGTCATGTTTGGTGAAGTGTGAGCTAGACAAAGGTAAGCAAGAGCTGAGTTGTCAGTATTTTTCATTTGTCAAATTAAAGGAAAAATGTTTTCTTTTTTAATAGGAAAGGAATGAGTGGGAATATTATCAAAAACAGTTTCTTTCTTTGGGATAGTAGTGCAGGCAAAGAGATTAAAAATTGACATATGATGTTAGAGAGAGATCCAATTTATTTGACCTTTTGTAAAGGATAGGTTTGACATAAACAGTCAAGGGAAAATTGTTTTCAGTAAATGTTTATTAGATACCTTCTTGTTTATGATGTGGTATAAGGTGCTAAAAGGGATACAGATGCATGGATTGCATGAAGACTGCATTGGTCTCTTACTGTATATCTGCAACCATAACTGTATGTTTTACATATTGTCTCACTGAATTCTTCCCAGACCCCTGTGCTCCAGGTATAATTTCCATGGCTTTCATAGGAGACACAGATAGTCTAGCCATTTTTTTTACATTGTTGTTTTAATGGGAATCTAGTGGATTATGACCAGGGAGAAAAGTCAGCCAACTAATGAACCTTTATTGGGCATAAATTTTTAGTGAAACATTTCATGAAGCATAAAGAGCACATGGACCTTGAAAAGTTGCCTCTTTTTGAAGGTTTGCAAAATAGTTGCCCATGCCCTTGACCGAACTCAACATTTGATGAGAAAAACTAGCATGAAAATTATGAAGAAACCCTGGGGGCAGCAGAAGGTTTGAAGTTCAAGTGTGTAGGAGATTGCTTCTCAGAAGGGGAAGGGCACCTCCATTAACAACCAGGGTAACAGAGGGGGAGTGTTTCCAGTTTTAGGTGAGCACTTCCCCTAACCCACCCCTGTCCCATTTCCCTAGGGGAGTCCTGGTTAACCCTCTCAGCACAAGGAAACAACAAAACAGCCCTGGATAGCTGAGGCAACCAGAATTCCAGATAGCAGTATGGCAGTGAATAGAGATGAAGCAGATGGAGGTGAGGGTATGCTAAAAGAGCAAGTGGCCCATTGGCAACCCTGAGTGGTTGACAGGTATCCGAGATGATAAGATCTAATGCCCTCCAGGAGAGGTGGCAGGGGCCGGTGTAGCCAGTGTTCCTGACAGGTCCAGGAACCTGGACCTCCAGCTGAATCTGAGAGTAGCCCCATGCATTTACCCCAGGTGCCAGTAATATTTCCTAGTGGATTATGACAACAGAAGGAATTGCTCCAAGCATCTAATTCTATTTAGAAGGAAGATATAATAATTAATAATCTTAATAAATTTATATGGTAAAATAAAATGTACTACTGCTCTTAAATACTTTATAGAGAATCACGAGAAGAATGAATTCAATCTTGACAATGGAAGGACAAGCAGAAGAATAAAAAACCACCCATGAAAACTTCTTGTGAGTGAAAACAAAACAAGATAGAGTGTCTAAAATACATTCAGATTTATCAGTTATAATAAATGTAAGTGGGATTAACTCACTGATCAAAAGATAAAGAGTTTCAGATTGGATATTAAATGATCCAATAAAAGCTGGTCCACAAGATGTATATTTAAAGTAAAAGTACAGAAAAGTTTGAGAATAAAAGAAAGAAAAAGTTATACCAGAAAAATATGTCTGCAAAATTTGGGTTAGTAGTTTAAATATGAAACAAGATAGATTTTAAGTAGAATGTTTTTAAAGGACAAAGGGGCATACTCTAAAGGTCAATCCCACATGTTGTTTTTTAAAAACTATGAACAAGATGTGCACACCTCTGGAAAGACTGAGCAAACAAATAAGAACAGAGAGTAAAAACACTAGTAAAAATATCACTATGAATAAATATATGCTAATACATTTTAAAATCTAGATGAAATGTTTCTGGAAAAATGTAAAATACCCACACTGAAAGAAAAAAAAAGTTTTTCTTAATAGACTTGGAAAAAACACTTAATGTTGATCATCATTTGCTAAGATAAAAATTATCAGAAAACTAGAAGTGGAAGGCAACTTCCTAAACTTAGTTATGGATCAAAACCTTCAGCAGATCTCTCACTCCACTTAAACCTTTGGGTGTATCTGCCTTAACACTGAAAAGCTAACAATTTTGTTTTCACTATGATTACTGCTCACTATTATTACTGCTTCAGTTTTGCAGGTACCAACCAATGCAGTAGGACAGGAAAAAAACAAAACAAATAAACAAAGATAAACAAATTAAAAGAATAAGGTAAGACAGGAAGAGATTTAAAAAACTCTCATTTGTAGTAGAAAATATGTTTACCTACATAGAAGATTCAACAAACGCCACATACAAATTATATAATCAGAGAGTGAGAGTAAAACAAATCGCGAAATCAGTAGCATTTCTATATACCTTCAAAAATAAATAAATAATTTAGGTGAAAATATAATTTGTTGTATAAAACTATGAATTAAAGAATTTGCCTATCGGAATTCTCAAGATGCTATGGAAATAAATTTTAACATACCTTGAATTCACATGGAGAAAATCTTAAATAAGGAGAAATAATACTTCATTCACTTATAGGCGATTTAAGATTATAAAATATTAATTCTCACTAAATGAATCTACAAACTCAATTTAAATTCCAGATTTCAGAAGGGGTTTTACTAGAAATTTGGCTATGTTTTCTTAAATGTGTATGAAAGAATAAATTTTTATACAAAGCTAAGGCCACTTTAAAAAATAAAATAATGAAGTTGAAATGGATTATTTCAAAGTTAAAGACATTCTGTTAAGTCAAAGTATTTAAAATGAGTGACACTGATGTGACGGCAGGAAAACAGACCAATGGAAAAGATTAGAGAATTCATAAACAATGCATATGGCAAATGATATCTGATAGAGCTGGAAATACAAACAAGTAAACAAAGGAGTAAACAAGATATAATTTAGATGGACGGAAGAAAAATGTAGTTTTAGTCCTACCTCACACAACATAAATGGGGAACTAAAATTACAAAGCTAATAGAATAAAAATGTTAAGGAGTATGTTTAGGACCTTGGGGTGGAACATGAGCTTTTAAATAAAACACGAAAACATACAGAACACTTGATTATTCAAAGTTTTGAAAGTCACCATGAAAATTGAAACACACACTCACGCCCACATTCTCACACATTCCCCCTGCAACCTCCCCTGCACACAAAACGGTACCCGACAATTTAGATGGGCGGAAACCTAAATGGAAAGAACACATGTAAAGACGTGCTCTCCCACACTGTTAATCAGAGAAACAATAGTTGAACAATAAAAGATACATCAGATTGGCCAATAATAAAACATCAGTTAACACAAATATGGACAGTGTGGTAGGACAGAGGAACTTTTAATAGACTTCTCATGTTAGTCCCTTACTGACATTGTGAGCACTTAGTAACCTGAAGTTCTCATATGTCCTAATATCTGAAATCCACACCAAACAAGGTCAAATATGTGCCCTTCTGGGGACATGTATAAGGATTTTCTTCACTGTGTTATTTGTGGTATTGGGAGAGTTGAAGACTGCCTAGGGTAGTGGAAATACGAAATATGGTGCACGCATCTATGGAATACTCTGCAGCCATCAAAAACAAATTACAGGCACACACCATAATAAGAATGGATTTTTAAAAGCACATTTTTGAGTAAAAAAAGGTTATGAATAAAAAAGGATTTATAGTGCAATAATATATACATGTAATGAAAACACGCACACACATGTTCAAAACAACACTGTATATTTTTCAAAGACACATGCATAGCCAAGCATTTGTAACAAACACCTATGCCATAAATTAAAAAGAAAGAGAGGAGCCTCAGAATGGGGAGAAAAATACAATGAAACAGGAAAGTAAGTGCGGTAAAAACAAGGAATATCTATAAGGAGAAAAAGTGCCTGAGACATATTATGGGAAAGGTCACTGATATCATGTGTGTTTTGCTTCCTGTTCATCCCAGATCAAATTAAATCCGGCTTAGCCCTCACCTGCTAAAACTGGCAGGAAATCTAATTTCAGGTTTTTTTTAAGGTGTCATTCCTGTTCCAGTTGATTTTACCAGAACCCCATGAACCCCATACACTTCTGTGACCCAATAAAGTTTCTAGAGGTCCCCATGACTTTAGCTTGCCATAGTTACTAAGCTCTTTGGCTTACCACCCTTCTGTCAAGAGCTAGACTTTTTTTTTTTTTTTTTTTTTTAAGAGCTAGACTTTATTTTTGCTTGGTACTGTTGCTCCTACGGGTAGGTTGCAGGAATGCCTGCTTGCTGTATTCTGCCTTACGATTGTCAATGGTCCTTAATGTAGCCTTTACCGGCACCTCCCTTCCTGTGAGTTTAGGCTCCTCCATAGAGTTAAGTACTTGTCCATCCTCTATCCTCCCAATGAGCCTTTGTTAATCCCCCTTCCAGGCTAGCCCAGGACAAATAAAGATGAAACTGACCCTTGGAGCTATCAAGAACCTGAACCATAGAACAGAAAAGCTCAAGTCTTTGAGTGAGGCAAGGGTGGGTTGAAAGAAATGGAGAATATCATCATTTTATATAGCTATCCCTTACAGCTACCAGAGCCTGGTGCAAATTAATGTCTTCATGGATCAGCTGAACACAGATGTGAACCTGGCATCTTTAATTCAGGGTTTCCCATACTATTTATTTTGCTAAAGAATTGCAAGGGGATCTATGCACACAATTTCACCAATTTATTTATCCTTGGATATTTTTTTTTTTCTTGGAGCATGTTGTAAGACACTATTTGGGGAACTCCGGTTGGGAAAATTTTAACCTAAGGAATTGCTTTACCTCATTAGAGGTCATCATTGTGTGGCTAACTTCAACTCAGAAACTGAGCTACACATGAATTATTTGATGACCCAGAATTCATGCAAGCCCAAAACAGAGTTGTTCTTTCTAGTATCATTTTCTATATTATATATCTTCAATGATGAAACAATTATATCGTCCAGTTTTTCCAGATATGGCAGAAGAAATTGATTCTGCCACATGGATAACCAGGAATCAATAATATTTGATATTGTGCATTCCACTGGTGATTTACTCAATTAGTTCTTACAGAACCATGTTATTCGCTTTGTTGGATATAGAGTCATTTTGTGTTAAGTGCAGTTCAGTGATAAAAGCTGAGTTTTCCTTATAAGTGAAAGTGTTTTTTCATGTTATTACTGTTATTTACAGTAATATTAAGTATTAGGATCCCAATAATTGTCAATAATAAGGTAGCATTAAGGAACTTTTAGTTCAAACTTATAATTTTCTTGATAGGGGAACAAGCTTTTAATTGTCAGGTTCTCTGTGTCTACATCAAAGATGACCCACCCCAGAGACACATTTGAAGAGAAGCAGGGTCAAAGTGAATACAAATCCTTTTTAGTTTGACTTGTGTAGTGATAATAATTTATATTTAAATAGCCTATAAGTTTATACAAAACACTATTTTTTTTAGAATTCTAGGCTGCAGTAAAACATGAGCTTAATTGCAAGGAGAAACATCAAAAGGCCTCCTGGATACTTTTCATGGAGGGACGAGAAGGTAAGCGATGCTACAGACCTATTTTTGCTGTGTTTTTCCTAAGTGGCTAGAAGTTAATAACATCTACTGCATTGCTTTATGTGTGTGTGGCGAGGTGAGGTAACAGTTTAAAACAATATATATTTTTTGATGATCCTCATTAAACATAAACAATTGTGATGAAATGACAAGACCATAGACTTTCATATACTCCACGAGTTATGTACAAAATTTAACAGAGCAGCATGATTTTAGTAGCTAAAAACTGGAAACTACCAAATACACATCAGCAGTGTAATGGATAAATCCATGTGGTGTATCTATGCATTGGAATATTATACAACAATGAAACTGAATAAACTACAGGTACATGTAACAATATGCACAAATTTACAGTTATAATATTAGATGAAATAAGTCAGACACAAACAAATACATTTCATACCTGAGAGTGTGTGTTTGTGTGTATATTCCCCTTAATACAATTTACATAGGCATACATAAATAAATTATGATGTTGGAAGTCAAGATAACCTATAACTTTGGGGGAAAAGAAAGGGCAATGATTTAGAGAGGAAATGAATAGAGGGTATCTTCCAGATTATTGGCAATACTCTCTTTTTTGACCTGGAATGTGGTTACAAAGGGATGTTCATGTTGTCAATTATCTACTCAGCTGTACATTTCTTTTTTGCACTTTCCTTATGAAGGTCATATTTTATTAAAGAGTTTAACAATCCTACTTTTAAAAAAATGGATAGAGGGTTTGGGTAAGCAGACCATTCACGTTTCAAATCCTGAATCTGCCACTCATTAGCTTCTGTAGCCTTGGGGAAATGTTATTTAATAATCTGCATCTTGGTTTCCTTATTTGTAAAATGGAATTTATTATAAATTCCTGGGAGTTTGTCATAGATTTAGTAGATTTCACATAACAAGTGCTTTCCACTCAGTGGACTTCAATAAAATTAACGTAAGTTAACTCCTCCCCTGCCTCAACTTTTAATATGCTATTTCATGACAGTATACTGATAGCCGGGAGAAGACTATGTGGTCATGTTATTCTGCCATCTGAAAAAGCATTGAGATTCTAAGTCCGCTGGGCTGAGTAAACAAAGTTCAATACAGACTTATAGACACCTGCGATTGCTTGACTACTGCCAGTCTGCCCAGCATTAGCACATCAGAAGGGACCAAGAGGGGCCTGGTTATGAGACTGAGCTGATTAAAAAGCCTTGACTGAAAAACTCAATTTGATTCTTAGACCAACATTGATCTATCCATTCCATTCAGGGGTTAGCAATTGATCTATCAATGAGCTAAGACTCCATAGTTTTTTTTGGATCAAAATCTTCACTCCCAAGAAAATCCACCAAGTTTGCATTTCTTGCATGTTTACATCATGCATTTGAATTTACAAATGCATAATGCACTCAGAGACAGTTTTCTGAGTAATGTGGGGCTAACGTGGTAAAAGTCATTACTTTATTGACTGATTGATTCAACTAATAAATATTTATTAAGCACTGATTTTGTGCTGAATCACAGTTCAGTTTGGTTTGAAGACATGAGCAATTGTTAAGGCATATCTAAAGAAGGCTATATTCAATAAACCACCTTCAATCACATAGACTTACTTGTAGTCTTCAATTTGAACAAAACTAACAAAGTTGATGTAATCTTGGGGCTTTACATACATTTTCAAAAGTTGTTCAATACCTCTGTATAGAAGGTAGCCCAAATGTTATCATCATAACTTCATACATTAACTAATTTACAAATGTATAAACTCTTAACATATAATAAAGCTGGACTAGAACTGAAATCTCCTTGTTTTAAACCTACAACCAGCCCAATTAATATTTATTCAGAAAAACATAGTCTAAAAAGAATGACACAATTTTAAGAATAGGTATAGAAGATTTTATTTATATCTACATTTTGGTTTAATTTTATTTTTAAATGAATCAAGGCATTGTGTTAGTACACATTGCAAAATCAGGATAGCTCCTTAGCGTCAATGAGTAGAATTATATTTTTTAAATGTCTTCTTTGTGGTCGACAGCAGTATGAATGAGTAAGAAAGACTGGCTCAAGCATTCTATTTGACTCAACTTTATGAATGAGATTCTTTTTTTTATTATTTTTATTTTATTTTATTTTATTCTTATTTTTTTTTTGGCTCTGTTGGGTCTTTGTTTCTGTGCGAGGGCTTTCTCTAGCTGCGGAGAGCGGGGGCCACTCTTCATCGCGGTGTGCGGGCCTCTCATCGTCGCGGCCTCTCCTGTTGTGGAGCACAGGCTCCAGACGCGCAGGCTCAGTAGTTGTGGCTCACGGGCCCAGCTGCTCCGCGGCATGTGGGATCTTCCCAGACCAGGGCACGAACCCGTGTCCCCTGCATTGGCAGGCAGATTCTCAACCACTGCGCCACCAGGGAAGCCCATATGAATGAGATTCTTTGGGGAATTACAGAATTTTGATACTGATATGGTGTGGGCATAGGCCAGCATTAAAATGACTGAAAACTAGAAGACTTCTGTATCTTCTTCCTTGGCCTTTGAATCTGGTGAGCTTCCTCTTCAGTAGCAAGAAGACAAACTAACACAACAGATGAGAATCCTCCTGGAAAGCCTGAGCAGAGTGTGTAGCACATCCTGAGCAGCTGGGGACATTAGAGAGTAGTAGTCTCAAGCTGGCCATTGTCTTTGCCTATTTTTGTGTCTGTCTCTTCCATTTAATGGTTAATTCCTTAACAAAAGGGATTGCTTCTTAATTGTTTTTGTATCCAAAATACCAAGCCAGGGACTTGTACATAGTGGACACTTGATGAATATTAGTTAACTTCATTAAAAAAAAATGATTGTCATGCTCAATTATGTTTGTCTCCCTACCTCTGCTGAAACCTCCATAAAGGCAAAGATCTGTCAGTCTTATTCTTTATTCTAGCTGAGTGTCTAATATTACATCTGGCAAATTATAGATGCTTAATAAATATTGATGATTGGACACACACTCTCCTCTGCTTACACATCTCTCATACAGCTGAAAATGGTTGCTCCAGTGTTTGAGCCTGGACGGTATTCTAGATCCAGCCTCAATTAAAAAAATACAGCTCTCATTTGGGTTTGCTTGCTGTTAACATGGCTGGCTATTCCCTGAACAATGTGTTATTTCTATAGACAGAATTACTTGTTAGAGAACAGATATGTATAGAGCCTCAGAATAGCTCACCCAAGAAGGAGGAGCTTTGGGCAAGAATAAGTCAGTCAGAATTCCCAGAGAAAAGTCAAGTTACAAGTTTCAAGTATGCAGCTATATATACTCATTAAATGTAATGTTGGCAGTAGTCAGTTCTACTTCATTGAACTTTTCCAACAATCCAATTTGAAAAGCTCATAAGAATAATTGATGCCCAATTCATTGGAGACAGATATTAGAAAAGTCGAAGAACTTAGCATTTATTTTAGATGAGTTTATAACCTAGTGGAAAGAACAAGGAATATACCCTTGAAATGATTATGGGCAAAGTTCCATAGAGTGAAGATAAACAAAATTTGGACTGTATCTAAAATGCCCACCTGTCTCCAATTCTGAGAGCAGGGGAAAATTGGTGCAAACATTTTTTTTCCGTCTAGAAACAGAAAATACAGACAAATATGAAAGTATAGGATATATGAAATTATTTGTAGGACTGATGACATTTGAGGCAACTTCTTTCCTTTGATATTGCAATAAATATTTTACTTTTGGGGGAGTAAAGTCTAAAGGATTAATAAATATCAGAAGGAATGACTTCCAAATTAAGAGTATTCGGGATAGATTAAAAGCATTTTTCTTTTATCAAGCAATTATTCTATGGCAGTATTCTCCTCTGTTCTTTGTCATTCGTCTTCCACTTATTTCTCATAAAGCCCTGTAAGTTGAAACGTTTATCATCATTAGTTTAGAGATGAGGAAACTGAGTCACAGAGAAGTTCATCAAGCAAGGAAGTAAGGGGGCCAGGATTTTCCCTTGGTGACCTGAATCAGAGTCCATACTTCTAACCACAAGAGGAGCTGGTTGCCTGAGCCCACTCCCAGGCCTTGATGGATGGTGGAGAAAAAAGAAAGCAATTTCATGAGAATGGCTTCCGGAATAAGGGAGGAAGGTGAGAAGGTGCAGAATTAATATAAAGCTTATGAAAAATAGAGGACATAAACCCCCAAATACCATTTTTGAGCAAAGACCAGTTGTAGCAATTCAGAGGTAAAAGGTAGGAAGATTCCTGTAAAGTCCTATAATCTAACAGATGCAGACATTTAGGCTTTAAGTGGGAACGGTATTTTGGAAGGTCCCGGTGCTCTGAGATATGGAAACAGTCCTGGAACCCGGATAAATCTTTGTTGAACTCCTCGGTTCAGGTATGTCGTGTGGACTAAACATTGGCAGATTACCAAAGACTGAGAATAACAGTAAGATCAGGCATAAAATTTAGGTATTAGGGCTGTGCAACTGGAAACCACAGTTACGTTATTCACATATATTGTTTCCAATTTAATGTTCATTTGAAAATATCACTTACTCTGCCCACCTAAAGACTTTAGAAATAAGCAGTGGCTAATTAAAGAGCCTGGGAATATGATTTCAAAAGATATACACTCTGGAATCACATAGCTGAAAGTAAAATGCAATTTCGTAAGTACCTAATGCAGTGATATATCTAAATTGCGAAGCGAGATCACTAGCAAGGAAAAAAAGCCATTTGGAGACTTGAAAAATAGAATTGGATGTCTCTCCTGTTTTTGTTTTTGGAAGATGTCAGATATCTTTTCACTATGAAGGTGTATGCTTTTATCCACCACTTTAAACCTTCCTTAAAATCTGCAGGAAAAATTAGCTTGAATCCTGTATTTGCTGTATGTCATGGAACCTCATTACCACATACCTGGCATTCTGACAGAAGCTGGAGAAAATTAGTACCTACAGTTTAGCAATGCTTACATTTAAGAGGTTACTCTGAAGAGTTCTTCCTACTAGCCTGATTGTCCTTACGTGCCAAAGGGGGAAGAATGCAATCTATTTCTTGCTGCATAAACTACATGAAATATTGTCATAAGTGAATTCCTTGCTCCTTACGGAGAAAGCCTGAGATTAGTGTATTCTCTGGAGTAAGGGGGCATAATTATTTCACCATGTGTTTGTTTACTAAAACATTTTTTTATGAAGGGATAATTTCCCTATGGACCCAGCTCCTGAAGAAAGTTCTGGATTTATACCCACTGATAAACCTGTCTTATTATATCTTCTGCACGAGGCTGTATAGTTTTGCAGCAGGCTCCATATTTGGGCAGGTGTTTCATTCAAATGCTGCTGGGCTTTGTAGCTTTTTTCCCCTCTGATCAACTTTTCCCCCCTTTTTAAACCTGTCAAATTGAAAACTATCAAGAAGGTGTAAATAATTACTGGTTGTTATATTTGTTTAAGCGAATCTTTCATTAAGAGTGAGACCACATGCCTAGAATTTCACACATTTTCCACTACCACAGATGAACCTTTCAGAGAATCTTAATTTGGAACTAAATAATAAACTGCAGGGGGAGATGAGAAATCTTTGAAAATACTTTGGGGACTAGCCATTCAATGAAAAGGGTTAAAGATGAAGAGCCTACCAACTTCAGTCCTAGGAATGAACTTGGCTTTTCCTAGACGGAGACTTTTAGGAAGGGGTTGAAGTTCGCTTAGCCTCAGTTTGCTTTACTGGGAAGATGAAAAAAGGAGGCATGATTTTTTTTTTAATCAAATGAAGTTACGTCTTAAATTTCAGAATATTAGAAAACTATTATTTTTAAAAAATTTTTATTGGAGTACAGTTGCTTTACAATATTGTGTTAGTTTATACTGTACGGCAAAGTGAATCAGCTATACATATGCATATATCCTCTCTTTTTTGGATTTCCTTCTCATTTAGGTCAACACAGAGCACTGAGTAGAGTTCCCTGTACTATACAGAAGGTTCTCATTACTTATCTATTTTATACATAGTATCAATAGTGTATATATGTCAATCCCAATCTCCCAATTCATCCCACACCCCCCTTCCCCCTTGGTATCCATACGTTTGTTCTCTACGTCTGTGTCTCTATTTCCGCTTTGTAAATAAGATCGTCTCTACCAATTTTTTCAGATTCCACATATATGTGTTAATATACGATATTTGTTTTTCTCTTTCTGGCTTACTTCACTCTGTATGACAGTCTCTAGGTCCATCCATGTCTCTACAAATGACCCAATTTTGTTCCTTTTTATGGCTGAGTAATATTCCATTGTATATGTGTACCACATCTTCTTTATCCATTCCTCTGTTGATGGACGCTTTTGCACAGCAAAGGAAACTAAACAAGATGAAAAGACAACCCTCAGAATGGGAGAAAATATTTGCAAAGGAAGCAACTGACAAAGGATTAATCTCCAAAATACACAAACAGCTCATGCAGCTCAGTATCAGAAAAAACAAACAAAATCAAAAAATGGGTAGAAGACCTAAATAGACATTTCTCCAAAGAAGAGATACAGATGGCCAAGAGGCACATGAAAAGATGCTCAACATCACTAGTTATTAGAGAAATGCAAATCAAAACTACAATGAGGTATCACCTCACACTGATCAGAATGGCCATCATCAAAAAATCTACAAACGATAAATGCTGGAGACGGTGTGGAGAAAAGGGAACCCTCATGCATTGTTGGTGGGAATGTAAATTGATACAGCCACTATGGAGAATAGTATGGAGATTCCTTAAAAAACTTAAAATGGAACTACCATATGACCCAGCAATCCCATTATGAGGCATATACCCAGAGAAAACCATAATTCAAAAAGGCACATGAACCCCAGTGTTCATTGCAGCTCTATTTACAATAGCCAGGACATGGAAAAATGTTGTATTATTATTATAATTCTTTTCTTATCTTGTCCAATTATTATCCATTGAAATTTATTCAGGTCCAAATGCCACAATGATTCACTTCTTCTATAGTTACATGGCACAAAACCTGAACCTACCATTGTTCTAGGTTCTGAAGACAGAGCAGTAACCTCTCCTGCATCTCTGATAAGGGAAGCAGGTAAAAAAACATAATGTGTTGGTGCCATCAAGTACTAAAAAGAACTGAAAAAGAGCAGAGAAAGGAAAGAGCAAAGGGTGCTGTGTTGGATTGGGTAGACAAGAGTCTTCTGTGATAAGGTAGCATTTGAGAAGAGATCACAGTAAGCAAGGGAGTGAGCCAGCTAATGGAAGAGTTGTGGCAGAGGGAACAGCAAGTGCACTGAGGCAGGAGCAGGTTTTGTGTGTTTCAGGGAGAACCAGGAGGTCACTGCAGATTGAGCATGGTTAGCAAGGGGCCACTTGGCAGAGACAAAGTCAGAAAGTTAGCACGGGGTAGGATGATGTAGGGCCTTGTAGGCCAAGTTAAGGAGCTGAGATTTAATTCTGGGGAAGATGTGATGCATTGGAGGGTGCTGAGCAGAGGAGTGACGTGATCTGACATGGATTTTTCTATCAGTTTTGTGGAGAAGAGACTACAAGGGGGGCAAGAGTGGAAGCAATTATAAACAAAAGGCCAGATGACAAGTGATGGAAGTAAGGGAGGAGATGGTGACAAGTGATCAGATTCTGAAAATATCTTGGAGGCAGAGCTGACAGTATCTCCTGAAAGACTGCATTGTGGGGTATGAAAGCAAGAATAGTCAACTCACACTGCTGCCCTTAAAAATTATAGGTAATTAATTTGAAATGACACTCCCAGCCCATACCAAGTGTTTGTCCTAAGATGCATACTGAGTTAATTTTCTTCTCTTTCACTTGACTTTTATTTTACTTTTACTTTACTTTCACGTTCCTTTTATTTTATGTTAATATTTGAGGATCTCAGGTACATAGAATTGAATTATTCATGTGCCTTTGTTTCTGGAACATCATTATCACTAAGGCAGGCAAGCCCTGTTTTACTTATTTAATTTTATTTTAATGTTTTAACCCTTTCATCTATGATTCTTGTTTGTCTTTTCACCTTTTCACTCTAGTACACAATAAAATATATCTGATATTTGTCCTTGTATATTCATCTTTGAAAAATATTTGGGGTTGTTTATAAATCTATGCCTAAAATTTTATATAAATAATATCAAGCTATAGATTGGGCTTTCTTATCTTTTCCGAAATGACACTATATTTTTAAGAATGTATTCACATTGGTTTATATGCTTGTAGTTCATCGTTTCTGAGTGCTGCAGAGTTTTCCATGCCATGTATCAAGCCTGCTGAACTCACCCATTCTTTTAGTTATCTCATACTCCTTACAGCTAATGGTGCTATGAGAAGTATTCCTTTACATGTCTCTTTATAGGTTTGGGTGGCAATTTCTGGGGAACATGACCAGCAATTTGTTTTTGTTTAAATGATATTTATCAACATATCCACAATGAATTTTAACACAGTCCACGATCATTTCACATTGACAACAGCGAATAAGGGTGTTTGGTCAATTTTAAAAAGATAAATAAGTAAATATGTTTATTTTTATTGATCTTGGGGCAGTGGAGAAGATTATAGAATGCTTCAGGACTCAGCTTTGGAAACTAAAAATTGAGAATAAGAATTCTACCTGGAAGAGAAAATGAAAACAAACCTTTCATTTATGAGAATGAAACAAAGCAGAATGAAAGATAGTGACAGTCATTCTAAGTTCCAGACTAAATTACATCAGAATCAGATCCATTCCTTCATTCAATGTTTCCATTCCCCTGGAAAGGTTCTTAACCCCAGATCAGAAACTGTCTCCCCACAACTAGTGCCCTTCCAACACTGCAGAATAGACTGCTAGGATATGTACGTAAACCTCATGATACACGTTTCTCACTTATATAAGTACCCATAGAAAAATTCTATTAAAGCGTATTTATACAAATAGCTTCAGAACAAATTCTAATAACATTTTGGGTTTGAATTATATATATATATGTGTATATGTGTGTGTGTGTGTGTGTGTATGTATATATATATATATATATATATATATATATATATATATATAACTAAATTGATCTGGCTACTCTGAAAGACTATATGGTAGTATCAATAAAACAAAATTATTTTATACTCTGCAATTTTATTACTAAGAAGCTAGCCAAGAGAAATTTTGCATATGTACATGAGGCATTTGTGCAAGGATATCAATGCAGTGCTGTATATAATTCCCCCAAAATTTTAGAAACAATCTAAATGTCTTATTAATAGGATAAAAGCTAAATAAATGATGATATCCTCATGTTATATGCTATGCCATGCCTTGGTTCCAAAAATTGAGATACATCAACCTTTACATACATAAAAACAAGCTTCATATTTCTTTTTCAATAAAAAAAGGAATTCTCCTAACAGCATGCACATTATGGTACCATGTCCACTCTTCAGACTCACCATGTTTCTGTGTAGCTCAGAATCTGTTGTTTTGCTCCCAAAGTAAACAAGAGATGGAGCCTTCTTTTGAGGTTTGCTTGTGTGTGTGTTTGTTCACAGAGTGTGCAATCAGCATCTACTCCCTTGCAACTCAAATCCTTGATAATCCCCTGAGTCTACTTCAGTATGGGCCACAAAAATGCAAAGCTTGAGATTGTCCAGGATACTGAGCCAGCTGACCGAGAAGACTAATTCTACTGGATGCACCACTGCCCTTCTCCCCACACTACACAAGTTCTTAAGAGGAAATGAGTTGATGGATGTTGATGATGAAGTGTCTACTTATGTGTCAGGCACTGTGCTAGACCCTGGAGATTTGATTGGTGAGCAAGAACACAGTGTTGAATGATGTCCGAGGTTGAAGCCAGTTTTTAGCATTGGCAGTGGAAAATGTTCTTAATATTCCCAGGTCTAACACCTTTACTAGTC
Source organism: Balaenoptera acutorostrata (assembly GCF_949987535.1). Taxonomy (NCBI): domain Eukaryota; kingdom Metazoa; phylum Chordata; class Mammalia; order Artiodactyla; family Balaenopteridae; genus Balaenoptera; species Balaenoptera acutorostrata. The sequence continues at coordinate 50,998,181 of NC_080073.1, read as the reverse complement.
AATTACAGAAGCTTAGGAAGGGAAATCTTTCCTTAGTCCCAGGCTACAAGCTTCATCCCAGCGAGCTTTGTGTTACTGTCATGATTAGCCTAGATCCTAGAGCTGCCATACACAGGTATCATCAGGATGTTTTCCAGCTTAATGAAAAAACTAAGAAAAACCTGATCTTCTACTTAGAAATATGGTAGTTAAGTGTGGGATCGTGATTATAGATTCGGGCTTGGTCTTGCAAGCTTTGGACTGGATTCCGCCCTGCTGATGGGCCCTGCCACTTACCTGACACCACACAGCGGCTGCATCCAGTCTGCTCTGTGCGTGGTCCATTCAGCAAATAGACTCCCAGGTGCTAATAAACACCTCCCACAAGTCTGTGAGTATTGCTCACTTACAAGGGAGGTTTTTCTCTCGGGTTGATACAGCAGTATTTCATTCTCCTTCTAATTTAACACTCCTCCCCTCCCCTCCCCCCCCCCCATCCTTTCCAGCAGGAGCTATAGAGAACCTGATTAAGCTAAGCGGCAGTTAAACATCCTAACACTGTCATTATCTTTCCTTAAGTAGCCACTTCACCCACGAGAAGAACATTAACTAAACCAGAATTTAATTTTCCAAGGGTATAGGTAGGCTTTCAATTTTCCTGGTTATGGGTTTGTCAGAAGGAACAGAGAGGCTTTTGTTTATCCTAAGAGACTCTTTAGATTGAATTTAGAATTCACGGGGATGGAGTTTCTCTTTGGAACGTGATATTTGTGAAATATATTTCCATCCAACAGTAAAGCACTCTCTGCGGGGGGAGAAACCACATCTTGTGCGGTCTATTAAAGCTCTGTCAGATCAGCACTGATGGGGCAGGCAGGTGGCCCGCTGATCAGTAGTGACTGCCAAGGCATCACCTTCTCAGGACGCCTTCTGCTTGTTCCTTAACCGATACGAATTCTGGACTCAGAAATCCAAGAGCTTCTGCAGGCTGCTCTAGAGAAAGATCTGCTCAGTTTTCTCCATTCTTCACTGGGCTGGGTCCCCATTCAAGTTATGCCTTCACAGTGCTCCCAAATCGGTCTTTTTTCTCAAAATGTGTAATGGTTACACTTCAGCCGGTGAAGTTGAATGCCAGGACTCAGGTTTCATAGGCTGTGGAAATTCAGGAGCCTGAGATACTCTGTAAGGGAAGTAGAGGGCAGCTGGGTTTGGAGAATCTGATGTGATCTGATTCTGTGGCATGGCCCACCTCTTTTTTCCAAGCCATTCTGTGCCTCTGATCTCCTTGCCAGCACCTTCCAGTCGCATAAGCCTTTTTTTGTCCCGGAAACTTGCCAAGATGGTCCCCATTTTAGAGCCTTTGTAGACTCACTCGGTTTCACTACTTGTAAATATTGTTTCTCCTGACCTTCCCACACATTCAGTGTGTTCCTTCAATTCAAATACCAGCTTAATGTCTTCTTTGGGACACTTTTCCTGACTTCCCAATGAAAGTCACCACCTAGTAACTTCTTTCACTTATTTTTTTGTATTTTTGCGTGAGTAACTTTTCATTTTACTTTTATATTTTGATTTTCATGTTAAAAAATTCAAATGAATTTTATTCTGGATTCAGTGTCTGCCTTTGTTTTCTTCTGTAATAATTTTAGGATAACCCTAGGACAAAGGATTTTCTGAGTTGTTGGGTAAATCTCTAACAGGCCTTGAAGAAGTCACATATTATCCCAAGTGCTTTTGGTAATTGAATATGATGGAATCCCCGTCAACCAGCAACACTGATAAGAAAGCCTGGATCCTCAAAGACCGGCCTTCCAGGTTCACAAAAGCTAGATTGCTTATAGCCAACATTATTTTTTTAAAGAGTATGACCTGAAAAAGCCCCAAAGCACCAGGCAAATTGTACCTAAGAAAAATTAGATTAATTATCTTAGTCGCTAGGAAGATCCCTGTTGGGTCCCTAAAAAAGATTAGAGCCCCGAGGCTGGTATTATTACACCTAAGATTTCCCGGGGCCTTATGTAGCGCATACTCTTGAGATCACTAGGAAAACTTCTAAAGAACTTCCATTATGTAATTCAGTACAATTCAGTGAACATTCATTATGTGATAAAGGTCCTGTGGGATAATACAAACAGGAAGAGGACATGGCCCCTGCCTTCAAGGAGCTCATAGTCTAGTGCAGGAGATGGGAATGGAGACTTATGATTGGGGGCACAAGGCACATTGTAGAGCAAGAGTTCTAACCAAACAGCCAGGGAAGGACAGACAAAGAAGGGGTGAATCCCAGATGGTGCATCTGGCAGGCACCAGACTGTTTATCACATAGTGTATTTAGGGAAAGTGGCTTAAAATAAATGTCCCTCATACGCCAGTGTTGAAGGGGTTGTCAGTCTCTACCTCAGCATTTCAAATACTCATAGCTTCTGATGAGCTCAGCACTCTTAACATTAGGCTAAGAATAGCACAGGGCAGGCAGTGAGGCCTGAGATCAGTGCTGTTGCCAGGGAGCTGGGGAGGAGTTAGGCTCCGCAGGCAAAATCAGAAACCGATAATCCAATGCTCCTCCATTCAGAAAGCTGTTGGCAACTGCAGTCTGTAAAACAGCACCTCTGTACCTTGCAACTAATTTGGAAAAACTGTCCTTTATCCAATTTTAATTTACTCCCTCTCCACATCCATATCATTCCTAGATTCCAGAGTCCCAAATATTGATGAAGCGTTCTGTTACTAAACTCATTTTGCAGTTAAGGTATATACTCTTTACTCAAGCAAGCATCAAAAGTTATGGTGTTTCACTCCATATTGTCTGGTGCTTACCCCTATGAAGGGTAAATCATTGGCAAATGGTATAATTATAGCAATTTTCAGATACTTGTCCTCTACACAAGAGGGTTTTGTGCCTACATTTCCTCAGTTGACTATATGTTATGAGCTTGGGATTCAAGCAGACATGTGGCTTCGCGGGGAGGGCTCTTTCCTTTTAAATTAACCACTTTCCTCTACATGTGTATCTCCTAGTAAGCTTTGACAGTGCAGAGGTCCAAGACAGCCAATGGTGGTATCCAGCGGTATTAATTTTTTGCTTCCAAGTATGGAAGCAACTGGTTCACCATGCGTATCTGGAGAAAATAAGTTAGAAGTAATTATGCCAGAGTTGAGTCCAGGAAAATAATTCAAAATTGTGTATTTTACAGGAGAAAATTTGGCAAATAAAACTATTATTTATATCAACAAGTTAAATTGACTTTCTTATGATTCTTTTTCACATGTTAGGAATTTGTTTAAAATACATCTAGTAGAATATTTAAAGAAAAGTTATTTTGACGGGGAGGCCCTAGTTTCTATTGAATGTTATGACTTGTTACAAAATATTTTTCATTACCATCGCTAATCTTCCTTAATGGGATGTTTTGTCATTATCACCTAGGAGAACAGTTCCCAGGCTTGTTTCTTGTGTCACCAGAGGTGTTTAGGGTTCCATGGTGTCCAGTAAGCTACAGAATGCAGAAAGACAGAGATTGTGTGTTTAGTTGATCTAAGAGAACAATGAGGCACTTTGAGCATAGTCTCTTCTTTCATTTGGGTGCCCAGTGTAGCTTCACCAACTGGTGTTAAAACCACAGTCAAAACAAGGGAACATAAAGCCGCTGGTGATTTCTTCCTAAATCCACTTTCCAGCTCTGATCTACCAATGGACCCAAGATGGCTCATTTTCCTTAATCTTGCCTTAATGAAAACTTGCCATTACAAATGTAAACCACTTTCTTGGAGTCTTCCACAATTCCATGTTTTTCCTCTACTTTGAGTATATTTCACCCTTTCTTTCATTTTTTATTCAAGGTCTAGGGTCTTTGACATCTCTGTCAAGGTTTAGTCTAATAATCCCAGGCATTTCTGCTGTGTGCCAACAGCACTTGACTCAAATTACTGACGTAACACTTACCTGGAAAAATTAGTATTCGTTTCATATTGTCTGCTTTTGTCCCCTTTTTAGCAGCTTCCAAGTCTCATATATTTTGTATTTTTATGCCTCACAAAATAAATAACATCCAGTAGAGCTAAAAATAATTCAGTATTAACTGATATATTATTGTTAAGGAAAAATATGAAATATGGCCTATTATAGAATAATTATCTCTATCAAAGTAAATAACATTTAATGCATTTGTTATACTTGTATATATATACATATACAATCAAAGTAACAGTAGTCTAGATAAATGATTTTCATAGTAAGAAAGTAGACAATTCACAGAAGAATTATATTTTGCAGCCATTAATAAAATGACTCAGTCCTAGATTTGGAGGAGGATCTTAGGGATTGCGTAGACTGAGCTCCACGCCTTTTGAGAAGGAGACTCAGAGAGGTAAAATGATATATGATCTCAAGCACATTCATGATTTTGATTAGCAAATGAATGCCAACAATTAAGAAACAGCTATGGGGACTTCCCTGGTGGTCCAGTGGTTAAGAATCCGCCTTCCAATGCGGGGGACGTGGGTTCGATCCCTGGTCGGGGAACTAAGATCCCACATGCCGCGGGACCACTAAGCCCGCGTGCCCCGACTAGAGAGCCCACGTGCCACAACTAAAGAGCCCGCATGCTGCAACTAGAGAGCCTGCACGCCACAACGAAGAGCCTGTGCACTGCAACGAAGACCCAGTGCAGTCAAAATAAAAAACAAAAAAACAAAAAACAGCTGTGGCTTCAGCAGTAGCTTCTCCATGTTGCAGAAACTTCTATCCAAGTCCTTTGTGAATATCTCCTTCACATGTCCCAGTGGCACTCAAATATCTAAAACTGACCTTAATATCTATTCCTATCTTCAAATTTATTTTGCCTCTTCTATTTGACTATAGCAGTTGTTATCCCAATACATCCACACTTTCAATCCCAAAACCCAAGTTTTGCCTCTGAATCATCTTTTCTTATTTTCATCAACCTCTGCCAATATTCTCTGAAAGTATTTCTCAAATTTATCTTGTCAGTCTCCACTCACTCAAGCTTAATTTACTCCCACTTACCCCTCTATGATATGGGTTAATTTAATAACTTTGTGACTGTCTCCCTTCATCCAAACTGTTCCATCCAGGCGATCCCAGGCATTGTGGTAAGAATGATCTTTTTGTGACTTTACTCCTCAAAATTGAAGTCCAAACTTCTTAGCATGATTTTTCATGATACTGCTCCACCTATTATATCCAGACCCTTTTCTTATCCCATGCATATATCAACCTCATGACATCCTGACCTATTAGAAGTTTTTCAAACATACCATGCCCACTCCTACATCCCTTGTTGAGGATAATTTGTGACTATTCACTGTCTGTCCCAAGCCCCTTAGCCTAATCTATGGCACATGATAGGTTCTCAATCAAGATTTGTAGAATTTAAACTAGATAAGGAGTGGAGATGATATGTCTTGAAGTTCATGGCTCCTTCTATTACATTGTGTAACCAACCTGCTGGACAGAAATGTTTGCAATCACTTATGAAGAACATCCAACTCAACTCTAAGTGCCCAGAGGTGTGGCATTCACATTTTCAAATTGTCTAGATCATTTCGTCCCTCTTGCCTTGCTTTGCCACACTTGCCTTGGGATATTTTAAAGTCAACGAGAGAAGGCATGATGTAGTATAATGTACATGGTATTTTTGTCACTTTGGTCATTGGTTGAAGTCTTAGTGCTCACAGTTGTAAGCTGTGTGATCTTAGACATGTAGATAAACATATCTGAGTGTTAGTTTTCTTCTTAGCAAAATGCTATAATGATAATTGCCTCATAAGGTTAAAGAATAACAGCATATGTATAGCAGGTAGAACTCCAAGTACACTCAATAAATGTTTGCTTTCCTTTTTTATTGTTTTGTGACCATAGTCTAGTTTGGCCTGAGATATATTTGAAACTCTGAACCAAGTTTTGTTTGAGAAGATGTTTGAACAACTGCCAAAAGCAGAATATCAAAATATATGGCTTTCAATTATTCATTCTCTTTCATCCTTTACATTGCTTTAGGTATTCAGATATTGTCTGCATCGCCAAATACGCATTAGGTTGATAAATTGAGAGTGAAGGAACATTATCCTAGAGCAGTATGAACTAGTCTGTGATGCTGCCTGATGTGGCCTGAGGGAAATGTATGGTTTAGTGTAGCATGCTTGTAAAGAACACTGGCTGTAATTATGGAAACTGGAGGTTTTATCCCAGGACTATTATTACTTGAATTTGGACAAGTTACCCATATTTGCGGGGTCTATATTATTCATCCATAGAATAAAATAATAGAGTATTGACAGTTGGTGGGAGGGGTCTTACATAACTCAAGGTTTTAAAAAGTCTATGATTCTTTTAGTGCTTGTCAAATAGAGTCAATCATAAAGGCCACAAACAGATAATTATTTTTAAAACGATTAATAAAAAGATAACACTATAACAAAATGGATGATTTTGGCTTACGAGGAATGCTTTATTAGATATCCTTTTGTGTGTGTCTATATATATATATATATATATATAGACACACACACACACACAACTGATCTAAACTGAATTAAAAAGTGATGCTGGGGGGAAAATGTTTCCCAGGGAAAAGATGCTGACTGAATCATTTTTTAATGTGATTGGGAAGAAATTTCTTAATGTAATTAAAAAGGCAGTACTTTATGTAGAACACTCTGCCACAGCTTTATTTGGTCCATTTTCTAATTTTAAAAAGGAAAACACATTAAAAATGAAATGAATGGACCATAATACATGCCCTATGCCAGTTGGAATGATGGATGGGCTCCAAAAAGAAATAGCCAAGGTCCACAACAGGCTTGTGATAAAAGAGTAAGTCCTTGGTTCTTTGTAGCCAACAGAAGTGAAAATGTTTAATGATCCCTTCTAACAAATGAGTAATTTTCATCATCTGTCAGTATTCTTTTGTTTTCTCTTTTTTACATTATTCTATTCAACTTTGTTTCCTAGTTTTGTAACTAGGAGTCCTTGAATATGAGTAAGAGGGGAAAGAGAAAAACCCTATAGGGGAATACTTTTTATAAAGGCAAGTATTGCCTTTCAGAAAACTTAGGAGATGATCCCTCTTTGCAGCAGGGAAGGAAAGAATTTTGATTGAATGATGATGGATCTGTCTGAATAATGAAATCTATTTGTTTCTTGTTAAACAGCGCAGCTTTTCAGAATGTTAAATATAGGTTTTTATGCCCTCTAGCCAGCAAAGTGCTATTTGGATGTGTCATGTCGTATGCAGTAAGTTTATTCCTGGGCCGTACAGCAGAGCTCTGATGAGGCATCTTTAGTAGGGGAAGGAGACCTAGTTGAAGGTCTTGCCCTGAAGTTGTGCAGGCACTAGGCCAAAAGCTGTACCCAAAGAAGCATAGTGATACTGGACTTTGGGAGCTGTACGAAGGAGAGCCAGCCTGGGTGAAAGAGGGCCAGGGCATTTTCAGATAGAATCAGTATTTGAAGTTATTAGGTCATAACGCATGGTTTGGGGTGTTCTAATTCATTATGGTAGAGTCCTATCCTGCACCAAAGTGGAAGAGGAGAATGCATCCCATGGAGAAGTGCTGGTTATAAAGCTATTTTTTCTCAGCTTCAAACCCACCCTTCTGTACTCTGCTTTGTGATGCAAAGGCTAAGAATTTGCAAACCACATTTCTCCTTTGGAAACTGAGTTTATGTCAGATTCCAGCAATAGGAGTGCAAGAGGAAGGCCAAGAGTCTGGCTGAATTAAAAGGATAAATGCAGGGTTACCAATAAACACGCAGGATGTTTTAGCATGACTCAAAGGGGACTTAGAAGGGACTTCTTTTTTTATTTGGGAGTTAAAACTATGCTGCCTGTGCTCTGTGCAAATGGAGGAGAGGTATATTGTTCTACGTATTCACTTTTGATTAAATAATCTTCCAGCCTATTTCTCACTCCCACTTTCCATCCTACATCCCATGCTGGGTCCAGTGACTCTCTTGGACTTCTTTTAGAAGAAGACTTCTTTTTGCAGCTTCCTCATACTTGCATTATTCCATCAGTCAACATTCTCCCATTCCACTCCCTGTCTATAGTCCAGAATTTTCTTAACTGTCTCACCTATTCCTGAATTCAGTTCCCTTTCCCATTGTGGGTTTATTCCTTTTGAAAGCTCCAAACTTTGATTTCATTTGAATCTGGGTGTGAACTAGAGGTGAATGTATATGTGCTCTATCCTCCATCTTAAACCTAAAGTTTTAAGTCTTCTTTAAAGAAATTGTTACAAATTATAATTGACATTGATTTTTGCTTCCATGTCTTATGCATTCAGTAAAAAGGAGTTTGATGATGCCTTCTTTAATTTTTCAGTATTGTCACATTGTTTCAGATAAATAAATTGTTACTATTTATTCAGAAATTGCAGATAGGATTTATACTCTGCAAGAAAAATTTGTTAAGACAGTGTATGGAATAAGCTGTAGCCTCAGATGTATCTTCTTATTTGAGATTCACTTATCACTTGCTATTTGACCTTAGCAAGTCACTTAACCTCTCTGAGCCACCAATTTTCTCATCTGTAAAATGGGAATAATGATACTTATCTCATAGACTTATCTTAAAAATTCAATATATATACTAAAGCAAATATTATACACACACACACACACACACACACACTAAAGCAAATAAATTACCAGGAAACCAGGAAATTTTGAAAGAGAATAAATTAAAATCATAGAGGAAGACCATTTTTATTGTATAACTGTAGATAGAAAGTGATAAATGTGGTCCTAACCAAACATATCCAGTTTCTGAACTTAAGAAAACAAAGGCTTAGAAAAACTTAAATGCACTATTTTCTCTATACAAGAATCATTTACTGGAAATGGAAGAAGAAATACTTGCCTGAGAAATCTGGAAAGGCTTCACATTTGTCATGATTTGGGAAAAGAAGTTCTATAGTTCAAGAAAGGAGGAAGAGCCAGCCACATAGATCTAACTGCATGAGTGTTGATGGCAGAATAAACCCCACCCTCACCCCAAAGATGTCCATGCCCTAGTCCCTAGAACCTGTGAATACATTATGTTACATTGCAAAGACATCCTTACAGATGTAACTAAGGTTATGTGTTTTTTGTTTTGTTTTTGTTTTTGTTATTTTTAACATCTTTATTGGAGTATAATTGCTTTACAATGGTGTGTTAGTTTCTGCTTTATAACAAAGTGAATCAGTTATACATATACATATGTTCCCATATCTCTTCCCTCTTGCATCTCCCTCCCTCCCACCCTCCTTATCCCACCCCTCTAGGTGGTCACAAACCACCGAGCTGATCTCCCTGTGCTATGCGGCTGCTTCCCACTAGCTATCTATTTTACGTTTGGTAGTGTATATATGTCCATGCCACTCTCTCACTTTGTCCCAGCTTACCCTTCCCCCTCCCCATATCCTCAAGTCCATTCTCTAGTAGGTCTGTGTCTTTATTCCCATCTTACCCCTAAGTTCTTCATGACCTTTTTTTTTTTTTTTCTTAGATTCCACATATATGTGTTAGCATACGGTATTTGTTTTTCTCTTTCTGACTTACTTCACTCTGTATGACAGACTCTAGGTCCATCCTCCTCACTACAAATAACTCAATTTCGTTTCTTTTTATGGCTGAGTAATATTCTATTGTATATATGTGCCACATCTTTATCCATTCATCTGTTGATGGACACTTAGGTTGCTTCCGTGTCCTGGCTATTGTAAATAGAGCAGCAGTGAACATTTTGGTACATGACTCTTTTTGAATTATGGTTTTCTCAGGGTATATGCCCAGTAGTGGGATTGCTGGGTTGTATGGTAATTCTATTTTTAGTTTTCTAAGGAACCTCCATACTGTTCCCCATAGTGGCTGTATCAATTTACATTCCCACCAACAGTGCAAAAGTGTTCCCTTTTCTCCACACCCTCTCCAGCATTTATTGTTTGTAGATTTTTTTTTTTTTTTTAAGATTTATTGATTGATTGATTGATCAATTGCTATGTTGGGTCTTCGTTTCTGTGCTAGGGCTTCCTCCAGCTGCGGCAAGTGGGGGCCACTCTTCATCGCGGTGCGCGGGCCTCTCACTATCGTGGCCTCTCTTGTTGAGGAGCACAGGCTCCAGACGCGCAGGCTCAGCAGTTGTGGCTCACGGACCCAGTTGCTCCGCGGCATGTGGGATCCTCCCAGACCAGGGCTCAAACCCGTGTCCCCTGCATTAGCAGGCAGATTCTCAACCACTGCGCCACCAGGGAAGCCCCATGTTTGTAGATTTTTTGATGATGGCCATTCTGACCGGTATGAGATGATATCTCATTATAGTTTTGATTTGCATTTCTCTAATGTTATGTGTTTTAAAATATGGCCATTATCCTGCATTAACATGAATTACCTAATTGTATGAGAACTTAAAAACAGAGAGCTTTTTCCTGGCTGAAGTCACAGAGATGTAGTGGAAGTAGGCAGAGAAGATGGAGGTGGCCAAGGATCTCAGTCCTACAACAACAAGAAAATGAATTCTGCCAACCACCTGAATAAGCTTGGAAGTGGATTCTTGCCCAGAGTCACCTGAAGGGAGTGCAGCCCTGCCAATACCTGGGTTTGCCCTTGAGACTCTAAACAGAGTTCCTGGCCTGGCTGAGCCGCCTGGACTTCTGACCTACAGAACTGTCAACTAATCAGTGAATGATGCTTTAGGCCAATCCATTCCTGGTAATTCGTGATGCAGAAATAGAAAACTAATACAACAAGAAAGAGGGCAGAATGTGTATGGCAGGTTCTGGGTTTAGAGAAGAACCCATTCTAGGTTAGGTAGAACAGTGGGGAAAAGGAAAAATTTCAAATGACCAGACATATATATAAGGGGGAGATTTTTATCATGATCTTGTTAACAATGGAAAACTCTAAATTTGAAAGAGAAGAGGAATGAGATCAGAACTTAGTGAAAGGAAACTGTTGTCAATGAGTCAGGTGCTATGCAATTTTCCAGGAAATAATCTGGGTATTACATGAGCATGGAGAGGTGAGATTTGGGGATGTGGGGAGTGTAGGAGAAAGATAAGAAAGCTGTAAGGTTTCTAACTTGGTCTCAGTCGCTAACGAGGTGATCGAGCAGATTAGAAAATACAAAGAAAAGCACTTATGTTCCTAAGAGCACAATCTTTATGGTAAACTACAGCTAGTATATTTCCTCCCTCTGGGAGTCAGTTGTCTTATCTGAAAGTGGGTGTGATAATAATGCCGAATTCTCAGGGTGGTGGTGAGGATTAAATGAGATGATACATATTACCTTTTAAGGCTATTGCATAATTAGATGAGGTGACAAGTGCAAATCTGGGATTAATGTGCTGACCCCCAGAGAGCACTAAATTGAGATGGGAAATAATTATCTTTATTTCAACAGTTTCTGCAGCTAATTAGAGGCAAAGCATGGCTACAACTGGCTCTCTTGACCTGCTCTCACAGCCTTTCCCCACATATGATTTCCAGCCTCCAGAGGAGGACAGATTAGCTGTTCTTTCCCTTTCTTAAAATAGACAACTTTCCTTAAAATAGATTCTCCAGTTAACCCAAATTGTCTCATGAAATGGAAGCTACTTTTCTTACTGAAAACTGGCTAAGAAAAGTGATGGCAAGTTCTTTTTTCAGATAGGAATAAATCATACTAAGACGTTAACTCATTCTTCTAAAGATCCACTTTGCTCCCATCCATTGGCAAATTTGCATCAAGTCTCAAAGCATTAATTAAAATATCTTTGCCAAATATCTTTTGTTAATAAGCTGTTTTTCAAGTTCAAATGGTGGAGTTGTTACCACCAGAGAACGTGGACAGCTGGAGTGTCTGAGAGAAAGCAGATTTACCAAAGATGCAAAGCTCTGACTGCTGGGAGCATCGAACAAGCTGTTTTCTGAAAGGAAAAATAACGGTAGTGTGGACCTTGAGGTATATATTCAAAATATTTCCAAGTCATGTTTGAACTATTTTAAATGAATTATTTTCAGGATGTTAGTCATGCGTTGCATTTCTTAAAATATACATGCGGAAAAGGGAATAACACTGCTTATTTTAGGATAAGGAGATAATTTGGGATGAGTGGTGCATTCATCCCTTGGATATTGGTGCTTTAAAAAACAATGCCAGGAGGATGCACAGTTTTACAAATGTAAACCTTCTTAATGTGCTTTTAAAAAGTTCTTAGGAAAAAAAAAAAAAAAAAAAGTTCTTAGGGCTGAGCCTGCGCGTCTGGAGCCTGTGCTCCGCAACGAGAGAGGCCCGCGCATCGCGATGAAGAATGGCCCCCGCTTGCCACAACTGGAGAAAGCCCTCGCACAGAAACGAAGACCCAACACAGCCAAAATCAATCAATCAATCAATCAATCAAACATACGCATCTGATTCAAGATCCTCATTAAAAAAAAAAAAAAAAAAAAAAAAAGTTCTTAGGGATGTAAAATTTTCCAACATAATACATTCAATTTTGGTCTCATTTTCTTGTCTATTTTTATTATATTTATTTATTTATAACTTGATTAAAAATAATTTAAACTGTCTTATAAAAATTCATATCTTAAAGCAGAGTGAAAAACAGAAAGAAGTGAAAAAGTTTGAAATAAAGGGAAAAATGTAGAAAGTAAGGCAGAACCAGTTTATAGATAAACAACCACTTCAAAGCTTATATGCCTTGCTCAAGGTGCCACACATTTGAATCTAAGCTTAGCTCAGGAAAGAACAGCTCTTTCCTTGTTTTGAGACTGTAGGTTAGTTTCTTCCATTGATCACAGTGAACAGAACACTGAACAAAATCATGAGCAAAATCCTCAACAATGTCCATATGTTAAACACACCGAACACCAGTTGCGTAGCACTGGTTCTTTTGATCTTCATGAATACAGGTAGCTGGCATGATATCAGTACACTCAACAAACACAGTTTCTTCAATGGTCTGATATGATGCTGCCCGTATTATTCAGGGGTATATTTTAGAATTAGGAGAATGGATGGGTATGCATCTATCCGCCTCATTTTCCATTAAAGCTCTTCTCTTGGATGATGTTTTAAAGGACTTGAGCAGTGGGAAGTTCAATATTATGCTCCAGGAGAGGTTCCCCTGTGCATGCTTAAATTATCTGAGCAAGGGAGAAGACTGACACGCTCTTGGGGAGCACAGGGAATCTGTGTTGTAATTGTGCTATTAAATTCACGGTTCTCTCCCTATTTATTTAGTAGAGAATTGCTTTATAAATCAATTCATTTATTAAAAACAAATATTTATTGAGGCTCCATTAGCTCCTCCCAGGCAGTTTTTCTGGAGGTCACAATGATTATACAATAAATCTCATTCAACACTTCAAAAATTTAAAGTCTTGAGAGGGACTATACACAGAATAAATTAACACGAAGAGAAATTGATGAGTGCCGAAAAGCAAGGAGGGATACATTGTTTTGTATATTTAAGGGAGAGTTAAAAAGAACATGGCGTACGTATATTTAGGGGCCAGAAGGAGGAGAGGCTATAAAAGAAGACAAAGGGTGGAAAAAGAAGAAGAATGAGAATGAAGAGATTGTGATGTTTTGGATTTTAGGGCAATGGCAACCTTTGAGAAATAGGCAGAGTCATTGGTGTCAAAAAGCTGGAAAGAGGTAAAGAAAGGTGAACTGTGAGGGACCACCGTTGCCTATGAGAATAAGGTACTCACCGGATGTCAACTTTTAGTAATGGAATAGCTAACGAGAAGAGTGTTTGCCATTTTTAAATGATGTTATTCTAATTCTTTCCAAGTAAAATTAATTATTTTCATCATACAATAGGTAACCTTCTCAGACTGGCTTCTTTTACTTGACAATATGCACTTACGTCTCCTCCATGTCTTTTCATGGTTTGATAGCTCTTTTTTTAATTTTAATTGCTGAATAATATTCCATTGTCTGGATGCACTACTGTTTATCTACTCACCTACTGTAGGGGATCTAGGTTGCTTTCAAGTTTTGGCAACTATGAATACAGCTGTTATAAATATTAATGTGAGGGTTTTGTGTGAACCTAAGTTTCCAACTCATTTGAGTACGTATTAAGGCGTGTTTAAGGATTCTTTCTGTATTTTGGATACAAGTCCTTTATTGGATACGTGTTTTGCAAATATTTCCTCCTAGAGGGGATTGTCTTTTCATTCTCTTAACAGTGTTGTTTGCAGAGCAGAGATTTTTTAAAAAATTAAGTCCAACTCTTCAATGATTTCTTTTAAAGGTCATGCATTTAGTGTCATATCTAAAAAGTCATCACCAAACCCATTTTCTAGGTTCTTGCTTATGTTACATTTTAGAAGTTTTGTAATGTTGCATTTTACATTTAGGTATAGTCCATTTTGAGTTAATTTTTGTGAAGGGTATAAAAGTCTTTGTCTAGATTCCCCCCCACCACACTTTTTTTTTTTTTTTTTTTTGGCACATGGGTGATAGTTGTCCCAGCACTATTTGTTGAAGTGACTATCCTTTCTCCATTGAAGTGCCTTTGCTCCTTTGTCAAGTCATCAATCAATGGGCTAAATTTGTGTGGCCCTATTTCTGGGCACTCTGTTCTGTTCCATGGATCTATTTGTTTATTATTTTCCAATGCCACACTATCTTGAGTACTGTAGCTTTATAGTAAGCATTGAAGTTTAGTATTGTCAGTCCTCCAACTTTGTTCTTCTTAGTATTGTTTTGTCTATTTTGAGTCTTTTGCCTTTCCATGTAAATCTTAGAATCAGTTTCTTGATATTCAAATCATAACTTGCTGATATTTTTATTGGAATTGTATTGAATCCAGAAGTCACACTGGGAAGAACTGACTTCTACAATATCGAGTCTTCATAATTTAGAATCTAGACTTAATCGTTGGAAGATAATAGCATCTAAAACATGGAGGCTATTTTCAGGAACTAAAGAACAGATCATTCTGGGCTTATGTAGATTATAGTTAAAGTAAAATATAGAGTCTATTTTGCTTCTTAAAAGTACATTTACAAAACCCAAGAGTGTTGCCTGCATGTTTTAATATATCAGTTCAACTTCAAGAGGGATATCTCCATCAGTATGAGTTCTGTAAGATACAAAGAGCTTGGCCACCCTTGTAATGCAAAGTGCACACATCTCATTCCTTTTGGAAGACACAGATTATGGAAGCTCACAGAACTTGCTTTGTATTTGCCAAAAACTCTAGTCCCTTACACATAATAACCATAAAAATGCCATCAAAAGCACATTTAACCTCCAAAAAGTAATGATGGTATTGCTTCCTGGCATTTGTCAAAGACTTTAGCAGATTTTCAACTTATTTAACTTTGATGCTTCTGACAAAGAAAATCAACCTCCAGGGTGACGAATGTTAAATACTCTATTTGAAACTAGCTGTTGCTGCTTTATCCATGTTTCAATTCATAACACAGAACCCATGGATTAAAGCCATCGTGTCTTTCGCATCAAAATAGGGTTGATTTTAAACTCATTCCCACTCCCTTCCTCCAAGACACTATTCTCTGAATAACTGAAAGACCACCCCTTTATATATCCTAAAAAGGGGTGGCAGAATAAATGTCAGTAGAAGGAAGAATATCAGATGTATTGAATTTGATTTTACATTAAGACTTGCCCTCTCTAAGGCAGTGTTCTCCTGAAGTTTTACTGGTCGACCAAAGCATTTTGAAAGAATATTTAGCCTCTCTCATATTTTAGAGTTAATATATAATTTTTTATCATAAGTGTAAAAAGTTTCAAGTTTGTAATTTCTGTTAATTTATGAATATTAGTTTTCAAAAAAAATAAGATCATTACATCACTTTTTAAAATGTATTCATTGAATTATAAAAACAAATTTTATGCAATACGAAAATATTCAATAAATTTTTTTTAGAAAAACTTATCGACAGTAAAGTTTATGAGGTGTGGAATGCATGAAATTGTCTTAATTTTGCCTTCATACTTGATTCATAGTTTGTCTTTATTATTTGTTTACTTCTACTTTCAAAGAAATTTGTACTCAGAACTTGAAAATTGCACTATATATTTTTCTTGAAACTCATTGCATTCTGATCCTTCCTCAAATGTTTCTAAATAGTCATTTATTTTTCTTAATCCACGGATACTTCTAAGATTTTCTCATGATCTTCTGAACACTAGAAAAACTGCATTTTATTGTATTTTTCTCTCTCCATTCTTTCTGTTTTATCCTTTGGGAACTCATAATACACAGATGTTGGAACTTTAGAATTTACCTTCTATGTGTCTATATTTTTTCTGTAATATTTTTCATTTATTTATTTCTTTTATATTTCGTTTAGGGCTGATCACTGGGCTCAGAGTTCCAGCTCATTAATTCATTCTCTGGCTTTTGTTTCCCATGAAATCATCTGTTTAATTTTTTGTTTCAGTGGTTCAATTTTTATATTATAAGATCCTTAGAGCTTCTTTTTTCAGAGATGCAGTATTCTTCCACTATCTCTACGAATATGCAGTAGGCTCACCTTGAATTCTTCTGTTTACTCTATCAACTGTTTCTCTTGGTGTTCCTTTATTTACTTAGATGCCCCCTTTTCATCGTGTTGGCATTCTGAGTTTTATACTTATCAGCTGTTTGCTCATATTTGCCTTTTAGTATTCCTAATTCATTTTTTAGATGTTTGTTCTGATTACAGTGACTTGTCCTTGGAGATTTTAGTTGTGGTATGGGAATTGGTGGATGTAGGAGGCTCCGTAGGATTCTGCCCTGCTTCTCTAATTTGAAGACAAACACTCCCTGCATTAGTCTCCCAGCACACTGGTCCCTATAGCATGCAGATAAACACAAGTGGGATGGTGGGAGTGTCCAGAAAGTTCATCTTCTCTGAATGCTGCCCTACAGGAGACCGCCCAGAAGGCCCCCTGGGTTCCCTCTTTTGCTCCTTGAATTCACTCATATTCTGAGCTTGGAGATTCCCTGACACCAACCATGCTTCTCTGCATAGGTTTCCTGCACACGGTTTCAGCTCAGACCTTTTTAAAATCCTATTTATTCAAAAGTATAACACATTAGTCTTTCAGTCTTTTAGAAATTCCCCAGAATGGCATTCTTGCATTCCTTTTCTGTTGACCAGCTTTATAACAGATTTAAATTTTTCTGAAGTACACTTCCTGCCATTTCTCATGATTTTGTGTGGGAAGCAGGTAGATGCGTTCTCATTCTGCTCTCTTGATCCAATTGCCGCTTTATTCTCTAAAGAAACTCTCAAGTCAAATTAAAATGCAATTATTTTCTTATCTTGATAATACCCTGTAATTTCTCTAATGCAGTTTCAGAGGAATGATAAAAGCAAATGGGTATTGCATCTCCTAAAAGAGCTATAAACCAAGGGGAGCAGAGTTGCATATGTCAAGGATTTAACATTGACACATTTTATGCCATCTTGAACTCCACCAGGAAGCATCATCGTCCTCAAAGAGTTTCTTGGGAGCAGCCATTTCAATTAAGTTGTTTATATTACCAAGCCCATTTGTACAAGCACATGCTTAGCTGCCCTGCATGATAGCATAATGGATGGGTTAAATGATGGAGATAAAGTTTTCTATCTAGCTGAAGTCCTTGTGTGTGTGTATTCACACATAGACCTAGACATACATAAACTTCCCTTCAAGACTGGATGGATACATTACCCACACATTCCTTCCAGACTCAACTTTAGTGTCACATACTATAGGAGACTATTTTTCTCCCTGTAGAATTGGATTTGTGCCTTCCCACTGTGCTGTGAGCACTCTATTATCCCAGGTTCTATGGCTCCCATCACCCTGTACTGTATTTTTTCCCTCTGTTTGACCTTTCCCATTCCCCATCTTGCACTGAATCTGATCTATTTGAGGACAAGATTGGTGGATGTTCTATTCATTCTCTTGCAATGGTCTGTCACGTAGTGAGTTTTATAGGCTCAATAAATATACTTTTAATATTGATATACATATATACACATATACACACAGAGATAGTTATTCATACATAATGTCAACTATGTAGAAAATGAATACAATTGTTATAATGAACAATTCTGTCCTGCTTAAGGTACTTGACCCTATGTATACTCAAAAGCTATTTGTTTCTAGATACTATCAGTACATATTTAAACAAGTATATCTTCTGGATTCTCATATAAAGCACACGCACACTTTAGCTACAGAGAGTGGTTTATCTTTATAATTTTATATATTTATAATACAAATTTTTAGTCTCTTTATATAAAATTTGTGTTAAAATATATAAAAATGCACACATATACCAGTTTGCCCCTATATTTGTATATGTGCACATGTAGTATATGCAAATATAGAGAGTGATAAGGAGAGGGAAAAGGAGAAGAAATGCTTCTTATTACTTTATTACTATGAGAAATTGGGTATTGATGAAAAGTTTGTGTTTTTTGGTTATTTTGATGTTTTATTTTAATGTGTATATGTGTGTGTGTATGTTTCTTTTCAAGAATCAGGGATTGACAGAGTAAGAAAGAAATGTTGTGGACTTTGAGATCATGGGATTTTATGTGTATTATAAAGCGTATATTATATGTATTTACACAGGCATGTGGTTTGGTCCACTGTTTATTGAGTTTTGTTTTGTTTTAGGCATTGGAGCCTGGGGCTAAGTGAGTCCTAAAAGGGATCTTTGTATGGTATTTGCTGCCTAGTCTAAAAAAAATCCCATATCTACATAAAAAGTTGGGAAGCAGGGCTTCCCTGGTGGCGCAGTGGTTGAGAATCTGCCTGCCAATGCAGGGAACACGGGTTCGAGCCCTGGTCTGGGAAGATCCCACATACCGCGTAGCAACTAGGCCCGTGAGCCACAGCTACTGAGCCTGCGCGTCTGGAGCCTGTGCTCCGCAACAAGAGAGGCCGCGATAGTGAGAGGTCCGCGCACCGCGATGAAGAGTGGCCCCCGCTTGCCACAACTAGAGAAAGCCCTCGCACAGAAACGAAGACCAAACACAGCCAAAATAAAAATAAATAAATAAAATTAAAAAAAAAAAAAAAAAAAAGTTGGGAAGCAAATGAGAAGCACCAAAAGAAATGGGGCAGGAGTATTATTCTCTTGAGAATCGAAGAGGAAAAGTTACCCATACATATTTGGTGTTTGAAAATACACATTGCAAACAAATACATCTAGATCTGTTTATGTTGAGTTTAAAGAACTTCACCTGTGATAATCTCTGAATTAGACTCAGCTCGTGCCTCAGAAAGGCTCAGTAACCCTGAAAGTGGATGACTTCAGCCTATATCTCAATGCCTTTAAGGGATGGACCTCTAGTGTTAGGTTCAACTGTCTTGATATGAATTATAAGTGAGTCTTCCCATTTATAGATAGAAACATCCAGTAATTTCCCCACAGCTTTCCTAAGATTTTGACAGTCATTGTGACTGTCCTATCTAATACAGAAGTTACATTCATCCTTTAACAATCTGATGCCTGGGACCTACTTGAGATTGGAGGGCAGTACGTGTCACAACCATATCCTTATGCCTGTGGAAGAGCTATAGAAACCACACCAGCTTGTAATACAAAACAAACAGAACCTTGAAAATAAAGCAATCCTCTTAACAATGCCTCAATTTAATGTATCTCATCCATATCTTAGAGCACGTGATGTGTGGGAGGAGGGATTTTGAAACCAAGTACTTTACTATGTCCTGGGCACTATATGTTTCTTTGTTCTTAGTTTTAGATCTTAGTTCTTGGGACACTGTAATCACTTAGCCAGTGCTAATGATCCCTTCAGGTCAAAATAGTCTGACTTACCTGTCTTTGCTACCTATTTCAGTATTCAACCTATGATACCTCTGACAGTTAAAAGCTACATGTGGCTTCTGCCACACCTGGATCCTGTCATCGCATTGAGATGAGATAGCTGACTTCAATGGCAGTATCTACTGACATCATCCCCTGAGAGAGAGTTTTGTTAGGTGGGCATACTGCTGATTACTTCCTCCAACTTGATTGTCAGTTGAGAGAGGATTCATGACACACTATTCTGTGTGCACCAATTTTACACCTTACAAAACACATATGTTTTGGATTTTCCTGTCCCCAAACCTAGACCAGAATAATGCACTCCCCACTTTAAGCTTTGACCTTATAGTGGAGGAACTAGAGTATCCGTGTGATTCACTGGTATCCTTATTTAATGCCTAGGCATCCTTTTTGTTTTCTTTTTGTATTTTCCTCAGTGTTTGGTAAGTTGCAATGAAGAGTGGTCCCTTCCTTAATCTGGTTTCTTCTGCTATAATTTGCAAAAAGTCACTGAAGTATTAGGCAATGAATAATAGTGATGGTGATACAATTAAAATAATAACTAACAGTGAATCATTACTCTTTGAGACTATGTTCTTAACATGCACTGCCATGTTAATTCTTATGACAACAATTTGACATAGTAATATGATGATTCCTATTTTACAAATGAGAAATCTGAGGCTTAGAGAAATTAAGTATATTTTTCTTGTTCTAGGCTTCACATCTAATAAGTTGTGCTACTTCACATAATGGCATATACTTTTTCCCAGCGTGAATGCCCACACAAACATACACACATACTTCAGTTGGAATTTGGCAAAGAAAGTAGTAACATGCAAGGCTTTTATGACTATATTAAATCAGAAGTCTACAGACTCACTAACAAAGGTACATACTAGGTAAATATATTATAGTAGGTGTAAATATAATAGGTAAGATAGCCTCCTAAAGAATAATTTAAATGCACATATGATTATAAATCTTCCTCATTAAAATTACTATTAGCTAATCCTGATTAGAGCTAATCCTGATGAAAGGAATCCTGCTTTACATAAACTTTGTCTCTATGGTCATTACAATAATTAACTTGGAGTTCATAAACAATATTTCAAAAATATCCCTCATCCACTCAATTATTGCACATATATTTATTTGGATGACTTTTCACATTTAAAGTGATATATAAATAAATATGTACATTAATAATAGTAACTTCCTATTGTAAATACCAACCATTGCTACAGTCATTTGCTATCTTGGATATTTATGATTGTACATAACAGTTTTCTCACTGTAAACATAAGGTAACTTATCTTTCATTATAAATTAAACCACCCTACGTTTCATTTTTCTTCTGGGGGGAAACTTGTATATATCATATGTCTTCTGGGGGAAAATTCTCCTTTCTAGATGACTAAATAACCTTTAATATTTTGGCATTTCCATCTAGCTAGTTATTATACCTTATGATCTAATTAGCATTTGGTATTTGATATCTCCAATGACTAACAAGGCCATCTAAATTAAAGCATTTCAAATTCTAATGTCTTGTTAGAGAATTCTATTAAAATGGAAGAGAAACAGTGGCTTCCTCCATTCCTCACAGTTTACCTTCAGATTTATTGGTTAATGTTTAATTCTACAGTGAAAACTTAATGATCTCAGAATGTCACGTATTACGAAGTCCCAGGTTGCTCCTTGCTGTGTCTCATCTCCGAGCTGAATTCTCTGAGGACTTTAAGAATCTGAAAATTTCAGCTTTAATTGTTAGGAAAATTTTTTCAAACTTCGAGACAATATCCCACAACCAATCTTTTTTTAAAAAATATATTTAAAAAAAAATATATTTTAAAACCACCATTATATAGAAAGCAATACAAAATTCCCTAATTATTGTGGCCTTTTAAAACTATAATTCTTTTTTTTAAGATTTATTTATTATTTATTTTTGGCTGCATCGGGTCTTAGTTGTGGCACGCGGGATCTTCGTTACGGCACACAGGCTTCTTTCTAGTTGTGGTGTGCAGGCTTCTTTCTAGTTGTGGCACAGAGGCTCCGGGGCGTGTGGGCTCTGTAGTTGTGGCATGCAAGTTCCAGAGTGTGTGGGCTCTGTAGTTTGCGGCCCGCAGGCTCTCTAGTTGAGGCGCGTCAGCTCAGTAGTTGTGGCATGTGGGCTTAGTTGCCCTGCGGCATGTGGGATCTTAGTTCCCTGACCAGGGATGGAACCCACGTCCCCTGCATTGTAAGGTAGATTCTTTACCGCTGGACCACCAGGGAAGTCCCTAAAACTATAATTCTTTGAAATGAATTGTAAGTAGTATTTTTTCGGAGATTCATGATACATTCATTTGCACACACATTGTAAAATATTGAATGAAGTTTAATTTGTTACATTTTACTCCTAG
This sequence comes from Balaenoptera acutorostrata, assembly GCF_949987535.1. Lineage (NCBI taxonomy): Eukaryota > Metazoa > Chordata > Mammalia > Artiodactyla > Balaenopteridae > Balaenoptera > Balaenoptera acutorostrata. The sequence goes on along the minus strand of NC_080073.1, from coordinate 50,976,009 downwards.
GTTAAAAACGATAGATTTTTAAAGAATTGGTACAAAACCCGGTATCTCCATATTTAGTTACGTTATACGCTATAACACACACACACACACACACACACACGGCCCCAAAAGAGAGTAAGCAGTTACCAGAAGCAGATTTTTAAAATTATTAGGTCTTTTAAAATTCAATTTAGATCATAAACTTAACCCAGAATCATCTATTTAGATCTTGCCACAACTTCTTCTTTTGTAATGTCCTCAACTTTCTTCAGTCCATACTCAGGAAATCCACAACTCTTAAAACCCACAACTATTAAGTACATATGGTAAATAGAACAATAGGTGTTAGTGGTGAAAACGAAAGGGAAACTGAAAGTATACAAATTCAAAAGCAGTCCCTGCCCTCAGGAGTTTAACATCTATTGGGAAAGGATACAGAGGTAAATCGCCACACACATAAATGGGCCTTAAAGAATTCAGTGGGGAAACTTTCCCTCCAAAAGGATTACAATTCAATAGTGTAGCTCCAGCTACTTCAGCTATGGGAGAATTGCCACTGTGGCATGGAAAGTATGCAGTAGAAAGTTCTCCACTAAAGGAACACTGGGTTTGACAGTTATTTTTTCAAGGAACAATGGATTTGAAAGTTGTTTTCTTCCCTGCAAAAGGGTGGTCATTCCACTAAGTCAAGTATGATATGCTTTGAGAATTTGCAGGTGACCAAATCAGGATGTTTACATAATTAAGTAAATGTAATCACCATCTTTTGTAGGAATATATGTAGTGACAAATGTGATCAGAAATATTACATGCCATAAAAATTCTTTGTGGAGATTCTTATCTTTCTTTCAGTAATTGTACCCTAAGATTTTTTCTGCAATTAGCATAAAAGCTATGACTGAAGGAACTTTAAATTTATTTTTAATCAGCATTGCTCAGCACAAAACACAGACCAACAGTATACACAGAGGAATCAGAGAATGTTTTAAGTTTATTTATTTATTCATTTTTGGCTGCATTGGGTCTTCGTTGCTGAGCCTGGGCTCTCTCTAGTTGCGGTGAGTGGGGGCTACTCTTTGTTATGGTGCACGGGCTTCTCATTGCGGTGGCTTCTCTTTGTTGCGGAGCACAGGCTCTAGGCATGCTGGCTTCAGTAGTTGTGGCTCTTGGGCTCTAGAGCACAGGCTCAGTAGTTGTGGCGCATGGGCTTAGTTGCTCCACGGCATGTGGGATCTTCCTGGACCAGGGATCGAACCTGTGTCCCCTGCATTGGCAGGCGGATTCTTAACCACTGCACCACCAGGGAAGTCCCAGAATCAGAGAATGTTACTGAGTCATGGAAAAAGCAAAATATGACAAGATTAGGCTGAAACTCATCCTTTAGGAACTCCTGGCTAACTTCACAATATCCCAGGCAGAAGGGATTGACAATTAATTCTAGAACCATTTTATAGTTATAGCTCTTGTATTTACAATTATATATTTGCTATGTTTAAATTAACAGTGAAGTTATATTAATATAAATATATAATTTTTTTAATGTGTGACGTTTATTTAGTCATTTCCTACTTTTATTCAATTTTCAACTAATCTTTGTGTTAGTAAAGCAAAAAGGTTAAATCACACCCAAAAACAGGGACTGTGGAGTATAAAATACCTGGATTCAAACTGCATCTCTACCACTCACTCACCAGCTGTGTGATTTGGGGTAATAAGACTCTGCCTCTTTCTGACTCAGTTTCCTCAACTGTATAGTAGAGACAGTAATACTATCAGCAGGATATGTTTTTGCAATGAGTAAATGTGGTAATCCATGTGTTATACTTGCCGATAGCCTAGTATGTATAAGCACTTACTAAGTGTTAGCTACTGTGATTACCAACATGACTTGTCTTATTTCCAAATTTAATACAAATTGGAAAGGCATCTAAGGCATATGATCCTGTTAATGTTATTAGACAAGGGACTCAGCTATCCTTGTTGTGAAAGGAGCAGGTAACTTTTCTTTCAGAATTCTGCTTGAATTCCTCTACCATCTGTCAGAAAGTCATAAAAACAATAAAAATATTCCCAAAAGACATATACAAGGACTAAGTGAAAAAAGCAAATAAAGTTTTGGGAAATACAGGGAAATAGAAAAGCAAATAAGGTGTTGGTAAAAAAAAAAAAAAAAAAGGAAGAATGTACTGAAGATATAGGATTTGAACAAGGTTTTTAATAAGGAAAATTTAGATCCAAGGAAATAGAGAAGACCAACCAGAAAAGAATCAATAAAGGTCTCACAACTGGAGATGTCAGAGATGCGTCCTTCCTCTGGATCTTTCAGTCTCCCTGAGTGAGTAAAAGAAACTTGCAGTACATGCTCTTGGAATGACAGGGCTGGAGCACTTCTCAGGGAATCTTGAACATAGGCTTGTGGTTCATCCTATTGTTCAACCACATCTGTTCTCTTCTTATATAGTAATAGAATTTTACATTTCACATGGAGTTGTCTAGTGAAAGACTCTATTTCTTCATTTCCCTCTGGGTTAGTAGTGGTCATGAACTAAGTTCCAACCAACGTCATGGAAGTTGATGTAATATGGATAACTTCTTTGTTGTACCCATCAAGGAAAAAATGTAACCTTCGCCCCTCTCCTTTTCCTTCTTCCTGCTGACCTGAATACAGGCATTATCATGCTGGACTGTAAAATAGAAGCAATATGTTCAAGAAAATAGAACAACTTGGAGTTCCTAAAGATAACAGACTCACTATGCCAGCCCTGGGTGACCAATCTGGATTTTCACATGTTAGAGAATAAACTTCTATTTTGATTAAACTATTATAATTTTGTAAGTCTCTGTTACAAAAACAGAAGAAAAAAAAAAACCTTTATTTTGATGAACACCTTTTGTATTAGGGAACTTGAAAGAAGTTGTCTTTTTCATGATAGTTTAACCAGATAGTATGTGACAAATTTTAACAGTGCCTCAAATGTAGATAGCATTCAAAATGTTAGTTTAAAATATTACAGTTTATCCACAAAATATATTTTCTGAAAGTACTAAATTGTGTGGGAAAAACATTTCACATGTTCATCACTATATGGACCCTCTCTTTTCCTGAGCACGTGGCAGCATTGTACTCTCCTCTTCCCTCCCTGTGAGGTGTGGCCAGACGATCTACACTGGCTAATGAGATGTGAGTAACAGGTGTTACTGTCGGGATGAGGCATATAAAAGCTGGTGTGTCATTCTCCATGCTCTGTTTCATGGCCTTCATCATTGCCTCCATTTCAAATAGTGGCGTCTCTGTCAGCCCTGTCCTACCCCACGCAAGGAACAAAGAACACGTAAGGGAATGAAGGGAGAAATGTCTTCACTGTTTAAGCCACCAAGAACCGGAGTGGCCAATAACCTCACCATAACCCAGAGCATCCTGACTTACCCAGTGGGGGAATTCCAATCACACTGCCTGTGAATTAGGACATTGCTTTTGCTGACAATCTTTGACTCTCCCCCTGTGCACTTGTTCCTTGTTCTTATCTTTTAGATCAAAGAAATGAGGGTAAGATTTCCAATTATTTTACTGTAATCAGAGGGCAGATAGTAAAGCCAGACTTGTTTTCTGAATCAAAACCCAGGGCACATCTAACAAATTGTATTCAGTTTTCAACATAGCTAAATAGTTTTACCCCCACTACATCAGACTTGTATGAATGTTGAGCAGAAATGGGTGCAGAACTAAGGTCATTTTTCATAAGGCAAGATATTCTAAAATGTATTTAAGAAAACATTTTTTTATGTATTATTCTATTTGGGAATTTAATCCTTCCATTAATAAGGGTTTTCCTCTGCTTATACACCAATGATGTGAGGTTATTTAAGGTTAACTCAAGCCAAGTTATCAAAAGAGTTTTCCTTCCATATTCTGCAAGGCACTACTGTTTCAAATTCAGAATGACTGAATCCAAGATGAATGTAATAGGAAATCAAGATTGGAACAATAGTTTTTTTTTTTGGTGTCCTCTTATTTTGTTGGGCCAAAAATATTATAACTACCAAAGAAAACGATGGTACACAGGTGTTGTTATTGCATTTACAGCCCTGTGTGGCTTTTAATGTGGTTGCTATAGTAACATGATCATTTGTAGACTATAATCCCATTAGGAGAAACTAATAATAAAGTAAGCTCATTGTAACAGATCTTATATTGCTTCACTTCCGGTTGTGTCTGTTTTATGGCAGACTGCATTAGTAGAGCTATTAAATAAAAAAAAAGCACATAAGAATATCACACTTAGTCATAAAATATTTTTTGGACAGAGGAAATGGGGATTTTGAAAATTACTATAGATGATTTTTTTAATGTTAGCAAAACTTTGCAAACAAATGCAAATCATTCAGTTCTAAAAGACTAACTACTAAACTAGTGAAATACAGAATACACATACACAATAAATACATAATATGATATATATACGTGTATAAGAAATAAATAATATTATGTATTTTGCTACTTTGACATTTCAGTCCTTCCTCCTACAACATGCTCGTAGGATCACATCTCTGGATAAATAGGCCAACAAGACGTTATTTTTACACAAGGGTACTGGGATCCAAACAAGATCCATGACCAGCCCAAGAAGTCAGTAAACGGACTAGCCAAAATTTTAAAAAAGACGTACTTTACTCCCAAATTTCTTCTCTCTGTTCATCCTATTGGAGAATTGTTTCATTACTCAGAATTATTATAAATTGTTTTGTGTATTTTATTTCAAGAATACTGTTTCCCGAAATTGAGTTATTTGTAGTGAGGTGGATGGACCTAGAGTCTGTCATACAGAGTGAAGTAAGTCAGAAAGAGAAAAACAAATACTGTATGCTAACACATATATATGGAACCAAAAAAAAAAAAAAATGGTTCTGAAGAACTTAGGAGCAGGACAGGAATAAAGATGCAGACGTAGAGAATGAACTTGAGGACACGGGGAGGGGGAAGGGTAAGCTGGGACGAAGTGAGAGCACGGCATTGACATATATACACTACCAAATGTAAAATAGATAGCTAGTGGGAAGCAGCCGCATAGCACAGGGAGATGAGCTCAGTGCTTTGTGACCACCTAGAGGGGTGGGGTAGGGAGGGTGGGAGGGAGACGCAAGAGGGAGGAGATATGGGGATATATGTATATGTATAGCTGATTCACTTTGTTATAAAGCAGAAACTAACACACGATTGTAAAGCAATTATAGTCCAATAAAGATGTTAAAAAAAAAAAAGAATACTGTTTCCACTATGTAAAATCAGATTCCTGCCCGCATCTTGGACTGAACATACACACCCGTTTCTTCATAAGAAGGTATAAGAAATTAGTCACCTGGTTAGGAGGGTGTGTGCTGATGGAGTTGAGTTAATTAAAAATGTGGACTGACTTCACCTTTCAGAAAAATGGAGCAGAATCACTTTCCCTGTTCCTCCCAGTGATGTCAGCCTAGGTGACTTCTTCAACACTGGACTCCTTGAGGACTGGGGGTACTCATTAAGACTGAAACAGAAAATGAATACGTTTTGCTTGCTGAGCATACATGGCAACTAATTTGCAAGGATTTTTCTTTTAAATATAAAAGATATACAGGGCTTCCCTGGTGGCACAGTGGTTAAGAATCCACCTGCCAATGCAGGGAACACAGGTTCGAGCCCTGATCTGGGAAGATCCCACATGCTGTGGAGCAACTAAACCTGTGCGCAACAACTAGTGAGCCTCTGCTCTAGAGCCTGAGAGCCACAACTACTGAGCCCACGTGCCACAACTACTGAGCCTGCGCTGTAGAGCCTGAGAGCCACAACTACTGAAGCCCGCACGCCACAACTACTGAAGCCAGCACGCCACAACTACTGAAGCCAGCACGCCTAGAGCCTGTGCTCCGCAACAAGAGAAGCCACCACAATGAGAAGCCCGTACACCACAACGAAGAGTAGCCGCCACTCGCCGCAACTACAGAAAGTCCGCGCACGGCAACGAAGACCCAACACAGCCAAAAATAAATAAATAAAATAAACTTATTTAAATAAATAAATAAAAGATATACATATATTTACCTCCTTCTGCTAAGTATCTGAAAAAAAGACCCCTAATTAATATCACAAAAATATTGAAAGTAAATACCTAACTAAGCTATTCACTTTCCAAATGAAGATTATCTGTTAGCAGATGCTCATCTCCCACTGTGATCTGGCACTAGAGTAGATTATTTGATTAATTACTACCCTCCCTGAAAAACAAATGCTTTGCCCTCTATCCAAGCCTCTCAAGTCCACATTAACTGCTAATTTCCATTTTTAAGTTCAAACCTATTTACTGCACTCAGACAATTCTGTATCCTGATGAACGTTCCCTGGACTCTACACACTGGAAAGTCAATGCTTGGTGATTATATCAATTGAAAGTAAAATTATTGTCTACAAATACATATAAACAATTTTATATAACCTAGATATGGCCAATATCTAAAGAAAGAGATGTTGTAATGGAGTTAAGTTTTCTGTGCTGGCTATTTAAGGCCAGTTTACTATTGGAAGGATACTGTTGGACTCTCCAATGCGCTGGAGGATGCTTTGTTCTCGTATTTTTATAGGTGAGGAGAGAGAGTGTTCTGTTTTGTAATCTTGAGTATCTCTTGAGATATTTTATCCTTGCATCACAGAAAACCTCTTATTTTGGTGTGGGATGTGATGCAGTGTGTGTTCCACACTAGCCTAGTGAGATGCTGTAAGGAAGAAGTATCCCATGATGACATAATTTGGGGAGAACTTTATTCTATTCATACTCTCACACACACTCACAGTTGGAGATTCATAATACATAATAGCATATATTTGTAACTTCAAGAGGTTTGGTAGTGTCGACTTAAAAAATATTCACAACCTAAAAGTTGAGAGTTATGTTTTATTCAGCGGGAATTTTTAGGACTTTAACCCCGGAGGCAGCATCTCAAGTAACCCTGAGAGAACTACTCCGAAGAGGTGAGGTGGGGGAGCCAGGTTATATAGAAGTTTTGCAACAAAGGACAGGTAGGCGGGAACATCAAAAGATTATTGTTAATTAAAGAAAACCAAATATCTCAAGTTAAGGAATTTAGCACTTGTCTATGTATGGGAAGATGCAAGAGTCTGGGCTCACTGAAATCATTCCTTTGATAATACACCTCACCTATCTGGGGCCAGTATCCTGTGTTTTCACATCCTGAGTTTCCTCAGGGCTCACCTTAGGGAGTGGCTGCAGTCTGATGGCTGCTAGATGACAGGTATTCTTTCCTTCCTGACTTTTTTCAGGGCTCAGCAGCTCACGTTGGAGGGCCACAGTTGCTGATGACTGTGACATCCTTTGTTTACTGATATGGCAGGCAATATTCCATTTATCAGTAGTAACAAACCTGCTTAACTTATTTTGACCTCATGTTCCTTAAGTTCATTCAAACACAGACCCTGTTTGGAGTAATACATTCTTATATCCTATGCAAGAAATATTCCTTGGAAGACAATTTTGAGAAAGTTTTATTAAAGGTTTCACAATCAGAAGTATGCAAACATCATATGAATTCTTAGTTCACAGCACAGGTCCTGACATCACTGTGTATAACAGCTTCTCCCAAATTCTCACATTAAAAAATTGCTTAGTAACAATTTTTTTTTCACCATTTGCTTGACAATACACCCTTTTAAGGGGACATTACTGAAGTTTCCCTCCCTCTCACACCTTCAACTTCCAAAGCATAGCACCAAGGAAAGATCCTGTGATAAGGTAGAAAGTATGTCAGATGTAGATTCAGATGTTAGGTTCAAGTCCTGGTTATGCCTTGAGATATCAAGAAAATCTGCTTGCTTTGGTTTCCTCATCTGCATTTATAAGGGCAGTTGCCTTAGAAGATTCACTGAGGGTAGGGGGAAAGATATTAAGAAGTTACTTATTATGTGTAATTAATACAAAACTGAGTTCTATTATAATTGCATTCTTGGAAGCAAGGAAAGCTCCATTGGGCCTGAAAGCTTCAATTACTGAAGGAAGAGAAAGTCCAGATTTCTTGTCCACTACTAACAGCATTTAATTAGATTCAGGTTTAAGATTAAGATGTATGACAGTGACCACTTGAAGGAAAAGCAAAATGGGAGTCAGAGTACTATAGAACCATATATCTTTGAGTATATAGCTACGTCTTACGATTGGCAACATTTCAATCCACACCAACAACTATTGTCTTACCACTAAGTGGAAGATGAGTGACAGTGCTTGACCCTGTACTGAGGTGAGAAATATCTCCATGGCTACACAGAAAATCTTTAAAAAGGGAAAAAATCAGGAGAATAGTGGTTCCCAGAAACAGTGGACTCTAGATCATGAGAACAGTAAAAATAAATCTCAGGTTCTGTGCTCATTGCTCCTTTAACAAATACTATGATTAAGAGAATGAGATGCTCTTAGTGAAATGGTAAAGAACAGACATAATCTATCTCCGCAAGAACAAATGCAGTTAGAAACTCAAGGGGAAAAGTGCCATACAGGAGAGTCATGGCTCAAATATAAGGAAAACCAAAAAGTGGCATGATTTGGGGCAAAGGATGGAGAAAAGAAAGGAGGATACATTTGACCTTAACACTTTTAAAAATTTCTCTAGAGAACAACGTTGCTGTGAAAGGATTACTTCCCCTTTCCTATGAACCCAAGGGATTGAATGACATTTATGTAATAGTAACAACATAAAGCTACTTACTGATTTTTTAACTTTTAAAGACAAATTGGAGACAAACACTGAAATGTTAAGTAAAATTAGAGTTTGGAAAATAAATATTGTAAAATTTTAAGTGATGGATATAATGGTATAGCTAAAAGAGTTTAGGCATCGGAAGAAAATAAACGAAAGAGTGCAGGGATGCTAAATTACTTCTAGTTTGTAAAGAGGGAATCAGTTACACTGCCTAAAAGGTTAATGGATTTTAAAATAAATAAATATGACCAACAGATGTATGAAAGTAAAATTATAATGAAACCTGGGAGGTGGTTAAGAGGAGAAAAATAAGACCAGGGGAAGTGATCAAAATTCCTTGTCTCATAGCAGGGAGCATACAAGTAAATCTTAAATTTCAGAATATTAAGAAGTAGAGTGAATACGTATATGTAGAAAATCACCAAAAAAGTGGAAACAGAAATTCTAAAAATTAATTACCTCCAAGGGTAGGCAAAGGATAGAGGATTTTTAATTTCATACTCATCTGTACTTGCTGAACATTTTATACAGGCTTAACTTTAATTTAAAAAATTGTTTATCCATTTGCAGATTTGGATCATTTGAGGTAAATGTATTCTTTTTTTTATTTTTTGGCTGTGTTGGGTCTTCGTTTCTGTGCGAGGGCTTTCTCAAGTTGCGGCGAGCGAGGGCCACTCACTGTCGCGGCCTCTCTTGTTGCGGAGCACAAGCTCCAGACGCGCAGGCTCAGTAGTTGTGGCTCACGGGCCCAGTTGCTCCGCGGCATGTGGGATCTTCCCAGACCAGGGCTCGAACCCGTGTCCCCTGCATTGGCAGGTGGATTCTCAATCACTGCGCCACCAGGGAAGCCCCGAGGTAAATGTATTCTTATCTCCTTTTTCTCTTCCCTTGCTGAAATATTTTCCTAATTACCCAGCAGTCTCAACAGAATGTTATTGTTTTGTTTTGTTTCGTTTCGTTTTAACCATCCAGTATAGGTTTATCAGCCTTTACCTGGGATTGAGCTGTGTCATCTGATGCTCTTTTCCCCTGCTGAGTGAGCTGCTGTTTTCCAATTCTGCACAGACAGAATTCCAGGGCATGTGGCATTGCAAGGTATTAGCAAACCTAGCAGAATCCCTCTGAGTTCTGCTGAGATTCAGGAAGATACTCCAGGGCAAAAGGACACTTTTGTTACTTGATCAGAAATAAGAGAACAAAGGCTATCAATCACTGGATAATAGAAAACATAAATCACCACCAAAGTGAATCAGACTATAACAGCAACAATTTTCAAAACAACAAGAACAACAATTACAATTCTAGCTATCATTTACTGAGCCCCTGCACTTAGGAAGGTAATAGATGTTTTTCATACAATGCAACACACATACCCCATATTTAAGTTTTACAAGCTCTGTAACTTATCTTTTGAAATTTGAATTTTATGAAGAAATCATTTTGAAACTCAGAGAGATCATGTGACTTCTTCAACAACACAAAACTAATAAATGCCAGGTCTGTCTGTCTCTGTTAGAAGTATTCAAAGGGAGATAGACCTGGGGCATCTGGCCTGAAAAGGAGAAATATCATCGCCCACTCAACTGCTTGACAAACACCTGAAATGTAAAGGTTCACCGACTTAACTCTTTTCTTCATGCTCTACATCCAATCACTAAGTCCTTTGAATTCCACCTCAACATATAGCTAAGATACTAGTGCATCTCACATCACCAATGCCAGGGCCTATGAAAGCTGCCATCGCTTCCCTCCCTGACAAAAACAACCACCACCTCACTATTACCCTGCTTCTCTGCCTACCTCCTCTCTCACCCACACTTATAGAGCATCCAGAATAAACTTTTTTTTTTTTAGAAAGGGCTTTTTTTTTTTAAAACATCTTTATTGGAGTATAATTGCTTTACAGTGTTGTGTTAGTTTCTGCTTTATAACAAAGTGAATTAGCTATACATATACATATGTCCCCCTATCTCCTCCCTCTTGCATCTCCCCCCCACCCTCCCTATCCCACCCCTCTAGGTGGTCACAAAGCACCGAGCTGATCTCCCTGTGCTATTCGGCTGCTTCCCACTAGCCATCTGTTTTACATTTGGTAGTGTATATATGTCAATGCCGTGCTCTCACTTCGTCCCAGCTTACCCTTCCCCCTCCCTGTGTCCTCAAGTCCATTCTCTACGTCTGCATCTTTATTCCTGTCCTGCCCCTAAGTTCTTCAGAACCATTTTTTTTTTTAGATTCCATATATATGTGTTAGCATACAGTATTTGTTTTTTTCTTTCTGACTTACTTCACTCTGTATGACAGACTCTGGGTCCATCCACCTCACTACAAATAACTCAATTTCGTTTCTTTTTATGGCTGAGTAATATTCCATTGTATATATGTGCCACATCTTCTTTATCCATTCATCTGTCGATGGACACTTAGGTTGCTTCCATGTCCTGGCTTAGAAAGGGCTTTTTATTTATTTTTAATTTTTTTATATTTTGGCTGCACTGCATGGCATGTGGGATCTTAGTTCCCTGACCAGGGATCAATCCTGCACCCCCTGCAGTGGAAGCGCTGAGTCTTAACCCCTGGACTACCAGGGAAGTCCTCAGAATAAACTTTTAATTATGAAAATCAGATCAAATCATTCCTTTGCTTAAAATGGCTCAAAGCTTTCTTTCTGCACTTGGAATAAAATCTTGCATTTCATCAAGATTTGCAGTCTCCTCGTGGTTAGGTGCATTTGTGCCATCCCCTCCCTTGCTCACTAAAGACAAATCCACACTAGCTTTCACATACTACCTTGGAAAGGCCCACGCTAATGACCTCATTTTAACTTAACAACCTCCTTGAAGACACTGTCTCCAAATATAGTCATCACAGTCTGAGGTACTGTGGCTCAGGACTTCAACATATGAAATTTGGGGGGACACAATTCATCTTAAAATCACGGCTGAGAATGCACTAGTGTGCAAGACACAGTCACCACTAGGAAATAATTTATATTCCATGGGAGGAAACAGTTACTTTAAAAAGTCACATATACCAAAATAACAAGGCGTTGATTAGTGCTAACAAGGACAATAAAGGTGGATAAGGGAAAGAGATGATGGAGGTTTACAGTTAGGATAGTTAGAAATGTTCTCCAAGGAGGTGAATTTTTAGGAGAGATTTGAATTAGTAGAAAGAGTGAGCCCTGCAAAAATAAGAAGATTCCAACTGATAAATAAATAGTAAACCTAGCATCCCTTAGGGAATATACTTGAAATATTTGATGGAATATATAAAAGCTGTGAAACTGAATGTGAACACATGACATCAGAGAGATAATTAAGGGTCAGATAAAACAGGGCATTTAGGCCATAGTAGAAATTTTCGATTTGGTTTCATGTGTAATGAGAAGCCATCAGTTTGGATCAAGTCAGGGAAATGGTGTAATTCATGTTTGAAACATATTTCTGGGTTCTGTGGAGGAGAGACAGTAGAGAGAAAGACAAAGAATTAGGAGCAGTCACTTTAGGAAGTCATTGCTTCAGTTCTTGTGAACCATAAGTTGGCCTGGATTGTGTTCAGAGTCGTGGGGTGGTGATGGGAGGTCAGATTCAGGATGTGTTTTGAAGGTATAGTCAATACATAGATTTATGGTGAAGCATGAAAGAAAGAGGGGTAAACTATGATTCTGAACATTTTGGCCAGAGCAATGGAGTGAATATAATGCCCTTCACTAGGATGGGGACATTTCAGAAAGAGTGAGTTTGAGAAAGTCAAGAGCTCCCCGTTGGGCATGTTATATTTAAAATATAAATTAGACATCCAACTAGAGAAGTTGAATAGACAATCTGGATCTGGAGCTATGGGAAAGATCAGGAGTGGAGATGGAGATAAGGGAATTGTCATTATGTAGATCAGTGCCATTCATCGTGCATTTCTTGGCTAGTATCAGTGTGTGAACTGCTGTTAGAAAGCAACCTGGGAAGTGTCACAATTGAGACATTGCTTAGAAATTGTGTTATTGAGTGCCATCAAGATCACATGGGAGTCATGCACAGTGTTCGTGTTACAAAAGTATCAGTTTGTGATAGATTGGGGGAAAAAAACAAGACAAAACATTTTATCACTGTTAAAGTGATATAAAGAAGGGTTAAAGAAGCACTGATACAGATGCTATTTAACTCCAAGGGGCTTTGTGTGATCTTCTGGGGATTAAGTATAGATAGGAAAAAGAAAAGAACGAAAACTGAGCCTTGGGACGCTCCATGTTGTCGAGATCAGGTTGAGGAGGATGGACCGGCTAGAAATTGGAAAGGAATGGCTTGTGAAACAGGATAATAAAGGGAAGCCAAACAAAGACAATGTTTCAGAGAGGCAGGGTGTGGTCATCCATGTCATATGCAGTTGAGGGACTAAGATGAAGACTAACATATAGCCTCCTCAACTTCAAATATCAGTATATTATCTATATTTATATCCATATCAGCTTCTGTATTTATACTTACATCTATACCTAATTCTATGTATATCTATCTATATCTATCTATATATCTATATCTTAAAGACACCTGAGCTTATTATGGGTATTATTATTCTGTTCCATTGATATATTTTACCAGTCAAATTTTGGGACAGTGCAGTTCTGATTTCTTGAGCTTAGTATCTCACATAACAATTTAATATTTATCAATTTTTTTATTAAAAAATAGGAATCATATAAGTTTCTTCATATTTCTTGTTTGGGTATTGTTGGTACCAGATTTTATATCTATGTTATAAAGGGGAATAAGGTGAATTTTCCTATTCCTCATTTGTAGGGAAGTTGTTGATGTATTTTTTTTTATTTATAACTAGGTATCATTTCTAAAATCCTATATTTTAAAATATTTTCATTTCACTAGTTTATTTAACTTAGATTTTTTAAATTTAGTTTAATTTTTATTAAAAAATAAATTTTATTGTATTATTTATTTAATTGAAAAATATAAAGCTTTAATGTAACTGTATCATATATTTTTATATATTTTTCTTCTGTTTTTCAATTGAGTATCCAGGGCATTGAAGTTAATGTTTTGTGGGTCTTATTTTCCTTTTTAAATAAATAACTACACTTCTAATTTATATTTCTGAATTGAAAGTGAGAAATTTTGTGGGGTTTTTTTCTAAATTTAGTACTGAATTTTCTACATTTTAACGATTATATATGATATTAGTAAATACTTTGAAATATATAGAAAGGGAATATTTGATTTTTATTATAAAAATACACACATATGTATATGTGTATGTGTGTTTATATTTAGTTGTACAAAAAATCGTTTATTACATCTGTTGGACTTTCTCGTTATTTATTTGAAAAGTTATATTAATAGATTTCTTAATGTTTGTTCACTCAAACATTCTTGAAATCCTTCTATATGATCATGCTGTATTTTACCTTTCTATATTTTTATTCCATTTACTATCTTTTTCATTTTTAAATGTATATTTAGAATGCATTCTTCTTTATCTGGGCAAACATGCAAGTCACACTCTTAAACTTCCTCAAAGAATTCCTTCAAAACAATGTTATCCACAATTTTATGATTCCAATTTAATCAATAGCACAGGGCATTCAAGCACTTATTAGAGAATTAATCCATGAATTGGCTGCAATTTCACTCTTTCTAAAGGCTCATTTAAAGTAATTGAAAGGAAAACAAATCTAAGGCAGATGTATTATCTATCGCTGTAGGATCTTTAAGCTCAATCCTTGTGTTATAGTAGGTTATTAGAAACTAGAAGACATTAAGTATGTTCTCTTGGCTTCCTGAAGATTTAATGGCACTCTGTCCCCATTTTGATATAAGAGAGATCCAGCTGACATGAATTATATTTTATATGAAATGATTTAAAATAAGAAACACCCCTTTGGAGACTCTCTACACATTTTGTTAAAGTGTAGAACTGAAAATATTTTATATTTTATTGAAAAATATGTAAGTACCCACATATCATATCTTTATAGAACTTAGCAGGATAGAATATTTTGATTTTCAAGATAGGCTTGAAATTTTTAAAATTTATTTGAAGGGTTATTTTAAAATTTAAAGCAAAACTGATATTCTTTATTTGTAAGATACTCAGAATCTATATTCAATGTCAAGTTCAATAATTATATTTTCCAAGTGGTTGCTGATGTTTATTTTACAATTTTACTCTTTCATTTGGAATTATTATATAATCTGTTTCAACTGACTTTTGAAAGTAAATCAAAATATCCCCAGCTGTATGGATTAGTAGCATATGCAATTAGATTACTGCTGATTAACTGAATACCCAATACTCAAAAAACAATCAGCATGTTCCTATAATATGAAGAGCTACTGTGTACTTCATAATGTTTGATATTTTATGGAAGAGTTGGTAAGTCAACTGAGATTTAGGTCGTGTCCTCAAGGAACTTCAGATTGGAATATGACAAATGTAATTAGCTGTCAAGTTACATGATATGATCTCTGAGTACTGAAGTATTTTGAAGAAGCAAGAGATGAGTGAGGTCTGGGTTTGTCAGGGAAACTTCTACGGAGCAAGGAAGAATTTAGGTTGGCCATGAAGAAAATAAAATAGAATTGAGATAGGCAGAAGATATTCTTAGTAGCTGAAGTCACATAAGGAAAAAAAGTCTACGTACTGTTTGTTGGACACTGTGAACATGAAGGTGAACAATTATATCTGAGTAAATTTCTAGTGAGCTGAGGAACTGAGTCTTCCTCCTAATGCTGCCTGTGACAGACCACACACTATGCAATTCTGGTTCAATCAATGGGTTTTTTAAAAAAAAGATTACCGTATGTCAAAGATCTTCGCACACCACCTTTCTGTCCTGCAGAATTCAAAGTGCAAACTAACTTGGTTTTAGTGAAAAACACCTTTTTTTTTTTAAAACTTTGGGGTTAATTTTAAAAAGGCCAGATTCTTCAGATATGTTTTTTTCTGCTGCCGAATGTTTTGCATTCAGTGGAAAATGAGTTCCGTATGCTATTTCTGTGAATGTCCATATTAAGTATGAGGTCATAGGAAGCTCTAGAAATTTAATCTAGAAAAGGGCAGGGCACAAAGAAGGGAACCAATATCAGTGGGATTGGATATGGCTCCTGGTTGAGATTCTGAGTGTATTCAGTTTTGCTTCTGAATGCATTTTTATGCTTTAGCTATAATGTTTGCCCTTCCCCTATTGTCCCATTCTCCATGACAGATACCAGATAGCATAGGATCATTTAGAAGGAAAAAAAGTCTTTTGTTTCATAACCAAGCATTAATCTGCAAATTACAGCATTTGTTTCCTATGTTGGTTCCATAAGGAATATCCTAATGGACTCATAATAGAACATTACCACATCAGCGAAAAGTAAGGTGCCTTTTGTAGGCTAGACTATTATATTACAATTAAGTAAGTCCTGTGGACTTATTGGTAGTTCCACAAAATTATACCCAAATGCTTGATTATGGAAATCATTGAAGGGGAGACTATAATTAAAATCTCTCTCTGTCTCTAGCAAGGAGAAATGCCTCCAAAAAAGCAATATGGGTTTCCTATATAAACTTTTATTTTTATGATCCAAAAAGTATACTTAGTGGGGTACACGCAATTTTGAGTGCTCACTATGCATCAAGCATTTGTAAACAGAAAATACAAATAAAATTACAAACAGTGTACAAATATATTGTACAAATTACAAACAGGGTTACAAATATATTGTACAAATTATAAACAGGGTTTCCTAAAGAAGAGGCAGTTTCAATGATGGCAGATAAATGAATATTCACCATTCATTCTGTGTACCCGGTTAGAAGTAGGCATAGGATCTGGCCAGATCCCACAGAATCTAGAGGTTAGGGCAGTCTTTCTAGAGAGAGCAATGGCTAGACTTAGTATTTGGTGTGTAAAGATTCAATCAGATAAAAACATTGGTGGAAAAACTGGTGAAATTCAAATGAAGTATGGAGTTTAGTTAATAGTGAATGTACCAACGTTGTTCTCATAGATTTTTCAAACATACCAAAGTTAAAACATTAGGCGAAACTGGGTGACGGACATACAGGAACTCACTGTGCTATCTTTGCATCTTTTCAGTAAATCAAAAATTTCCAAGGGAAAAAAAAAAAAAGTGTGGTGATAATGTTTGCTGGTCAAGAGGGTGGGACCCTAATATCTTTCAGGCAGAGGAAGTCAGCATGTCAAAGTTACATGAAAAAAACCATGGCAAAATAGGCTAGTGTAGAATGTCAGTGACATTTGGGCAAAGAGGCCATGAAATAACCAAACAGGACAAACAGGGCAGCTCGTGAAGACACATGGGTTTCAGTCTAAGGAGAGGCTCTATTCTGTAGGAAATGGAGGCCACTGGAGGATTTTAAGCAGAAAAATGGCAAAATCAGACTTCTACTTTGAAAGGAGATTCGCAGCCCCTTTTAGAGCAGAATCTCTCCTCACTAATCTTTCAAAATTGATGATTGAGTCCCTAATTACAATGGGTCTCCTTGCCAGCATGTTATCTTCTTTCCTAGTGGTTCCAACAACCTTATGGATATTCAGAACTAATTTTTCTTAAACATTACCATGATTGCAGCCACTTTGCTGTGCTTTTATACCTTCAAACACCTGACTCTTGCTGAGTTTTCAACCAGATGTATGAAAATTGTGGAATTTACAATTGAAGAGTATTTCCGAACTTGAAGGAAAATACTCACTGGACTTTTCACCAGAGTGCTTTCACATAATTGCCAAATTGCCTAGAATTTAAGATTACAAGGAAAAATCAATCCACTTCTTTTGAAATCTGTGAAGAGGCACGTTTAATCACATTTCTCTAGTGTCTGTGCTTTTGAAAATGTGATATTTCAGGCTCCTACTTTACCGATTTGACGATTTACAAATTACCTTTCAATAAGAAAGAGAGAGACTGGATTCCTCTGCCCTTGCTCACTCTGTGTATACGTCACATAAAATAGCTGGCATTGCTTATATAATGAGACAGCTTAGAGATCTCTGTGACGCCGTATGATTTTACAGCAAGAGTCAAAATAAACATCCATCCTATTTTGCCCGTTATATCAGTTATGTTTTTAAAATACAAAAGGTGAATATAGGTTTCTTGGTCAGAGTTAGTCATTTTTTCCCCAGACACAGTTACTGGGTAGTATTTTTTTTCTACTAAAATCTTTATTTGCTGCCCATCTTCTGGATCCGTCACCTTCTATTTCACTCTCTCCTCAGTTGGTTTGATTACAACCCCCTTTTCAAATTAGACTTAAGAATAATTTCCCCCTTAAGGACATGAGGATGGTCTTGCACTGTGTGCTTCAAGCTGTCTGGAGAGAGGAACTCTTACTGTTTTGTTTTAGCTCTCTTACAGACGGAAACCGATGTTTAAAACTCTAACGTTTTTCAAAGTTAGCCACTAGAATTGTAAAGTGTTTATTAGGTGTCCTCTGCTCTAAATCCTGTATATGGATTAGCGTGTGCAGTCCTCACAATGGCCCTGTGAATTCACTATTACAGTTATCTGCAACGTAGAGGAGAAAACTGGAGTGCAGAAATTTAAGTAACTTGCTCAAGTTCACCCAGAGATGAGTGGAGAAACTCAGGGCTGACACTATAGTGTGTGCTCTTAACCACTGTTCTAATACTGGAAAACGAACCTGTTGTCACCTTTGTACTCTCAGATGTGGCATCCGTCTGTATAAACAGTATATAAATTCCCATTTATATGATTGTGAATTCACATGTCTATGATTATGATGATTTGATCCTCATTTTACTGATAAGGAACCTGAGATTGTTCCGATTGTGGGGGTTGGAGACCCCACGTTTGGAGTTAACACGGGCACAATGCTGTCTTTTAGAGTTCCACATCTGTGAAACAGATATTGCTACCTGACCTCTGAGGGTGTATTGAGTTAGAAGCAAACAACTATAAAATATCACTATACATGCCAATATGCTTTCCAGCAAAATGCCTGGTAAATCCATACCTACTCTAAGCCATGCTTTGACTAAGATTTAAAAGATAAATATTGGAAATGCATGAGGTTTCCACTTCTCTATACTGTTTCCTCACAGTAATTTATATGCAAGCTCTTTCCTCAAGTCTCCCCATAGAATTTTGGCTCTACCTACAAGGAGAACTTTTCCTTCAGTGTTCCCAGATCTAGGAAATTAGACTATTTATTTTTCCCTTTCATTGTCTGAAACAAATTCATTCTTACAACGCTGAATTCCTTGAAGACGTCCTTTGTGCCTGGTGCTTTCCTAGCTGCTAGGGAGTACAACAATGAAAAAAAAAATAGGCAAAAATCCTTTCCTCACTGAAGCTTGTATTCTGAAAGGGGAGAAGGTGACAGACAATAAACAAATGAGACACATGATAGACCATGTAGTGGTAAGTGCTAAGGAGAAAATAAGAACGAGAATGAGGCTAGAGAAAGATGGAGGGTACAATTGTATCACTGAGAAGGTGGCTTTAAGCAAAGACCTGGAGGAGTCAAGAAGGGAGATACAGGGGTACCTGGAGGAAAAGCATTGCAGGCAGAGGGGACGGGACGTTTGGGAGCAGCAGAATGATCAAGGGCAAGAGTAAGAGCGAATAAAACAGAACCTTACTGAAGGGTCGGAGCACAGGAGCGATATGACAAGTTTTGAAAGGGTCCTTCTGACTGTGAATTGAGAGCATTCTGTGATGGGACAAGAAGGGAAGTAAGACAGTCTTCTAGATGGAGCTGTTGCAAATCCGGGTGAGAGATGATGGTGGCTTGGGCCAGGTGGTGGCAGTGCAGGTGGTGGCAGTGGATTAGTTCTGGATCTACTTGGTGCAGAGAATAAACAATATTTGTTGATGGATAGTGTATTTTACATTACAGAACCAGAGGAGTAAGGATGATGTCATGTTTTTGGCTTTTGCAAGTGAAAGAAAGGGGAGAAGAATAGACTGTCTTGATTATAAAGGAATATTAGAAATTAGCAACAAATAAATGGGCTCTTTGATGAATAAATGAACCAGCTGGATTCAGATTAAAACACAAAGAACAGCCTAGAATGACAAATATTGATAGAGTTCTAGAAGGTGGCATAAAAAGGATATGCTGATGGAGACAGGTACTATCTGGTTTAATATTCATGATAGTAGAGACTTTTTAAGGTTAATTAGAAAGTTAATGTAGGTGTTTTGGGGCCCTGTTTGCCAGTATACATTCTTCTGCCCACCGACATTCAGAATTTTTCCTTTTTTTTAAAACTCAGCCTGTGGTACCAAATAGAGGAATTGTGGTGTCATTTTTCAACAAGACAAAAACTGTATCTGTAATTTTAAAAAAATTGGAGCTAAGGTGAGAAGTTAACTTGGTCTGAAGGTTTTTCTCTCCCAGAGTGATAGTTCAGTGCATGCATAAATCCCCGTACCTAATGCTTGAAGATTTCACAAGGCATGAGTGGAATTAAATCAATTTGGAAATGAGAATTAATTTGGAAATAGGACTAACTAACGTTTACTCTTACATACAGCATATGCATGAAATCACCGTTAATGGCGCGTGCGCGCACACACACACACACACACACACACACACAGCATACAACTATTTGCAATAAGATTTTCTATGTACTTTCTGAGGTCGCCTTGTCAATAACATCCTTGAGTGGACAATGCAGTTATTCTCATCAGCCTTTTATATAGTTGAAAAATCGAAGTTCAAATAAAGAGACTTTTCCACAGTCACCCAATAAAGAGTTGCTGAGGCCAGACTTGAACTCCAAGGTTTTCGGTCTCCCACCACCATCAGACACCTCACCAATTCATAAAGTATGTAACCACTAATTCTTTGTGTTACAGTCTCATGAATTTATTCCTCTCTTTTCTTAGCTCAAATATTTAAAGCTGATCTGGAGAGCTCACGGTGCTGGTTTTTTTAGGCTCCCGTAGCCACACCGGATCCGTGGAATTTCATACAGGATTTGAAGGTTAAGGCATTGGAAGCACTTAGTTTTTTATTGTCCCAAAGATACACTTTCCCTTACCTGCTGTCAAAGCCTCATATACTAACCCTTCAAATTCAGATTAAAATATGCAGGATTTAGTCTGTTTTGACAATCTCATTGTCAGTAATCAATACCCCATAGGTTATACAAATGGTAATAAGGAAGGCGCCATCCTGTTTCTTGCGTCTTAGAATCGTTAAATGTCATCCAATTCTTATGTTTACAGACAACTCTTTTTTCCTGATTGGTTCCTCAGTTAGGTTTTGTTTACCTTCTCGATTCAATGCCCTATGGTCTCCTATTACTTTCCTTTTTCTTCGGTTATTCCTGCGGGAAGACCAACATGCTATGAAAATATGCCACTGAGACTGTAATCCACTTAGCTTGCTTCTGCCCTCGGACAAACCCTAATGGGAGCAGACACTCAGCACACTGATGATAGAGATTTCATCCATATGTAGCAACTCACCAAGGTTTAAAAACAATTCCATGCATTTGTTCATACAGTAAGCATTTCATCTTATTAATAAACTTTTGTGTCTTTTGTAACCAGGACTGTTCAAGATTTTTCTTGAACGATAAGTGGAAGTGCTTGGCAGGGGAAAGTCATTCTGTTCTGGAAATAAAGATGCACTGCCTTGGTGGGGGTGGGGTCCCAGCATTGTGTACTAGAATATGTTGGGGGTTAGCTCAGCATCACTGAGAAGGAATAATAAGGACACTGTGGACCAGTCAGGCAAGGTTCTACCCTTGGGTGATGAACACAGAACTCTCTTCTTTTTCTTTCTTTCCTGAAATTTGTCACTGAGGTATTTTTTTGCTCAACAAGAGTGACTCTGCTCTCTGAGTGAGTGGCTCACACTATATCCTGTAGAAAATGCTATTTATTATTGATATCGCTATGCATATTCTATGGAATATAAAACACTAAATTTTCTACTGGTGCCTTTGGCACAATGGAGAAGGAAACTTTTTAAAAGGAAAACATTGCCTCATCTATAATAAATTAATAACAACTCAGTATGTGGTTTTTAAAAGTAACTAAATGCATTCTAGCTGTTTTTGAAGGGATTTTAGGCTATATGCAAATATGCAGCTTTAAAACTTTCAATTTAGGGATTAGCATTTTTATACTTTCTCTCCCTCAGGTTATGCTTGCCCTACCTAAAGTGTTTATATCATGTCTGAAATTCTGTATATGGACAGAAATAATTAACTCTCATTTGTGAAGTGTTTTACAACTTACAATTTTGTGTTTTGTTGTTTATATCCGTTTTCTCTTGTTAACTGTGGAGAAATGTCATAGGATGGGTTATTATTAGTCCATGTTCCAGAAGAGAAAACTGAATCTTGCAAAAGTTGTGGTCAGGTCACGTCATGCACTGGTTTGCTCAGAATTGAAGACTTCATTTATGTTCCAGCCCCTTCGAGATTTCTTTTTTTAGGCTCTAACTTTTATCTGCCTGTTGCCTCCCTGCACAATCTTTTTTTTTTTAAATAATAGCTTTATTGAGATATAATTCACATACCATACAATTTACCCACTTAAAGTGTATAATTCAGTGGATTTTGCATATCCACAGAGTTGGGCAACCATTACCACAGTCAATATTAGAACATTTTCATTACCCCAAAAAGAAACTCTGTATTTGTTAGTCATAAATCCCCATGTCCTATATACACTACCAAATGTAAAATAGATAGCTAATGGGAAGCAGCCGCATAGCACAGAGAGATCAGCTCAGTGCTTTGTGACCACCTAGCGGGGTGGGAGGGAGACGCAAGAGGGAGGAGATATGGGGATATATGTATATGTATAGCTGATTCACTTTGTTATAAAGCAGAAACTAACACACCATTGTAAAGCAATTATACTCTAATAAAGGTGTTAAAAATAAATAAATAAATAAATAAATCCCCATGTCCTCCCAACTTGTAGACAACGACCAATCTCCTTTCTAACTGTATAGATTTGCCTGTTCTGAACATTTTATGTAAGTGAAATCGTACAACATATAGTCCTTTGTGACTGGCTTCTTTCACTTAGCACGTTTTCAAGGTTCATCCGTGCTATAGCATGTATCAGTACTTCATAAGAAAATCTTTGGTTGTTTAATTCTTGAAGAATAATTGAAAACACGATGGTGTGATGGAAAAGTTAAGTCACAAAGATATCGTAATCCACTAATATTGTTTCAAAATACATTAATTGATTATAATAATTTGACAATGTAGCTTGAACAATTTCTTTTTTTAAAATTAATTATTTATTTTTGGCTGCATTGGGTTTTTGTTTCTGTGCGTGGGCTTTCTCTTGTTGCGGCGAGCGAGGGCTTCACTTGTTGCAGAGCACGGGCTCTAGGTGCGTGGGCTTCAGTAGCTGTGAGCACAGAGGCTCAGTAGTTGCGGCTCTCAGGCTCTAGAGCGCAGGTTCAGTAGTTATGGCTCACGGGACTAGTTGCTCTGTGGCATGTGGGATCTTCCCAGACCAGGGCTAGAACCCATGTCTCCTGCATTGGCAGGAAGAATCTTAACCACTACACCACCAGGGAAGTCCCTGAATAATTTCTTTAGATAGATACGCCATTCTGCTCATCTGTTTCTTCATCTTGCCGTCTGAATCTTTGCTGTTGGTATATTTCTGTGTTGCCTATTTGTACTTAGCTTCTGGAACTCCATCCCTACTCTTGGTCCTCAAAGTGAGTAAGGCAGAAAATCTGACATGAAGGAAATAAAGAAAAGTAGTTCTCTGTTTCCATATTGTCTGTCTATCCTCAGAGTTTTATCAAGAGAAGATGGAACTGTCGTTCTCCTATGCTTGTATCTGCAGGGCAAGGGGGTCCCAAAGCCTTGAGTTTCTGTCACTTTTTCAGCATCTGCTAGATGGGTTAACATTTGCAAGTCATATTAGCCACTCTGGTTTGCATTCTCTTGATAAAAAATGTTGATAATCCTCATTTTCTGACAAAGCTATTATAAGGAGCAAATGGTCTGTGAAAGTGAGTATTTTTGCTTTGTAAAGCTCTATGTAAGGATACATCAGCTACTATAATTATCATTACCATAGACCTCCTCAGAGCAATCAGGGGCAACTGCTTATCGCTAATGAAAAAAAAAATTTTGAAACCACAATGAACATTATGCTATCCCTGAGAAAGGTATGAAACTTCAACAACAAGCTCAGATAAATGAGACATTTAGTGTCTGCTTTTCTTCTTTAAAATAATTTTAGTTTGAATCTGTTTCTCATTCCTCCAGATGGGCAGGATATACAAAAGTACAGAGTTTTAAGACATGTTTACACATTGGAGCTGTCTCATGATTGATCTGTTTTATGTTTTCACCACTGAAGTACCTGTTCTCCTGCCATGAGGTAGGTCCAAGGGCTATGCTATTTCCCTGTGAGGTTTGAGACACAGGATTCTTTAAGCACAGGGAACAATGGTCAATATTGTGTAACAACCTAACAGGGAAAAGAATTTGAAAAAGAACAGCTACGTATATATGTATAACTGAATCACTTTGCTGTACACCTGAAACTAACACAACATTGTTAATCAACTATACTCCAGTATAAAGTAAGAAGTTAAAAAAAAAAAAAAAAACCCTGAAAATCAAAGCACCTTGGAATCTAGCTGTCCTAGATCTACCAGGCAGTCATCTCCAAGAGATTGTACCATCTTTCAGGGTGGTACCCAAGTCCTAGGCCAGCTGCTAGCCCACTAATCTCCAAAACTTCCAAGCTTTCCCAGGAGTTAGAGTTCTCTACCTCTACAGACTTCTCAAAGATGCCACCTTCAGTTCCCTCCCCATCCAGAGCCCCTCTCATCATCTCTTTATTCTGTGGAACTTCCCTGGTGGTCCAGTGGTTAAGATTCTGTGCTTCCAATGCAGAGGATGTGGGTTTGATCCCTGGTCGAGGAACTAAGATACCACATGCTGCATGGCATGGCCAAAACAAACAAACAAACAAACAAAAGAAATATTCTATCACTTTGAATCAACGTTCTGTTTTTGATTTGTAAAGGACACTGAGGAAAGAAAATAAAAAGAACCTGACTACCTTCTTGTAATGGTGGAGTCAGCTTGTTGATTTGAATGTGAAGAATTCCTAATAATACCTCACCTCTGATCTCATCTTGCCTGGGGCATTTAGAAAGCCACTTAAGTTTCTCTTGGGTTTCTACCACACAGGGTAGGTGAAATACCTGCTCTTAGCACATGGGACTCAACCTAAATAGATCTCAGAAGACTCTAAAACTAAAGGGAAAGACCAAATGTGTAATCCAAATTTTACTTTAAGAATCAGAATCTGAAGCATATTTTTCATGGGATTTTTTCCCCTGAATATTATATGCTATCTTCAACCAGAGAAGACATTGTGCCTGCATGTTGAGGAAGAGTCTCAAAAAACTATTGAACTTGTTTTCAAAATAATAATGTTATTATAATTTTTACTATTACAGTCTCTTTGAGGCTTACACTGATTTTTTTTTTCCTTTGGCCACAGTGGTTTGTGGGATATTAGTTCCCAGAACAGGGATTGAACCCATGCCCTCAGTAGTGAAAGTGCAGAGTCTTAACCACTGGACCACCAGGGAATTCCCTCAAAGTAATATTATTTTAGATCTGTTTTGACTGTCCCCAAGCATTGTGGCCATGAGTAAGTCATTTAACGGCAAAAATTTCCACATATGAAAAGTGGTCAGAGTTACATCTTGTTGTGAAGATTCAATATGGTAACACAACATGAAAGCATTTTGAAATCTGAAAAGTACCAGAAGATAAAAGGGGGCAAACATGCAAAAAATAAACTTTGGAGGAAGTCAGGAGTCCAGCTCCTGTCCAAAACACTTGTGTGTGGTCTTTCAGGCCTGATCATAGTCAATTACAAAGGCTGTTTATCCGGCAGGATTCAGGGAAGAAAGCTGCCCTCCTCACCCCCAACCTGGGACACAGCCAGTGCGCTGCAGTTTCCGAAGGGAGTTGCAGTTAAGGACGCACGCCCCCTGGTGGCCATATCCATACAATCTGCTTTTTTTCTGTACCCTTAGCCCAGAAACCACCATTTGGATGTTTCCTTGTTGGGACACTTCTCCGCACTCTGTCGAAGACACTGCCCTCTGACTCAGACTCAGTACTTTTCCACCCCTAGTCCTCCCCGCTGTCCCTCTCCCGGGACTCAGGATAGGACCACTGATTCTTCTTTAGCCAGTGACTCTGCACATGAGCTAGCCGGGTGAGTCTGATTAGATCCAACAGAGGGGCTTCAGACCTCTTGGAGAGTGTGACTTAATTTAGAATGCTGGTTTAAATTCAGAGTCATATCTTCTTGGACTCTCTGTAAAATAGGAGAATTTGACAATCTTTTTCTTTTCTATTTTCTGTGTAATCATTGGTCCGCAACTCAATTGCCTATTCCAAACAGTTTCACCAATGTTAAGATCTTTATCCAGGACTTTTTATTTCACTCTTTGGATGTTTGAGATGTTTAGATTTTCTTTCTGGCATTTTATTTGATGTTTTTTTCTCTATGGCTTTATTTTAGTCTTCTCTTTATAGCTTTGTTACTTTGTAGAATTTTCAATTAATCTTTTGCTTTCTAGGCTTCTTTTCTCATTAAAAAAAGAATATTTTAATAGAAAATGTTCAGCTAATTTCCATCCATGTGTTAACACATTTCGTATGTGTTTTCTTCTCTAGTGTACATCACATGCTTCTTTTTTCCTTTTATTAAGATAAAATTCGTATGCCATAAATTAACCCCTTTAAAGTATACAATTTAGTGGCATTTAATATATTTACAGTATTGTGCCACTGCCACTCTATCTAGTTCTAAAATATTTTATTACCCGCAAGGAAGACACTGTACCCATTAGGCAGTCACTTCTCGTACATTATGTGACCTTTTGTGTCTGGCTTCTTTCACTTAACATAATATTCTTGAGGTTTATTCATGTTGTAGCATATATCATTACTTCTTTCCTATTTATAGCTGATTAATATTCCATTGTATGAACATACCTCAACTGTTTATTCATTCTTCCACTGAAGGACATTTGGCTTTTGTGAATAATACTCCTTTAATGTGTGGGTACATGTATTCATTTGAGTACCTGTTTTCAGTTCTTTTGGGTGTATACCTAGGAGTGGAATTGCTGGGTCATATGGTAACTATGCTTAACTTTTTAAGAAACTATCAAACCGTTATCCAGAACAGCTGCACCATTTTGCCTTTTCATCAGCAATATGTGAGGTTTCCAATTTTTCCACATCTTCACAAACACTTGTTGTTTCTGTTTTTCTTATTATCACCATTCTGGTTGGTATGAAGAGGTATGTCATTGTGGTTTTGATTTGCATTTCCCTAATGACTAATGACTTTGAGCATCTTTTCATGTGTTTGTTGTCCATTTGTGTATCTTTGGAGAAATGTCTATGCAAGTCTTTTGTCCATTTTTAAATTAGGTTGTATGTCTTTTTGTTGTTGAGTTTTTTTTTTGTTTTTTTGGCTGCATTGGGTCTTTGTTGCTGTGTGCGGGCTTTCTCTAGTTGTGGCGAGCGGGGGCTACTCTTCACTGTGGTGCGGTGGCTTCTCTTGTTGCGGAGCATGGGCTCTAGGCGCAGGGGCTTCAGTAGTTGTGGCTCACAGGCTCTAGAGTGCAGGCTCAGTAGTTGTGGCGCATGGACTTAGATGCTCCATGGTATGTGGGATCTTCCCAGACCAGGGATCAAACCTGTGTCACCTGCATTGGCAGGTGGATTCTTTTTTTTTTTTTTTTAAAGTTTTTACTTGATTTTATTTATTTATTTATTTATTTTTGGCTGTGTTGGGTCTTCGGTTCGTGCGAGGGCTTTCTCCAGTTGCGGCAAGCGGGGGCCACTCTTCATCGCGGTGCGGGGACCGCTCTTCATCGCGGTGCGCGGGCCTTTCTCTATCGCGGCCCCTCCCGTCGCGGGGCACAGGCTCCAGATGCGCAGGCTCAGCAATTGTGGCTCACGGGCCCAGCTGCTCCGTGGCATGTGGGATCTTCCCAGACCAGGGCTCGAACCCGTGTCCCCTGCATTAGCAGGCAGATTCTCAACCACTGCGCCACCAGGGAAGCCCTGGCAGGTGGATTCTTAACCACTGCACCACCAGGGAAGTCCTTTTGTTGGGTTTTAAATGTTCTTTAAATATTCTAGATACTGGACGCATTAGATACATGATTTGCAAATATATCTTACATTCTATAGGTTGTCACTTTCACCATCCTGGTAATATCCTTTGATGCACAACGTTTTTAATTTTGATGTAGTCCAATATATCTATTTTTTTCTTTGTTGCTCTGTCATACACTTTTTTGCACCGTAATTTACTTGGTCTCCTGGTACCACATTGCCATACTTCAAAACAACATTCTGAGAGGTCTTTTGTGTTTTCATCTTTAAAAAAAAGTTTTTTCTTTTGCTTCTCTGTAAACAACGACCGCACTTGTTTTAGTTTGTTTTCCTACGTGTCTTTACCACCTATGCTCACTTTTTTATCTTTTCGTTTTAATTGTTATCCTCTTGTTATGTTTATCTAACCAAGGTTCTTGTAAATGTTTTCATCTTTAGCTCTTCAAAAGAAATACCTTACTCATAGTATATAAAGGTCTGTGCTATAGAATAATTTGTGGTGGGAAGCCAGATCAACACAAGTGTAAAGAAGGTCCTGAACTTACTTCCTCTTGCCCATGACTGTTCTTTTTTCCCTTCCCTTCACGACTTGAGATGACTTTTCTGAGACCAAATGAAGGAAGCAGGGACAGTGAGGACGAAGGGAAGAAGAAAGGGAGCTAAACAGCCCATCTCTGGTCACGTGCTATCCCAAGGACTCTAACCAGTAGATCCCAAAGCCCTGACTTTATGACAGTGTCCTTTTTTTTTTTTTTAAACATCTTTATTGGAGTATAATTGCTTTACAATGGTGTGTTAGTTTCTGCTTTATAACAAAGTGAATCAGTTATACATATACATATGTGCCCATATCTCTTCCCTCTTGCGTCTCCCTCCCTCCCACCCTCCCTATCCCACCCCTCTAGGTGGTCACAAAGCACCGAGCTGATCTCCCTGTGCTATGTGGCTGCTTCCCACTAGCTATCTATTTTACTTTTGGTAGTGTATATATGTCCATGCCACTCTCTCACTTTGTCCCAGCTTACCCTTCCCCCTCCCGGTATCCTCAAGTCCATTCTCTAGAAGGTCTGTGTCTTTATTCCTGTCTTGCCACTAGGTTCTTCATGACCTTTTTTGGGTTTTTTTTCCCCTTAGATTCCATATATATGTGTTAGCATACTGTACTTGTTTTTCTCTTTCTGACTTACTTCACTCTGTATGACAGACTCTAACTGCATCCACCTCACTACAAATACCTCCATTTCTACAATACGACCCAGCAATCCCACTACTGGGCATATACCCTGAGAAAACCATAATTCAAAAGGAGTCATGTACCAAAATATTCATTGCAGCTCTATTTACAATAGCCAGGACATGGAAGCAACCTAAGTGTCCATCATTGGATGAATGGATAAAGAGGATGTGGCACATATATACAATGGAATATTACTCAGCCATATGACAGTGTCCTTTGAATCTGAATTTAAATTTTAAAATGCATTAGGGCGGGAGGCACAAACCGTTGGGTGTAGGATAGGCTCAAAGATGGATTGTATAACGTGGGGAATGTAGCCAGTATTTTGTAATAACTGTAAATGAAAAGCAACCTCTAAAAATTGTATAAGAAATAAAAATATATAAAAATCAAAAACAAAACAGCAAAAAAATATAGAGGGCAGCTAATTCGTTTGGAAGGTCAGAAGGCAGTGTGGCACTATAATAGAATGGATGGGATTTTAAGCTAGAACTACCTTTGAAACTTGGCCCTGCTCCTTCAGAACCACGTGCCCTGCCACACACACTCTTTCTTAATCTTTCCAGCCCTCGGGCCTCTCAGCTGTGTGTTTCCTTTTTTCCCTCCTTTTATAAGGACACAATAAAATAATAATCGTAAACCTCTGCGTGTGGTAAATATTCACCCAATGTTAATTCCATTTTATTATTTTATGATTCTTATTGCAAAGGGAAAGATCAGTGTATAATGAGGTCATCCTAACTTTGTTGAGGTGAGAAATGTTTAGGTTAGGTTTCTCTAAGATTCAACCATAGAACTTCTAAATGCAAAATGTAACGCTACAGAGAAGCACAGGGTAACCTACAAAAACAGCACTTTTACATGACATAACCTCGTAAATTTCCCTCATCATCCCAAAGTTGTTTTCTCCCCACTTGAGCCCCAGTTTCTAACAAAAAGCCTAGAAACTTTAAAACAGAATTAGGAAAGAAAACACCCTTAGAACTTACATTAAGATATATGAGACAAGGAAAATAAGCACAGAGAGGCAAGTGCTATCAGAGAGGGAAATTAGAGGTGGCTGGTGTCATAAAATATGAAAACACGGTTTAATCAGAAGTAAGATATGGGACTTCCCTGGTGGCGCAGTGGTTAAGAATCTGCCTGCCAATGCAGGGAACACCGGTTCGAGCCCTGGTCTGGGAAGATCCCACATACTGCAGAGCAACTAAGCCTGTGTGCCACAGCTACTGAGCCTGTACTCTAGAACCCGAGAGCCACAACTACTGAGCCTACGTGCCACAACTAGTGAAACCCACATGCCTACAGCCTGTGCTCCGCAACAAGAGAAGCCCACGCACCACAGGGGAGAGTAGCCCCCATGGCTGCAACTAGAGAAAGCCCACATGCAGCAATGAAGACCCAACGCAGCCATAAATAAATAAATAGATAAGTAAATACATAAATTTTTTAAAAAAGTAAAATATGTAAGTGAACTTAATTAGAAATACATATTATTATTTGACTTTAAAATACAAAATGAAAAATAAAAGCAATCTTACAGGGTACGTAATCAGTGAGGAATAATATGTTAGAAAATGAGTCTGATGTTGTAATTGGTGTGTGCAGTTGAAATTAATTTTAGTTAGCATACATGCAAGCAAATATGAAATCAACAAATTTAAAATATTAAACTCATAATTATAGTGTCACTGGTATGTTGCTATAAAGAAGTGAGAGATTGCTCCTTGACATGTAGTCACCCTCAGCTGTCATGTGCTGTTTCTGATCAAATCAGGGAGGTATTCTGTCTACAGGTTGTTTTGGGCAATTGTGATTATATGAAGTACACCCACTCTTAAATTTTGTTTAATTAAAATTCAAGTGATGTTTTGCCTGTGTCAAACTTTCTTCCCTATCACATCTTAATTGAAAAAGGGACTTAATTTTAATTAACACATCATTGCAGGTACTCTAATATTAATGTTCACTAAACCCTTTATAAGATTCATTAACAACCATTTTGTGATGAAAGGACCCAGGAGACAGATAGAAAGTTGGGAGCTATTTTTAGTGATTTCACTATTGATTTTACAAAATACTGAAGACAGAAGTACAATGCCTTAGGGGACTTCCCTGGTGGTACAGTGCTAAAGAATCCACCCCCCGGTGCAGGGGACGCGGGTTCGAAGATCCCTTGTTGGGGAACTAAGATCCCACATGACGCGAGGCAGCTAAGCCCGCACACCACAACTATTGAACTCTCGTGCCTCAACTAGAGAGGCTGCGTGCCACAAACTACAGAGCCCACGTGCCCTGGAGCCTGCATGCCACAACTAGAGAGAGAAAACCCACACGTCACAACTAGAGAGAAGCCCGCACGCCAGAACTAGAGAGAAGCCCTCATGCCACAAGTAGAGAGAAGCCCACACGCCACAACAAGAGAGAAGCCCATGCACCACAACGAAAAATCCTGCATGCCTCAACGAAGACCCTGCGTGCCACAACTAAGACCCAACGCAGCCAATAAATAAATAAATAAATAATAAATTTTAAAAATTAAAAAAAAAGAAGTACAGTGCTTTAGGATTCCATAGTTAGGTAGGAGTGAAGTCAGTGTTGACTTAAAAAAATGCACAACGTGAGAGTTGCAAGTTAAGTTTTATTTGGGGCAAAATGAGGACTGCAGCCCGGGAGCCAGCATTTCAGATAGCTCTGAGAAACTGCTCCAAAGAGGAAGGGGGTAGATCAGTATATATGTGACTTTGGTGAAGGGGGAGTACATGCAATCGAGCACCTACTTTTTTGCAGAAGGTTTCTGCTAGTCACTAGGAGCAGTCGTCACCATGAAGGATTTTAGTGTTTTTCTAGATATGAGGAGATACAAGAATTGGACTCATAAAATTGGCTCCTGAGGGCTTCCCTGGTGGCGCAGTGGTTGAGAGTCTGCCTGCCAATGCAGGGGACACGGGTACGAGCCCTGGTCTGGGAAGATCCCACATGCCACGGAGCAACTAGGCCCGTGAGCCACAACTACTGAGCCTGCGCGTCTGGAGCCTGTGCTCCGCAACAAGAGAGGTTGCGATAGTGAGAGGCCCGCGCACCGCGATGAAGAGTGGCCCCCACTTGTCGCAACTAGAGAAAGCCCTCGCACAGAAACGAAGACCCAACACAGGCCAAAAATAAATAAATTTATTAAAAAAAAAAAAAAAATTGGCTCCTGAAAATATCTAACTATCTGAAGACCTGTTCTGCCAGTTTTTCCCAGAGCACAGAGTGCCTCATTTCATCTCTCCACCCTGAACTCCTTTCAGGGGGGTGTTGAAAATCAGCAGCTGCAGCAGCACATGATTTAATCCTTGCAGAGGTAGATGGCAAGTACCAATGGTGAGTGCCAGTTGTAGTTGACATCAGTCTAATAAGTAAGTAGAGAGAGAGGGAGAGAAAGGAAGAGAGTAGCTATCTATCTGTCTATTTATCTATCTATCTATTCCTCTCTCATATGTATGTGTCTATATATAGGAAGAGAGAGAGAGAAAAAATGCTAAAGCATTGTCTGACCCAAAGTTAATATTGATAGACACCAATGTTGTTGTCATATAGGCCAAGCATTCGGACTGGGAACAAAATCATGATAATTGGAATAAAATTTTGACCTATCATTTAAAATTGAATCCAGATCTGTATATTACAAAAAAGATGAATTAATATATCCTTGGACTTTGAAGCAGGTGCTGCTGCCATGCATTATTCATCTGTCCGTAGCCAACACCAGTCCGTAAAGGCAATCTGAAATTACTAGGTTATTTATCTGTACGCTTCTTCTGTGCCACCGTACCATCCACTGCATTTTGCTTCTGACATATTCTACTTGCTACTAGACTCCATCTGCTTGGCTCTGTTCGGGCTATTTTTGCCTCTAGTCCAGTGGTAGAACTTGGTACATGCAGCTGATGCCCCAGGACCACCCTCGTGTATTATGAAGGATCAGGCAGAACCTTCTCTCCGAAGATGAACGCATGACATATCCCATCAACTTCAGCAATATCTGTCCTTACCACATCCTATCAGAAAGATACCAGAAAATGGAGATGGACAAAATGGAAGAGGAGAAAACAAGCAAGAGGAAGGAATTCAAGGAGAGATGGTAGCATTAGTGGGGTCTTCTCAGATACTGTTTTGGTCTTCAAGAATAGACTGATGGATACTAAAATGCATCAGCTGAATTTTACAGCTGCATGATAATCAGCCTCCATGGCAACATTCAGGATCTAGCTCTAGGTCATTGACTTTCTTTTGACTTATAAACTACTCCCAACACCAAATCGAGAAAAAGAGGGGAAAAAAATTGGCTTTCTACTATGCCCTAACCAATACTGTTTCCTTGGACACCACAATTCCCCTGCTCAAATGGTGAACAGTTTGTGTTTTTTTAATTGATTAATTTATTTACTTATTTATTTATTTATCATGAAGTAGTAGTTATGTTGGACTTTCTCTTGATGCATATTTTTAGCAGTTACTCTCTGGCTCAGACTCCATCCATTTGGATCCCTCTGCATCTTGGACATGGCCCTTCCTCATGAATTTGGAAGGCTGTTGCAGCCACTCTTCCTTTGCTTCAAGTAAAGAATTTCTGCTCAGAATCCATGAGTTTCTGTAACTCACTTCCCATTTATCTTGTGAGGGAAAGGATTTGGACCACATGGTTTTAAGAAAAGCAGTAACAACAATAGCAACAACAAAAAAACAATGGGATGGTTTCCTGGACACATTACTCAATGTCAAGGCTTAGGGGTATAACTAGTGTTTCTAGGGATACACAGTTGTCTGAAATAAAGACTGTCTGAAATAGACACAGAGAGACTGTCTTCTGGGACCTTTCTCTGTGACATTGTACTATCAGTGTTCTCCAGAGAAATGGAACCAAGAGAATGTGTATATATACATGTGCGGTGTATGTATGTAGATAGATGATATAGATATATAGATATAAATATAAATATAGATACAGAATCACATGTAGATGCTATCAAAATCTCAGCAAGATTTTATTTGACAAGATTTTATTTTATAACCAAGATTATTCTAAAACTTAAATGGAAATGGTAAAGGAACTAGAATTGCAAAAGTTCAGAAAATGAAGAGTAAAGTGGGAGGAATTACGCCGTCTGATTTCAAGACTTATTATACGGGTGTGTGGTTGGAGGGATCAACACCTTGATCAATGGAAAAGAATAGAGAACCCAAAATAGTTTCACACAAGTACGTAGAACTGTTTTATCTTTTAAAAGCTTCACTGAGATATAGTATACAACTCAGCAGTTAATGTATTTCAAGGTACAGTACAATGATTTTTAGTACATTCATAGATATGTACAACTGTCACCACAATCTATTGTAGGACATTTTAATCACCTCAAAAAGAACCCTTGTATCCATTAGCTGTCACCTCCTGCATATATTCTTGCATCTTGTTCTTCTGCTCAATATTGTGTTTGTGTCATCCATGTAGTTGCTTAAGCTCTTGCATTTTTAAATTTCATTTGATTGCTGTATTGTATTCTATCATGCAGATATAACCTATTTCCTCTTGTACTGGTGAACAAGTTTAGGGTCCATTTGCTATGTAAATTTTATATGCATATGTATGAGTTATCTATTGCTGCATAATAAATTATCCACTTTGCCATATTCTATTGGTTGGAGGCAAGTAACTAGGCCATCCTGCACTCAGAGGGGCCCATGACACAGGCATGCACATAATAAGAGATGGGTCTTTTTAGAGGCTGCCCAGCACAACATACTATACCCATTTTTAAAAAAGTAAATGGAATCTCACTTTACAAATGTCTCTGCAAGATTTAAAGCCTGAATAATAGGAGTTTTGCAATAGAAACTTTGCTTAGCACTGAAAGCAAGTAATCTCTAATCCTCTTAACTACCCCACAACTATTATTATCCTCCTTGTACAATTTAAGGAAGTATGGCTCAGCAGGGTTAAGTAATTTGCCTTTGGGAATTCTGGTATGCAAGAGAGAACATATTGCATGCTTCAGATCTGATGTTGTCAGCATGCTGTTTACATATAATAATAATAAGCATTGATTATTATAGAAAGTAAATATTGATGTTCCTCATCTTAATTATGATGGTCACCCCCTATTGCCACCAAACACAAGATACCATTGAATGACTTTCCTCTAGACTTCATTCTAGATGTATTCACAAGGGAAAAATGTACTTCATGTTTCCATATGTAATTCTACAACCTTTTGATTCTTTAAAATATCAAAATATCAAATTGGAACCTGTAATTCAATAATCTGTAGGTACTCCTAGCCAAGGATAGTACAATTACACGATTTACTGCAAAGAGTAATACTAGTTCTCTGTAGCATTGGGCCAGTCTAGGTGCAAACTATATGGGCAATACATCCTATTAGACACCTAGACAAAAAAGTACATTTTATCTCATTGTGTTTTAAAAGTTAGAATAGAGAGAAGTCTCCTTTTTTTCTATTTGTCATTGTTTTTGTTTTCTGTTTCAAGTGGTAGATTCTCCTCTTATATAGGTATTCTTTAAAAGATGACAAAGAAGTATCTGGAATAGACAGCCACATCTGGCATTACCCATCTTATTTCATTGCTGATTGAAGGCCACAAAAGAGTGTAGGTAGATTCACAGTGCATAAGTATATATTTTGGAGAACAGTTTTTCAGCTCTCAGCATCTCTTCCTTGAACAATTTTAATAACCCCCTAGCTGTACTTTTTCATTTTCATTCTTATTCCTCCAGTTTTAAATTTACTCATTAGTGAATATTTATTAACCTGCTAGGTGCTTGCTTCCAGAAATCTGTTTAAAATGCATATCTGATCATGTAATTTCTCTGCTTGGTTCCTTATCATCTTCAGGACACAGACCCAAGACTAGAATAGAGGGCTTCAGGCCTAGCTGCTCTCCCCATCTGCTACTGTAAACACATCATCGGGGCATACCAAACAACTTTTCCATCCACTACTCCATCCCATTTTACTCTGCCATGTTTTCCTTTGTCTTCTGCTTTTCTTACCTTGACACACACCAATTTTTTATTGCATTTTAAAGCTCAGACAAATTTATGCTTCCTATTTTTCCCCATAGTATTTTGTATATAACTCTATTAACACTTTTTAAGCTGTTCAATTTTTGCCTATTTTTATAACACAAATAATCATGAACATCTTCCCACCACAAAAGATTAAAGCAGCATGTATGAGCCAGAGTAATCACCCAGGTGATTTACTGGGTCACCCATTAATGAAGTTCTGTGGGTCTCCACATAAATCACCTGGGTTCTAACACAGTCTTTCTTGCATCTATTGTGTAGCAATAGTGTAATTTCCCTTTGGCAAATGGAACCTTTCACCTCAACCTTCTCCTAAGCTTATTGGTTCATTAGCACAAGAAGACCAAACTGGCAAGTGGATATTCTCAGATTGTAATTTGGGGGGACCATGTATATGTTTTGTGATGAAAATATTCCTCTCTTAGGATCTAGGAACTCTAAATTAGCCAAGATCATGATTTTAGGGACAAGAAGCAAAAATTATGTAAGTGGCTTATTAGGTGAGTGGAATCCTCCTATATCCACCCTAAATTCCTGGATTCATATATATTATAGGGAAATGCCATCATACATTGGTCACTGGTTTAAAGAGTATTTCACATCTGTTAAACAGTATCCCAACCTTATATGGTGTTGTCTGCCAGCTGGTAGCACGACTCTTCCTTTAATAGGCCGTTTCCCCATTGTAGCAACCCAATTGCCTTTGAGTGATGGAACACAGGATAGACCAGCGAACACCCTAGGTATTAAGCCCATTGCCTACTTTCACGTAAAATGAGGTTCACCACCATTGAAAAATGGTGTGTGAATAAGTCATTCTGTCAGTCTAAGATGGGGCTGATGGAAAAACTGAGGACAAGAAGACAAATGTGAGTTCGGAATATATTTCTATTTCTTTTCCATTTCTCCCCAAGATGGAAAAGGCCCAGTGTAGTCAACCTGTCACTAGGTGGCTGGCTGATCCCGTCTGCCCATCAGTTCTGGGAATGATGCCATATTAGTGCTTGGATTTGACCTCTGCTATAGGCAATTTGTATCCTCAGTAGGTATAGCAGTCAGATCAGCTATGGTGAGGGGGATTTCATGTTGTTGAGCCTACATGGAACCTCTGTGACTGCCAAAGTGGCCGCTTTGTTCATGAGTCCAGTAAGCAAAACCTGGGATAGCTGAGAAAAGAGGCTCACTGACAGCCCCAGGATAAGTCCTGTTGACCACCTAGATGTTGACAGCCTGAGTCACACTGAATGCAACCTGTAAACATTTTCATGTTATACAAGTATACTCTCATTCTATTCCTATTTTGAGAGGAACCTCCAAGTACTTCTTCCCTAGACTTCCCAGACATTTATTTTCCAGTTTTATTCAGTGACTATGGAAACTCAAATCAGATATATCTCCATTGATCTAGAATTGATCTGATTATATAAATCAAGTAATATCTTAGTAAGTTTCCCATCTATTTCATCCCTATGAGCTCTGTGAAAAATTAGTCACTGTCATACATCCCTGAAAGTCAAAACACTTTGATTGTAACTCTGCCCCTATGGAGTTGTTGCAGTAATTGCACCCA
This sequence comes from Balaenoptera acutorostrata, assembly GCF_949987535.1. Lineage (NCBI taxonomy): Eukaryota > Metazoa > Chordata > Mammalia > Artiodactyla > Balaenopteridae > Balaenoptera > Balaenoptera acutorostrata. The sequence continues at coordinate 50,938,235 of NC_080073.1, read as the reverse complement.
CCTAGTTAGGAATGATAAGTGCTGCCATGTGGCATCTGCCACTCCAGGATCATATTTTTCTCACTAAAATAGAAAGCCCAAATTCATAATGATGAAATGGGATCCCAGATTCCCCTGTATCTTCAGAGTAAATTAGAGACTACAGTAGACAATCAGACTTAATAGAGGGTAATAAGGATGCAGATGTTCCCTTCAATAAAGCGTTTTTAAAATGATTTAGTGAGGAGAGTTTCCTCTGAGCTCCCCTGAGGTGTAGAGTCTATTCCAACATTCCCATATCCCTCAACCTTCAAGGTCCTTTCTCTACTGTATGCCAGAGAAGTTATGGAATCTCAATCTTGTTGAATTTAGTACACCGCTGAACTCAAGCTTCAATATACCAACTAAGAAAATTTTAGATCCACTCCTACGTTGTGAATCCCTGTATTTTGACCTCCTTTGTCTAAAACCCTTAGAATCTCTTTTCCACCAACATTCTCCAGGTTCCTCCTAGAGCAGAATGTAATCATCCCCCTGGTTCATGCAGGGATTTCAGTCACCTTATATGCCAAGGGACAATGGAGGGTGGTACATTTGGACTGAGGTGAATCAGTATCTCCTTGTGAAGAACTTGGCCCAGGAAATGGTCATTAAAATGTCTTCATGCAATGGAGGCTAGCTTCCTCCTATGATAGAAAGGAGCTGCTTTTGCTAGGAAAGGAGGATTTGCAGGTCAAGATTCTCAGTTTCATCTGTATCTGTTGAAATGTTCCCATCCTAAATATCAGAGTCCCCATTTATTCCAAGTTCGTAACCTTAACTTTAGCATAGATCCTTGGCAAAGGTAGTGGAGATAGATAGATAGAGAGATAGGTAGGTAGATAGATAGATAGATACGTAGATAGATAAATCGATAGATCAATCTATGGAAATCTCTCTTTCTCTCTGCCTCTCTCTCTCTCCATATATTGAAAGAGAGACAGAGAAGTTCTGAAGATCAATTAATAATAATGTACAATATATTATTGTCAACATAATCATTTCATAGGGAAAGAAGTAGAATGGTGTTTTGGATTAGAATAAATAATAAAAATAAAACTAGGAGGGAAAGCCTTTGTGAAAAATGACAAATGGGGGTCAGAAATGGTTTGTGTTAATAGGTTAGTGGTCTTTTCATAAGTTAATGATTTTTTAAAATTATTTAGGCTTTTAAGATATCCTATTTCCCTTTAGTCCTTTTTTCAGCTTGCAGGATCTTAGTTCCCCAAGCAGGGATTGAACCCGTGCCCCTGCAGTGGAAGCTCAGAGTCCTAACCACTGGACCGCCGGGGAATTCCCTCATAAGTTAATGATTAATTGTATATATTCTGTGTCCCTTTTCTATTTTTTATTCCCAAGAGAGATCTTTTAGTTGGTTATGAATATGGATTTGTATTTTGTATCCACATGACAAACAAGTCTCCACATCTGTCACATGTCAAACCCTTATGGTAATTTCTACAATTCATATGATGTGTGTGAAATCAGTTCTGTCACCATTTTACTTTTTGACTTTTAGATTTTGCATCTTGAAATACTTTTCTATCATCAAGTTACACATACGTGTATATTATCCTATAAAATATTTTAATACTACCGTACATATTCTTATGCTGTTACTTTTCTTGGTACCAGACCCTTAATCTCTCTCTTTCTCTCTTTTTCTCTCTCTCTCCCCCTTTCTCTATCCCTATCACTCTATCTTTTTTACTTGTGAAGGAGTACTCTAACTTTGTGTCAAGAATACTACTTATTGACTTTCCCATATTTTCAACAAAAATTTGAAATTCCACTTACATAATAAGTTAAATTCCTACAGATTAATTGGTCTAATTCTGAACTCTATTCTGTTCTATTGATCTATTCTTTCACTGATGCTAGAGTGGTTTAATTACTGTACCATTGTAGTAAGTTTAAAATCTGAAAGGACTACCCTGTCTCTCATAATTTTATCATAATAAAGGTTGTTTTCCACATTATCCCCTAGAGAAAATTGTCCAGGTTGTTATTGAGTGTCTAACATTTGACTTTCCTTTTATTTAGCTCATTGCTTGTGTCCTTCACTGAAGTGTTCTAGTTTTTATAACAGACCCTTCACATTTATATAGTTAAGTCGTTTCTGATTTGGTCAAGTTTTTAGTTTTACTGTGAATGACTCATTTTTCCAGTTGCATTTTCCAATATAGCTGTTGTCCTGGAAAGCTTTTGATTTGTTTAGGTTGGTGTTTTTGTTTTTCACCTACCTACCTCCTTGAACTTTTGTTTTTTCTATGTAGAAAATGATATTAATTGAAATAAGTGATAGTGTGTTTTTTCTGCTCCAATATTCATATACTATTTATTTATCTTGTCATCCATTTATTATACACTCCATTGCCATGTTAAAAAAATTATTTTTGATAATTCTTTCCTATCTCCCCCCTCATCTGATTTTGGTCAGAATATGTAAAATATTTAAGAATTTTATTTCATTAGATTTCTGGTAGAAAATCTTTATGGTATTAAGATATACAATTTGCTTCTATTTTTAGCTAATATAATAAATTTTGGCTACAAATATTGAATGTATTACTGCTTTTGGCATCTGATCGAGATCATCACATCGCATCCGTTAATCTTTTTGAATCTCTTAAAATATCAGAATAGCTTAATACTTGCTGAAATTAAGCTACCTCTACCTTCCTAGAATAAAGCCTGCTTAGTGTAGTAATCTTTGAATACACTTACAGATTTGTTGATTAGAGGACTATTTAGATTTTTAATTCTGTTTATATCAGAGTCTTGTTTATACATTTGAGTTTTTGTACTACCAGTATAATAATTTAGCATCAGGTTATGATAGACATAAAGAACAAATTAGAAGAGGTTTTCATCATATTCTATGACTTGTGACACTTTATAAAAGTTGTAGAATTATATGTTCAGGCATGCATTTGCAAAACAGTGCATAATGTGTTATACTCTATGGCAGGCATCGGGTTGAGCTTTTTTTTTTTTTTTTTTTTTTTTTTTTCAAACATCTTTATTGAAGTATAATTGCCTTACAATAGTGTGTTAGCATCTGCTTTATAACAAAGTGAATCTGTTATACATATACAATATGTTCCCATTTCTCTTCCCTCCTGCATCTCCCTCCCTCCCACCCTCCCCATCCCACCCCTCTAGGTGGTCACAAAGCACCGAGCTGATCTCCCTGTGCTATGCGGCTGCTTCCCACTAGCTATCTATTTTACATTTGGTAGTGTATATATGTCCATGACACTCTCTTATCGGGTTGAGCTTTGACATGGACTAATTTACTTATCTTAAAAGAAAATACTTGATGTTATTATTATCTCCAGTATTAGAGATAAAGATAATGCGGACTAGAGAGGCTATGTTATTTTTACATAATGTCCTTGGTGGTGCATGGATTAGAAATTTACATTGCCGCCTCAAGCAATTTTGATTCCCATTTATAACTATCCAAAAATGTAATCTTTAAAATACGTGAAATGTTTATTTGTAATATCTAATATAAGAGCCACAGTTTAAAAAATAATTAAATCATCGCCTATATCTCCACCACCTTGTTTAAGAGGTAGAATAGTAATACCAACTCTTAAAGTCTCTGTCTGTTCTTCTTTGATGTCCTTCCATCTCGTCTCCAGAGATAATTACTCTTCTGAATTTTGAGTTAATCAACCGTATACTTCACGGTTTTACCCCTATTTATTTGTTCTTAAATATTTATCCACTTGTTTTGTGTATTTTGTTTTATTATCAGTAGCGTCAGGAAATGTATTTCTTGGAGTATTTCCCCTTCTGTTTTCAGTGTTGCTCAGTAATTGATTATTGACTGTACCATGTTTATATATTCATTTTTCTACTGCTAATAATTTGTTTTGTTAAGAATTTTCAGCCATCACAAACAATACTGTTTTCAATATTCTTGTACATGTTCTCACAGGGCAAAGATGCAAACCTTGTCTACAAGGTATACACTTGTCAAAACCCACAGAACCTACCACATAAGAGTGAACCCTAATGTAAACTATGGGTGTATCGATATTTACTCACTAACTGTAACAAATATATCACATCAATGCCAGATGTTAATAGTAGGTGAAACCAAGGGGAAAATAGGGAGTATATGAGAGCTCTCTGTAGTTTCTACACAATTTTTCTGTAAACCCAAAAGTGCTCTAAAAATAAAGTATAAATTTAAATTTTAAAATATATATACTAATAAATATGTGAAGATAGCTAGGTAGGAAGGTATATAGATAGACACCATAGACAAATTCAATAGACAGACGTTAGATTGGTAAAAGTACTTGAAACAAGATGAAATTGATATCTATAACATAGAAAATATTTTAACAAATTGGCGTTAAAATGATATAAATAATAAAATGAAGAGAGGACAAGAATATCCAATTTTGAAAAAATCCCAGTGGCCAGCATTTACAAAAATGTTCAATCTCAGTAGTAGAAAAGGAAATGAAAATTAAAACAGTAACGAGATATCACTTAAACCCATCGGTTTCACAAAACATTAAGAGTGATAGCATTTACTATTGAAAGTGATTGAGAAAATGGGTTGTCTTATATACTGTTGGGGGAAACCAATTGGTAGAGACATTTGGGTAAGCTATCTGGCAATATCTATTAAAATTAGGAATGTGCCTGTCTTTAAACCTAGGAATCTCATCCATGAAAATCTCTCTCTCAAAAATGAAAGTGTACATTATAATAATATATATGGAATATGTTTATTACATGTAGAGGGATAAAAAACTACATCTAGTGTGGTTTTCTGTTTCTGGGGAAAAGGCAGAATAAATTGTGGTATGCTTCTAAACTAGCTGTTGAACTAGAGAAGTATTAATAACATGATCCTAACTAAACCATGAAGAAGTCTCTACACATATTGGCATATGATGATATAAGTATGGAAAAACTTACGTATGAGCATATACCATGTTGTTACCATTTAGGTATAGGAAGAAGGGCCCTTATGGGTGGAGGGGGAAGGTTTGCCACTCCTACAAAAAAAATTAAAATAAGATCTTATATTCATAAGTAAGTGTATCCACTATTACAGTATCATACAGAATAGTTTCACTCACCTAAAAATTCTCTGTGTCCTACCTATTCGTTTTTCCCCCCATCCCCACCTCAAGTCCTGGTAACCACTAATCTCTTCATTGTCTCATAGTTTTACCTTTTCCAGAATGTCACATAGTTGGAATCATACGGTGTGTAGAATTTTCAGACTGGCTTTTTTACCCTTTGGTTCATTTACTTACTCAAACCTATTCACTCACCTAGCGACATTACGTTTCCTCCATGTCTTTTCATGGCTTGGTACCTCATTTCTTATTATTGCCAAATAATACTTCATTGTATTGATGTATCACAGTTTGTTTATTGATTCACCTAGAGAAGACATCTTGATTGCTTCCAATGTTTGGAATAAACTAAATAAATGATTAAAACTTCTTTAAAAATTCATATGCAGGTTGTTGAACCAAGGGGTAAAATACTCCTGGAGAGAGAAGTTTGGGAACGTCTACATCATAACTGGTCTCACTGCCTCCACTTTATCCTGCCTCAGTGTAGCTAGTATGAACCTTCAAAATTGTGGATAAGGTCATGTCGTTCCCGTGATCAAAACCATTTCACTATACTTATAATATAATGTAATATGACTACTATAACCTTCAAGTCTTTACCTGATCCAAATCCCAACCCATTCTTCTCCCCCACTGCCTACCACTGAGGCAAAGACAGTATCTGCAGCATATACGACCAAGTACAATACAATTCTAAACATTTAAAGGATTCCTACAAATCAATAACAAAAAGACCAGCAATCCAATAGAAAATATCACTAGGAGATTTTAATCAACTTAAAAAAAACCAAAAAGATTATTCAAATGTTCGAAAAACATAGAAAAAATGCTCAATTTTATTTTTAAAAAGGAGGAATTTAAATAAAAATGAGAAGACATTACACATCTGACAGAAAGGCTAAAATTACAAACATTGACAACACCAAGAATTTGTGAGGAAATGGAACATCGGAACCCTTATGTACTACTAGCAGGATTAAATAATATGCACAACTACTTTATTAAATGTTTTGGCAATATCTATTAAATTTGGACACAACCATATCCTATGAGTCAATGTTTCCACATCATCATATATCCCTAAGAAATTTTATGTGTGTGTGTGTGCATCAAAATATCTATGAAAGAATACTGATAGCAGCAAAGCAGCATAGGATGGATAAATACACTGTAGTGTACTCATTCTATGGAGTACTATACAACGAGAAGGTACGGGCTAGTCAGATACAGTAACACGGATGAACACCTTCGATATAATGTCAAGCAAATGAATCTGCAAACAAAAGAACATACGTGGTCTATTTCCATTGTTTGGAGTTCAAGAACAGGCAAAACTCATTTATGGGATAGTAGTGGGAGATAGGCAGGAGGAACTAGGTAGGAATAGAAAGGGACATGAAGGAGGCTTCTGGGATACCAATCATGTTCTGTTTCTTCATTTAGGTAATGGTTTACTGGTGTGTTCATTTTTTGGCAATTTATCAAGCTTTATGATTTTGTGCACTTTTCTGTAGATAGATAGATGATAGATAGATAGATAGATAGAAAAACGTTTGTATGGTCAGGCCACTCAAGGTAGCTGTTCTCTTGCTCTCTGTATACCCCCTGCCTGACCAGCATCCGCTTCACCTACGCCCTCCTCACCTGACTTACACACTTGCCCCTGCCCCAGCTGGTGATTGTTCTTATCAAAGGGGAGGCGAGGGGTGTGCCCCTCTGCTGATTTCCCTGGTAACCAGTGAGCCAAGCTGATGTAATCCCCCCTATAACTGGTAACCTCCCCCTGCCCCTGAGAGACTGTTGCCCTGTCCTGCCATCTGCCACATATGGTGGGGTGTCGCTCCAGGACCTTGCTTCAGACATGTAAGATTCCCCTGTCCGTTAAACCACTGATATCTCTGTTGCTGACTCCAGGCTCTTTCTTCAGTCTTGAAGCTGGACAGGTACAGGGCTTATAGGCCTGCAGGGTACAGCCCAACAACGTCAAAAAAACAAAATAATAAATTAGAAGAAAATCAATGTAATCCAACAATATGCCATACAGTATTATAGAGAGAATAATTTCAAATATATGACCCCTAAATAACTTGAGTATATACGTCTCTTTCCTTTTCCTTTTCAATACTTGCTAATTTCTATATGATAATTTTGTATTATTTTTATAATTTTTGAATACACTACTAACCACAGACATGTTTTTTGCATGATTGCTTCTTTTGAAGACCAGAAAGGAAATCACTAGTGAATACTCACCTTCTAAAGCTTTAGTGAAATCTGTTGGAGGGATATCATCCTAAAATTATTTATTGGAACCAGATGTTTGTATTTCTAAGCCTATGGTCTTAGCTACGTATTTAATTTCTGTAGTTTCTTGTCTTTATTATTTCTGAATATAATTTTTTTTTACCGAATTGTTGAAAGGATTAAGAAAGGAAGCATTCTGAAGAACCTGACGTGTAGAATGTAAATACCTTTCCATGCTCACCCATCGTCTCTTTTCTTGACAGGAAAGAAAGTTGCTAGCTCTTAAAAACCACACGGCCAGGGCATTGGGCTATATTTTAATTTTAATCAAAATTCAGTAATCTATAGCTTGATTGATTTCATACAACCATATACATAGGCACAAGAGGCCTGAGATCAGACTGGAAAGAAAGTGGGCTTAGAGAGCATTTACTATCACAAGGAACTCAAGATATAGGTAGACTGAAAATAACCATTCTCTGCAATCATCAAAAACCAACACACCAAATCAATATGCCACTTCAAGTCTCCTGTAAAAGGAAAATTGTTAAATGGAGTTCAGGAATTCCAAATTTATGACAACATCAATGATAACAATTGGTTACTAAATCTTAAACAGCAAATGGTTAGCTGGTTATTTATTTCAAAGAGACACATTTTGGATTCCACAATGTATTTGAAGCCACTGGGAAATCTCTCTTGTATCGAGTTTGTTTTGCAGAAGGCCTTTATTTCTACTTTCTCTTAGGCTTTGGGGATCAGGTCTTATTTCAAAATCCAAGTTGGCAACTCAGTAAAAGGCAAGATGTCAGCACTTTCCAATAGACTAGAAGAAAACTAAAGCAAGGCGCGCGGGGGGCGGGGCAGAGGCCGGGGAGGAACTCTCTCAAGGTTTCACTTTTCAGTTTGCCTTAGATAATCCTTGAAAAGTTCAGATGCTTACTGGAGACTTATTTGAGGGACCTTAAGGGACTCCAGGATTCCTCTGGAAGCTATTTTCTGCAAGATGGTTAATATTTTCTTCTTTCTCAACACAAATAATGCCAAAACATTTTTTTTTCTTCTCAAGCAAGTTCTGTTGGACTTTTCTTTACAGATAGATTCTGGAGGGATGAGAAAACATTCTAACAGAGTGAAACTGGAGACAGTGTGTGAATTTTTAAATAATTTAATTAATATGTTTTCCAAAACAAGCTATGGGTTAGAAAGAATATGTTTATAATTGCATTCTAATTACTACATTCTTATTTGTAACTTTGGAGCCTTTTGCTAGAGATATATCACCAGGCAGGCATGAAAAATGGAAGCAAACAACATTCTATGTTATTTTATATGAACATTTTATTCTCAGACTTTTTAATATACTCTCTGATATTTGTTTTCATACATGAGCGCATTTTGAGGAGGGCATTATGACCCAAGTAAGAGACAGACACAGAAGATGACAAATTTTGATTCTCAGTGTATGGTTCATGTTAATTTCTCCTGGAATGAAAAATCACCAAAATGTTTTGATTTATCTTATTCCTATCACCTGCACAGGCTAGAAGAAACTTATTCAGATCTAGAAATATAGGATATCATCATTATATCAATATCCTTATATCCATTATATCATATCAATATCCCTGCGTGATCTAAGATTAACATAGAATTACCATCTAGTCTATACCTAGTAGCTTTTGTTATATAACAAAACGCCACGAAACTGGTGGTTTAAAACAACTGTTTTATTTAGCTCACACGTCTGTGGGTTTGGTGGTTTAGTCTTCTGGTCCAAGCCACTTGGCTGATCTCTGCTGGCCTGTCACGTGTGTTTGTGGTCAGCTGGGGAGTGGGCTCATGACAGGGTGATCTGGGTGGCCTTACTCATATGTTGGTGGTTGAGAAGCTACTAACCATGGTGACTTGGTTCTCCTCCCAATGGTCTTCTGTCTTGTAACAGATTAGCAGAAGCTCGTTTTACATGGTGCTCTCAGAGAGCATCAAGAGAAAAGGTCCAACATGAACAAGTACTTTTCAAGTATCTGAAAGCCACATGGTCAAGCCCAGGGTCCGTGTGTGAGATTACAGAAGGGGTGATCACAGGGAGGTGTGAATGAATTAGGGGGGTGGCATTACTGCAGTATCAACCACATAGTTCCCTTGCTTCATTTCACAGATACTAAATTAAGATGCCAAATTCTACACTATTTGGAAGACATAGTTATGTGATACTTTTGCCTGACTATCTCCTTTCACCTCTGTCCTGGTTTGTTGCTCAGTCCTTGTACAATTTAAAAAATTTTGTACTTCTTTTATAGCAATGTTTATGTTTGTCTTCCTTACAAGGTTCTTAGTTCTTTGAGGAAAAGGATCTTAATTTAGCACATAATAAGCATAGCATCAAGTAAATGAATAAATAGATGAGCTAATAAGGAATTAGTTGGTAATCACTTTTCTCAAAGGGATTTCTGTGTGGTGAAAGGACAAACAGGTTGCCGCTTAATTTGTAGAGTTCCTGTGTAGTAAAGAATTAACCTTACCCCCCAAAATTTCTGGCCTTTGCCCTCAGCTCCTGTGAGGTAATCTTTAGACCTGTGGAATGCCCTGCCTGATAAAAATGTCTTTATTTACCTGGGGGCCTTGGACCACACTGGGCAGTCGACAGTTTATGGTGGGGTCCGCTCCGTGGCATATCTGCTCTACTTCTGGAATAGTGAGAGACTCCGCCACATGGAAAGTTAACCATGTTTACATGATCAAGCGCCAGTAAAGGTTCTGAATATCAAGACTCGAGTGAGCGTCCCTGGTCAGCAATACCCCAAGTATGCTGCTCCGCATCTTTGCTGGGAGGAATCAGTGCTGTCCATACCTCGTGGAGAAGGGATAACCGGAGGATCCATGTTTGGAATGTCCCTGGACTCTGCCCTAGGCGCTTTTCCTCTTGGCTGATTTTTTTTTTTTTTTCCCCTGCACCGCACGTCTTATGGGATCTTAGTTTTCCGACCAGGGATGAACCCGTGCCCCCTGCAGTGGGAGCACGGAGTCCCAACCGCTGGACCACCAGGGAACTCCCCTCTTGGCTGATTTTAATCTGTATCTTTTCAATGAAACAAAACATAACTGTAAGTATAACAGCTTCTGATTAGTTCTTCAAGTCTTTAGCACATCATTCAATCTGAGGGTGGTCTTGGGGACCTCTGAATTCTGCAGTCGGTGGTGGTGATTTTTTTTGGACTGTACTGTAAATCTTAAGCTGAAGCACTATTTTCCCAACAAATATAGTGAACATTTCCCAAACTCTTTTCAAAACCACTAGTCTCCTGTAATCTGCTAATAGATGTACTTTGAAAAAAAGGGTCTGTGTCCAAATTTGGCCTTAAAGCCATAGCAGCAAGACAGATAAAGTCCCTGCTGTCATGGGAATTACACTGTAGTGAGCTCCTGTGAAGTAATCTTTAGACCTGTGGAATGTCCTACCTGATAAAAATGTCTTTATTTACCTGGGGACCTTGGACCACACTGGGCAGTCGACAGTTTATGGTGGGGTCTGCTCTATGATGTATCTGCTCTACTTCTGGAATAGTGAGAGACTCAGCCACATGGAAAGTTAACCATGTCAAGAATATCAGAGAGGGTTATAAAGGCTATAAATTTAATAAAACAGGATAATCTGAAAAGATCAACTGCTACAGGTGCTGATAGGAAAGAATATTTAGAAAGAGTAGCTGGGAAATGTGTGTCTGAGGATGCGATATTTTTCCTGAAATCGGAAGACAGTTAGGGACCAGCCATGCCAATATGTATGGCAAGAGATTTCAGGAGGAAATGTTGCTGAAAGGTCAGTGTGGCTGGATTCTAATGACAGGGGGGCAGAGTTCGGTGGACCAGGTCAGAGATGTGAGGAGGAACCTAGTCATTTGGGAAACTGGTTCTCCTAGTGTGGGCCAGTCATCAGCATCACAGGGGAGCTTACCAGAAATGCAAATTCCCAGTCTGGTCTAGACCTACCAAGTGAGAAATTCTGGTGGTGCATCCCAGCAGTCTATGTTTTAACAAGTTCTCCAAGTAATTCTGATGCATGTTTCAAATTTGATTACCACTGATGTAGGTTCTTGAAGCCCTAGTAAAGATATAGTTTTATCTGAAATACAATAAAAAGTGATAGAACCATTGAATGGCTTTAAGCACAGAGACAGTAAAATTTGATTTGTATTTTAAAATCACACTTCAATGGCTGTGTTATAGCAGGGGGCCTGAAGAGAATTGGGGAAATCAATGCTGGTGGTGCTGCCATCATCCAGGTGAGAAGATACAGGGTAAAGTGCTGCTAGAAGATAGAGAAGGGATATGGGATACAGTTTGCAATTAAATATAAAATTGATTAGCCTTTAAATGAAGGACTTATCAGAGCTTCTTTGACCCTCAGTGCAGTGTGAATCTCTAAAAGAATAGTGTAATATGGGATTGATCCCCATTTGCATTTCACCATGGGACCCTTTATCTTCTATGCTGTACACATTTATAGAAAATCTCCTAGGATGCTTGCTTCCATGGAAAAGAAACATGGTTTGGAAAACAGTGCATTAATGCTAAGAGAGAAAGAAGTCAAATACTTTATAATTAAAAAAGTCATAACTATATAACTTGCTTTAAAAATAAATGTAGTTTTCAAGAATATTCAGCCACTACCAGGCTAACCAAGTGATTTTCTAATAAAAGTCCCACTTTGGTGAATAGATAAGAGTTTTGCCTTTTAAAGAACGTCTCCAAGAGAGCTGCCCTCTCTGTAAGTCATAACTACAGTTATTCTCTGCCCAAATGGTCATTTTAAAATATGCAAAAGCACTATAATCAAATTAGAAGGAATTATATTTACTTTACATATATATTTTTATAATTTATTTAGCAAATCCCTCAAAAAAAAAGAGGTGTTTGGCCCAGGTGCAAATTATAATTTTTAATTTAGTAAAGTATGGTTTTGAAAGCCTTTATTATATGAATGGTCAATCTATTCTGAGATTTTAAAGGATCAAGTCACCTTCTGATGAATGGCATTAGCAAAGCAATACTCGATATGCTCCAAAATTAGCTGGAATTCATCCTTTTTTTTTTTTTAATGACAGGGAATATAATTTAGAAGTGTCAGACCCAGAAAGTTCACGTTCTCATGCAAGTTCCCTGTGAAGAAAAAGATGCGTTCACTCTGGACTCTTTTGGCAGAAGGCGTGAGGCATCACCATTTTTCTGAACTTGTATAAAAGTAGTTTTTAAAAATCTGTGAACAACTTCAATATTGAGGTCTTTTCTGACGCTTACACTTTTATACTGTCAGTAGTTTCGTCTTTCCTCCATTCAGCAGGGTTTCTTTTTTTTTTTCTCTTTGTGAATTTTCTTTTGAAAATGCTGAGCTATTATCAAGGTGCAGTAAACAGAACTCTCCTATGAAGAATGCCTGTTTCAAGCAGGCCCCTAGGCCTTCAGAAAGGACAGTGGAACAAAACCCACTCATTATCATTTCTCAGACTGAACCGGGTGAAATGTGACAAAGCACACTTGTGGAGAAGCTATCTGAACCAAGCACTTCTTTTCACGGGTAGGGCATTTGACCCCAGGGAACGACACAAACAACGAATGTATTTTTTCCTCCTTTGCTTATATTTAGAGAGTAATTTAAAAATAGATTACAGAAAGTTTGAATATTCTAGAGTGGCTGGCTTTCCTAGCTGAGCTCTTGAAAGCACTCCAGATTGTTAACAATCATAATTATACCTTCACTCCTGGATACCGGAAATAATAGCACTGTTAATACAATGATATCCTTTTAGTTCAGACTGACACTTGCACAAAAATGTAGGAGGTTAAACTGGGACTTTAAAATGGACACTGATGATTGTTGTGTTGAAATTGACATAGACAATATCGAACATGTGTATAATAAGATGTTGTTTTAGTGCAGAATAATTTGAGAATCAACTGCAAAGAGAGCTGACCACTCATGAATACTTGTTTGACGATGCAGTTAGTATCAAAATGAACTAAAATTTTGGGGAAACCTTCAAAGAGTTCAAACATTAATGGTGCTTTTTGTCACTTGACTCTCTCAGACAGGTGTTTCAATTCCTCTTCACAAAATTTCTGTGTATTCAAGACTTACATGTTAAAAGAAAAAAATCATCAATATTTAGGTTTCCTTAATTCAAAATTTATACTTGTCTTGGTGTGTAAATAACTTGAAACTTAAAACAATAAGTTTTCAATGAGCCTGCTGCTTTGACCATGTGTTAGACTTAGAAGTGGTTGTGGTGGGTGTCTACTGTTTACCTTCAATCCCTCCCGTCCTCCATACCCCTCCCCACACTCATTTTCACAGATTCACACACACATACATACATGCTTTCTTTGGATTTACTCCTGTCTCTACCACAGTAAGTGCACCCAACTAATTCACTACTGTTGACTGGTACAGAGGTGGGTACAAGATCAAGGGGGGGTCAGAAATCTTCCCCGGGATTTTTTATTTCCCAGATTTGAACTGGAGCTAAAGATGCTATTCTTCTATAGTGATAAAGCCTGGAGCGTGAGATTAATAACTCGATTGTTTTTTCATTTTCATTACCATTTGTAAGAAAGAATTCCAATATATTTAAGTGAGTGTGCGGAGAAAAGCAGAGATGAGAGAGAGAAAAGGAATGAGACCTCCCCACACCTCACTTCCTGCCATCTGCCTGTGGTTATAAGAGATATCACAGTGTCTTTTCAATAATTCCCGATATTTGCTTATCCCAGCTAAAGTTGGGCTTCTGTATATTCCAACCCAAAGAGTCCTGGCTAATCCAGTAAGAAAAAAAATGCTTATTTCTGAATGGAGGGAAAACAGATTTTGGTTTCTGAAGGATCTTAATTTGAATACCAGGTCAATAATTTGATTGGCTATGTCTTTTGGGGTAAACTACTTTTCCCTCTATACCTCAGATTTATCTTTGATTACAGAAAAAATAGGTATAATAGTACCCAGTTTACTGTAAAGACTAACATATCACAATGCATGAAAATTTGAAATATGGTTCCCTTTCCCTTTCTTATCTAGGTATTTCTAAAACAAACTATTGCAAAAAAATGAAACAAGACATTTATGGTAGAGGAAGAATGGAAGTGATAATTTTACATCTATTTCTTATTGATTTTAATGATAGGGCAGTTTTCTTATAAGTTGACAAGCACCTATTAGAATGCTCCCAATGATAATGATATTGTTTACTCAAAATTAAATGTCACTGGGTGCAAGTTCCAATAAAAGTTTGAAAATATCATATTCAGATACACAGAAGTCTATGGAATGACTTGCTAAATGAACCACCAACAAGCAATGGAAGAAAATAACCCAGGAACAAATAAATATCTACAGTATTTTGGAAGAGGAAAATTCCAAGTTTAAAGTGAATGAATGGCCATGCGTGGAAACTTTGTTTCACATTCAGCTCCAACTTTCAGGCTTGTGCAGCAAACTCCCAGGTTAATATTTTCTGCTAATTGTGATTTGCAGGTTGACCTTGTATATTTCACGGAAGCTCTCCCTTACCTCCCTTGGCTTTCTCCACAGAACACAGGTAGAAAGCTGGACACCACCCCGGGAAGATGAATGAGCAGTGGGGCATATTCTTTGTCAGACAAGGCTGTGTGAAGGATGGGGAAGAAAGCTCCATTCACTAGGCACTTAGCTTGACAAAAGAATTGATTCTGATGGGGAGTGGAGTGTTAGACCCTTTGTTTGATGACAGAAAAACCTTTCTTTAGAGATAACATGACACTCATGGGTGGATATCGTGGAGAGCAGGGCCCTTGATAAACTGATTCCTACTGTAAACTGTGATATAATGTCAATTACTGGTATATCAACTTACCTCAGCACTTCACTTTATAGTGTATAAAATCCTTTCTCATACCTGAGTTTAGTTCACCTCCAGCAGCCTGGAGTAATAAGTAGGTCAGGAAGTAAAGCCTCAGTTATCTCAGAGGGCTTATATTTTTTGCCCAAAGTCACAGCCAGTGAGTGCTGGGGCAGGGTTGAAAGCCAGGCCTACTAGATACAGCCAAATTTTGCTATCATCTCCACATGCTGTCCATGCATGCGAGCACCTGTGAGTCAGGCCACCCCAAGAAACCCTGGGATGGAGCGTGGTTAATACTCTGTCTTCTTCCATAGTGTTTTCTTTCACAGTTTTATTTCTTCTTTTTTCCCCCCTGTATTCCTGTTTAATTTATATTCCTTCATTCCCTTACTCCCCTTACACTATTGCATTATTCTCTACTCTAAATGTATATATTAAAAGTATTTTAACAGCTATACTACCACTGCTTTTCACAACAATCCTGTAATGGAAGAAAAAATTTCAGCCCCATTTACCTGTGAGAGAAGCTGATATGCAGAGATGTTCTACAACCACGCAGGGCACGAAGGCAGTATCAGGACCAGGTTCCCAGATGCATGAAGACAGGCAGAACCTTAGTGCCTTTCACTGTTTTAAAGCCTTGATAAGAAAACCAGTTTCACAGCCAGAAAGCAGGTTGTCAATGTGTTTAAATTCATCCACCCACCCATCCATCTATCACCATACATATCTATCCAACAGAGAATGTTACTCTTGACTCTGAAATGACAGAGGGTAAAAAGATCCAATGGTCCCTGCCGTTAAAGAACTCACAACATGTTATGTGAGACACACTTTGGCAGATCCTATGGGGGAAATAATGAAGAATGAGCCACTATTCTAAAGAAGTGTGCCCCTAGGGTGGAGATGCGCAGGTGCACTTATTAATGGGGAGGTCATTCGAGTTGAGTTGAATGACCAAGACTTGATAACCAAAGGTCTTGAACTGTGTGTGACTTTGGCAAGTTATTCTCCTTGAGATCTTAGGCAGAGGAAATAACATATTGGGGAGGAAGGGTATTTGGGTCAACAACTACATTTAAGTACTATGAGAGTTCTAGCTCTTCCATTCTATTCTAATTGATGTTACATAAATTCTCTCTCCTAGCTCCTATCCCTACCCGCTGCGTGCCCAGAATATGGAAACAGACACATTTTATATTGTTTACATGCATGAATAATATCTGCAGTAAAAGCTATTAAGTCCACTGAATTCAGTATTCCCAGACCATTTTTATATTGCCCTTTCTGCTAATTGGTGCCCAAGGAAATGGATGTGACACAGGATCTGGAAAATACAGCAGAAAACCAAACAAAACTAACTGCAGCAAAAAACATGGTTTAAACAAGAAATTAGTTACCTTACAGAGTCTTCTTTAGACATACTATATTTATTGACATGCTAAATGAGGCCAAGATGAGCAAGGGAAATACTGATTAAGAGAATAGAACTGAATTTTAAATTCCAGTTTTTTAAAAAAAGAAGAGCTAATAAGAATTAGTGGTGTTGAAGGAATCGATGAGAACTAGTAATCTATTTTTAAATAGTGCAAAACAATATGACTATGTATTAGATTGCTGTAAGTGAGCAAATAAATAGGAAATAAGGTTTACATTTTCTAGGAAATTGTAAATCTTGACAGTGAGTTTCAAGGAATACTTCTTTTGCCAAAATGTCTATATTTTATACTGATATGTCACATTGTTGGCCCTGCCCCACCCCAAACACACAACTCTATCCATTGTCATTTTGATTTGGGTCATGATTAACACCCAGAAGAAATCCCTAAGAATGTAAACATTTTAACCAGAGCTTCCTACAAGTATAAGTAGTTCTGCCTAGGCTTTAGGAACAAGTCGACTGGAGCTAGAGATATTTAGCCTGGAAAAGAGAAGATGAGGGGAATATAGTAAGTATGTTTTAAAAAGTGAAAGATTAGCCTTTGGAAGAAAGATGAGTTTTGTAATTTGGGACATCAGAAAATAGAATCAGCACCAGTAGATAAAGGTAGAAGAGAACAGTGTGGTTCATAAAAAGGAAGAACTGTCTAATAATTAAGCGTGATTGAAGCTAAATGGCTTGGACGTGGCCAGTTCCCTGTCCTTGGAGACGTCTTTGCAAATGCTCAGTATCCACTGAGTTGGAGTGTATGAGAAGAGATTAAGTGACAGATGGAAGAGTAAACACTAGAGCAGCATTTTGAAAACTGTGGGCTATACCACATTAAAGGATGTGGAATCAAATTAATGGATCTTGCACAGCATTTTTAAAGGGATATGTTAATTGTTTTTACAAAAAGTAGTCGTTCATGTTTTTTTTTTTTTTTTAATTTTTATTTATTTATTTATTTATTTATTTATTTATTTATTTATTTTATTTTTGGCTGTGCTGGGTCTTTGGTTCGTGCGAGGGCTTTCTCCAGTTGCGGCAAGTGGGGGCCACTCTTCATCGCGGTGCGGGGACCGCTCTTCATCGCGGTGCGCGGGCCTTTCACTATCGCGGCCCCTCCCGTCGCGGGGCACAGGCTCCAGAAGCGCAGGCTCAGCAGCCGTGGCTCACGGGCCCAGCCGCTCCGCGGCATGTGGGATCCTCCCAGACCAGGGCTCGAACCCGTGTCTCCTGCATTAGCAGGCAGATTCTCAACCACTGCGCCACCAGGGAAGCCCAGTCGTTCATGTTTATTGCAGATAATATACAAATATAGGTAAATTTAAAAAATAATCCAGAAACAGTATTATAGAGAAAATCATCTTAATCACTGTACTTTCTTTTAACACATTTCTGTCTTGTAGATATATGTCTAAGCATATCTATTACCTATCTATATATGTAGGTGTGCATATTAAATGCATATTTAAATATATGTATACATTTCTAAATACACTTTTAAAAAAAATTTTTTTTTATTGACTGCACCGTGCGCCTTGCCGGATCTTAGTTCCCCAACCAGGGATTGAACTCAGGGCTGTCAGTGAAAAGCCGCAGTCCTAACCACTGGACTGCCAGGGAATTCCCAGCATTCGAAATATATCGTTTTCTTCATATGTTTGGAGGGCTAAAAAGCCCTATAAGATATTTTAAATTAATGCCGCCCTGGTAAAAATGTGGCAAGTCCTGTGCTTTGCACTCTGCATGTATTGTTTTGCCTAGTTCTTATATCCACAGTGAGGTAAATATTATTATGCCCAGTTTACAGATGAGGGTGCTAAGGATTAGAAAGATTAGTTTTGTTATCTGGGTCATGTTATCTGGGTGATTTATCAAAGTCAAACCAATAGTGTCTGGCCTGGAATTTGAACTAAATGTGTTCTAAACCACTGGCTGTAGTGCCTGGGGTTTGCCAGGAAGGGAAGCCGAGTCTGCAGGGTGTGTTTTGTGGCTTCGCGTATATGCGCGGGCGGGGGGCTGCTGATGGTAAATACAGGTCCACATGGAAGGGCAGTAGGAGGATGGGCTGGGATGCGCTGAGGGTCGCGGTGGCCCAGAGAATGGCAGAATCAGGCCCGAAAAGCTCCTGCCGTCACCCCTCCTCCAAGAGGAAGCGAAGTCTCAGAGGATCTCGCGAGTTTTTAGGAGGCTGGCGGGATTGGCCTGGGAGGAGAAACACCTGGGTGCCGCCCGTGCCGAAGGCTGCTCCTCTCAGACTCCTTAGAAGGAAGTCCGGCTCACACCACCTACCAAGCAAACACCTCCTGTGGCTGCTTCCTGTGCTGCCGTCCGCAGGGCGTCCCGGCAGCGGCCTGTTGCCCAGCCCTCCCCAGCTGTCGAGGATCTGGCTCTGACCGGCGGCTGTGCGGGGGCGGTACCATCTAAGGCCCGAGTGGGAGAGTGAACTGCTCGAGCTTGGGCTGCAAGTCTATTGACTTCTGGGAGGCGAAAGGGCCAGGGCAGCCCCCCAGGCTGCTGGTGTGGGCCACTGGAGGCCCCAGCTGATGTCTGCCAGGTCCAAGGCTGCAGCAACCTGAGCGGGCCGTGCCATTGCACGTCCTCCGGGCTGTTGTTCCTCTGCGCTGCGCCCGGAAGCAGTGAGGGGCCTAGGAGTTGTCTCCGGAGACCATAGCTGCCTGTTCCTGGAGCGTTTCCCCTGAAGAAGAGCCTCAGGTAATTGCTCTCTCTTTCTGGAAATGTAAATTCGTTCAGTTCCTATGGAAAACAGTGTGGAGGTTTCTCCAAAAATTAAAAATAGAACTGCCATGTGATCCAGCAATTCCACTTCTGGGTATATGTCCAAAGGAAATGAAAATAGGATATCAAAGAGATACATGCAACCCCATGTTTATTGCAGCATTATTCATAGTAGCCACCATAGGGAGACAACCGAGGTCTCCATCAATGGATGAATAAAGAAGATATGTATGTATACATATAATGGAATATTATTCAACCACAATAAAGAAGTAAGTTCTGCCATTTACAATAATATGTATGAACCTTTGGATCTTGAAGCTGTTATGCTAAGCATCAAGGTAAGACAGAGAAAGACAAATACTGTATGATATCACTGATATGTGGGATCTAAAAAAGCAGAACTGGTACCAGAGGCTGGGGGCGGGGGTAGGGAAATTGGGGCTGTGTTGTTTAAGGGTACAAACTTGGAACTGGTAGATAAATAAGTCCTGGAGATCTAATGCACTGCATACGGGTTATAGACAACAATACCGTTTTATAAACTTCGAAGTTGCTTAAGATGCTAGATCTTAATTGTTCCCAATACAAAAAAGAAATGATAATCACGTGAAGTGATAGAGGTGTTAGCTAATGCTACTGTGGTAATCATATTACACTATAAAATTGTATCCAATCAGGACGTTACTCTTATACAATGTTCTATGTCAATTATATCTGAATAAAGATAAAATTAAAAAAATTTTTAAATGTGTATAGATCAGTTATGCACCACAGACTGTATTAAACTCATTTTTAATACTTTGATGCCAGTGTTGAACTTGCATTCTAAGTTTTTCACCACCTGGAAATTAAATTATTTGGATATTTATCCCATCTTGGCCTCTAACCAGTTGTGGGACCTAAGATGAATCATTATGTTTCTACAGGTCTCTGTCTATCAGCATTGTATTGGCCAGGGCACTCCAGAGAAATAGAACCAATAGTAGAGAGAGGGAGAGAGAGGGAGAGATTTAAGAGAATTTTTAATATGGTGTTTGGCTCACTCGGTTATGGAGGCTGAGAAGTCCCACAATACACTGTCTATAAGCTGGAGAACCAGGAAAGCTAGTAGTATAATTCAGACAGAGTCTGAAGGCCTGAGAACTAGGCTCCTTTGTCTGAGGGCAGAAGAAGGTGGGTGTCCCATCTCCAGAAGAGAGAAAAAGAGAATTTGCCCTTCCTTCACCTTTTTGTTCTATTCCCGTCCTTAATGGATTGGACTGTGCCCACTCACATTGGTGAGGGTGACCTTCTTTACTCAGTTTACTGATTCAAATGCTTCTGGAAATACCCTCACAGATATACCTAGAATAATGTTTTACCAGTTATCTAGGCATCCCTTAGCCCAGGCAAATTGATACATAAGATTAACTATCACAAGTGTTTTGTTTTGTTTTTTTAAGGTATAATATCTAATGCAGTAAAAGTCACCCTTTCTAGTATAAGTTATGTGATACTGACAAATGCATGCAGCTGCGTGACCACCACCACAATTAAGATACGGAAAAGTTCACCTGCCGAATTCCCACATGTCCTTTTGTAGTGAACCCTTCCCCCCCACCGCCAGTCTGGCAACCACTGTACTGTTTTCTGTCCCTATAGTTCTGCTTTTGCAACAATGTCATAAATGGTATTATGCAGAATCATACTGTCAGTAATCTTTTGTGTCTGGTTCCTTTCACTTTGCCTACTGTTTTGGGAATCATCAACACTGTCTCATGTGGGAATAATTTGTTCCAGTTTATTGCTGAGCAGTATTCCATTCTTGTACGGATGGACCATGGTTAGTTTGTCCATTCTATGCATGAGGAACACTTAGATTGTTTCCAGTCTTTTGCATGGATGACACTAGATCTGCATTCCACCCAGGAAAATGTAGGAGTTCCTGTTGTTCTGCATTTTTACCATTGGTTGGAATTATCAGTTTATTATTTTCTTTTCCTTTTATTTTAGCCATTCTAATAGATGTGTGGAGGTGGTTTATTCTGGTTTTAATTTGCATTTCTCTAATGACTAATGATGCGAAACACTTTTTCATTTCCCTATTTGTCATTCATATAACTGCTTTGGTATAGTTTTTGTTCATATATTTTACTCATTTTAAAAAATGTGCTTTATTTTATTATTGAGTTTTCAGAGTTCTTTATATACTAGATGCAGGTCCTTTAATAGTTGTATAATTTGCAAGCTTTTTCCCAGTACGTGGCCTATTTTTAATTCTCTTAACAGTGTCTTTTGAAGAGTAGCTGTTCTTAATTTTACTTAAGTTCAGTGTATAAGTTTTTCTCTTGCGCACCTCACTTTTGTGTTATATCTAAGAAGTCTTTGTTCAACTCAAGGTTAAAAAGATTTTCTCCTGTGGTGTCTTCTGAAAGTTATATAGTTTCAGGTTTTATGTTTAGGTTTATGATCCATTTGGAAATAATTTTTGTATAAGGTGTGATATATAGGTTGCGATTCATTCATTTGGCTTATGAATATTCATTTATGCCAGCACCATTTGTTGAAAAGACTATCATTTTTCCATTGAATTACCTTTGCACTTTTGCAGAAAATGAATTGATCATACATGTGGCTCTATTTGTGGACTATTTATTTATTCCATTGATCTATATATCTAGCATTTTAATGGAATAAATATACTAGAAAAATAAAGAAAAGAGAAATGAAGGAAAGGAAATAAAACCTGAGAGGAAAGAAGGAAAGGGAAGGGAAGGGAAAAGAAAGGAAAATATAAGTATGTATCTTTCCTGGTAAGGGCAAATGTTATTTCATGAAACTTCTTGTTCAGTTAAATGTGTGTGTGTGTGTGTGTGTGTGTGTGTGTGTCTACTGAATCATCCTGTATAGTACTTTTGAGGTTTCAGTCACAACTAGGGAAATACTGAATTAGATGTCTTTTTCTCCCCTCATCTAAGATCTCTAAGATTGATGCCTTAGTGGTTTGATCTCATTCTGGCTCTTCCCCCTCACCTGTAAATACATTGCATGAAAGATAAACAGCTGAAATGATAGAATATTTAAGATTTGAATATATTTGAGGTAATGGAAATGGGTAATGTGCTCAATAAGGACTATATTCTCATTTAGAAAATCCTACCCATGTTTTACATGTATGCCCTTAGGAAAATTAACCCCATCCTTTTTATTTGTTTTCTGTGATCAATCGATCCATCGATAGATAATCTCCCAGTTCTACTTTTGTTCTCTTCAGTGGTTCATGAAGTTTGCAATTCCTTCTGCCTTTCCCTCAACATATGTGTTCCCCTTCTTCTACAATAACTGACTTCATGATTAGACAAATGTCATTTAGGAAAAAAAATGCATTCGTGTGTGTCAATGTGATTATGTTCTTACTGATGGTATATAGGGTGAAGTGTCATGTGACAGATTCAGAGCTTTTTAATTTATTTTTTCCTTGAATGAAGTACTGTCATGAATACTATGCTCTGTTTCATTCTTTCCTTTTTAATCTTTTCTAGTGACTAGATTGAGCATGCAAGCTTGCAAATTTGAAGATGAAGCTCACACCCACCAGTGCTGAAAGGAGCCTGAGTTGCTGAGAATTTCGTAGAGTGAAACTGTCATTCCAACTACTGGCAGCATAACAGTGTTCATTCAGGTAAGGAACACTCAACTTAGATCCTGTTTTTTTTAATTTAGTTTATTGAAGTATAGCTGATTTTTGATGTTGTGTTAGTTTCTGGTGTACAGCAAAGTGATTCAGTTATTCATATATGTATGTTATATATATAATATGTATTCTTTTTCATATTCTTTTTCATTATGATTTATTACAGGATATTGAGTATAGTTCCCTGTGCTATACAGTAGGACCTTGTTGTTTATCCATTCTATATATAATAGTTTGCACTGCTAGTCCCAAACTCCCAATCCATCCCTCCCCCCAACCCACCCCCCCCAACCACTAGTCTGTTCTCTATGCCTGTGAGTCTGTTTCTGTTCGTAGATAAGTTCATTTGTGTCATATTTTAGATTCCACATATAAATGATGTCATATGGTATTTGTCTTTCTCTTTCTGACTTCACTTAGTATGATAACCTTTAGATCCATCCATGTAGCTGCAAACGGCATTATTTCTTTTTTTATGACTGAGTAATATTCCATTGTGTGTTTCCTCTTTATCCATTCATCTGTTGATGGATATTTAGGTTGTTTCCGTGCATTTTAAATACTGCTGCCATGAACATAGAGGTGCATGTATCTTTTCTGAATTACAGTTTTGTGCAGATATATGCCCAGGAGTGGAATTACTGGATCATATGGCAACTCTATTTATAGTTTTTTGAGGAACCTCCGTAACTGTTTTCCATAGTGACTGCACCAATTTACATTCCCACCAACAGTGTACGAGGGTTCCCTTTTCTCAACACCCTCTCCAGCATTTGTTATTTGTAGGCTTTTTAATGATGGGCATTCTGACCAGTGTGAGGTGGTACCTCATTGTAGTTTTGAATTGCATTTCTCTAATAATTGGCGGTGTTGGGCATCTTTTCATGTGCCTATTGGCCATGATATGTCTTCTTTGGGGAAATATCTATTCAGATCTTCTTCCCATTTTTTGATTGGGTTGTTTGTTTTCTGTTATTCAGTTGCATGAGCTGTTTGTACATTTTGGAAATTAAGCCCTTGTTGGTCGCATCATTTGCAGATATTTTCTCCCAGTCTGTAGGTAGTCTTTTCATCTTGTTTATTGTTTCCTTTGCTGTTCAAAAGCTTATAAGTTTGATTAGGTCCCATTTGTTTATTTTTACTTGTATTTCTATTGCACTGGTAGACTGACCTAAGAAAACATTGGTATGATTTATGTCAGAGAAAGTTTTGCCTATATTCTCTTCTAGGAGTTAAATCTTATTTTATTTTATTTTTTTAGTTAATTTAGGTTTTTCTGTTACTTACAATGACACAGCCATCATCCCTTGACAGTATCCTGATGTCCCCTCACCACTGTACATGACCCCTTTGTTTTCCCCACCTATATAAATCGTCACACCACACTGATACCGGTTTAGACCAATGGAACTTGGAGTCAACTGTGATTCTTCTTCTCTCTCCTCATTCAGTCCATCAGCAGAATCTCTGTATTCAGCCTTCACAGCATGTGTCGAAACCACCTTTTTCTTATCCTTTGAACGTGGCCTGAGCCATCATCATCTCTCCTGTGGATTGTTACAGTTACCCTACAGGGGGTCTCTCCTCTTCTACAATTGCTCCTTTAATTCAGTTCTCATCAGGACAAGCAGAGGGAGGCTTCTTGAAATCATAGTACATCACTGCACCCTCTGCTCCAACCCTGCCAAGGGCTCCAGTCTCATTCAGTTAATCCAGAGCTCTTAGAATCGCTTATAAGATGCCAGTTTTTCTGACCCCCTTATTTCTCTACCGTCTTCTCCTCTGTTTTCTCTTCCGTCTTCTCCTCTGTTTTCTCTTATTCTCTGATTTCTATCCACCCTGGCCTGCCTGCTGTTTTCTCTGCCAGATACCCTCTTACCCCAGATACACTCATAGTTCACTCCTTTCCTCCTTTCAGGTCTCTGCTTAGATGTAAACTCATCTGAGAGGTTTTTTTCACTTACATAAAATATTATCCCTTACAACACTTTACATCTCATACCTTTTCCATATTTTTTTACAATGCTTAACCTCACAGACATTATCTTTTTAAATTCATATGTTGACTCTCACAGACAGCAGGGTTTTGTTTTGTTCACTGATGTATCTACAGTACCTAGAACAGTGTTTGGCATGTATGGTATCCACTCAAAAAAACATTTGTTGAGTGAATGAATAAATGGATAAGAAGAAGATGGGTTGTATACTTTTGAATCACGACTGCTATAATCACGAATCGTTTCTACCTAGAAAGTCTTGAGGAATTAATTTACCTGTGACCCTCAAGTTCCTCCTCTCTCAAGTGGGCATAATAATACTTACCCGAGCATTCTGATGTGAGAATTAAATAAAATTATCCTAGTAAAAAATATTCATGCACAAGGCCCTTTACAAAGAGAGATTCAATAAAAGTTTGACAAATCAATGAATGTTGAAAAAAATGTAACCAAAGGCATCTAATGATTTTGAGGGAAAGTATCTTGCAAGATTTTCCAGGCTAATGACATGAGTAAAGTCAGATAATCTCCAAGCATTAAATAGAATTTACAGTGCCTTAATTCAGTTCTCCAAAGTATTAAACATCCATGATTAAGAAATATCTGTGTGTCTTATGACTTATCAAATGAATGGTATTTCTGATAAATCTGCAGCGTTTGGCTGGAGGCTTGGGAGCCTTTGTGGCTAACCTCCTGAGAGCAATCTTGGTGAGAGATTGACACTTTCCAAGGAATACCTTGTCCCCAGGGAAGGCTGCTGTAGTTTTTAACATGCAGAGATGGCCCTTTTATTGCTCTATTCACATGGAACGTGCCTCCCTTGGGAGTGCAGTCAGCTCAGATCTGAGCCCTTTCCCACCACAGTAATCCTGAGATAAATTAATTTGGAAACCTTCCTGTCATCCCCGACATCCTTGTCAGTCTTCATCTCCTCTGCTGGACTCCTTTCTCCCTCACCTCCTGGCCCAAGCTCTTCTAGTCTTCCTGTTTTGTCTCTAGCTCTGTCCACTTCTTCCATCTCAAGACTTTCCATTGAGCCCAAAGAAACCTGCTTTTCCTCCTTAACAGCTTGAAATTTCTCTTCTCCTTCTGGTATCAACATATACATTTTTCTGTAATGAGGACATTTGCCCCCTGAAGTTATCTCAAGCTTGTGCTGCTCATGCTTTTGTACTTCGTATACCCCAGGCTTTGGAGGTAGGTTGGAATTTCTCATCAGGTTTTTGCCATAGGACTTTCTGCTCTGATGGAAGTGTTTACTATATTTCCATGCTGTCCAACATGGTAGCCACAAGCTAAACATGACTATGGAGCACTTGGAAGGTGTTTAGTGTCACTTAGGAAGTGATTTTTTAATTTAATTTTATTAATTTAAATTGAATGGTCAAAAATGGCTACTGTCTACAATATTGGACATCACAGTTCTAGACCCTTTCTCCTCCACCCTCAAGTAAAAGGATATATTTGATTCTAGAGATACCACCCTCTACCCTTTAACCTCTAACTAATTCAGTTAATCAGCTGAACTGATCAGTTCTTTGTCTCCTGGTTTGCTGTCATGTATTCAGTTTCAAGTCCTGCCGTTACTCTGGGTAACTTCAACTTATACACATGTAACTCCTGTTCAATGCCTGATGCCCCAATTCTTTTTTTTTTTTTTTTTTTACTTTTATTTGCATTTATTTTTTGCAGCATTTATTCCCGGGCCATAAGTTTTTGTTTCTTCAATTTCTTCTGGGATATCTTTTTCTTCTGGGCAACCTCCTCTTCTGGTTTAGGAACAATGTGTTCTTTTTCAGTAAGGATCATCTCAATGTGGCAAGGAGAGCTCATGTATGGGTTGATCCGACCGTGAGCTCTGTATGTCCTGCGCCACATCTTGGGGGCTTTGTTCACCTGGATGTGCTCAATGACCAGGGAATCTACATCTAAGCCCTTAAGTTCAGCATTACCCTCTGCATTTTTGAGCATGTGCAGTAAAAATTCAGCACTCTTTTTGGGCCACCGACCCTGCGTCCAGCCCCACTGTTTGGCCTGGGCACACCTACCCACTCCACCATTGTAACAACGGAACGGCACACGCTGCTTCTTTAAAGTGACATCCTTCAGATGCTTGGTGGCTTTTCAGATATGCGTACCCTTAATGGCCTGGGCTGTTTCACGAGTGTTCTTAAAGTGAACACGAAGATTTGAACCTCTCGACTTGCATGATTTTGTGGGGTTTTCTGGGTCAAGTGAATAGCGAACCGTTTTTAGAGGTCACCTCAGGCCGCTGACCGGAAAAGGCCCCAATTCTTAATATTCTTACATTTAATTTACTCTGCCCCATAAGTTACTCACACCTGAAATGTTAAAGTCAAACCATGCCATCTTCTGACAGCCTGCAACATAGCTGAGAGGAGAAAGGTTAGATAATGATGTTGTTTGCCTCTTAGATGGCCCATCTACTAGAAAGTGTTCCCTGGTGCTTCAGTTTATATTTAAGAAATCTTCCCTACTATAAACCACCACCAACCTGGTCCATGACATTGCAGCACTTAATACTATTCCAACATAATACACTGTAGCACTTAACAGCACTGACTGTAGCTACCTCTTGACTTCTCTATCTTCCCGTTAGAACATGGGAATAAAACTTTCTTACGTACTACTGCAGAACAATCACATATAAGGTTCTCAATAAATGACTGGAGGTATGAGTTAGTGAATGAATGGACTCATTATTTTATTTGCTGAAGAGAGGAGGGACAGTGATTTATAAACAGATACCTGAAAACTACCTGAGACTCAGAGGAATTATAAACAGTGATCTGAATAAAGAAACAGGGCTGTATTCCATCTCCTGGTAATCACAGAGATCCAGGCTGGATCACAGGTATCTTAGGGTAGTCTCTTCTTGATGAAGATGTGTATTTATAACTAGAACTTTATCTA
Organism: Balaenoptera acutorostrata; assembly: GCF_949987535.1. NCBI lineage: Eukaryota > Metazoa > Chordata > Mammalia > Artiodactyla > Balaenopteridae > Balaenoptera > Balaenoptera acutorostrata. The sequence goes on along the minus strand of NC_080073.1, from coordinate 50,910,210 downwards.
CCAGATCAATTTTATAGGTGATAATTAGTAATTTCATCAGATTTAGAGCTATTACAGAGTTCTTAACTCAAGTTTCACAGCTTTTATTAGAACTTACACTTTTGGATTTTCTTGGTTGATTTTTTTTGTCTGTTTATTTTTTAAAACCACTTTATTGAGATATTATTGGCATACAAAAAGCTGTACATATTTAATATATACGATATTATAAGTTTGGAAATAAGTATAATATATGCTGTGAAACCATCACCACAGTCAAGATCATAAACATCTGTTACCATCAAAAGTTTCTCCTGTCTTTACTTTTGCGTGTATATGATAAGAACACAACATAAAATCTATGCTCTTAGCAATTTTTAATTATACATTACAGGTTTGTTTACTATAGGCACTATGCTGTGCAGAAGACCTCTAGGACTCGTTTATCTTGCATAACTGAGATTTTGTTCTCTTCGACCAATACCCCCTCATTTCCCCATTCCCCCCCACCCCTAGTAACCATCATTCTACTCTCTGCTTCTACGAGTTTGACTTTTTAGATTACTCGTATAAGTGGGAGCATGTAGTATTTGATCTTCTGTGACTGGCTTATCTTACTTAGCATAATGTCTTCTAGGTTCATGTATATTGTCACAAATGGTAGGATTTCCTTATTTTTTAATATTCCATTGCATATAAATACCATGTTTTCTTTATCCATTCATTCATTAGTGGACATTTAGATTGCTTTCATGTCTTGGCTATTGTGAATAATGCTGCGGTGAACATGGGGGGTGCAGATAGCTCTTTGAGATAGTGTTTTCATTTCTTTTGGATATATGCCCTGAAGTGAGATTGCTAGATCATTTGGTAGCTCTATTTTTAATATTTTGAGGAACCGCTATACTATTTTCCACAGTGGCTATACCAGTTTATATTCTTAACAGTGTACAAATTTTCCCTTTTCTCCACATCCTCATCAGTACTTTATATCCATTGTGTTTTGTTTTTTAAAAAAAATAGCCATCCTAACAGGTGAAAGGTGTGAGGTAATATCTCACTGTGGTTTTGCTTTGCATTTTCCTGATGATTAGTGATATTGAACACTGTTTCATATACCTGTTGATCATTTGTGTGTCTTCTTTCGAGAAATGTCTATTTAGATCCTTTGCCCATTTTTTAATTGAGTTATTTAGTTTTTGTTTGTTTTGTTATTTTCATTTTCTTTTTTTTTTAAGATTTTTTTGATGTGGACCATTTTTAAAGTCTTTATTGAATTTGTTACAGTATTGCTTCTGTTTTGTGCTTTGGCTTTTTGGCCACGAGGTATGCAGGATCCTAGCTCCCTAACCAGGGATCAAACCCACACCCCTTGCATTGGAAGGTGAAGTCTTAACCACTGGAAGCCAGGGAAGTCCCACTTTCTTTCTTTTGCTCTTTTGTTTAATGTTTTTTTTATTGTGGTAAAAGTCACATAATATAAAACATACTATTTTAACCATATTTAACTGTACAGTTCAGTGGCACTAAGTACATTCACATTGTTCTGCAACTCTCACCATCATCCATCTTCCAAATTTTAACCTTCCTAAACTGAAACTCTATCCGCATTAAACACTAACTCACCATTCCCCCTCCCCAGCCTCTGGCCCCTGGCATCTACCAGTGTACTTTCTGACTCTATCAATTTGACTATCCCAGGTACCTCGTATAAGTGGAATCAAACAGTATTTGTCTGCACCTAATGTATACTGGAATGCATTTATTTATTTATTTATTTTATTTTTGTCTGTGTTGGGTCTTCGTTTCTGTGAGGGCTTTCTCTAGTTGCGGCAAGCGGGGGCCACTCTTCATCGTGGTGCGCGGGCCTCTCACTATAGTGGCCTCTCTTGTTGCGGAGCACAGACTCCAGATGCACAGGCTCAGTAGTTGTGGCTCACGGGCCCAGCTGCTCTGCGGCATGTGGGATCTTCCGAGACCAGGGCTCAAACCCATGTCCCCTGCATTAGCAGGCAGATTCTCAACCACTGCGCCACCAGGGAAGCCCCTGGAATGCATTTTTAAGGTTATCTTAATATATGTCCTGCAAACAGATTGTACCTCTTTTTTTTCCCCCTGTGTTATACAGTAGGGCCTCACCAGCCATCTACATCATACATAGTAGTGTACATACGTCAATCCCAATCTCCCAGTTCATCCCACCCCCTCTCCCCCCTTGGTGTCTATATTTTTGTTCTCTGTGTCTGTGTCTCTGTTTCTGCTTTGCAAATAAATTCCACAGATATGCGTTAATCTGTGATACTTGTTTTTCTCTTTCTGACTTATTTCACTCTGTATGACAGTCTCTGTGTCCATCCACGTCTCTGAAATGGCACAATTTCATTCCTTTTTATGGCTGAGTAATATTCCATTGCATATATGTACCACATCTTCTTTGTCCATTCATCTGTTGATGGGCATTTAGGTTGCTTCCATGTCTTGGCTATTGTAAGTAGCACTGCAGTGAACATTGGGGTGCATGTATCCTTTTGAACCATGTTTTTCTCCAGATATATGCCCAGGAGTGGTATTGCAGGATCATATGGTACCTCTATTCTTAGTTTCTTAAGGAACCTCCATACTGTTCTCCATAGTGGCTGTATCAATTTACATACCCACCAACAGTGCAAGAGGGTTCCCTTTTCTCCACACCCTCTCAAGCATTTATTGTTTGTAGATTTTTTGATGATGGCCATTCGGACCTGTGTGAGGTGGTACCTCATTGTAGTTTTGATTTGCATTTCTCTCATAATTAGTGATGTTCAGCATCTTTTCAGGTGCCTCTTGGCCATCTGTATGTCTTCTTTGGAGAAATGTCTATTTAGGTCTCCTGCCCATTTTTTGATTATTTTGCTTGTTTTGTTGATATTGAGCTGCATGAGCTGTTTGCATATTTTGGAGATTAATCCCTTGTCAGTTGCTTTGTTTGCAAATATTTACTCCCATTCTGAGGGTTGTCTTTTCCTTTTGTTTATGGTTCCCTTTGCTGTGCAAAACTTTTAAGGTTACTTAGGTCCCATTTGTTTATTTTTGTTTTCATTTTCATTACTCTAGTAGGTGGGTCACAAAAGATCTTGCTGTGATTTATGTCACAGAATCTTCTGCCTATGTTTTCCTCTGAAAGTTTAATAGTGTCCGGCCTTACATTTAGAACTTTAATCCATTTTGAGCTTATTTTTATGTATGGTGTTAGGGAGTGTACTAATTTCATTCTTTTACATGTAACTGTGCAATTTTCCCAACACCACTTATTGAAGAGACTGTCTTTTCTCCATTGTATATCCTTGCCTGCTTTGTCATAGATTATGTGACCATAGGTGCGTGGGTTTATCTCTGGGCTTTCTGTCCTGTTCCATTGATCTGTATTTTTTTTGTGTGCCAATACCATACTGTCTTGATTACTGTAGCTTTGTAGTGTAGTCTGAAGTCAGGGAGCCTGATTGCTCCAGCTCTGTTTTTCTTTCTCAAGATTGCTTTGGCTATTTGGGGTCTTATGTGTTTCCATGAAAATTGTAAAATTTTTTGTTATAATTGTGTGAAAAATGCCATTGGTAATTTGATAGGGATTACACTGAATCTGTATATTGCTTTGGGTATATAGTCATTTTGACAATATTGATTCTTCCAATCCAAGAACATAGTATATCTGTCCATCTGTTTGTGTTGTCTCTGATTTCTTTCATCAGTATCTTGCAGTTTTCTGACTACAGGTCTTTACCCTCCTTAGGTAGGTTTATTCCTAGGTATTTTATTCTTTTTGTTGCAGTGGTAAATGGGATTGTTTCCTTAATTTCTCTTTCTGATCTTTCATTGTTAGTGTATAGGAATGCAAGAGATTTCTGTGCATTAATTTTGTATCCTGCAACTTTACCAAATTCAGTGATTGGCACCAGTAGTTTTCTGGTGGCATCTTTAGGATTTTCTATGTATAGTATCATGTCATCTGCAAACAGTGACAGTTTTACTTCTTCTTTTCTGATTTGGATTCCTTTTATTTCTTTTTCTTCTCTGATTGCTGTGGCTAAAACTTCCAAAACTATGTTGAATAATAGTGGTGAGAGTGGGCACCGTTGTCTTGTTCCTGATCTTAGTGGAAATGGTTTCAGTTTTTCGCCATTGAGGATGATGTTGGCTGTGAGTTTGTCATATATGGCCTTTATTATGTTGAGGTAAGTTCCCTCTATGCCTACTTTCTGGAGGGTTTTTATCATAAATGGGTGTTGAATTTTGTTGAAAGCCTTGTCTGCATCTATTGAGATAGTCATATGGTTTTTATTCTTCAATTTGTTAATGTGGTGTATCCCATTGATTGATTTGCATATATTGGAGAATCCTTGATTCCCTGGGGTAAATCCCAGTTGATCATGATGTATGATCCTTTTAATGTGTTGTTGGATTCTGTTTGCTAGTATTTTGTTGAGGATTTTTGCATCTATGTTCATCAGTGATACTGGTCTCTAATTTTCTTTTTTTGTGATATCTTTGTCTGGTTTTGGTATCAGGGTGATGGTGGCCTCATAGAATGAGCTTGGGAGTGTTCCTTGCCCCGCAATTTTTGGGAAGAGTTTGAAAAGAATCAGTGTTCGCTCTTCTCTAAATGCTTGATAGAATTCACCTGTGAAGCCATCTGGTCCTGGACTTTTGTTTGTTGGAAGATTTTTAATCACAGTTTCAATTTCATTACTTGTGATTGGTCTGTTCATATTTTCTATTTCTTCCTGGTTCAGTCTTGGAAGGTTGCACCTTTCTACGAATTTGTCCATTTCTTCGATGTTATCCATTTTATTGGCATATAGAGTTGCTTGTAGTAGTCTCTTACGATCCTTTGTATTTTTGTAGTGTCAGTTGTTACTTCTCCTTTTCCATTTCTAATCCTGTTGATTTGAGTCTTCTCCCTTTTTTCTTAATGAGTCTGGCTAATGGTTTATCAATTTTGTTTATCTTCTCAACGAACCAGCTTTTAGTTTTATCTTTGCTATCATTTCCTTCATTTTTTTCATTTATTTCTGATCTGATCTTTATGATTTCTTTCCATCTGCTAACTTTGGGGTTTGTTTGTTCCTCTTTCTCTAGTTGCTTTAGGTGTAAGTTTAGGTTATTTATTTGAGATTTTTCTTGTTTCTTGAGGTAGGATTGTATTGCTCTAAACTTCCCTCTTAGAACTGCTTTTCCTGCATCCCATAGGTTTTGGGTTATCATGTTTTCGTTGTCATTCGTTTCTATGTATTTTTTGATTTCCTCTTTGATTTCTTCAGTGATCTCTTGGATATTTAGTAGCATATTATTTAGCCTCCATGTGTTTGTGTTTTTTACAGTTTTTTTCCTGTAATTGATTTCTAATCTCATATCGTTGTGGTCAGAAAACATGCTTGATACGATTTAAGTTTTCTTAAATTTGCCAAGGCTTGATTTGTGACCCAGGATGCGATCGATCCTGGAGAATGTTCTGGGTGCACTTGAGAAGAAAGCATATTCTGCTTCTTTCAAACACAATGTTCTATAAATATCAATTAAGTCTGTCTGGTCTATTGTGTCATTTAAAGCTGTGTTTCCTTATCTAGTTTCTTTCTGGATGATCTGTACATTGGTGTAAGTGAGGTGTTAAAGTCCCCCACTATTATGTGTTACTGTCGATTTCCCCTTTTATGGCTGTTAGCATTTGCCTTATGTATTGAGGTGCTCCTGTGTCAGGTGCGTAAAGATTTATAATTGTTGTATCTTCTTGGATTGATCCCTTGATCATTATGTAGTGTCCTTCCTTGTCTCTTGTAACAGTCTTTATTTTAAAGTCTATTTTGTCTGATATGAATATTGCTACTCTAACTTTCTTTTGATTTCCAGTAGCATGGAATATCCTTTTCCATCCCTTCACTTTCAGTGTATGTGTCCCTAGGTCTGAAGTGGGTCTCTTGTAGACCGCATCTATACAGGTCTTGTTTTAGTATCCATTCAGCCAGTCTTTGTATTTTGGTTGGAGCATTTAATCCATTTACATTTAAGGTGATTATTGATATATATGTTCCTTTTACCATCATCTTAATTGTTTTGGGTTTGTTTTTGTAGATCTTTTACTTATCTTGTGTTCCCCGCCTAGAGAAGTTCCTTTAGCATTTTTTGTAAAGCTGGTTTAGTGGCGCTGAATTCTCTCAACTTTTGCATGTCTGTAAATCTTTTGATTGTCTGTAAAGGTTTTGATTTCTCAGTCGAATCTGAATGATATCCTTGCTGGGTAGAGTAATCTTGGTTGTAAGTTTTTCCCTTTCATCATTTTAAATATATCTGCCACTCCCTTCTGGCCTGCAGAGTTTCTCCTGAAAAATCAGCTGATAACCTTATGGGGATTCCCTTGTATGTTATTTGTTGCTTTTCCCTTGCTTCTTTTAATATTTGTTCTTTGAATTTATTTTTTGTTAGTGTGATTAATATGTGTCTTGGCGTGTTTCTCCTTGGATTTATCCTGTATGGGACTCTCTGCGCTTCCTGGACTTGGGTGGCTATTTTCTTTCCCATGTTAGGGAAGTTTTCCACTATAATCTCTTCAAATATTTTCTCAGACCCTTTCTCTTTTCTTCTTCTGAGAGCCCTGTAATTCGAGTATTGGTGTGTTTAAATTTTAAATTTAAATTTAAAATTGTCCCAGAGGTCTCTGAGACTGTCCTCATTTCTTTTCATTCTTTTCTTTTTATTCTGCTCCTCGGCAGTTATTTACACCATTCTGTCTTCCAGGTCACTTATCTGTTCTTCTGCTTCAGTTATTCTGCCATTGATTCCTTCCAGTGTATTTTTAATTTCAGTTATTGTGTTGTTTGTTCATCACTGTTTGTTTGTTCTTGAGTTCTTCTAGGTCCTTGTTAAACAGTTCTGGTATTTTCTTGATCCATCCCTCCATTCTATTTCCCAGATTTTGGATCATCTTTAGTATCATTACTCTGAATTCTTTTTTGGGTAGATTGCCTATTTCCTCTTCATTTATTTGGGCTTGTAGGTTTTTACCTTGCTCCTTTGTCTGTAACATATTTCTCTGTCTTCTCATGTTTTTCGATGGGTGAGGCTGTGTTCCTGTCTTGCTGGTTGTTTGGCCTGAGGCATCCAGCACTGGAGTTTGCAGGCAGTTGGGTGGAGCTATGTCTTGGTGCTGAGATGAGGACCACCAGGAGAGCTCACAGTGATTTATATTCCTGGGGGCCTCAAGTTCTCTGTTAGTCTAGCAGCTTGGACTTGGCGCTCCCACCACAGGGGCTCTGGTCCAACCCCATTCTGGGAACCAAGATCCTGCAGGCCACGTGGCACGACAAAGAAAACAAAATAAAACAAAGGAAAAAAAACCAAAAAACAGACAACAAACAAAAAAGAGCAGAACAATAACAGAGAGTAAAAAATAAGATAAAATTAGAAAAATAAAAAATAGAAAAAATAAAAATGAAACAATAACCACAAAACAAAACACAAGTGACTTTAAAGTTTTCAAAGCGTTTTCACACATATTATGCCATTTGACCTCCACAACAACCTTATGTGATAAGGTAAACATTCTTTTTTTTTTTCTTATACATTGTTATTCTCATATTGCAGCAGAAGAACTACGAGTCAGTGAGGTTAAGTGACTTGCCCAAGGTCACACAGTTGAGTGTGGGCAGCTGTGCTTCAACAACTCAGTGAATGGTGCCCAGGGGGATGGTTTTGTTTGGAGTGTGGTGTATTGGCCGCTGAGATTGGCAGGTCTGACTTCTGACTTCTGATGCTGTTTGCACCATATTAACCTGCTATCATGTTTATCACTTCAAATGAAAATGGTTTAAAATGAAAAAAAAAAAAAAAAAAAAAACAAAACACAATGCAAAAAAAACATTAAAAATTTTTTTAAATTAAAAATAAATAAATAATAAAATAAATAAATAAAATTTCCTGATGCCTCCACTATAAGTGTCTTTGCCCCCATGGTGAGCTACATCCAACCTCCACTTCCCCAGGAGGGCCTCTGAGACCTCTAGGTAGGTCTCTGGACCCACTGTGTCAGCCCCACCTCTGCGTATGTTACTTTCACCAGCATCTGTTCCTGAAGCTGGTGTGGAGCACACATGCCGGCCAGCTGGGGTGCAGGATTCCTTGGGAGTGTTTGCAGGAGCCAGCACAGCCAGAGGAGGCTTCGTTGGGCAGCAGTGCTCAGCCCGCCTGGACTCACATGGCCAGAGGAGGCTTCGTCAGGGGTGGCACAAGGGCCACCAGGACCCATGCAGCCCATGGAGGCTTTGGGGATTTGGTGCTCAGGTCCACTGGCACCTGCACAGCCAGAGGAGTCTTTGGCGGCGGCAGGGCCTAGGCCCAGGACCCAGTTGGCCGGAAGAGGCCCTTTTGGGGTTGCACGCAGGTTGCTGGGACCTGCGTGGCCCGTGGGGGCCTCCGGTGGCGGGGGGTCAGTGCTCGGGCCACTGGCGCTCACGTGGCCAGAGGAGGACCTGTCTTGGGTGGCAGATGCGCCGCTGGGACCCACGTGGCCTGTGGAAGCCTTGGGGTGTGGCAGTACTCAGGTCTACTGGGACCTGCCTGGGCAGAGGAGCCTTAGCGGGGGTGGGGCTCAGGCCCAGGAGCCACGCTACCGGAGGTTTGTCAGGGGTGGTGGGTGGGCCCCTGAGACCCATGTGGCCCTGGGAGGCTTTGGCGTTTGGTGGGCCCAGGCCCAGGACCTGCTTAGCCAGAGAGGCCCTGTCAGCGGTGGGTCTCAGTCCCAGGACTAGCAGGCTTGCCTGGGCTTTTGAGGGGTGGGCGAGCCTGCTCAGGTGTGCACCCCTGCCACTGCCCAAGGAGACCGGGCCTGCAGATGGGGAAGGACACAACAGTGGCGGCCCCGCCCTCTGTGTGCCACTCAACCACGGCACTCCACTTCCTTGGTTGCCTGAGCCTCCCCCGCCAACCTTCCTGGCCATGGAGCCCCTCCCACCTGCTGCCACAGACCATCTCCTCACTGCCAACAGCCATCCCCTCCCTGGGTCCACCCTCCAAACCCCACTCTCCTGCACCCAGCCCTCCTCCCCACCAGGAGGCACACAACCCAGGCTGGGGTGTGCAGGACCATGGCAGGTACCATGCGCACAGGCCTCACTCCGTCCCACTCCCCACAGACCAGTCGCCAAGCTCTCCTCCGACCCCCTGAAGGTCCCCCTCTGTCCCTGCTGATCCCCCTGCTGCAAGTGGGCCCCCCTGAGTGTGGGAACCTCTCCTCTCCCCCAGCCCACCCCCCCCTTATTTAAGTCTTCAGTTCTGTGGGACCAAGGCAGGCCTTGCTGGTCCTTCCAATGTCAGCTCTCCCTTCATGTACTTCACAATCTGTCTTGAAGTTCTAAGGAAAAAGACTATGACTTAAAATATTTTAACACAGCAGTCTATCACAGATCCCAAGGAGGAGGCTGAAATTTTTGCACGCTCTAAGAATTTCTTAAGAAATTTTGAAAATTACTTTTGTTCTTTTTCTTTTTATAAATTTATTTATTTATTTTTGGCTGCATTGGGTCTTCGTTGCTGTGTGTGGGCTTTTCTGTAGTTGCGGAGAGCGGGGGCTACTCTTTGTTGTGGTGCACGGGCTTCTTACTGTGGTGGCTTCTCTTGTTGCAGAGCACAGGCTCTAGTCACGCGGACTTCAGTAGTTGTGGCACGTGGGCTCAGTAGTTGTGACTCGTGGGCTCTAGAGCACAGGCTCAGTAGTTGTGGCACATGGGCTTAGCTGCTCTGTGGCATGCGGAATCTTCCTGGACCAGGGCTCGAACCTGTGTCCCCTGCATTGGCAGGCAGATTCTTAACCACTGCGCCACCAGGGAAGTCTTACTTGTGTTCTTTATAGTTTATTATTATTATAGGTTTAAAAGAAATACAATGATCTGACTCCAATCCTAACCCGACTGTTTTGACATACTCATTTTTATCAAATAATAAGAATAGCAATTCATAATAACCTAGGATTTGGAGCATTTCTCTTGAAAAATAACTTTTTTTAAAAAAATATTTATTTATTTGGCTGCACTGGGTCTTAGTTGTGGCATGCGGCATCTTCAGTTGCAGCATGTAGGATCTTTTAGTTGCACATGTGGGATCTTCGTCGCGGCACGTGGGATCTTTAGTTGTGGCATGAGAACTCTTTTAGTTGCAGCATGTGAACTCTTTGTTGTGGCATGTGGGATCTGGTTCCCCGACCAGGGATCGAACCCGGGACCCCTGCATTGGGAGTGCATAGTCTTAGCCACTGGACCACCAGAGAAGTCCCCTAAAAATATCTTTGTTAAATGCTCTATGTAACTTATATAATTGAATTGTCACATTAACACATAAGTTGAATATCAATATAAGCATTTTGCGGATGGGGAAGCTGAAGCTTAAGCATCAGAGAGCTTAAGCATCTCTACTAACAATAGAAAAATTACACATTTTGGTTGTGAATCCACTCAGTTTGGCTCCAGTGCCCGTGCCCTTAACCACTGAGCAATATTCTCCTGTATGCATTACACAAGTCTCTGGTATCATTTTTTTCCTCCAGTGTAAATATTACATTGTTTTAATTACCATAGATTTATAGATTTTGAAGCTATAGAACATCTGCTAGGGCAAGTGTTCTCTCATTGTTTTTTATTATTTTTTTAAAATACTATCTATAATATGTATTACTCAGTAATTGTATATTATGCATATGCTCATTTAGAATCAGAGTATGAGGCTTCATAATATAGCCTGTAAGGATTCTGATTAGCATGAAATTGAATTCATACATTGTTTTAGGTAAAATGCTTTTGTGTATAACTTTTTTTTTTTTTTTTTTTTTTAAACTTTTTTTTTGGGTTTGTTTATTTATTTGTTTGTTTATTTATTTATGGCTGTGTTGGGTCTTCGTTTCTGTGCGAGGGCTTTCTCTAGTTGTGGCAAGTGGGGGCCATTCTTCATCGCGCTGCGTGGGCCTCTCATTATCGCGGCCTCTCTTATTGAGGAGCACAGGCTCCAGACGCGCAGGCTCAGTAATTGTGGCTCACGGGTCTAGTTGCTCCGCGGCATGTGGGGTCTTCCCAGACCAGGGCTCGAACCCGTGTCCCCTGCATTGGCAGGCAGATTCTCAACCACTGCGCCACCAGGGAAGCCCTGTGTATAACTTTGAAGCTTCATATTTAACAATATGGTATGTCTCTTCATTAAGATATATGCTTTCATAAAGTTTTATATTCTTCTATTTTTTTTCACACACACACACACACACACACACTGTATTTTATTTTTACAAGAGAGAATTAAACTGACACCAAGCATTGTAAATGGATGACCACAACAAAAGCAACAATGATTGCAATTACCAAATACGAAACACACTCATACTGTGTCATAATATTGACATTCAGTCCAGTAATGCTCCACTGTAACAGCTCCTTTACTTTGCAGTGAAAATTGATTTGTATATTTTTTGCCTCTGAGTCCTTGTGGGATTTTTTTTTTATTCAAAGAGAAAGTCACAAAAATTATAATCATCCTCATCAGTTCACTCAGTCCCATGTAATTAATTTTTTTTCATCTTGATCTTTTGTTAGCACTTTTATGAATTCATCAGTTTTCCATTAGAGTTCTGAAAATGCTTATTCATTCAGTTCAGCAGTATAGTCAGTTACCAGAAACTTGTACTTGTCAGAGTCTTTTCCATGAATTCCTTGAAGATGAAACCCTTTTATAGGAACATTTTTGCAAAAGCATCAGAGTACACGCAGAACTGTCTGTAAATGACAAAAGACTTAAAAATGACCACGGTTAAAGATTTGATGAAAGTTCATAATAATGCAATTGACAAGGAAATTTAGTTATTTCTGAGATACACATTTTAAACTAATAACTAGAATTATGACTTATAACATTATACCAGAACATGTAAGATTTTTAGAAATTTCATGTAATGTCTGAAACATTTATATTAACATATTTCCATACAAATAACCCAAAGAGAGTTTAGTATTAGTTGTTTTTTTTGTTTGGTTGTTTTTTTATACTGCAGGTTCTTATTAGTCATCAGTTTTATACACATCAGTGTATACATGTCAATCCCAGTCACCCAGTTCAGCACACCACCATCCCCACACACCGCGGTTTTCCCCACTTGGTGTCCATACGTTTGTTCTCTACATCTGTGTCTCAACTTCTGCCCTGCAAACCGGTTCATCTGTACCATTTTTCTAGGTTCCACATACATGCATTAATATACGATATTTGTTTTTCTCTTTCTGACTTCCTTCACTCTGTATGACAGTCTCTAGATCCATCCACATCTCAACAAATGACTCAATTTCGTTTCTTTTTATGGCTGAGTAATATTCCACTGTATATATCTGCCACATCTTCTTTATCCATTCATCTCTCGATGGACACTTAGGTTGCTTCCATGTCCTGGCTATTGTAAATAGAGCTGCAATGGACATTGTGGTACATGACTCTTTTTAAATTACGGTTTTCCCAGGGTATATGCCCAGTAGTGGGATTGATGGGTTGTATGGTAGTTCTATGTTTACTTTTTTAAGGAACCTCCATACTGTTCTCCATAGTGACTGTATCAATTTACATTCCCACCAACAGTGCAAGAGGGTTCCCTTTTCTCCACACCCTCTCCAGCATTTGTTGTTTGTAGATTTTCTGATGATGCCCATTCTAACTGGTGTGAGGTGATACCTCACTGTACTTTTGATTTGCATTTCTCTAATAATTAGTGATGTGGAGCAGCTTTTCATGTGCTTCTTGGCCATCTGTATGTCTTCTTTGGGGAAATGTCTATTTAGGTCTTCTGCCCATTTTTAGATTGGGGTGTTTGTTTCTTTGATATTGAGCTGCATGAGCTGTTCATATATTTTGGAGATTAAACCTTTGTCCATTGATTCGTTTGCAAATATTTTCTCCCATTCTTAGCGTTGTCTTTTCATCTTGTATAAGACGAAAGACTTATACTGTGCAAAAGCTGTGCAAAAGGTTTGAAGTTTCATTAGGTCCCATTTGTTTATTTTTGTTTTTATTTCCATTACTCTAGGAGGTGGATCAGAAAAGATCTTGCTGTGATTTATGTCAAAGAGTGTTCTTCCTATGTTTTCCTCTAAGAGTTTTATAGTGTCCAGTCTTACATTTAGGTCTTGAAACCATTTTGAGTTTATTTTTGTGTATGGTGTTAGGGAGTGTTCTAATTTCATTCTTTTACATGGAGCTGTCCAGTTTTCCCAGCACCACTTATTGAAGAGACTGTCTTTTCTCCATTGTATATCTTTGCCTCCTTTGTCATACATTAGTTGTCCATAGGTGCATGGGTTTATCTCTGGGCTTTCTATCTTGTTCCATTGATCTATGTTTCTGTTTTTGTGCCAGTATCATATTGTCTTGATTACTGTAGCTTTGTAGTATAGTCTGAAGTCAGGGAGTCTGATTCCTCCAGCTCTGTTTTTTCCCCTCAAGACTGCTTTGGTTATTCGGGGTCTTTTGTGTCTCCGTACAAATTTTAAGATGATTTGTTCTAGTACTGTAAAAAATGCCGTTGGTAATTTGATAGGGATTGCATTGACTCTGTAGATTGCTTTGGGTAGTATAGTCATTTTCACAATATTGATTCTTCCAATCCAAGAATATGGTATATCTCTCCATCTGTTGGTATCATCTTTAATTTCTTTCATCAGTGTCTTATAGTTTTCTGCATACAGGTTTTTGTCTCCCTAGGTATTTTATTCTTTTTGTTGCAGTGGTAAATGGGAGTGTTTCCATAATTTCTCTTTCAGATTTTTCATCATTAGTGTATAGGAATGCAAGAGATTTCTGTGCATTAATTTTGTATCCTGCAACTTTACCAAATTCATTGGTTAGCTCTAGTAGTTTTCTGGTGGCATTTTTAGGATTCTCTATGTATAGTATCATGTCATCTGCAAACAGTGACAGTTTTACTTCTTCTTTTCCAATTTGTATTCCTTTTATTTCTTTTTCTTCTCTGATTGCCGTGGCTAGGACTTCCAAAACTACGTTGAATAATAGGGGTGAGAGTGGACATCCTTGTCTCGTTCCTGATCTTAGAGGAAATGGTTTCAGTTTTTCACCATTGAGAATGATGTTTGCTATGGGTTTGTCATATATGGCCTTTATTATGTTCAGGTAGGTTCCCACTGTGCCCACTTTCTGGAGAGTTTTTATCATAAATGGGTGTTGAATTTTGTCAAAAGCTTTTTCTGCATCTATTGAGATGATCATATGGTTTTATTCTTCAGTTTGTTAATATGGTGTATCACATTGATTGATTTGTGTATATTGAAGAATCCTTGCAACCCTGGGATAAATCCCACTTGATCGTGGTGTATGACCCTTTTAATGTGTTGTTGGATTCTGTTTGCTAGTATTTTGTTGAGGATTTTTGCATCTTTATTCATCAGTGATATTGGTCTGTAATTTTCTTTTTTTGTAGTATCTTTGTCTGGTTTTGGTATCAGGGTGATGGTGGCCTCATAGAATGAGTTTAGGAGTGTTCCTTCCTCTGCAATTTTTTGGAAGAGTTTGAGAAGGATGGGTGTTAACTCTTCTCTAAATGTTTGATAGAATTCACCTGTGAAGCCATCTGGTCCTGGACTTTTGTTTGTTGGAAGATTTTTAATCACAGTTTCAATATCATTACTTGTGATTGGTCTGTTCATATTTTCTATTTCTTCCTTGTTCAGTCTTGGAAGGTTATACCTTTCTAAGAATTTGTCCATTTCTTCCACGTTGTCCATTTTATCGGCATAGAGTTGCTTGTGGTAGTCTCTTAGGGTGCTTCATATTTCTGCGGTGTCTGTTGTAACGTCTCCTTTTTCATTTCTAATTTTATGATTTGAGTCCTCTCCCTCTTTTTCTTGATGAGTCTGGCTAATGGTTTATCAATTTTGTTTATCTTCTCAAAGAACCAACTTTTAGTTTTATTGATCTTTGCTATTGTTTTCTTTGTTTCTATTTCATTTATTTCTGCTCCGATCTTTTTGATTTCTTTCCTTCTGCTAACTTTGGATTTTGTTTGTTCTTTCTCTCGTTCCTTTAGGTGTAGGGTTAGATTGTTTATTTGAGATTTTTCTTGTTTCTTGAGGTAGGCTTGTATAGCTATAAACTTCCCTCTTAGGACTGCTTTTGCTGCATCCCATAGGTTTTGGATCATCGTGTTTTCATTGTCATTTGTCTCTAGGTATTTTTTGATTTCCTCTTTGATTTCTTCAGTTATCTCTTGGTTATTTAGTAACGTATTGTTTAGCCTCCATGTGTTTGTGTTTTTTACGTTTTTTTCATTTGTAATTGAAATAGTGTTGTGGTAATTCATTTGTAATTCATTTGTAATCTCATAGTGTTGTGGTCAGAAAAGATGCTTGATAGGATTTCAATTTTTTTTAAATTTACTGAGGCTGGATTTGTGACCCAAGATGTGATCTACCCTGGAGAATATTCCATGTGCACTTGAGAAGAAAGTTTAATCTGCTGTTTTTGGATGGAATGTCCTATAAATATCAATTAAGTCCACCTTATTTAATGTATCATTTAAAGCTTGTGTTTCATTATTTATGTTCATTTTGGATGATCTGTCCATTGGTGTAAGTGAGGTGTTAAAGTCCCCCACTATTACTGTGTTAGTGTTGATTTCCTCTTTTATAGCTGTTAGCAGTTGCCTTATGTACTGAGGTGCTCCTATGTTGGGTGCATATATATGTATAATTGTTGTATCTTCTTCTTGGATTGATCCCTTGATCATTATGTAGTGTCCTTCCTTGTCTCTTGTAACATTCTTTATTTTAAAGTCTATTTAATCTGATATGAGTATTGCTACTCCAGCTTTCTTTTGATTTCCATTTGCATGGAATATCTTTTTCCATCCCCTAGCTTTCAGTCTGTATGTGTCCCTAGGTGTGAAGTGGGTCTCTTGCAGACAGCATATATATGGATCTTGTTTTTGTATCCATTCAGCAAGCCTGTGTCTTTTGGTTGGAGCATTTAATCCATTCACATTTAAGTTAATTATCGATATGTATGTTCCTATGACCATTTTCTTAATTGTTTTGGGTTTGTTTTTGTAGGTCCTTTTCTTCTCTTGTGTTTCCCACTTAGAGAAGTTCCTTTAGCATTTGTTGTAGAGCTGGTTTGGTGGTGCTGAATTCTTTTAGCTTTTGCTTGTCTGTAAAGCTTTTGATTTCTCCATCGAATCTGAATGAGATGCTTGCTGGGTAGAGTAATCTTGGTTGTAGATTCTTCCCTTTCATCACTTTAAGTATATCATGCCACTCCCTTCTGGCTTGCAGAGTTTCTGCTGAGAAATCAGCTGTTAACCTTATGGGAGTTCCCTTGTATGTTATTTGTCATTTTTCCCTTGCTGCTTTCAGTAATTTTTCTTTGTCTTTAATTTTTGCCACTTTGATTACTATGTGTCTCGGCGTGTTTCTCCTTGGGTTTATCCTGTTTGGGACTCTCTGCGCTTCCTGGACCTGGGTGGCTATTTTCTTTCCCATGTTAGGGAAGTTTTCGACTATAATCTCTTCAGATATTTTCTCTGGTCCTTTCTCTCTCTCTTCTCCTTCTGGGACCCCTATAATGCGAATGTTGTTGCGTTTCATGTTGTCCCAGAGGTTTCTTATGCTGTCTTCATTTCTTTTCATTCTTTTTTCTTTAACCTGATCCGCAGCAGTCAATTCCACCATTCTGTCTTCCAGGTCACTTATCCGTTCTTCTGCCTCAGTTATTCTGCTATTGATTCCTTCTAGTATATTTTTCATTTCAGTTATTGTATTGTTCATCTCTGTTTGTTTGTTCTTTAATTCTCCTAGGTTTTTGTTAAACATTTCTTGCATCTTCTCGATCTTTGCCTCCATTCTTTTTCCGAGGTCCTGGATCATCTTCACTATCATTATTCTAAATTCTTTTTCTGGAAGGTTGCCTATCTCCACTTCATTTAGTTGTTTTTCTGGGGTTTTATCTTCTTCCTTCATCTGGTACATAGCCCTCTGCCTTTTCATCTTGTCTGTCTGTGAATGTGGTTTTTGTTCCACAGGCTGCAGGATTGTAGTTCTTCTTGCTTCTGCTGTCTGCCCTCTGGTCTCTTCTACTTTTAGAGGTGCAATATTCCCTGATAACTATATTTCCAAGAATTTGGTAGTATTTTTGCTATTTTGAATGGCATTATTTTTCCATTAATTAAAAAATTAATAGTTAAAAATATATCAATATATTGATAGAATTTATAAAGAATATTGATTTTTCAACTTTTAATTTTTTAACAATTTTAGATTTAAACAATTGGACCAGTATAGAATAGGGATATCCCAGATACCCTTCACCCACATTCCCTTCATGTGAATATCTTGCATATATGTGGTACAATGACAGAAACTAGGAAATCAACATCTGTGTAAATATTATCAAGTAAAGTGAAGACTTTATTTGGATTTCACCCATTATTAAGATCCTTTTTCTGTTCCAGGATCCTGAATTGCATTTAGTTTTTTCCTCCAGTCTGTGACACTGATTTTCCATTGTCTTTCATAACTTTGACATTTTTGAAGAGAACTGGACAGTGATTTTGTAGAATATCCTTCAGTTAAGGTGAACCTGATAATTTCTCATGATTAGATGGATATTATGTCTTTTTAAAACAATAGCACCGAAGCAACATGTCCTTTTAAATACATTATATCAGGTTACATGTTGTCAGTATGTCTTATTACTGGTTATACTACTACTATCACTTGGTAAAAGTGGTGCTTATTGGGTTTCTCCACTGTAAAGTTTTTATTTTCCCCTTTGTAATTAATAAATATATTGGGGATATACTTTGAGACTAGCAAATAGCATATTTCGCCTCAAACTCTGGCCCAATAATTTTATTGTCCATCATTAAATCTTGCCTATAGCAATCATTAGCTTGGAGCTCTACTTACAATTTTTTATTCTGTTATTCCTTCTACATTTGGAATTCTTATTTAAGGAAGAGCTGTCTCTCTCCCCTGTGTATGTATTTATTTAGTCAAATATTTATCTGTATCCATTTGGACTCATGATATTAATTTTATCTATGGTTTTCAATCCATTACTATTAGTATTTAGTTTCTTGATCAAACCGTTCCAGCTTTGTCTCTTGGGAACACCTTCTGGTTGGCTTTGGCACCGTTTTTGCCAGGTCCCATCCCTTTTTTGAGCACTTCCTGACTTTCTTGTACCACAAAATGTTCCAGGATCCCTGCGTTTTCTCTTAGGAGCTCTGGTTCTGTGTGGATATTAGTTTTAGTTTAAAGTGTTTATCTTTAAAAATGTTTGGCAGGATACTTTCTATTTTGAAGTGTCTTGTGAAATGTTTCGTAAATATTTTTCATCTTAACCTCAGTTATCATCATATTTCTCTGTCTCCATTTTACAGATATCTAAGAACATGCATGTGATTTTTGAAAGGCCTAGATTACATAGCTAGGGAATGGCAAAAGACTTGAACTTGGTATAGCTCTTCTGATTAAACATCCATGTTTTCTGTCCATACCAATGGACCTGTCATCGTAGGCGGCATGTAGCATCTGCTTACCACAGAGTGTTAAGCATTTAAATCTCTGTTTTTTTAAATTCATGATGTTTATAGCTTCTGTACTTGCCTGCAAGCTCCCACTATGCAGCCCTGACACCATTCACTGTATCCAAATTCATATACCTGGTATCTGGTAACCATGAGATTCACACTTGCATTCAACACTACGCTACCCTGCCATCCCTGAAACGTGAGCAGTCTGTTGAGATGTTAAATTTCAAAACTTTTATGGTGAAAAATATTAGTTAATGGATATCAAAATCTTAGATTTTTGTCTATAGTTTGATCAGCCAATAACTTCTTCAAGGAATCACTTGAGGAAATATGAATAATATAATCCTTGCTTAAGTTATGGAATAGAGATGGATCCCTTTTGTCTGTGGCTGCAAAGGATCGAGTTAGTTTCAAAATAATAGCAATAAAAAGATGGTTCAGTGCTAAAGAGCTATGAGCAAAAGGATACACACATACACACAAATTTATTGTGGCTATTATTTTCTGGATCTATAATAGTTCACTTCCTGACAAGTGAGACGTTTTTCCAGAGACAATATTTGAATGTGGTGCTGTCAAGCTGGCTGCAGGTCTATGTAGAAATTTAACAAACATGGCTCCGTATAGGAGAAACTAATCAGTTCTTGTCAAATCTGGGAGAAATACATAATAATTCCAATGTACTTCAACAGCAGCATGAGCTTCGGAGCTTGACATTTGCCACAGATTTCACAAGTGACTGGATATTTTTGATTTTGGTTTCCTTATTATTGAAATAGTTTTAACAATATCTACCCCCAAAGGTAAGGATTAAGTCAGATACTATAGGTAAAGCCATCAGCACAGTGCCTGGCATGGATGAACTGCTGTGTTAATGGTGGGGATAACTGCTGGCCTTATCATCATCGACATGAACATCATTGTCATTACTCACGTTAATATTTATTACAGCCTCCAATACATGTGCTGTCTCTAGTCTCAAATTTGGATCTCTTTTTCCTTCTTTGTAAAATAGATTTAGCTGAGCAGGTGTAGCTACGCTAGAGATCCCTGCAAATGCTTTGCTAAGACCTCAGTTTGGTAACGCTGGTGCTGGCTATGATTGAAGAAAGGGCAAGAACCCACTTCACTCAGCAACACTTTATAACACAGTCTCAGAGAGGACAATTTCCTATACATGACAGTTTTATTATTGCAGCTTTCATCTCAACAGGCAGAATAAATACAACCTTCATAAGAAGTACTCTAGATAGGCCAGAAAGTATTACACTGACTTCTGACACAGAAAACACTGCTGTTATGAATGTAATATTGTCATGTTTGTTTTGTGCTTTGGAAAACCAGCTAAAATATTGAATATAAAGCTGTTTTGAGAAATGTTAATCATCTGGTAAACTATATTAATATGAAGAAGTCTCTCTTTCCATTCTCCAGATCTTGTTCTCTTTGCCATACAAACATTCCAATTATGGATTAATTGTTCTTTATGCTAATGTACAGTAGCATGAGTTTAGAAAACATGCTGAAGTCTGCCTTAAGATATTCACCTAAAAAGCGTTTAGTATATATATATATTCTTTCATCTTTGAAACACTACCTTACATTGAAGAAAACATTAAAACCAAAAAAAAAAAAATCAGAATTATTCTTATCCAGCCTAGTTTGCTCACATCTTTAATTCCATACTGAAAATATAATCCTAGCATTAAAGTTGCTGATTTTAGGGATGTGCAGTGTTGAGACAGCTATAACATAATGGTTAGTTGGTTAATCTTTGAGCTCTGAGTTGGGTTTCCTGGGTTCATATTCTGCCTTCTTACCAACCACATGGCATAGATGAATTACTGAACTTCTCTGTGCTCCATTCATCCAACGGATATTCATTGAGCTTCAGCTATAGGCCGGGCACCATTCTAAGTTCTGGGTACTCAGTATAATACGGAGATATCTCATGACTGCACGCGTTGCTTAAAGACCCATATGTTTATCTCGACCCAGGGAATATCTTGATGCTGAAAGAAGGGAATTGCATAGCACTGGAGGTCCTAGGTGTCTCCCAGCTTTTCCTCTGTTTTGAGACTATTTGTATCCTTGGAATTAGTAGTAAAGTTTGATACTGGGTAAGGCTCTGATTAATGTTAGTCTTATGTGGCAGTCTGCTTTTTTGTATTATCCCAAATCCAAAAATTAATGTGGAAGAGTAAAGAGGGATAATAACCCACAGGTTTTTGTTTTAGAATAATTGCAAATACTGACTGGCTGTACCAGATATCAAAGATAATTTTAAATCCATGGTATGAAATTGGATAATATTGGATGAAACAAATACAGTAGAGCCAAAAACGGTATTTTAGGCTATATGTAATTCAATAAGTCCTGGTCGTAATAGATACCACTCAGAGAGCAAAAGGTAAACCTCAGAATGGGAGAACATATTTGCAAGACAACATTTTATTTTATGCATTTGTGCTCACTGAGAAAATTAATCACTTTGGAGTTTTGATTAACAAGTTCATTTTTAGTCAGTATCATACTTGATGGTACACTTTTTTATGGTATACATTTATAAAGCATCTTTTAAAAAACAGATTGGAGAGTCATAGTCAATGCATTAAGCACATTTGAAAAACATCGGATGAATTTCTTAAGTAATGTATGATCTTTCATTTAAAATATTTATGATAAATTGTTCACAATTACAAAAATAACTCATGGCTATGAAGTTGGGATTTTAAAAGACGGTTTTCATTTCCCACAAGCAGTGTGAGTGTCTCTGTGTTCTTTAAGGTATAGCTGGTTTAATGCTTCCATGATGTGCCACGTTCAGATGATCTCCATGGAGACATTTCCTGCTTAACCTTAGGTGAGAATATCAGTTAATTTTATTAAAATTTCTTTTTTTTTGGAAAATTAAAAAATTTTTTATTTTATATTAGAGTATATTTGAATAACAATGTTCTGTTAGTTTCAGGTGTGCAGCAAAGTGGTTCACTTATACATATACATGTATCTAGTCTTAAATTCTTTTCCCATTTAGATTATTAAAAAGTTTTGAGCATAGTTCCATGTATACCTGCTATACAGTAGGTCCTTGTTGGTTATCTGTTATAAATATAGCAGTGTGTGCATGTCAGTCCCAAACTCCCAATCTGTACCCGCCCCACCTTACCCCCCCCCCAATAACCATAAGCTCTTTCTCTAAGTCAGACTCTGTTTCTATTTTGTAAATAAATTCAGTTGTATCATATTTTTTAGATTCCGCATATAAGCAATATCATATGATATTTATCTTTGTCTGACTTAACTTCACTTAGCATGATAATCTCCAGGTGCATCCATGTTGCTGAAAATGGCATTATTTCATTCTTTTTAATGGCTGAGTAAGAGTCCATTGTGTGTGTGTGTGTGTGTGTGTGTGTGTGTATATATATATATATATATATATATATACACACACACACACACACCACATGTTCTTTATCCATTCATCTGTCGATGGACATTTAGGTTGCTTCCATGTCTTGGCTAATGTAAGTGGCACTGCAGTGAACATTGGGGTGCATGTATCCTTTCGAACCATGTTTTTCTCCAGATGTATGCCCAGGAGCGGTATTGCTGGATCATATGGTACCTCTATTTTTAGTTTCTTAAGGAACCTCCATACGGTTCTCCATAGTGGCTGCACCAGTTTACATTCCCACCAACAGTGTAGGAGGGTTCCCTTTTCTCCACACCCTCTCCACCATTTGTTATTTGTAGATTTTTTGATGATGGCGATTCTGACCAGTTTGAGATGATACCTCACTGTAGTTTTTTTTTTCCTATTTTATTTATTTATTTATTTTTTAACATCTTTATTGGAGTATAATTGCTTTACAATAGTGTGTTAGTTTCCACTTTATAACAAAGTGAACCAGCTATACATATACATATATCCCCATATCTATCTCCTCCCTCTTGCATTTCCCTCCTACCCTCCCTATCCCAGCCCTTTAGGTGGTCACAGAGCACCGAGCTGATCTCCCTGTGCTATGCGGCTGCATCCCACTAGCTATCTATTTTACATTTGGTAGTGTATATATGTCCATGCCACTCTCTCACTTCATCCCAGCTTACCCTTCCCCCTCCCCATGTCCTCAAGTCCATTCTCTACGTCTGCGTCTTTATTCCTGTCCTGCCCCTAGGTTCTTCAGAACCTTTTTTTTTTTAGATTCCATATATTTGTGTTAACATACGATATTTGTTTTTTTCTTTCTGACTTACTTCACTCTGTATGAGAGACGCTAGGTCCATCCACCTCACTACAAATGACTCAATTTCGTTTCTTTTTATGGCTGAGTTATATTCCATTGTACATATGTGCTACATCTTCTTTATCCATTCATCTGTCAATGGACAGCTAGGTTGCTTCCATGTCCTGCCTATTGTAAATAGAGCTGCAGTGAACATTGTGGTACATGACTCTTTTTGAATTGTGGTTTTCTCAGGGTATATGCCCAGTAGTGGGATTGCTGGGTCATATGGTAGTTCTGTTTTTAGTTTTTTAAGGAACCTCCATACTGTTCTCCATAGTGGCTGTATCAACTTACATTCCCACCAACAGTGCAAGAGAGTTTCCTTTTCTCCACACCCTCTCTAGCATTTATTGTTTGTAGATTTTTGATGATGGCCATTCTGACCAGTGTGAAGTGATACCTCATTGTAGTTTTGATTTGCATTTCTCTAATAATTACTGATGTTGAGCATC
The DNA here is from genome assembly GCF_949987535.1 of Balaenoptera acutorostrata. NCBI lineage: Eukaryota > Metazoa > Chordata > Mammalia > Artiodactyla > Balaenopteridae > Balaenoptera > Balaenoptera acutorostrata. The sequence continues at coordinate 50,886,895 of NC_080073.1, read as the reverse complement.
TTTTCATGAGCCTCTTGGCCATCTGTATGTCTTCTTTGGAGAAATGTCTGTTTAGGTCTTCTGTCCATTTTTGGATTGGGTTGTTTATTTTTTTGATATTGAGCTGCATGAGCTGTTTGTAAATTGTGGAGATTAAACCTTTGTCACTTGCTTCACTTGCAAATATTTTCTCCCATTCTGAGAGTTGTCTTTTCATCTTGTTTATGTTTTCCTTTGCTGTGCAAAAGGTTTTAAGTTTCATTAGGTCCCATTTGTTTATTTTTGTTTTTATTTCCAGTTCTCTAGGAAGTGGGTCAAAAAGGGCTGTGATTTATGTCATAGAGTGTTCTGCGTATGTTTTCCTCTAAGAGTTTTATAGTGTCTGGCCTTACATTTAGATCTTGAATCCATTTTTTTTTTAAATTTATTATTTATTTATTATTTTTATTTTTGGCTGTGTTGGGTCTTTGTGTCTGTGTGAGGGCTTTCTCCAGTTGCGGCGAGTGGGGGCCACTCCTCATCGCGGTGCGCGGGCCTCTTACTGTCGCGGCCTCTCTTGTTGTGGAGCACAGGCTCCAGACGCTCAGGCTCAGTAGTTGTGGCTCACGGGCCCAGTTGCTCCACGGCATGTGGGATCTTCCCAGACCAGGGCTTGAACCCGTGTCCCCTGCATTGGTAGGCAGATTCTCAACCACTGCGCCACCAGGGAAGCCCCTCTTGAATCCATTTCGAGTTTATTTTTGTGTATGGTGTTAGGGAGTGTTCTAGTTTCATTCTTTTACATGTAGCTGTCCAGTTTTCCCAGCACCACTTATTGAAGAGGCTGTCTTTTCTCCATTGTATATTCTTGCCTCCTTTATCAAAAATAAGGTGACCATATGTGTGTGGTTTATATCTGGGCTTTCTGTTCTGTTCCACTCATCTATATATTTCTGTTTTTGTGCCAGTACTGTACTGTCTTGATTACTGTAGCTTTGTAGTATAGTCTGAAGTCCGGGAGCCTGATTCCTCCACCTCTGGTTTTCTTTCTCAAGATTGCTTTCTCTATTTGGGGTTTTTTATGGTTCCATACAAATTTTGAAATGTTTTGTTCTAGTTCTGTGAAAAATGCCATTGGTAGTTTGATAAGGATTGCATTGAATCTGTAGATAGCTTTGGGTAGTATAGTCATTTTCACAGTGTTGATTCTTCCAATCCAAGAACATGGTATATCTCTCCATCTGTTGGTATCATCTTTGATTTCTTTCATCAGTGTCTTATAGTTTACTGCATACAGGTCTTTTGTCTCCTTAGGTAGGTTTATTCCTAGGTATTTTATTCTTTTTGTTGCAGTGGTAAATGGGAGTGTTTCCTTCGTTTCTCTTTCAGATTTTTCATCATTAGTGAATAGGAATGCAAGAGATTTCTGTGCATTAATTTTGTATCCTGCTACTTTACCAAATTCATTGATTCGCTCTAGTAGTTTTCTGGTAGCATCTTTAGGATTCTCTATGTATAGTATCATGTCATCTGCAAACAGTGACAGCTTTACTTATTCTTTCTGATTTGGATTCCTTTTATTTCTTTTTCTTCTCTGATTGCTGTAGATAAAACTTCCAAAACTATGTTGAATAATAGTTGTGAAACTGGACATCCTTGTCTTGTTCCTGATATTAGAGGAAATGTTTTCAGTTTTTCACCATTGAGAACAATGTTGGCTGTAGGTTTGTCATATATGGCCTTTATTATGTTGAGGTAAGTTCCCTCTGTGCCTACTTTCGGGAGGGTTTTTATCAAAAATGGGTGTTGAATTTTGTCAAAAGCTTTTTCTGCATCTATTGAGATGATCATATGGTTTTTCTCCTTTAATTTGTTAATATGGTGTATCACGTTGATTGATTTGTGTATATTGAAGAATCCTGCATTCCTGGCATCAACTCCACTTGATCATGGTGTATGATCCTTTTAATGTGCTGTTGGATACTGTTTGCTAGTATTTTGTTGAGGATTTTTGCATCTTTGTTCATCAATGATATTGCCCTGTTCATCAGTGATATTTTCTTGAGGATTTTTGCATCTTTGTTCATCAGTGATATTGCCCTTTCTTTGTGACATCTTTGTCTGGTTTTGATATCAGGTTGATGGTGGCCTCATAGAAAGAGTTTCGGAGTGTTCCTCCCTCTGCTATATTTTGGAAGAGTTTGAGAAGGATAGGTGTTAGCTCTTCTCTAAATGTCTGATAGAATTCGCCTGTGAAGCCATCTATCTGGTCCGGGGCTTTTGTTTGTTGGAAGATTTTTAATCACAGTCTCAATTTCAGTGCTTGTGATTGGTCTGTTTATATTTTCTATTTCTTCCTGGTTCAGTCTCAGAAGGTTGTGCTGTTCTAGGAATTTGTCCATTTCTTCCAGGTTGTCCATTTTATTGGCATATAGTTGCTTGTAGTAATCTCTCATGATCCTTTGTATATCTGCAGTGTCCATTGTTACTTCTTCTTTTTCACTGCTAATTCTATTGATTTGAGTCTTCTCCCTTGTTTTCTTGATAAATCTGGCTAATGGTTTATTAATTTTGTTTATCTTCTCAAAGAACCAACTTCTACTTTTATTGATCTTTGCTATCGTTTCCTTTATTTCTTTTTTATTTATTTCTGATCTGATCTTTATGATTTCTTTCCTTCTGGTAACTTTGGGATATTTTTGTTCTTCATTCTCTAATTGCTTTAGGTTTAAGTTTAAGTTGTTTATTTCAGATGTTTCTTGAGGTAGGATTGTATTGCTATAAACTTCCCTCTTAGAACTGCTTTTGCTGCATCCCATAGGTTTTGGGTCATCGTGTTTTCTTTGTCATTTGTTTCTAGGTATTTTTTGATTTCCTCTTTGATTTCTTCAGTGATCTCTTGGTTATTTAGGAGTCTATTGTGTAGCCTCCATGTGTTTGTATTTTTTACAGATTTTTTCCTGTAATTGATATCTGTTCTCATAGCATTGTCTTTGGAAAAGATACTTGATACAATTTCAATTTTCTTAAATTTACCAAGGCTTGATTTGTGACCCAAGATATCTTCTATCCTGGAAAATGTTCCATGAGCAGTTGAGAAGAAGATGTATTTTGTTGTTTTTGGATGGAATGTCCTATAAATATCAGTTAAGTCCATCTTGTTTAACGTATCATTTAAAGCTTATGTGTACTTGTATATTTTCATTTTGGATGATTTGTCCATTGATGAAAGTGGGGTGTTAAAGTCACCTACTATGATTGTGTTAATGTCGATTTCCCCTTTTATGGCTGTTAGCGTTTGCCTTATGTATTGATGTGCTCCTATTTTGGGTGCATAACTATTTACAGTTGTTATATCTTCTTCTTGGATTGATCCCTTGATCATTATGTAGTGTCCTTCTTTGTCTTTTGTAATAGTCTGTATTTTAGAGTCTATTTTGTCTGATATGAGAATTGCTATTCCAGCTTTCTTTTGATTTCCATTTGCATGGAATATCTTTTTCCATCCCCTCACTTTCAGTCTGTATGTGTCCCTAGGTCTGAATAGATCTCTTGTAGACAGCATATATATGGGTCTTGTTTTTGTGTTCATTCAGCCAGTTTATGTCTTTTAGTTGCAGCATTTAATCCATTTTCATTTAAGTTAGTTATCGATATATATGTTCCTATTACCATTTTCTTAATTGTTTTGGGTTTGTTATGGTAGGTCTTTTCCTTCTCTTGTGTTTCCTGCCTATAGAAGTTCCTTTAGCATTTGTTGTAAAGCTGGTTTGGTGATGCTGAATTGTCTTAGCTTTTGCTTATCTGTAAAGGTTTTAATTTCTCCGTGGAATCTGAATGAGCTCCTTGCTGAGTAGAGTAATCTTGGTTGTAGGTTTTTCCTTTTCATCACTTTAAATATGTCCTGCCACTCCCTTCTGGCTTGCAGAGTTTCTGCTGAAATATCGTCTGTTAACCTTATGGGGCTTCCCTTGTGTGTTATTTGCTGGTTTTCCCTTGCTGCTTTTAATATTTTTTCTTTGTATTTAATTTTTGATAATTTGATTAATATGTGTCTTGGCGTGTTTCTCGTTGGATTTATCCTGTATGGGACTGTCTGTGCTTCCTGGACTTGATTAACTATTTCCTTTCCCATATTAGGGATGTTATCAACTAAAATCTATTCAAATATTTTCTCAGTCCCTTTGTTTTTCTCTTCTTCTTCTGGGACCCCTGTAATTCGAATGTTGGTGCATTTAATGTTGACCCAGAGGTCTCTGAGACTGTCCTCAATTCTTTTCATTCTTTTTTCTTTATTCTGCTCTGCGGTAGGTATTTCCACTATTTTATCTTCCAGGTCACTTATCCGTTCTTCTGCCTCAGTCATTCTGCTATGGATTCCTTCTAAATCTTTAATTTCATTTATTGTGTTGTTCATCATTGTTTGTTTGCTCTTTAGTTCATGTAGGTCCTTGTGAAACATTTCTTGTATTTTCTCCATTCTATTTTCTAGATTTTGGATCATATTTACTATTATTATTCTGAATTCTATTTCTGGTAGACTGCCTATTTCCTCTTCATTTGTTTGGTCTGGGGGGTTTTAACCTTGCTCCTTCACCTGCTGTGTGTTTTTCTGTCTTCTCATTTTGTTTATCTTACTGTGTTTGTGGTCTCCTTTTCGCAGGCTGCAGGATCATAGTTCCTGTTGATTTTTTGGTGTCTGTCCCCCGTGGCTAAGGTTGGTTCTGTGTGTGTTTAGGCTTCCTGCTGGAAGTGACTGGTGCCTGTGTTCTGGTGGATGAGACTGGATCTTGTCTTTCTGGTGGGCAGGACCGTGTTCGGTGGTGTGTTTTGGGGTGTCTGTGACCTTATTATGATGTTAGGCAGCCTTTCTGCTAATGGGTGGGGTTGCATTCTTGTCTTGCTAGTTGTTTGGCATAGGCTGTCCAGCACTGTAGCTTGCTGGTCTTTGAATAGAGCTGGGTATTAGTGTTGAGATGGAGGTCTCTGTGAGAGATTTTGCCATTTGATATTATGTGGAGCCGGGACATCTCTGGTCGACCCTTGTCCTGAACTCAGCTCTCCCACCTCAGAGGCACAGGCCTGACACCCGGCCGGAGCACCAAGACCCTGTTAGCCACATGGGTCAGAAGAAAAGGGAGAACAAAAGAAAGAAAGAGAGAGAGAGGGAGGGAGGGAGGGAGGGAGGGAGGAAAATAAAGTTATTAAAATACAAAATAATAAAATAGTTAAAAATTTTAAAAAATTAACAAGGAAGAAAAATAAAGAAAAATAAAGAAAAAAAAAGAACGAAAGAAAGAAGAGAGTAGCCAAACCAAAAAACAAATCCACCAATGTTAACAAGTGCTAAAAACTATACTAAAAAAAGAAAAAAAATAAGGACAGACAGAACCCTAGGACGAATGATAAAAGCAAAGCTGTACAGACAAAATCACACAAAGAAACATACACACTCACAAAAAGAGAAAAAGGAAAAAATATATATATGTTTATATATAAAAAAAGAGGAACTGAACCGAATCAATAAACAAATCTACCGATGATAATAAACTCTAAATATTAAACTAAGAGAAACATAAAACCTGAAACGAATTAGATGCAGAAAACAAACCCCAAGTCTACAATTGCTCACACAGTCCACCACCTCAATTTTGGGATGATTTGTTGTCTACTCATTTATTCCAGAGATGCAGCGTACATTAAGTTGACTGTGGAGATTTAATCTGCTGCTCCTGAGGCTGCTGGGAGAGATTTCCCTTTCTCTTCTTTTTTCGCACAGCTCCTGGGGTTCAGGTTTGGATCTGGCCCCGCCTCTGCATGTAGGTCGCCTGAGGGCGTCTGTTCTTTGCTGAGACAGGACGGAGTTAAAGTAGCAGCTGATTAGGGGGCTCTGGCTCACTCAGGCTGGGGGGAGGGAGGGGTACAGAATGCAGGGGGAGCCTGTGGTAGCAGAGGCCAGCGTAATGTTGCAACAGCCTGAGGAGTGCTGTGTGTTCTCCCGGAGAAGTTGTGCCTGGATCGCCGGACCCTTGCAGTGGCTGGCTGCACAGGCTCCCGGGAGGAGAGGTGTGGATGGTGACCTGTGCTTGCACACAGGTTTCTTGGTGGCTGCAGCAGCAGCAGCTTCAGCGTTTCATGCCCATCTCTGGGGTCTGCGCTGATAGCCGCAGCTTGCGCCTGTCTCTGGAGCTCGTTTAGGCAGTGCTCTGAATCCCCTCCCCTCACGCACTCTGAAACAATGATTTGTTGCCTCTTAGGCAGGTCCAGACTTTTTCCCGGACTCCTTCCTGGCTAGCTGTGGCGCACTAGACCCCTTCAGGTTGTGTTCACTCAGCCAACCCCAGTCCTCTCCTTGGGGTCTGACATCCAAAGCCTGAGCCTCAGCTCCCAGCCCCCACCCACCCTGGCGGGTGAGCAGACAAGGCTCTCAGGCTGGTGAGTGCTGCTCGGCACTGATTCTCTGTGTGGGAATCTCTCCACTTTGCCCTCTGCTCCCCTGTTGCTGCGCTCTCCTCCACGGCTCCAAAGCTTCCCGCCTCTGCCACCTGCAGTCTCCACCCGCGAAGGGGCTTCCTAGTATGTGGAAACCTTTCCTCCTTCACAGCTTCCTCCCACTGGTGCAGGTCTTGTCCCTATTCTTTTGTCTCTGTTTTTTCTTTTTTCTTTTGCCCTCCCCAGGTACGTGGGGAGTTTCTTGCCTTTTGGGAGGTCTGAGGTCTTCCGCCAGCGTTCAGTAGGTGTTCTGTGGGAGTTATTCCACATGTAGATGTATTTCTGAGGTATTTGTGGGGAGGAAGGTGATCTCCACATCTTACTGCTCCGCCATCTTGAAGGTCTGTCTCCTCACTGCAGTTTTGATTTACATTTCTCTAATAATTAGCAATGTTGAGCATCTTTTCGTGTGCCTCTTGGCCATCTGTATGTCATCTTTGGAGGAATGTGTGTAGGTCTTCTGCCCATTTTTTGATTGGGTTTTTTGTTTGTTTGTTTTTGATATTGAGCTGCATGAGCTATTGGTAAATTTTGGAAATTAATGCCTGGTCTGTCTCATCATTTGCTAATATTTTCTCCCATTCTGTGAGTTGTCTTTTCATTTTATCATTTCTTTTGCCGTGCAAAAGCTTTTGAGTTTAATTAGGTCCCATTTGTTTATTTTTGTTTTTTTTTCCATTACTCTAGCAGGCGGATCGAAAAAGATCTTGCTGCAATTTATGTCACAGAGTGTTCTGCTGATATTTTCCTCTAAGAGTTTTATTTATTTATTTTATTATACAGCAGGTTCTTATTAGTTATCTATTTTATACATATTAGTGTATATATGTCAACCCCAATATTGCAGATCATCCCACCACCACCCCCTGCACCCCCACTTTCCCCTCTTGTTGTCCATACATTTGTCCTCTACATCTGTGTCTCTATTTCTGCCTTGCAAACTGGTTTATCTGTACCATTTTTCTAGATTTCATATATATGCATTAATATACAATATTTCTTTTTCTCTTGCTGACTTACTTCACTCTGCATGACAGTCTCTAGATCCATCCACATCTCTACAAATGACTCAATTTCATTCTTTTTTATGGCTGAGTAATATTCTATTGTATATATGTACCATATCTTCTTTATCCATTCATCTTTCGATGGGCACTTAGGTTGCTTCCATGACCTGGCTATTGTAAATTGTGCTGCAGTGAACATTGGGGTGCATGTGACTTTTTGAATTATGGTTTTCTCAGGGTATATGCCCAGTAGTGGGATTGCTGGGTCATATGGTAATTTATTTTTAGTTTTTTAAGGATCCTCCATACTGTTCTCCATAGTGGCTGTGTCAATTTACATTCCCACCAACAGTGCAAGAGGGTTCCCTTTTCTCCACACTCTCTCCAGCATTTGATATTTGTAGATTTTCTGGTGAGGTCAATTCTAACTGGTGTGGGGTGATACCTCATTGTAGTTTTTTTAATTTGCATTTCTCTAATAATTAGTGATGTTGAGCAGCTTTTCATGAGACTCTTGGCCATCTGTATGTCTTCTTTGGAGAAATGTCTATTTAGGTCTTCTGCCCATTTTTTTGATTGTGTCGTTTGTTTTTTTAATATTGAGCTGCATGAGCTGTTTATATATTTTGGAGGTTAATCCTTTGTCTGTTGATTCATTTGCAAATATTTTGTCCAATTCTGAGGGTTGTCTATCTTGTTTACAGTTTCATTTGCTGTTCAAAAGCTTTTAAGTTTCATTAGGTCCCATTTGTTTATTTTTGTTTTTATTTCCATTACTGTAGGAGGTGGGTCAAAAAAAGATCTTGCTGTGATTTACGTCAAAGAGTGTTCTTCCTATGTTTTCCTCTAAGAGTTTTATAGTGTCTGGTCTTAAATTTAGGTCATTAATCCATTTTGAGTTAATTTTTGTATATGGTGTTAGGGAGTGTTTTAATTTCATTGTTTTTACATGTAGCTGTCCAGTTTTCCCAGCACCACTTATTGAAGAGACTGTCTTTTCTCCATTGTATATCCTTGCCTCCTTTGTCATAGATTAGTTGACCATAGGTGCATGGGTTTATCTCTGGGCTTTCTATCCTGTTCCTTTGATCTATATTTCTGTTTTTGTACCAGTACCATATTGTCTTGATTACTGTATCCTTCAGTATAGTTTGAAGTCAAGGAGCCTGATTCCTCCAGCTCTGTTTTTCTTTCTCAAGGTTGCTTTGGCTATTCAGGATCTTTTGTATCTCCATACAGATTTTAAGGTTTTTTTGGTCTAGTTTTGTGAAAAATGCCATTCATTGGTAATTTGATAGAGATTGCAATGAATCTGTAGATTTCCTTGGATAGTATAGTCATTTTGACAGTATTGATTTTTCCAATCCAAGAACATGGTATATCTCTCCATCTGTTTGTGTCCTCTTTAATTTCTTTCATCAGTGTTTTATAGTTTTCAGAGTAAAGGGTTTTTTTGCCTCCTTTTGTAGGTTTATTCCTAGGTATTTTATTCTTTTTGATGCAATGGGAAATGAGATTGTTTCTTTAATTTCTTTTTCTGATCTTTCACTGTCCGTGTATAGAAATGCAACAGATTTCTGTGTATTTATTTTGTATCCTGCAACTCTACCAAATTTATTGTTGAGCTCTAGTAATTTTTTCTAGTAGTTCCCACTGTGCCTACTTTCTATGTATAGTATCATGTCGTCTGCAAACAGTGACTGTTTTACTTCTTGTTTTCCAATTTGGATTCCCTTTATTTCTTTTTCTTCTCTGATTGCTGTGGCTACTCATTCCAAAACTACGTTGAATAAAAGTGGCGAGTGTGGACACCCTTGTCTTCTTCCTGATTGTAGAGGAAATGCTTTCAGGTTTTCACCACTGAGTATGATTTTAGCTGTAGGTTTGTCATATGTGGCCTTTATTATGTTGAAGTAGGTTCCCTCTATGCCCACTTTCTGGAGAGTTTTTATCGTAAATCAATGTTGAATTTTGTCAAAAACTTTTTTTCATTTATTGAGATGATCATATAGTTTTTATTCTTCAATTTTTTGATGTGATGTATCACACTGATTGATTTGCAGGTATTAAAATACCCTTGCATCCTTGATTCAAGGATCCTTGCACAGAGGATCATACACCACACCACTTGATCATGATGTATGATCCTCTGTGCTTCCTGGACTTGGGTTACTGTTCCTTTCCCATTGTTAGGGAAGTTTTTAGCTATTACCTCTTCAGACATTTTCTCAGGTCCTTTCTGTTTCTCTTCTCCTTCTGGGACCCCTATACTGCAAATGTTGGTGCATTTAATGTTGTCCCAGAGGTCTTTTAGACTGTCCTCATTTCTTTTCATTTTCTTCCTGTACCTTGTTCCACATCAGTGATTTACACCATTCTGTATTCCAGCTCACTTATCCATTCTCTGCCTCAGTTATTCTGATATTGATTCCTTTTAGTGTATTTTTCATTTTAGTTATTGTATTGTTCATCTCTGTTTGTTCTTTAGTTCTTCTAGGTTTTGTTAAACATTTCTTTTATTGTCTCAATCTGTGCCTCCTTTCTTTTTCTAAGATCTTGGATCATCTTTACTATCATTACTCTGAATTCTTTTTTAGGTAGATTGCCTATCTCCACTTCACTTAGTTGTTCTTCTGGGGTTTTATCTTGTTCCCTCATCTGGGACGTATTCCTCTGCCATCTCATTTTGTTTACCTTTCTGTGATTGTGGTTTCCATTCTACAGGCCGCAGGTTTGTAGTTCTTGCTTCTGCTGTCTGCCCACTGGTGGATGAGGCTGTTTAAGAGGCTTGTGCAGGCTTCCAGGTGGGAGGGAATTGTACCTGCCCACTGGTGGTTGAGGCTGGGTATTGTCCCTCTGGTGTGCAGGGCAGCATCAGGGGTTGTGTTTATTGGGCAGCTGTTTATTCAGGAAGACTTTAAGCAGCCTGTCTGCTGATGGGTGGGGCTGTGTTCCCACTCCATTGGTTATTTGGCCTGAGGTGTCCCAGCATTGGAGCCTACAGGCTGTTGGGTACGGCCAGGTCTTGGTGAGAAAATGGTAACCTCCAAGAGCGCTCATGCCAAAGAGCACTCGCCAGAACCACTGCCACCAGTGTCCCCATTCCCGCAGAGAGCCACAGCTGCTTCCCACCTCCAGAGGAGACCCTCCAACACTAGCAGGTAAATCTAAACAAGTCTCTTATGAAGTCACTGCTTTTTTCCCTGGGTCCTGGTGTGCACAAGACACTGTGTATGCCCTCCAAGTGTGGAGTTTCTCTTTCCCCCAGTCCCATGGAATTCCTGCAGTCAAACCCTGCTGGCCTTCAAAGCCAAATTCTCTAGGGACTCCACCTTCCAGTTCCAGACCCCCAGACTGGGGAGCCTGACCTGGTGCTCAGAACTTTCACTCCTGTGGGAGAACTTCTGTGGTATAATTATTTAACAGTTTGTGGGTACTCAGCTGGCATATATGGGATTTGATTTGATCGCAGTTGTGTCCCTCCTACCACCTTATTGTGACTTCTTCTTTGTCTTTGGATGTAAGATATCTTTTTTGGTAGGTTCCAGCTTTTTTTTGTCGATGTCTGTTCAGCAGTTAGTTGTGATTTTGGTGTTTCCATAAGAAGAGGTGAGCTCACATCCTTCTACTCTACCATCTTGTCTCCCTTGTTAGTTAATTTTAAATGAGTTGAGGGAGTAGATAGTTCATGAAATAAATGGAAACCATATCTGTCTAGCTAATCAGTTTTATACGCTTGTTGAAATCTTTTTTTTCTTATGCCTATTTTCTCCCCCATATCCTCCCTTCTCTCTTTGTTTTTTCTGTCTACTGCTTCCCATTTCCTTACCTATTATCCTTTTAGCTTCACCTTCTGCTTCCTCCTTTTACTTCTTAATGAAAATCATTTAAAAAAATTTGTATAAATTATAGAAAATTACTTTTTCTAAATTTAATACGGTCTTGTCTTAATTATTTGGTTGTCTATTGCATTTTACAATGACTACAAATACAGATGGTCATTGGGATTACCTTTTCCAGCATGGGGTTTGTTTCCTTCTTACCTTAGCCTAGAAAGAGAGGCTTCAGAGATCTACCTGGGGACCTTGATATGTGTGTGTTAGAGTTTGAGGGACCCAGAAGAGTTAGACTCACACCCCAGTAATAGGAGAGTATACGGCTGGCAGCAATAGTCTGTGCCAGCGGAGGTGAGGTCTGCCATTTGGGAAACAGTTCAGTTGCACCAATGGCAGAAGAAAAGTGCAAGCTTCCTATGGAGGAAGGATGGAGAAAAAAGCCTGGTTAAAAGAGAAAGAAATAAGACTTTATGGGCAGTGGAACCCCAAGTAAGAGAGCCTGTGAGGAGGTGACACTATAGATTGAAGGGTGAGTCCTGGGGGGACAACCAAAGAATCCCCACATTAGAGAATTCCAGGGAAAGGGGGACTCTCCCAAGAATCTATAAAATCACCCCACAGGAAACAGACTCAACTCTATCCATGAGGGTAAGAGAGACACATTTCAAAGGGGACTAATGAACACATTTTGTGTCCTTCATCCTCCTCCCTTCCCAGCTCAACAGTGGAGGGGATCAGGAATTGAAGCCGAGTTGGGAAGTTGGAGGAAGCAGGAATAGTAGTGAAAAGGTCAACCTTGTCCTCTGTTCTCAACAGGTTTTCCACCATCAGTAGGCCTGAGCTGGTTGAAAAGAGAAGCTTTAACTTTAAATTATTTCAGAGGACTGGCCATCTAAATTATTACTTCTAAATTATCTATTCTAATAGATAGAAGGGACCAATGGTCTTCTTCTTTAATTACCTAAGAGTAAATTGAGAAGTGATATTTCTTGGCTAAGCAGTCACTCAGGGACAAAGAAGAACACTAATCTTAGAGGAAAGTTCAGAAAGAACAGTGGGCTCTGAGAGGGGTGGCGAGCTAGAGTCATTTGATGATGGTATCCTACTCAGTCTTTTTTTTTTTTTTTTGTAAATTCACCAGGGCCACTAAAGAAACATTCCATTTTAAGCTATCTATCTTTTAGGCATCTCTAGAAAAGTATTTATCTCTTGTTGTACAACCCAAAGATTTATTTATTCACCCCCTAAATTTGGGGTCCAAGTGACTGTCTAGCACTTTTTTTAGCATCTCTTAAAATTTATTTATGGTAAAAGTTGTTTTTACTTTGCAGATGGTGAAGTATCAAGTGCTACTAAAATAATAATTATCCTCATCTACTATTTCCATGAATATGGGCTTCTGCATAGTATTTTAAGTGTTAATTTACTAACAGAGCAGACATATATAATCAAGACATATAATCAATATAGCAGCCTATTACTGTTACACTGACAAAATGACATGCAATATTTGCAAAAATTCTGAAATCACTAGTCTATATAAGAAAGGCCACGTTTCCAGACTAAATTAGCACTTGCACTGTAAAAGGAAGTTGCTGTTCCTAAACAAACAACAAATCATTCAGAAAGTGTCTAATAAATGTGATACACATCACTTTTCTAGACTGTGTCTAGTGAATAAATCAAGGTTTAGCTTAACAGGAAATCAAGCAATTTGGTGAATAACAGTTAGTGTATCATCTCGATGTTTACTAAACCCTGTTGGTCTGACAAATTTTCATTTATTTTAGATGGAGAAAAAAAAATGAAACCAAAACTTTTAGTGCACTAGATGTGCAAATAGTGTAAGTCTTCTCCTGTATTTTCTTATTTGATCTTTCCAAAACATGTCTCTAAGGGAGTTATTATTTGCCTTTGACAAATACAGAATAATTGATCACAACAAATTCTTCAAGTCTCGTTTTGCTTGAAAACTCTACAGATCTCAAGAAATACATCACTAGCTTCTTAAAATCCCCTCCTTCTTTGGCTTTGGAAATAACTGCTCTCTCCTGGTAATTCTACCTCTCAGGGTCTTCTTATTCCTTATCTCAGTCAGGTTCCTTTTAGGTGCATAGTTGAAAGCTTTCCTGGAGAGACAGGGAACAAGAGCAGAACATCTGTTATCACCACTTCAACTATTATTATACTACTGGCCTCAGCTAGTGCAATATGGCAAGAAAAAAAATAAATCCATAATAATTAATAAATAATATATATTTGTTCTTATTGTCTGATGGTATTTTTGTGAACATAGGAAAATACAAAAGCATCGACAAACTATTAGAATTAATAAGTAAATGTAGCAAGTTTACTATATGCAACTTACTATAAAATTAATTATAATTCTATCAGCAACAAAAAATAGGAAATAAATTGCCTAAAAAATACCGTTAAAATAACATCAAACAGCTCAAATAAAAGGATAATCTAAGTTGTACAAGCCTCTGCCCTTCAAACTACAATCATATTAAGGAAAATAAAAGAACATCTAAATAAATAGACAGTTATACCATGTTCAGATGTTGGACAGCTCAATATTGTTATGATGCAGCTCTCCTCAAATTGATCTATGGATTTAATGAAATCTCAATCAGCATTCTAGCTGCATTATTAGAAATTGACAAATCAATTCTAAAATGCAAAATGGAATGCAAAAACTCAAGAATGTCAAGGCAAACTTGAAAAAGCAGAACAAATTTGGGATGGTTATGCTACAGTATATTACATATCGATTTAAAGCAACAATTTTTACACCCTTTTTGGTTCAATTAATTTTCACTCAACTTCTAAATCTGACCTTAAATTCTAGCTTCCTCAAAGCCCCCAAACAATTTGGTACCATTATTTGCTATTTTCTATTGGACCATTAATCATCCTTTTATATGTTCATTAATTATTTGTAATACTTAAAAAGTTGTAGATATTTCAATTGTAATGTGCATGCCAGAGCTCACTAATAAGACTTAACACATATTGATATAAATTAGTTTTAATATTATTAACACTACATTCTAATAATGATTTACATGCAATCATTTACATGTATGTATGTGTATCTGTATATATCTAATCACATCTAGTGAGTGGAGTCTAAAGATGATGTTAAACATCTGCAATGCACACGACTGTCCACCACACAAAGAATTATCTGACCCAAAATATCAGTAGTGCCCTTGAGAAATCACACACACACACACACACACACACACGTGTGTGTGTGTGTGTGTGTATACACATACATATACCCTCCAATCTTTCTCCTCCTTTCCTCACTGGACAGAAATAGCCATGTTCCTGAAGCTAATATGTGCATTATCAGTTTAAAATACTTATATTCTTTGCTGGATCATGAGTCCCTTGAGGGCTGGGATTGTACCTACCCAGATTGTACCTATCCATGTCTTTGGTGTACCCCGGTGTCTAACATAGTGAGTTCCAGGCCCGTATACTTAATATGTTTTTTATCTAATTGACTAGATATTTAAACTATTTTTCAGTGTTCTGTTTTATCTACTGGCATCTTGGCTTCATCGCTGTATTATCGTTATGTATCGTTATCATGCCTCCTCTAGGGAATTGCACTATACATATCCTTTCACAATCTACTTAGAACTAACTAACACTGTACCACTTCAAAATGTAGAAACTTTTTGTAGAACCAGCTATGTTCCTTCTGCCACCCCTAGTGTAATTTATGTTACAGTTTTTCATATACATTGTATCTGCATACATTATGTCTGCATTCTTTGATGAACTTATTCCTGAGATGTCATATTCTTTACTTGAGATGCAGTGAGGCATAACTGTTGGGAAGCAGAAATAGGGATTGACAGCCTGGTCTTGGATTTTAGTTATGCCACTTATTAGATGGATGAATTTGCATAAAGCACTTAATATAGACAATTGGGATAGTAAAAGTTCATGTGATGGCTGAAAAATCAAATGAATTAATATGTGTAAACCACTTGGCAGGACTCAGTAAATATTAGCTTTTATTATTGGTCAGGCAGTTTTTATTAGTTTTCACTTAGGTTGTTCCATTTTCCTCCAAAATGAAGTTCTGGCCTCCAGAGTTACCTACATCAATTATACTACAGCATTTAGTTTATAAAATTCCCATGAAAATGATCACATCCTTTCATGTATTATAGTTGTATGCATTTTCATTGTCACTATCCAATGAGAGGGTAAACTTTTGATGAAAGACACTGTGTTTCAAATAGCTATACCAAGAACTATTGCACCAAGAAGAATGTCAATAAATATTTGATGAATGAACTAATGTATACCAGTAGAAACTATATTATCCTTTTAATCAAACAGACATGAATTTAATTTCAATTGCATCCCTCACTAAGTAGTTTCCCTTCTCATATATAAAATTGGAATAATAATATAGAAATGATATGAGAATTAAATAAAATAGTGTATGTGAACACACAAATCACAGTACCTTGTGGGTGTAGATGGTCAGTACATGTTAATGTGCTCACATGTTGCCTAAATATTGGATGAATATGTGTAACTGGTAAGAACCTTTTCTCCCATGAAGGGTACAGTCATCTATTGATTTTCATTACCAATTTCTCTAAATTGCCCAGTATAAGAACTTGGGGAATCTACTTTGAGATTGATACTCTGTTTTCTCTCTAGTGTGTATTTTTAACAGTTCATATTTGTGTTACACAATTTGCATACTTGGAATTGTTTTTTCAAAGAATTATGGCTGACAAATGCCCAAATGACTGTAATGAAGACAGAATTAGAATATGTCACCACGTAGCATTATTGACCTTTAGTGAGAAAGTAGGAGATGCTCAGTGTGTTCTCAGATCTTACTAACAAGATGATATAATTTAGATTTTTTTTCAGTTGCTTAGTTACCAGTATCTGTAAATCTTTTCATGTTGCTTGTAAGAGTTTTTTTTAAAAAAGGAAGTGTCCACATTTTTCCACTTTTCTTAAAAATAACACACACACATACAGACGGAAAGAAGAAATCTCTCTTCATAGGGAAGGCATGATTGGAGAAAAGGAATTGTAGGTGATTGGAGGGAGGATCATCATCTAGGTAAAATTCTGGGGAGGGAGAAGCCGTTTACATATCTTCCATGGAGAAGTGTCTATTCAAGTTCTTTGCTCATTTTTGAATCTTTTGTTGTTGTTGTCATTGTTGAGTTTTACAAGTTTCCTATGTATTAAGATTATCAATCCCTTATTAGATATATGATTTGAAAATATTTTCTCCCACTTTGTAGGTTGCCTTTTTACTCTGTTGACAGTATCTTTTGAGGCACGATTTTAAAAAAGCATGAAGTTCAATTTGTCAGTTTTTTTTTTTCCTTTTACTGACTATGCCTTTGGTGTCATAGCCAAGAAATTGCTGCCAAATCCAATGTCCTGAAGCTTTTCCTTATGCTTTATTCTAAGAGGTTATTACTTTTGTGTCCTACATTTAGGTCTTTGATTCATTTTGAATTAATTTTTGTGTATGGTATTAGGTGAGGGTTCAACTTCATTCTTTTGCATGTGGATATCCAGTTTTACTAGCACTATTTGTTGAAAGACTGTCATTTCCCCCATTGAATGGTCTTGGCCTTCTTATTGAAAATTATTTGACCGTATATGGGAGGTTTTAGTTATGGGCTCTTTATTCCACATGTCTGTCTTTATGCCAGTACCCAACTGTTTTGATTACTGAAACTTTGTAGTAAGTTTTGAAATCAGGACACAGTGTGAGTCCTCTAGTATTGGTTTCTCTTTGTCAAGATTGTTTGGGTTATTTAGGGTCCCTTGAGATTCCATATGAATTTTAGGATGGATTTTCCTATTGCTGCAAGACATCATGGGGATTTTGAGAGGGATTGCATTGAATCTGTAGATTGTTGGGGGTAATACTGCCATCTTAACAATATTGTCTTCCAGTCCCTGAACAGGGAATGTCTTTCCAATTATTTATGTGTTCTTTAATTTCTTTCAGTAATGTTTGGTAGTTTTTCATTATGCAAGTTTTTCATCTCCTTGATTAAGTTAATTCCTAAGTGTTCTTTTTAATGCTATTATAAATGAAATTGTTTTTTGAACTTTCTCTTCAGATTGTTCGTGTATAGAAAGGCAACTTTTTTGTGTGTATTGCCTTTGTTTCCAATTTTAATGAATTCATTTATTCTAACAATTTTTTTGTGGAATCTTTTATGTTTTTCTGTATATAAGGTCATGTAATTTGTGAACAGTAACAATTTTACTTATTTCTATATAATTTTGGTACTTTTTATTTGTTTTTATTTCCTGATTGTTCTGGTTATTACTTCCAGTACTGTGTTGAATATAAGTGGTGAAAGCCAGCATCCTTGCCTTGGTCTTGATATTAAAGAAAGACATTCAGTATTTGAATATGATGTTCTCTGTGGGTTTTTCATGTATGCCGTTTATTATGCTGAGGTAGTTTTCTGTTCTTACTTTATTGAGTGTTTCTGTCAAGAAGGGGTGTTGAATTTTGTCAAATTTTTTTTCTACATCAATTGAAGTGATCTTGTTTTTTTTTTCTTTACTCTATTAATGTAGTGTATTTCATTGATTTATTTTTATATGTTGAACCATCTTGGCGTTCCAGAAATAGATCCCACTTGGTCATGGTGTATAATCCTACCAGTATGCTTCTGAATTCAGCTTGCTGCTATTTTGTTAAGGATTTTTACACAAATGTTTATAAAGGATATATTAGTCTGTAGTTTTCTTTTCTTGTAGTGTCTTTGCTGTCGGGGTAATGCTGACCTCATACCGAGTGGGAGGAGGGGCATACGCTGATCGAATGCTATTGATAAGTGGAGGAACATTGGGAGTGAATATTTACCATTGAGCCTAACAGCATTCACTGGTGGCCTTGGTAGGAGAAATTGCAGTGGAATTGGAGATGCAAAACCTGACTGAAGTGGGTTCTAAAGAGAATGGGAAAGAGAAATGAGAGTCAGTTATGATTTCTTTCCAGGAATTACATATAAAGGTAAGGAGGCAAATAATACCAAATTGGAGGGTGAAGTAAATCAAGAGGTCTGTGTTGATATGTTTGAGGGTTTGTTCAAATGGAGAAATAAGAACCTATTTTAATGCTGATAGGAATCATCCAATAGTGAGGAAAATCATATTGCCAGACATAGTGCACAAACAGATGAGCTGACTTTCAGTAGGGGCATAGATAGCTCATCCTGCTAATGGGAGAAAAGGTAGAGCATGCGGGCCCAGATGTAGGTGGCTGGGTTTATATGGTGGAACTTGTACACATATTCCTTTGACTGCTTCTGTTACTTCAGTGGAATATAAACAGGGGCATCTGCTGATAGTGAAGATGGAGAGGAAGTAATGGTATTTTAATTTTCTTGGTATTTTGTTTGTTTTAGATTTTTTTTAATATATTGTATATTGGAAAAGAAACTTATTAATAAAAGTCAGATGTGTGAGATATGACTGATACTTCTCTTTTTCTTAATTTTTAAAAAAAATTTATTTATTTTATTTATTTATTTTTGGCTGCGTTGGGTCTTCGTTGCTGCGCGTGGGCCCTCTCCCGTTGTGGTGAGTGGGGGCCACTCTTCCTTGCGGTGCTCGGGCCTCTCATTGTTGTGGCTTCTCTTGTTGCAGAGCACGGGCTCTAGGCATGTGGGCTTCAGCAGTTGTGGCTCACGGGCTCCAGAGCGCAGGCTCAGCAGTTGCAGCACATGGGCTCAGTTGCTCCGTGGTATGTGGGGTCCTCCCAGACCAGGGATCGAACCCGTGTCCCTTGCATTGGCAGGCAGATTCTTAACCACTGTGCCACCAGGGAAGCCCCGTCAAGAGAGCATCTGTACTTTTCTAAAAGTCTTCTTCATGTTCCACTGTTCTTAGACTGGGAGAATGAGGGCATGCCAGCTTGAGAAAGTTTTCTCCTAGTACTAATGAAGAAGACTGGGCATACTGGACATTAAGGAACATTTAAGCCAATAATGTATTTACCAACATAACACACATCCCCTCACATTTACAGAGACAAAAGGGAGAGAATAGCCAGTCACGGTATTTAAGAGCAGTGAACAAGTATGAGACTTTCCAGAACATACAATTTCCCAACTAATAATGGCTTCATTCAGTTTGTCAGGGATGACTGCTCATCTGTCTCACATAATAAAAGATCACAGGAAGATTTCCAGGCAGAGAAAGGTTTCCATTTAAACAATAAACTCTAGACACTCTTTCTAGGTAAATGACCTAAAATCTATTCTATAATTATGACAAATAGGAGACAGCAGCACCGCACATTGAGCTCATCAGCACCCTGCATCTCCACTGGAGACAAATTTCAAATGATCATTTATCATTTCAATTGTATTAGACGCCATTTGTCTGCATTATTTTAACATTAACCTTTCTCACCTAATATCTTTCAACAGAATTTACTTTAAATAGCTCAGAGAGGAGATGGCTAACTTCTTTCAATTTACACATTTGGTGGGGGGTTAGAGGTACATCTAAAGTGACACCAATTATGCAAATTATCACTGAAGCTAAAAGATAACCAAAAAAAAAAAAAAAATCCCGGAGGATAGCTTGTATCTGATTGATTTGTTTTAGGAGGGGATAAAGGAGACAACAACATCACATATTGTATGTGACACTTGTATATGTATATATTTATGACATACAAATTCCAATGCATAATATAAAGGAGACAAAATCAACACAAGTGTGGATGCAAGGGCTGAAATTGAGCTATCAATTATTTTTTCCCAATTGAAGATAAAATTGGCTTCTTTTGCCAAAATAAGAACATTTTTAATCCTTTCAATCTCCTCCTTCTTTGGTTAGGGAGGAAGTGACAGTGGTTGATGGAAGTGTTTTCTGTCTCTTAAAATACCTTTAGGGAGATAAGAGTTACTAGATGGCACAATTGATGGCTTACTCTGGGATGGAAAACAGGCAAGAGAAATAGAAACTCTAATTACAAGTTTTTAGAGGCCTTAGGGTTCAATCTCAGGGGTTGGCAAACTTTTTTTCTAAAAGGACAAATAGTAAATATTCTATTTTATTTCTAATTCAGTTCTGTGGACCATGCTATCTGTCACAGCTACTCAACTCTGCCACTGTAACTCCAAAGAAGTCATAGATGATATGTAAATGAATGGATTGACTGTGTTCCAATAAGACTTTATTTACAGAAGTGGGCTGGGCAGGATTTGGCCTATGGGTCATAGTTTGCTAACCCCTGTTCTATCCTATGGCATATCCCCTCTTCTCTATTAAAAAATAGTTTTTGTTTTTCACCCCAGGAGACAGGAAACAGAGAATGAAATAAATCTGGTTGGAAATACAGAGAAGCTTTACTGACACAGGTATAGAGATTGTCTTAGTAAAAAATATACCCAGTGCATTGACCTCAATTAATAAAATGAGTGTTTGTATGAAAATATGGTTCCTTTACCAGCACCATGTACATGTACAGTATGTGTCAAGGTGGTGGAGGGGTTATTGGAGAATCAAACATTGAGCATAACACTCATCCCCTACCAGATTTACACTTAACCAGATATTTGTGATGGGCCTTAGGACAGGATATATACAGGACATTAATTGTCCAGTGGGCTCAGTGTGTCTTGAAGAGAACAGGGTCCAATAGGAGTAGGTACAGTGTCTTCAGGCTTGTGCTGTCATTTGTGTCTTTGTTCTGGGAATGGAGAGGTTCAGATATATGTGTTTCTTCTATAATGCTATATAGGCATATGTGGATGTGTGTGGATGTGTGTGTGTGTGTGTGTACCTATATCTGTGTGTTTGTGTATATCTGTGTCTATATTTGTGTTGTGTATATCTGTGTGTGTGTGTACGTTTGTGTATATCTGTTTCTACAGTTGACCCTTGAACAGCACAAGGGTTAGGGGAGCTGACCTCCCCCACACAGTGTAAAATCTGAGTGTAACTTACAGCCACCATTCAGTGTACAGGGTTCCTCAGTATCCACTGTTCTGCATCTGCAGGTTCAACCAACCATGGTTCCTGTAGTACTGCAGTGTTTACTACTGAAAAAGGGTGTACCTGTGCAGTTCAAACAGTGTTGTTCAAGGGTAAACTGTGTGTGTGTGTGTGCACACACTCAACACTAAAATTTACAGGGCTTATGGGAAAAAAAAATAGAGTAGATGAAAATCATTAAAAAGTTATGAAACTTTGTAATCATAACACTGGAAAAATATTAAAAATCAAAACAAAACAAAAAAAGCCTACCACAGTTAAATCTAAACTGTCATCAACATCGTTGTCACAGACATCTCAACCACCTGATACCTTGCAGCCTTAAACTGGGCTTCTTGCTTCAAAATGAGGAACTTGAGGTCATTTGCTTGGGAGAAAGTTTCTTTAAAATTAAAAATCTCATCTAGAGTGTTGATGTCTTCACATTCAATTATTCTAATCCTGGGATAAATGTCTTTGCAGCTTCTTCATCTGTATTCCCAGGTTCCCCATATAATTTAACACGAGGGAAAGTATGGCAGTTTTTGAAGCCACTAAAACAATTATATTCATTTTCTGTTGCTGTGTAATAAATTATCACCAGCTTAGGGACTTAAGACAAGGCACATTTATTATCTCATAATTTCTGTGGATCAGAGTCTGACCGGTTAAGCTGGGTCCTCTGCACAGGGTGCTGCAAGGCTGCAATCCAGGTGTCAGCCAGGTTGTGTTTCTCTGGGGAGCTTGGGGTCCCCTTCCAAGCTCACATGGCTGTTGGCAGAATTCAGTTCCTTGCTATTGCAGGAATGAGGTCCCCCTCTTCTTGCTGGCTGTGGGTGAGGGCTGCTCTCAGCTTCTAGGAGCTGCCTATAGCTCCTTGCCTCATGTCCTTCTCATGGGCTCTCATTCACCCCCCTCTCACAACATTGTAGCTACTTCTAGGCTAGAAGGAGAATCTCTACTCCAGTCTTCTAAGAGGAAGTCTTATATGACATAACTTAATCACTGGAACTACTATCCCTTCACCTTTGAGATACTCTGTTTGCTTGAAGAAAGTAGCAGGTCCCAACCACATTCAAGAGGAAAGGATTATAAAAATGCGTAAGTCATTGGGGAGCGCCTTAGGGTGTACTGGCCATATCAGTCAGCCACTGCTGTCACTAAAAGAAGTTTTTTTTAGGACTTCCACCTTCTCACATTTGCTTTTATATATTGCTGAGTCTTTCTTTTTACATGTGAGGAAACTTATGCTTGAATGTTTCAAGTCACTAATGTGTTGGGGAAAATCTTGTATGACCAAACATATTTTTCATATTATGATCACATCACCCCTTCATTTACCAATTGGATGTGAAGTAATTTGGATTAAAAAATGGGTTGCAGTGAAACAGTTGTATTTATCCCATTCCATACTCCAAATAGACTCTGAGTCCTAATGTAGTAAGTGAGGGTGGGTGAAAAAAACTGGGTTGGATGGGATGGGGTAGGATCTGTCTCAGGGTTAACTGGTTTGACTTGTTTCAATCTCCGGTTAACTGGTTTGACTTGTTTCAATCTCCCTGCATTGTGAGGACCACCAGGATGGGTGGAATTTTGGGGGCCAAGAAGATATGTTGCAGGATGTAGGGTCATGTAATAGATAAATTGCAAGAAAATTTTAAACATAATTTGTCATTTTTCAAATGACTATTTTTAACACATGGCTGTGGAAATTGAAGAAACATAAATACCTTTTATATTAATTCCTGTGTTTCTGGTTAATAATATTAATAAATAATTTAAGGAAATATCAGTTCTTTTAGCTTTCCTTCCTCAATTCTCCATTGTGTATAATTTTATATAGAGCTGATGTTTATTTTTTATTCAATTTATAAATATGTTTTCTAAATGGCATGTTTAATTCTTAATACTGATGATAATTCTTGATATATTTAGATTCAATTATACCACATTATGTTTTCCTATCCATTTACCAGGCTTCCTATTTATTTTTCCTATTAATTTACCAGGCTTCCTACTCATTTGGTTTGCTCATTTTCTTTCTGGTCTCTGTTTTTTTCTATTGAAAAGTTTACAACCATGTCAATTATTATTCCTTTTAAAGTAGTCTCTCTTTCTGTTCGCTATTGAGATAGTTTTTCTCTATATTTGTATACAGGTCATATAGTTGTAGATTTATCAGTTATCCTGCTTGAGACTCATTGTATCTCTCTTTTTTAAAATTTATTTATTTATTTATTTTTGGTTGTGTTGGGTCTTTGTTGCTGTGTGTGGGCTTTCTCTAGTTGCGGCGAGGGGTGGCTACTCTTCCTTGTGGTGTGCGGGCTTCTCATTGCGGTGGCTTCTCTTGTTGAGGAGACGGGCTCCAGGTGCGCGGGCTTCAATAGCTGTGGCTCCCAAGCTCTAAAGCGCAGGCTCAGTAGTTGTGGCGCACAGGCTTATTTGCTCTGCGGCATGTGGGATCTTCCTGGACTAGGGATCGAACCCGTGTCCCCTGCATTGGCAGGCAGATTATTAACCACTCTGCCACCAGGGAAGTCCCAAGACTCACTGTATCTCTTAAACATGAGAATTCCTGCCATTAACTTTCAAAAACCCTTCCCATTGTCTCTTTGATTATTGTCACAGCATTGTAACTTCTCTTCCTATACTCCATGTATCTTAATCTGTCATCCGTACTTTTGCCCTCTCCTCTCTGCACTCTATATTTCAGTTTTAATTTTTTTCTAAAGAAATTGTACGTAATTTTCTGTGTAAAAAAAATTGGCCCCTTCCCTTTTGTCATGAGGTCTTTTCATGTCTTTAGTTTCAGTAATTCCTTTTATTTCTGCAATCATTTAAAACAGAAATTTATTATGTTCTCGTACAGATCCCTCACTCAGGGTTGGATACCTCAGGAGAAAATTTTTAATCAGTTCCAGAAGAGAAATAGAGAAGAGAAGTCTCCGTGGTCCACCTGTGCCAGTAAGTGGACATTTTTTTTATGATTCCTGTGGTCCTTTGTAGGTTCCAGCTTTGTGCAGGGGTCTCTATTCCAACAGTGCACCCCAAGTAAGCCCCTGTTTCCTGTCCATACAAGGGCACTGAAACCCAAACCCAAATTTGACAGAGGCAAGCACCTACCTGCCTTTCTTTCCCTCCTGTTCAGCCCCCGAGGCAGTAATAATAAATAGATGCTTAGAGCTCTGGTTTTTATTCCCTCTTCATTTCGGCACCTGGTGGTTTACTTTTCATTTGTAAGTGTTCTTTTGTGCCTTTAAAATATGCTTTAATTATATTTTACCCAGGCTTCCTAGGAATTTGTAGCAAGAGTACTTTCAGATCATCATAGTGGAAACATTCTTTGTTATTTTTCTATTTAAAACATCCTAAATTAAAATTATTTTTCAGATTGCTTTATTACCTGTGTCCCTGGGAGGCAGTCCTCCCATTTGTTTGTCTACCAGCTTTAACATTAATGTATTTCTTCAGGTGCTTCGTATGTTTCTGCAATCTCCCCTTTAGCCGGTATTGTTTTTAGGGGTCTCATGCTGAGTTGTGGGAGTGTTCCTAGGGCTTCGATATGAGCTTTCATCTCCAGAAGCCCTAACTATTTTACAGGACTGAGTTTCAGTTAATTTTTTGGCTTGGGGTATTCACAAGTTTAGTAATTGAGGTTAGCACTCCACACCTAGGGCTAGCGCAGGCCTGTATTCCTAGCTTTGGCCTAATAGTAATAGACAGCTTACTATCTAAAGGTTTCATTGTAGTTGCTGCTGCTGCTGTTGTTTTCTTTCCTGGTGTTTATGGGGGAAAAAGATTATTATTTATTCTCCACTGTATATGGGTTTCCTGTGGATGTTCCATCCCAGACCCAAAGTATGTATCTGTTTCCAGTAAACTGTGTTCCTTTTGGCTTCATCTCCCACTTACATCTGTGTCTTAGAAGTTCATTGTCATTTCTTGTACTTTGAATCTCCTACTTGCTTCTAAGACTGTCTGTATATCTTATAAATATTTCCTGTTATATTTTACCTGACATTTATATGTGTAAGAAGTATGAGGGAGGCAGAAGCTTCCTGTTTAACTCAGATTGTATACTAGCGAACAATCAAAAAGTAGTGAATAAGGAAAAACAAATATAAGAAACCACAAAGAGGACTCCTGCTTCCAAGAAGCTTGTTGTAAGTATTGGCAGCTCATCCGTCCTACAGCAACATCTAGAAAAAGCCCAGGAGCTGAAAAACCACATACATCATGTTATTAAAGACATCATAAAGATGTGGAAGCAAAGCCGGGAAGATCCATCCTGGGTGAGCGGAGGTAATTAACCATTTGCCAGATCTGGAGATGAGTGGAGACTCTGGCTTGTCATAGTTAGTGTGTCTTTACTAGGAAAACAGTAAATCAGCAGAGTTTTGATAGCTGTGTGGGCCGGCATGGCAGATTGAAATCTAGAAGGTGGTTAGTTACCTCCAAAAAAACTTTTGCTGGGCTCAGAGGCAGCATGGGATATTGGAGGCCTAGAATAGACATACAGATCAACGTCTTTCTCAGGCTCCCAACATGAAGGACACAAAGCCTCAACAGAAGGAGAGTCTAAACAAACATATCATAGGTGTTTCTCTGAAGAGATAAAACCAGAGGTGAAGTGAGTCCAAATACACCTGCAAGCTAACCTCCGTCTGCCTCGGTTATAGAATGGGTAGAGGTGATCAGTCACTAATCCCCTCTTCCTAATGGAGGAAAGAATAAATTCTCTGTGTGTTGGGGTGAGGGGGTGTCATACTGAGGATTTTCTTGACTGCAGTGAAATTAAACTAGAAATCAGTAACTGAAAGTAAGTTTGGAAAATAAATACATTTCTAAAAAACCTCTCAATCAAAGAAAAAAATCATAGAGCATTTTTTTAAAATTTGAATAAGAGAAAAAATTTTAAATTATGTTATCCAAACTTGAGGGATGTCACTAAATTTGTAACAATAAACGCATATATTAGAAAAGTGGAAAACCAATTATTAAAATTCATCTTAGGAAGCTGGAAAAATAAGAGTAAACTCAATTCCAAAAATTGAAAGAAAGAAATAAGGAAGAGCAGAAATAAATAAAAGAGAACACAGACATATAATTTAGTGAACAAAGATTAAAGTAATAAAATTGAAAAGCACCTGGCAAAACTGATCAGGAAAAAAGAAAGGTAACACAAATTTCCAATATCGGAATGAAAAAGGAAACATCACACTGCAGAACTTCTAAACATTAAAAAGTTAGTGAAATGTATCGTAAATGACCTTATGCTTATTGCTCAAAAATTTAATGAATTTTCAAAAATCTTTGAAAAAACTGAACTTACCATTATGAACAAGAAGTAATAGAAAATATGACTATTCCTAAACCTCTTTACAAAAACAAGTAATTTAAAATCTTTTCTATAAAGAAAACTTCAAGAGAAAATAGCTACCCTGGTGAATTTTTCTAAACATTTAAAAAAGAAATCGTACCAAATCTTTTACAGAATCTTTCAGGAAATGGAGAGAACATACTTCCCAGTTTACTTTATAAAGCCAGACTAATGCAGATATGAGAATTTGACAAGGATATTACAACAAAAGAAAATTGCAGGCTGATATATCTCAGGAAAATATACAAAACTCCAAAATATTATCAAACTATAATGAAGTTAAACCAAAATGTTATGAAAGTTATAAATAAAAATATATCATGACTCAAATAACATTTATTTTGGGAATTCAAGATTAACATTTGAAAAGTGACCAATGGGATTCACCACATTGACAGAATAAAGGAAAATAAATATAACCATCTCAATAGATGCAGATAAATAATTCGATATAATTCAAAACCAATTAATGATAGAACTCCCAGGAAAGTAGTAAAATTTAAATTGAAAAATGAAAACCTAATTCATGTAACACTCAGACCCTTGAAATATCTCTTTATTCTGGTGAAGTTGAAACTCAGACATTGTGACCTTTGATGTTTGCTCAGTACTTTGATGGCCTCAGACCTCATTAGCCTCAGTTATCTCACAGGATCCTCACAGCAACCAAGCAAGTTTGTCCAATTCAGTTCAATTCAATTTTAGGGGCATTTATTTATGACCAAGTTGCCAGCACTGAACTATTAAGGTAATTGTCATCAGTATAGGGAAGGAGGCAAGAAGAAAGCCAAAGAGATTAATACTTTTAAATCAAAATTTAAAATGTTATACTTTAAGGGACACTATAAAGGAAACAAAAAGATAACACACAGGGACTTCCCTGGCCGTCCAGTGGTTAAGACTCTGCACTTCCACTGCAGGGGGTACGGGTTCGATC
The DNA here is from genome assembly GCF_949987535.1 of Balaenoptera acutorostrata. Lineage (NCBI taxonomy): Eukaryota > Metazoa > Chordata > Mammalia > Artiodactyla > Balaenopteridae > Balaenoptera > Balaenoptera acutorostrata. The sequence continues at coordinate 50,859,265 of NC_080073.1, read as the reverse complement.
CCTGGTCGGGGAACTAAGATCCTGCATGCCACGCAGCACTGACAAAAAAAAGGAGAAGAAAAGACAACACACAGTATGGGAGAAAATATATGCAAATTATATATATGATTAAGGACTTGTATCTGAAATATACATATAAACACAACTCAGTAATAGACAAATAACCAATTAAAAACGGTGAAGAATTTGAATGGACGTTTATCTAAGTAAGATATACAAATGGATACATGAAAAGATGTTCATCATCATTAGTCATCAGGGAAATGTAAACCAAAATTACAATGAGTTATCACTTCATACCCACTAGGATGGCTAGGAACAAAACGTCAGATAATAACAAGTGTTGACAATGATGTGGACAAATTGGAACCCTTGTATGCTGCTGGTTGAAAAGAAAAATTATGCAGATATTTTGGAAAACAGTCTGGAAGTTCTTCAAATGATTGAACTTAGAGCTGCCTTATGACCCAACAATTCCATTCCTAAGTATATACCAAGATAAATGAAAGCATATATCTACACAAAAACTTGTATATGAATGTTTAGCATAATGACTCACAGTCAAAATAATAGCCAAAAGGTGGAAACAATTCACATGTCTATCACCTGATAAATGGATAAGCAAAATGTGGTCTATCCATAAAATGGAATAGTATTAAGCCTTAAAAAGAAATAAAGTACTGATACATGCTACAACTTGGATGGACCCTAAAAACATGCTAGTGAAAGAAAGCAGCTACAAAATCTCACATTTTATACGATTCCATTCATATGAATATCCAAAACATGAAAATCTATAGCGACAGAAAGTAGATTGGTGGTTACTTAGGGCTGGGAGTGGGTTGGTAGGGGGCTGATAACTAAAGGGTGATCGCCAAAGGGTTCTTTTAGAGGTGATGAAATGTTCTAAAATTGACTATGGTTTTAATTGCACATATTTGTGAATGATTAAAAACCATTGAACCACCTTAAATAGTGAATTGTATATTACATAAATTATACTTCAATTAAACTGTTAAAAAAGGAATGCCATATAAATGGAATCTTCAGGAAAAAAAACAAGGACAATATATAATATAAAGTAAAATAATAAAATGAGTGCTACTTAGTATAAAGAATACAAACCCTGGCATCTGAAATGGGCTTTTTTGTGAACACCCTCATCGCCAGCTCTATGACTTTAAACACCAGAGGCTCTTTTCTCACTTGGATAATGGAGAGATCATCACCTCCTTTAAAAGTTGTTTTTAGAATTAACTGAGAAAGTGTGAATATCATTTGCACAGTGCCTGGCACACAGCAAGTTCTCCAGAAATGTGTTAATTTCCAATTCCACCTCCCTGTTCTATTAGAGTCACATTAAAAGCGCCATGGTATCATATGCAAAGGAGTAACAACTTCTGTCAAAAAGGGACTAGTAATGTTTCCAAGGGGAGTGAACTCAGAGATGGCTTGGAAAATGCTAAGAATTTTACCAGCAGAGATTGGTGGGGGATGGGGAGGGAGATGGAAGGCAAAGCAAAAGAAGCATATTTCCCCTGGAGCAATGGGGTGAGAATGTGTGATAGATATTCCACGTTGTACATTTCAATTTCAGAGACAAGAAAACTGAGGCTTAGGGAGGCAAGTGACAGTTCAAAGTGCCACAGTTGTTATGTGGTGAAGGTGAGGCATGACCACAGGTTTTCTGACTTCAGTCTAAAGCATCTTTAGTGAAAAATGGAAATGTAGTTTCCTTTTACAGTTTCTATAGGTAGAAACAGTTGTTATTCATGACCCAGAGCCTCACGATATTCTAATTTTGAAGTTATCCCATTTGGGTTAGGATGAGTGGTCCTCATTCGACATTCTCTGCCTAACCTGCTGCCATATTCTCAGTGAGATTGTGAGCCTCAAAGCGGGAGCTGTATCTAATTCAATATCCAGCAAGACAGAAATATTCATGATCAGAATAAAATGTGTTAAGTAAAATGTATTCAACTGTAGAAGGTGCAGTAATAAATCCTGAGTGTTCTTAAACTGTAAACATCCTGAAAATGCCTTAAAGAACAAATCATTTTAAAAACATGGCTAGCTGAGACTCTTCAAAACATCAGGGTTATTTCCAAATGTTTTGGACAAAAACATAGTATAGTTTCTGATGTATTTAGAGAGGCAAGGAATGAAAAATAAGTGGTATCAAATATTCATTGGGATATGTAATGCAAAGATTTCTTTTGCAGCAGCATAATACTGTAATTCCCTCCTGTGACTACTCAAAATATAAAATTCGGCAGCAATTTCAAGAGAAGCTCCTTTATAATAAATAGATGATGCCTGTGCTTGCCTTTGTAAGAGCACTTAATGATAGTACTTCAGTTTTTATCCCTCTCTGCTGTCGTAAAAGCATATTTCAAACATTTTTTGGGCTGAACTCTTCAAAGACACCTGACATCTTAATGCCAGCGTATTTAAAAATTATTCCCAATAATAATGAAATCCCAAGCACAAGGTCAAAAAAAATTTGTAAAAGTTTTCTGCAAGTTTATTTCACAGCTTCCACATATATCCACAGATGAATAGAAGCTATGATTGCACGCAGTGGAATATTCAAAGTACTTTATCCTTTACAGATTTCAAACCTATCACTCCAGAGATGCTCTCTATACATATTCTTAAGAAGGTTCTGTGTACACGGAGTAGAATGTACCAAGGTATAATTTAGGGCACCATGTATAATAGAAAATCAATGAAAATCACCTAAATACCCTTCAATAGAAAATTGGGTAAATAAATTTCATTTATATGCATATTGCAGAATATTCTGCAAGCTTTCATAGGAAGTAGATCTATGAACTGTCATAAAACAGGACTTATGGCATATTTTAAATTAAAAAATAAAATTGTGTTTATGTCATATATGTGTGTGTGTGTTATAATATATATATATTATATATATATAAAATACATACCCAGTGGATGTTACTAGACGCTCGTAAATGATATGCTAAAAGAAGATAACAAAGTTAAAAGAAGAATACTGTTTCTACCCTATATATTTTTTGATTGTTTGGATCTTTAAAACTTATGCATATATAGTATCTTATAAACTTGAAAACAATAAATAAGGAGGAAAATCTGTGTTAAGGGATTTTAATTTGAAGTAAAATTATTTTTTTGAGTCTCTGAAACATCCTTATGTATACTCTTCAGGTGCATCAACCACCCTTGGTCCAAATTTTATTTTTCTCTCTCCTTTTCATGTTTTCCAAGTCTTGTATTACTCATTGCAAAATTATTTCCTCTGAGTATATAGTTGGTGATATAGGAGAAAAGTTGGACGATATGTATGCCTTTATGAACAGATTTGGGAAATGAAACTCAGAACTGCAGTTCCCCAGTTCATTTTCATTTCAAGTTAATGAGATTTTACACCCAATAATTACTTTCATTCAGGTCTCTTTTCACCGTTACTCAAAGCTAATTTAAAGATATGAATTACTTTTCCTCTCTGTCTGAGGCAATAAGAAGGGTGGACCCTGTCCTTTAAAAAGCACTTGAAATCTTCCTTCTAAAAGCACTTCAATTTATCTACACATGTGTTGGTGAGACCTTAATTGTTCCCATCTCCTTTGTGAAAATGGAGAGATCACCTATTCATTTTGTGGAATATATTTCTTAAGAGTTATGGGATTAGTCTGCTACTAAGCCCTCCTTTTGGATGGTGGGGTAGAGTGATGGGGCCGCTGGACCCCCATCCCTGTAGTGCATTTTCATGAAAGAATCTTAAATATATGGGAATAAAATTAACCAACAAAAACTATTAAAAAACTTTATTGGCATTTTGTAATTTGATTTATTACATAAAGTGTAGCTCTTTTTTTTGTTATCTATTTTATTACTATTTTTTTAGCATCTTTATTGGAGTATAATTGCTTTACAATGGTGTGTTAGTTTCTGCTGTATAACAAAGTGAATCAGCTATACATATACATACATCCCCATATCTCCTCCCTCTTGCGTCTCCCTCCCACCCTCCCTATCCCACCCCTCTGATAAAGGGTAGCTCTTGCCAGAGGAACATGTGTAGCTATGTCGTGAAAGTTGGCCAGTAATGTTAAGTTTAGTCATCAGACTCAACGTTTTGAAAGTTTAAAATTTCCAAACTGTTGACTGGGTGAAACGTTTTCACAGATGTCTTCACTGACTTCTGCTTCAGCCAGACTGTTTTGACCAATAATTTTCTTATGGTTGAGGAATATATATATTGCAACCATCCCCTCAACAATTTATGTATGTATATATGTGTGTATGCATGTACGTATATATATATTTTTAGGGACTCAGTATATTTCCAGCATTAATTTATTGTGCACTGTGAGATAGAAGAAGTGCCAAGCATGGTCACTGTCTTTTAGGGCAGGACAATTAACAAGCAATAAAAGTAGACATTGATCAAATGTTAAACTGTGATTATTTAAAAAAAAACTCTATATAAAGCAACTGATTTGAATTATTTATGCTATCATTCCCCAAAGTAATTTATTAGGTTTTATGAAAAGTTAATTATGAAAAGGAGCTTCAAAAGTCAAATTACTTTGACAAGCTCTTGGATTAATAAAGTTAGACAGGGCATACAGGGTTCTTGAATGCCGGAGTACACAGTATCTATATTGCGATACCTTTGGTATAATTAAAGAAGGAGTTGTGCAGCATTTGCCGAACTCTGTAAATGTAGAATTCTTCCCACAGAGTACTACTTGGAAGCAGAATTTAGGAATCATAGATAGATAAATAGATAGATAAAAAGAGATAAATTGGACTTGGGAATAAGTTTAAATAATACTACTCTATCAAACCTTTTCTTAAAGGCTTGATATAAAACAATCAGACAAAAGTAAATAAGTAATATAAAGCTGCAAAAGTATCTTTATTTTTAAGCATTTCACAAAATTTTATTAATCAATAGTTAGTTATAAAATTCCATATTATCACCTTACTTTGAAATTTTGTACCAAGGAGAGGATAGCTCCCTGATGTGTTACTTCAAGTCCTCTTTCAAAAGAAAATTAGGTTTCTCTCTTTACAGTGTCTTTCAGAAAAGTGAGAACTGATCTCATATTCAATCACATTAACTAGATTTGCTTAGGAAGTGAGTGCATTTGACTTGTACAATTTGAATTAGACTTGGTGTGTGTGTGTGTGTGTAACATACGCATTATATACAATTACATTGTAAGACACTTCAAATCTATTTTCCCCCGCAGTGAGTATTAAAATATAAATCAGTAATTCAAGAGCAAGGAATCTGAAATTCTGTCTCATAGTCATGGCACAGTTATTTTAGTCATATGTTATTTAAGAGTTGCCACACCTTTTGGCAGCAGAGACAGTTTCTTCGCAGAGCAATTATGGGGGAACACACGTTGGGCATCCCAGATTTGGGGATATTCAGCTCTCTCTTGAGGAATGTAACCTTCAGGCAGCTGAAGGAGGAAACTGGACTACTAACATCTGCTGTCTTGCTGGCCATTTCGTAGAGAATGAGAAGAAATGAAATAACTACATTTGCTCCCTACTCGCTACAGGATTTAAGAAGTGAAATAAAAAGCCATCATGAAGGTCCAATGTTGCAGTAAGGAGAAAGGAGGCTTGGCTTAAGAGTGTTGTGATAGAGGATGAGGAAAAACAAAAAGACAGAGAAGGCAACCGAAGTCACAGCTCCATCTGGCAAATGGAGCTTTAGCAGAGTTGGCAAATAGCAGAGTTTGCCACCAGACACAGCAACAAGTGCCTGAGTCACGTCAGCACCTACAACTGTTGCCTCTGCCCAAAGGGGCAGTCAGTCACCTGGAAAGGACTCACTCCTGCAACCCTTTATTCCTCTTTCTACTTTCAGCTGGCAGATGTATGGGCTTGCTGCATCTGGGATTACACCGTCACCTTCGCCTGAGAACTCTCTCTCTTCCAACTTACACAATGGGGCATTGGCTCATACCTTTGGAATTCACTGGCTTTCCATAGACCCAATCACCCCGTAGCAACTACTCAGATTGATTGGTGGAATGGAATATTGAGATGGCTGACAGCATCTTGCAGACTGGGGATCTGTCCAGTCCAATGACATATATTCTTGGAGCTTCTCTTCAGTTTATGATTCTCCCCTATCCAGAATATAAAGATCTTGAAACTAAAAGGGTAGAAAGGAAATAAAAAAGCCCTGAGTCTTGGATGGTCAAAGTCTCATTTTATACTTGGTATAGATCAGTTATCAGCTGTTAATTATTTTAGAACCCCTTTCACTCACAAAATTGGTACATTGGGGTAATAAATATGGCCTCTTTCCCAAAGACCTTTCTCTTTTACAACAGTATTTGCTTATGTTTCATTTGAAGATAATATTTACCAGACTGAATAGGATGTTCAGTTTGCTTACCATGTTAATTGGTTTCTTTTCCCTGTTAAAGTAATTTATTTTTAAAACTATATTGGGACTGCAGTTCTAATTTAAGACATATGTTGACTTTTTATTCTTTGTAAAATATTCTTTGAAATGCCAATAACATAGAACAAAGGAAGACAGAGAGGAGGCTATCAGGGAAGCAAGGACTCTTTCCTTTTTTTTTTTTTTTTTTTTTTGGTAAGTCTAAATGTGGATGGAAGAAAGATGAACCAGAGCAGAAATAATGGTACTCAAAGTCCATGCAGTAGAAGATGGAAACAGATTTACAAATTGGTGCATGTAATGGAACACCAAGACCACTGTCCCTTGATAGGAACAATAGACTAGTTAAAAGAAAGACAAGTTAAAAGAACATAAAGACCCCACTTATATGAGGTATCCAGAATAGTCAAACTCCTAGAAGCACAGAGGACAGTAGTGGTTGCCTGGGGCTCAGGGGTTGGGGGAAACGGAGACTTGTTCTGTGAGTATAAAGTTTTAGTTGTGCTAGGTGAATACATCGAGATCTGCTGTACAACATGGTGCCTAGAGTTAATACAGTATTGTACACTTCAAAATTTATTAAGAAGGTAAATCTCATGTTATGGGCTCTTACCACAAAAACCAAAACAAGGAACACAAGGAAACTTCGGGAATTATTGGATATGTCTATTCCTTTGATTGTAGCAATGGCATCATAGGTATTCACATGTGTCCAAACTCATCAAACTGTACACATTAAATATGTGCAGTTCTTTGCTTATCAAGTATAATCTCAAGAAAGCTGTTTTAAAAATATAAAGAACATTGCATTTTGATGATGTTGGTTGACATCACCCTATCTGCTCCTTTGCCCCCAACACCCTGTTGTTCAGCGTCATTGTTTGCACAGAGGTTGAAATTAGAATTTCCATGTTAGGAATTAAAGGTCCAGCGTAAGGACCTTTATCATTTTGGCATTCAGAGAGCAGGAACTAATTAAATGAAACAGATCCACTAATTTTTAACATAAATAAAAGAAATGTTAGAGACAATAAGAATATTTTTATATTTCTCATTTGCATTCTCAGAAAGTTAGAGAAGATATTTAGTCATTAAACAAAATATAGTCTGCTATGAAAAGAAAACTATTGTAAAATTACAACGAGTTCATGGGGTAGAGGTTGCCTTTAAAGTATGGTGGTATAATCACCCCCTAGAGACCAACCCTGCTGGTGACAACATCTATACCTCTGGACAGAATTAGAAAGATAAATACTTGGTAATTCTGAAGAGTCAACAAAAGTAGACAGATTTTGGAGAAGACTCAGTAATTGGAGAAGAAACCGGAATGAGAATGAATTTCCATTCGCTTGTAATGTTGCTTCAAGGGTGGTTTGTAGTTGTAGAGTGGCAAGGTGGTCAGAGAGATCAAAAAAAGGAGTCTAGTCTATGCCAGCTGCCCACTGGGGATTGAGAAAACTAATCCAGAAGGGAGTGCCATGTAAACACTGTGTAAGTCTCACGCTTCTCAATGAATCACACACGTTGAGAATCAGACTAAAAGCGGTGTAGAAAAGGCTTATATAGTTAAACTGAGATTTGAACCACGGAAGTTAATACCGAGCTCACAGTGTAGGTTTAAGCATGTTAATTGGTTTGGAAAAAAAAAGTCCTTCAGAGGAATTTAATAGAATCCATATCATAAACAACATACCATACAAAATAACCAGGATCTAATCCAAAATTATTAATCACATACAAACAAGGGCAATGTGACCCATTCTCAAGAGAAAAGGCAACAAAGGCGACTAACCACGAAATGAGGTGTATGTTGGAATTAGCAGACAAAACATTTTAAAAGCTATTACATCTATACTCAATGATATAGAGAAAACATGCTCAAAATAATTAAACAGATAGTACATACCAACATATAAATAGAAATTTTAAAATTTAGAAATGAAAATTATAATATCTGAATGAAAAATTCTCCCAACGGTTTAACAGAAAAAAATGGAGATTGCAGAGGAAAACATCGAGAATTAGATTAATCAATATCATTTATCAAATCAGAACAAAGAAAGATGAGATTGAATATATATGAACAGAGTCACATGGACCTGTGGGACAATATCAAGAGATCTAACATATATGCATTTATACTTCTAAAAGGAAGAGAATGAAAGTAAGGAAGAGAAAAGATTTCCTCAATTTGGTGAAAAACAGAAATTTAGGAACTCAAGGAACTCAGTGAACAGAACACAGGATAACTTAAAAATGCATTAGCACATAATACTCAAACTGCTGAATATGAAATGTAGAGAGAAGTCTTAAAGCAGCCAAAGCGAAACAAAATGTTATATATGTAAAATAATTATTTGAATGAATGCTGACTTCTTAGAAGAAAAAAATCATGGAAATCAAAAGATAGGAAAACAACAGGTTTACAATGCTGAAAGAAAGAAAATAACATTGCCAATTCAGAATTCAATATCCAGTGAAAATATTCTTCAAGAATGAAAATGAAATAAAAACATTTTCAAATAAAATAAGAGAATTAATTACTTGCAGACATAAAATACAAAAATGCTAAAGGATTTTCTTCAGCCTGAAGAAACATGCTACCAGATGAAACTTGGCTCTTCTGGAAACAGTGAAAAATATCATATGTGATTTAAAAAACTGAGTAAATATAAAAAAACTACCTGTTTCTCTTAGACACTTTCAGATTCATTGGACTGTTTAAAGCAGAACTTTATCTTGTGTGATTTATATTATATACCGATGTAGTACATATTACAACTCTATTCTAAAAGCTTCTGTTTCTTGGTAAGTTGACAAGGCTTGGAAAGACATGTGCTTCTCTTGCAACAACTAGCAAAAGCTGGATAAATTATAAAAAAAAAAAAATTTCACATCTTGGATTTTGGCTAAGGATTAGTTTTATCCTTCACACAGGACCTCTTCTGGGTAAAAGAAGAAAAGCATTTAGCCATCATGCAGAGCTGGTGTAAAAACCTGGAAACTTGAAAGGTCCGAAAGCATGATTGGTTTCCCCCCAGTGAACATCTGTTAAGTTACGGGCCATTGAGGGAGCCTGGGGAACTTGGCTGGAAGCTTCTAGGAGACAGAATAGAATCTCATTTAGTCTCACAGTGTATAGGAGACAGAGGCTTGTTAGGGCTAAGGGCTTGCCTCAAGCACATATCAGCTTTTCCATTTAAGATTGTATGACATCAGTTTTCTCAGAAACGTAGCCTGAAACAGGGATACTTATGAAAGTGATTCGTTTGGGGGATGGGTTGTTTTTAGAAGGGAGTGAGAAATGCAGGAAGGGGCAGGGGACTCAGCTACAGGCAGGTTCTTGGCTATGATCAGCTGTCACAGGAGCACTGGACTGTGAATTGTACCAAAGTTGTCCCTCCTTGAGGAGTTGTCCCTCCTTGAGGTGTCTGTTTTTGGCCCCCTCATGTCAGTCATTCATTGATTGCTGTCTACTTCTGCTGGAGTGAAGGGGAACACTCTCCCTGTCTTCCATTCCTCGGGAAAAATCTCTGAGAATGGAGGGCAGCTCTGAGCCCTTAGGAGTCAGCAGTCACCCATAGTGGGGGGGATGGGTGCACTGGTCTTGTGAAGGGCATCTGCAAGGGGCATGGTAGCATCCACTAGAAATAATTGTTAGCTTTCCTACGTTGTGCCCTTCTTTGGTCTTGTAAAGATAATTCTCTGCGTAAACACTCTCTTTCCTTCCTTCTAAACCATGGGTGACCTTGGAGAAGCATTCACATTTTCAGTGCACTTTCTAAATATCAAACACTGTCAAGGAGATTCAAAGGATGATTATGAAATTAATAGCCCTCAAAGTGGACGAAGGGTTTATATTACAGGTTAATTATATGTGAAAGTGCTCTCCTTTTTTGAGTATGTGGGGGTGTGTGGATATATCCAAAATCACATGTGGACTACATTTTGTAGTAAATTAATCACAAACACCCCCAGTTTTCAACACACTATACCGTATTAACATTCTGATTATATGAGACAGTTGACTAGGTGTATGTATTTCTGTGAGCAGCTGTAAAGAAAATGTCTTTTTGGTTTGTTTCACTGCTCTTGGTTTTCAATAGTATTGCGATTTTGCTGACAGAAATCGATTGCTGAATTGATTGAAGTATTACGGTTTACACATTTTCATGTACATGTAAAATTGTTTTATACCCTTTTCCATCCAATAATTCCATTATGAATCAATTACTTTTTATGTTCCTGCTGTATAATATTGCATTTTTCTAAGCATTCTTCAACATCCACCCCCCACCACCTTCTGGTGGTGCAGCTTCAGAAAAGAATTGTATTTAAACAGTGATTTATGAATATAAAGAATTGATAAGCATATTTGAATTCACCATGTAGAAATGTATAGGTGTTCATTTTAGTATGAGAAGGTTGGTAATCTTCAAGATGATCCTGAGGAGGAAAAGGTGACCAAGGTCAGCTCTTAGAGCAAATGCATTTTTTCTTTCTTCTTTTCTCCAAAAATTGGCCTCAACACAACAGCAGGATTTTATGGGATTCTTGCATTTATATATCCTGTTTTAGCTATCCAGAGTTCAACAGATATAATTCTGCTTGCATTCTAATTACTGTTTAATATCTCAGAGCCTCTCAATTATGCTTTTTGCTTAATAACTGTTTAACTCAATTTGTTTTACATAATGATTCAAAGCATTTGTCACTGGAGTTTACCATATATGGAGTTGGTACACTCCATTTTGGAATTGTTTCACTTAGTAAGACACGGTGGCATTTGTGTCTAAGAAAACTGCTAAATTAATCTTTTGTACCAAGGGTTATGTTTCAATTTTATGTTTATTAACAATAGAATTAAAGCCTCCATTCTCATCAAAATTACCTGGAATTGCTAGGACCGTCAAGCTCTGATTGGGTGTGATAGTTTCCACCTGAAATTTGCAGTCCCAACTCTGAGACTTTAGGAAAGTTCTTTACATGGTCTGACCATCATTATTCTCTGTAGAAAAGACTGTTGGACTAGATGAAAACTCTGTCTAGTTTTAGTATTTATTTGTCAGTGTTCTTCACATGATAGAAATTGGGATGTGTTCAAATGCAATGAACTTTGTCTTAATGAATAAAATAGATGTATCAGTATATAAAACTGGAAGTTCAGTCCCTTATATAGTGACTCTGTGTCACCTATATTGTCAGTGATCTCTTTTCTTTTGTCTTTCTTCTCTGCCCAAACTTCTGGGTTAATGTATTTCTAATCTCTATCTATGCCTTAGATTTCTTGAGTGCAAGGGCTTTGTCTTACTTATATCTATTTCCCCAATATTCAACCTAATTCTTGGCACAAATAGTTGTGAATAAACAGAAAGTCATTTAGACTTCAAAATGATGATGACTATGATTAGTTTAACCTAAAAAAATCACAGTAAACTTGCTTTGTATTGAAGTTGTCCACTCTGAACTTGGGAGCACTATCATATTTTAAAAAAATGTTTGCTTCACTAGCATTAGAAAAAGAAAATAGGCAACAAGACGGAATCTAACCACTGAGAAAAATCTGAAAAACTGAAGAAAGCAAAGTAAATTGCTGTTGGTATATAGTTTCACTCTTTGATACGTGTATCTCGGAGTAAAGAATTCCACTTGAGAGGGAGATTAGGCAGTTGATTAGCCTCTAATATGATGGCAATATTTCTTTGTTGTTTGTTTTGTTTGTTTTGTTTAGTTATTTATTTTTGGCTGTGTTGGGTCTTCGTTTCTGTGCGAGGGCTTTCTCTAGTTGCGGCGAGTGGGGGCCACTCTTCATTGCGGTGCGCGGGCCTCTCACTGTGGCGGCCTCTCTTGTTGCGGAGCACAGGCTTCAGACGCGCAGGCTCAGTAGTTGTGGATCACGGGCCCAGTTGCTCCGCGGCATGTGGGATCTTCCCAGACCAGGGCTCGAACCCGTGTCCCCTGCACTGGCAGGCAGATTCTCAACCACTGCGCCACCAGGGAAACCCCAATATTTCTTATGTATTCAAAAAAATGTCCTATATTTTACTGAATGCTTACACTTCCAAATTGCCAACACTATTCTTTGTTTGAAGTACTTGAGTTTTTAAATTATGTAGATAAGAATCCTCAAGAAAAATGTCATAAGGAGAAAAAAAAGTAGCTCTGATGCTCTAATATTTTGTTCATAAATTAAAATGGTTCATATAAAGCATACCCTCTTATAATGGATATTACTTCTCCTTACTTCAGCATTTTCAGGTATAGTTATATAGTCTGGTTGGTTAAAGCTATGAAATGGTATTCTAACAATTACAGCCAGAGGGCTTCTGTGACTTAAATATATTTCATGCTTTCTCTTCCATGTCTTGTTATTTTGGACAAAGGTGAAATCCAAAATATGACCCCTAGAATTAATCATGTTTGTATGTCCATAAATAGCTTATGTTGGAACATGGTGATTGCTCACTAAAATATGTTACATAAAAATGTTATATAGCATTAACAAAAATATATTGTCTGGGCAAAATATATGACTGGTATGAATAAATAGCCCAATGTAATGTATAAATGAAAAAATACACATATACATTTTTTCCTGACAGTGATAGGAATGGCTTAATATTATTCACTCTACATATGCAATATATTTATATATATAAAGTTCGAATTTAAATATATATATATGTAATTTCTCTCGCTTGCTTTCTTTTCTGCTTACTTGCAGTTTTTGTTTCCCTTCTGTAAAAGTACTGAGTGACCAAATTCAGTTTTGAACTTACAACCCTGGATTCCTTTCTAATCTGTTCTAGCTGAGCTAATAGTAGTATTTGCAATAACTCATAAGAAATGTTTCAAGTTCTTTCAGTTCATTTCTAGAGAGAGTCATGAGGGCAGTGAATAGTTTCCTAACACCAGGTCTGAAAACAGCAAGGTATATTTAAGAATATCATGTGGCTAAATATTCCTAAAGTCATCTCTAAATGATGAACTCCCCCAAAGCCCTACATGGATCTTGTGCCCATCACCCAAAAGGCTGCATGATATTACTTTCAATGCTTAAAGGATCTATTTTCAAAACATTCAAAACATTACGGAATCGATGGAAATGTTCATTACACATTTGTGTTGCTCACCTGTTCACCTATGGCAAAATGATAGCAAAGGAATCCAGCTAGGCAGTTTGGGGGTGCCCTTGTTTGGATCTTTGCACACTCAACATTGAGTCCATCCAGCAAATATTGACCAAGATCCCAAGAATTATTCATGGTCAGTGCAGTCTGCTCCACACCACAGATCTACAAGCTGGGTGCAGGTAGGTGTCTTCACATACCTATAAGGTATGTCTGATTTCATTTTCAATCTGTATGAGTCCATTTATACAATGTTTAGAAACAAGCACAAATAATCTAGGGTGATAACATTCAGAATAGTAATTACCCTTGAGGTATACTTACAGTGAGGGGGTGTGAGGAAGCCTTTGTGGATACTGGAAACGGTCTACATCTTGATTTTGATGGCAGCCACATGGACTGGCATTGGCATTCTATGAAAAATACATCAGCCTGTATAGACTTAAGATGTGTGTATTTTGCTCTGTGTAAGTTTTATCTCATGCATCAACCTGTTTTGGAACCCACAGCTCCCTTCTATTTGCTAGGAATAGAAGAAAGAGAGCTCTGGACTGCAAAACAGGTTCATGTGGTTATAGGCTGAGCATGGTCAGACTTGTGACCTGAAGGTATAATGGAGTCTAATGGAACCAAGTTAGGGTGGATCAGGAGCCAGAAAACAAGAAGCAGAGTAGAGAGAAAAGCCAGCTGGGTAGCGGGAGAACAGGAACCAGATTCCAAGCTAAGGGACAGCAATAGAGAACAGACAAAAGGGAGAAGGTTCGGGAGGTTTACCCTGGACACAGGAAGAGGGTGATATTTACATAGTACCTGAAGGCAGGAGGGAAAGTGTCAAGAATGCTAGGTCAAGTTAAACACAAGATCTCCTTCTTGAGTAGAAAGGGGCTATAGTATCCCCTGTTTTACTTCCACTCTGTGGACTTTCTGAAGGTTGAAGGAAAGCACTCCCACATACTCCTTCAGGGTGTATCACTGGACAGATATATTATGAGCATTTTTCATGTGTCAGGTTCAGTAATCATCATCATATCAGCAAGAGTTTAGCACCTCCCTCAAAACTTTCTCAGGTTCACAACCCAAGTTACCCCAGACTTACTCAGGATAGAAGATGGACGGTAAGGTATTAAGGAGGCACGTGCAAGCAACCTGAGCTGTTGCTGGAAATAAAACTGTGAAGTGTGTCGCAAACAACACAAGGTTTACTTAGCTATCAAGTTCAAGTATTATATCTTAGTCAGTATTGAGTCTGTTCATTAAATACTGACCATGATGAAAAGAACTAATTCCCATTCCTTATCTCTGGGTGGCTATATATGTGAAATAGCATGGACGAGTCCAGCTTTACAACTGCTACCCAGTATCGTTATTAGTGACATCATTTGTTCTTGAAAGTGTCCTGCTTTGCATGATAAAATGTATGGTCATCCTCCCTACCCCATGCATCACCCTACCTACGATCTTCACATATACATGTACATCACTTTAATGATTATCATATGATATTGAAGTGTTCTTCTTTTCTGTCTCCCCATCAGTGACAATTTCATCTTTGTAACCTACCATGTGTTTAGTGAGTATTGACTAAGTGAATATGTGAATCATTGATTAAAAAATTGATATTTTCTATAGTTTGATGAAGTGTAAAGTGAGTATGGACGACTGATAAAGGAGAAGGATTGCCTTGACATATCATGAAGCTGGCTGGGGATAGCAGTAGTCCAAAGATGCAAAAAACAGATGACTGCCATGAACATCGAGAAGATGCATTCATTAGCTAAATACTTTCTAATTCAGGAAATTAAATATCTCTTGGATACTTCAAGCTATGCTCAGTAAAATTAGTGATCAATCTATAGCCATTCATCTATCTCTTTTCAAAAATAGATAAGTATATCATCATGTTCAGGTAAAATAGCTTGTTAAGTAGAGTTTATTTGGAATGGAAGTGTACAAGAAGGGGAAAATCATCCATCACTTAAAGCTATATTAAGAAAGTTAAGCCCTCACTGCAAGCATGTGCTTCATCAGCATGACTGCATACTTTAACATTTTTAGCTTCAAAGACTCTTCTTTTAATTGAAACCCAATATGTGTTTATTGCTGACACATGTTAAAAATCTTGCCTATGCAGTACATAGATCTCTCTCCAAAGCCAATAGTCCTACACTGTTTGTTTCCTAATTAGCACAGACACTATATGAAAAATGCAAGAGACATCTGCTAGGTGGAGATGCCTATCAGTTCTAATTGATTTTTTTATTGTCCTAGATAATCCAGAGGTACTGATGGTTTTGACTTGTCTTGGAGATTCCTTTAATGAGCACATTTTCCTGGAGCATTTAACATAACAATAATTTAGAGGTATTTTTAGTAAGTTCTAGATTTACCTCACATAGTGCACAGTGGCAGGATTGAATAGCAGCGATCATATATATTCTTGTCTGTAATGATGCAGAGTTTGCAATTAAGTCAAGCAATGTCATGTGTCTTGACATCAAAAGTGCATAAACTACTTGGTACAGAGAACTAGTTGCAAAATGTGCAATTGACTATGAAGCCTTTTAAAAAACCATTAACTACTCTGCAGCAGGGCTTGAGGAGTAGACTTCAGATCACCTACAGAATTTTGATAAAAGTAAGATACAGTTGTTCCTGTGTTTTAGCCACAGCAGTTAGTGGCCTATGCACTGTATTTGTAGCTCTGTGCAGTACCCTCCCTATCTCTCCCCTGCCACACACACACTTTGTATACACCAGCTTTATACCTGTAATGAACTTTGTGCCCCTGTGCGAGCATCACATACTAACTAGTCGTTTATTTTCTGTTTGACCTACTAAGACGTCTATAATCAGAAATCAGGGCGTTCCCATATTCATCTTTGTATTTCTAATGCCTGGTGTATTATCTGGCATACCAAAGGAGCTCAGTAAATAATTTATGAATGAATAAAATCTTGAGCAAGCTATCATAAGCTTGTGTCCTCATCTATAAAGTGGAGATAATAGTATCTAACCCATATTGCTTTTGTGAAACAAATACCTCACACAAAATACTTAGCTCCATATCTAAAATATATTAAGTACATCAGAGAATTAAGAGTTGTTTTTTTTTAAACTGGATTTCTGTGATTTTCTTTTTGGCACTTACTGTATGTGTATGTATCCCTGGATTTAGCCAGAAATACCTACGGTCTCAGAAGGGATTAGGATTGTTAGAGCAGGAATGCAAAGAGGAAGGACTTAATTCCCTACATGTGACCAATGACAATTAGAGGGGGATGCTGATATACATTGAGAGTGAATTCTATTCCAATTACAGCACTATTCGATTTATAGACATCCTATCAACTAGTCATCACAAGAGACTCTGAGTTTGGAATTATCTTCTGCATTTAACAAAGGAGGATACTAGGTGAGAGATGAACTCAAGTGTAGAGATGAACTCAAGTGTTGATGAGAGATTGATACTTGAAAGCCAGTTTTCTCAGAATCGTATTCTTTAGGGATCCAGCAGACTGAGAAGAATTGGCAGTGTTCCAGGCAAGGGAAAGACCTGAGAGAGGCTACTGTGAATCCCAGGAAATGGCTTTTCTATTTTATGTTCTCTATAATCTTTAAATCAAAGCTAAAGAGGATTAGGCGGGACTTTGTTAAATTTAATCTAATTCCCTGACCTCATTCATGTCAGTGATGAACTATTCAGTGGAAATTTTTCTCTGTCTTTTCTTCAAATTTGTCCTCTTCCCTCACCAAGAAAACTCTCAGATTTCTTAATCCAAAGCCCAATAATAATCAAAGTTATAGCTATCATTTGCTTAGTACTTTTATCTGTTAGCAGCCATTTTTCTGAATGCCAGTCCTGTAAGGTATTGATAATTATTGTTTTTATTTTACATACAAGTAAACTGAAGCCGAGACAGTAAGTGGTTTACCCAAGATCTGTGTTTAGTAGGGGGCAGCCTCTTCTCTCTGACTCTGAAATCTCTTTCCATTACATCATGCTTCACCTATGTTGAAATCATTCAATGTAGTAGAGTCAAAAAAATCAAGCCGAACCAATCAGGGAGCAAACAAAAGTGAGGCTGGAACGTCTCGTGCCAAAATGTAAGGATGTGCTCACCAGTAGATGGAGGTGTCTCAGAAAGGACATGGGAGTTTGAGAAGCTCATGCTTACCCCTCATTTCACATACTACTGCTGCTGTTCATCATTACTGCAATGTATAATGCATTGCTTCTGATCTCTAGAACATACATGTTGTTCCATATTTATTTGTTTTTACATTCATTCTCTCTCCTGTTTATTTGTTTTTAACACCTTTTCAACCTCTGTGATGGAATTCATTATCTGTTTCTAACACCCATCTGCCTCATGGGTGCCTATTCAAACTATAAGCCATCACTTAAAACCTCCCTCCTCCTAAGTATCCTCCTCAACTACTCCCTGAGGACTGAAGGGCGTCTCTTCAGTATTCACATTGCACATTCCAAGCACTTCCATCCCAGATAAAATTGACCTTTGTATTATCATCCTCATCTTGGGCCCGGAGTTACTCAAGAGCTGTGATGGTTAGTTTTATGTGTCAACTTGGCTAGGCCGTGGCACTCAGATATTTGGCCAAACATTATTCTAGATGTTTCTGTGAAATAATTTTTAGATGAGATTAACACTAAATCACCAGACTTTGAGTAAAGCAGATTATCATCCATAATGTGGGTGGGCCTCATATAATCAGTTGAAGGCCTTAATAGAAAAAGACTGATCTTTCCTGACGCAGAAGAAATTCTACCAGCAGTCAGCCTTCGGACTGGAGCTGCAGCTTCAAATCTTCCCTAGGTCTCTAGCATGCTGGTCTCTCCTGCACGTTTTGGACTTGATAGTCACCACATTGCATGAGCCAGTTTCTTAAAATAAATCTCTCTAGATAGATAAATAAATAGAGAGCAAGAGAGCTCCTTTTTGTTCTGTTTTTCTGAAGGAACCCTGACTGTTAAAGAAAAACTCTTATCATCTTTGTATTCCTAGATACTAGATTAAGCCTGGCACATAGCAGGTTCTCAACAAATAATCAAAAATGAAAGAATAAGAGGTTTTCATAAGAAAGTAAAAAAAAAAAAGGTGATGGGTACTGGGTGATGTGGAAAAATCACATATATATAATAACAAGGGCAAGTGATTAGATTTTTTAGGGTATATGGAAATAGTTTTAATATGAAACATTTTAAAAATTCTTTTCCACAGTGTGTTGACATATACCCTGTGCAGGCAAAAAAAAAAAGGTATTTTTCTGTCCATATCTGGAAAAGATAGATGAAGTCTCTAAATGACCACTCAAGGTACCTTGAAAAAGAAGAAGGAATCACAGAAATCCCTACGGACTTAGACCTGTGGAATAATTCAGTGGTAACCTGTATGGAAAGCCAGGTTCCAATAGATAGTTTGGAATCTTGGCCTGGCTAAACACCTGGAAAGAATTGTGAAGTTTGCTAGTGATCCTGCCTGCATACATTGTGCTATATTTGCATAAAGTATATGAATCATTATTTCTGAAGAGAGAGAGTGAGAGAATTTACTTCTATTTACAGGATTCTAACTAATATACTGACAGGTACTGCTCTGGGGCAAAAATTAAGATTTTTAAAATAAGACTTTAATTTCACTTAATATAAATAGAACTTATTAATATTTAATATTTATTATGACTCGTGATTGAACCCAATCTTGTCGACAGTGTATTGCCCAAGTAACCAGGTAACTGAAGACTTTGAGCTCTTTATTTCTACCTCTGTGGTGAAAATCATTGTCTGTTTCAGATTTTTCACATACCTTACAGAGAAATTCTTCTGTTGATTGCTGAAGTCTTGCTGGTCCACAAACAACCACACTTGCTCAGCCAAGCAATGCATAATATTCACTTGGCTACTTTGGAAAACAAAAGACTGTCTCCTTTGGTTTTGTTTTATTTATGTATGTATGTATGTATGTATGTATGTATGTATGTATGGCTGTGTTGGGTCTTCGTTTCTGTGCGAGGGCTTTCTCTAGTTGCGGCAAGTGGGGACCACTCTTCATCGCCGTGCGCGGGCCTCTCACTATCGCGGCCTCTCTTGTTGCGGGGCACAGGCTCCAGACGCGCAGGCTCAGTAATTGTGGCTCACGGGCCCAGTTGCTCCGCGGCATGTGGGATCCTCCCAGACCAGGGCTCGAACCCGTGTCCCCTGCATTGGCAGGCAGATTCCCAACCACTCCGCCACCAGGGAAGCCCCTCTCCTTTGTTTTTGATCATGCTCCTTGTTAATGAACCAAATACAATTTTAGGAGGTAAGGAATTGTGCTGTTACATCAGCATCCTTTTAAAGCCACATCTATACAGAACTATGATTCTCCCCGAAAGAAATGTGCCATGTAAAGAAACTTAGGTTTTCTAGTTGCTTTTCTTTTAAAAGCTATCTTTTATCCTTTGAAAGAAAGCAAAAGAAAGAAAGAAAGAAAGTCTCTCTCCCTCTAGCTCTCTCTTTCTTACACACACACACACACACACACACACAGACACACACACACACACACACACCCCTTACCTCATTACACAAGGCTTTTTTTGTTTTTCATAAGTTTTCCTGATTTTATTTACATGAGAATATACATTGAGTTCAGTTCCAATAAGGTTGAAACAAGGTGTGCATAGAACATAAGATGGCAAATTTTGCAGTCATCTTTTCATTAATAGAATCCAATCCCCACACGTGTTGTCTTAGAAATAAAGCTGGTGTGACAGCGAAAGAAAAAACAACTCATTTCTTTTCAGCCTAATCGACTTAGGGAAAGCAATAATCCTTTGCTAATTTCTTCCATCAGAGCAAGCATATGTTGTAAAGAATCACATTTAGAACAGAAGTAAGCTACATTAAGTGCCAAGAAATAATGGAGGGAATGGTTTGCTTTCTGAGTATGTCAGATTTTCAAGGTTCAAAGAGAAGGTCTTTTTATAAGAGATATGTGAACTCTTTCTAAACAAAGGCCATGAATTCTTCAGGGATTCCAGCCTTGCTCTTTTCAGTTATTTCAGTGTGATACTGACATCTTCCCTCTGGACTGTGATGTTTCAAAGTTACAATCTAAGTCTAGGCAATTTGGATTGCAAAAAAAAAAAAAATTGTGTAAAAGTTTATTTGTTTAAATTGATAGAAGTATCTCACATTGCATCCCCTGGCTTCTCCTGCAAAGCAAACCATCCAAAAACATAATGCCTTTGTCTTACTCTGTTCAGGCTGCTCTCTCAAAACGTACCTTAGATTGCGTGGCTTAAACAAGAAACATTTCCTTTTCATAGGTCTGGAAGCTGGGAAGTCCAAGATCAAGGTGCCAGCAGATTTGGTGTTTGGTGAGAGCCTACTTCCTGGTTCGTAGATGGCCATCTTCTTGCTTCATCCTCACATAGTAGAAGGAGCAAGGAACTCTCTAGGGCCTCTTTTATAAGGGCACTGATCCCATTCATGAGGGCTCCACTCTCATGACCTCATCACCTCTCAGGGCCCCCATCTCCAGATATTCTCACATTAGAGATTAGGTTTCAACATATGAATTTCAGGGGAACACAGACACTCAGTCTATACTGATCTTAAAGCAAGAAACATTTACAGAGACCAGAGGCCAGCCAATTCTGGCTCATGGGCCAAATCTGACCAGTAGCCAGTTTTAGTACAAGTCAAGAGATAGGAATGGCTTTCCCATTTTTAAAGGATTATAAACAAACAAAGAAGAATATGAGACAGAGAAGACATATGGCTCACAAAGCCTGAATTATTCATTATCTGGCCCTTTCCAGAAAAACTGTGCCCACCTCTGATTTGGAGCATGATTTTTTTGGTCAGAAATTTGCACCGGTGTCAGCAGTGTGGTAATTTTGGTCTTTGCTAGGCTCTATCACACATCTGTGGTCAGCTGTCTGGTAGTTACGTTGCTCTGCTTCTGGGGGTTAGTGGCTGTGGACTGGGATGTTGGGAGTAACTTGGCCACATGTCTCTTATCATCCAAAAAGTAACCTGGACTTGTTCACGTGGTGGCTGGCAGAGCTCCAAGGAGTACAGAAGTACACTAGGCCTCTTGAGGCCTGCACTTGGAGCTGCCATAGTGTCACTTCCTTCACATTCTACAGGTCAAAGTGTTACTGAACCAAACTTGGGTCCCCTTGCCCTGGGGTGGGCAGGGCAGTAAAGCCAATCTACTGACACTGGGTGGTGGTGAAGGAAAGTGCAGCATTTACTGCAGGGCGCCAAGCAAGGAGTCCAGGCAGCTAGTGCTTTAAGAGTCCCGAACTCACGGAAGGCTTTCAGGGAAAGTTTTTTAAAGACAGGGTAAGGGATGGGGGTTTAGGGTGTGTGATCAGCTAGTGCACGTTCTTCTGATTGGTTGGTGGGGAGGTTATCAGGAGTCCGCATCATTGACCTTCTGGTTCCAACCCATCTGGGGTCTCTGTGCTTGTGGGCAGAATACAGTTCACTTCTTCCACCTGGTGGGGGTTTCAGTATCTGCAAAACAGCTCAAAGGACATGGCTCAGAATATTATCTATAGCCCTTGAGGAGGAACTAGAGGTGCTTGACTTTGTTTAATGGCTAAACTATTATTATTTTGTCTTGCTTGACTGTTTTCCTCACTTTCTGCATTTTCTCACTTCTCTGATTAAATTTACTCCATGGAACTTGGGGAAGGCCTAGGAGGCTAAAGTTCTTCTACAGACAAGAGGCAGGCAGAGGATATGGGGGTTCTGTTCTGGGAAGGCCCCATAGGGCACTGCTTGGTTACAAAAGTAAGTCACCAGACCAGAGAGAAGGGGGATGTGTAGCTGTTTTTGCAGACAACTACACACAGAAAGCAAGGGCTTCAAGAGCAGCAGACCATTACCTGAACTGTAGTGAGAAAGAAGAGAGGTCTCAGCTACCTATACTGCGGCCTCCACCCCAAGGCTCTCTTGCTTTCAGATTCACTCTTTATGCTGTCTCTATCTCTGCATCTCTTCGTCCTTTATGTCTGATGTGGTCTTCATGCCTGCTTCACTGCCTTCTGCAGTCCACTTTCTCTGCTTCTCTCTACATAGTTAGCAAACATGCCTATCCTAGCCTGGGCACCGAGAGATCATATAGTGCCTCTGGGGGGATTAGGAGGAGGTGTCCTTTTTTTCTGTTAAACACACTTGGCAAGTGAAATACAGGCTGGATTTCAGACAAGGTCGATGTACAGGGTAAAATCTGCAAACATTTTCAGGAGCCCAGGTCTCAGCCTGTTTCCATATCTCTGTGTCTGCTCACTTTGAGAATCACCTGGGACTGACTTGGGAGAGAATCTGATTGTGTCTTGTTTCAAGTAGCTCTTCCTGGTCCAATTATTTGGAGCCCATGGGGTGGCAAGTAGCATCCTGTGTCCCATACCTGGAAGAGGGTATCAGCACAAGCTCTGAGAAACAGGACCAGTCAGATTTTTAAAAGAGAGGAAAAGATTATAAAAGAATGGCTTGGACTTCTGAGAATATTTTGTGCTGGAAATTGGAAGAAGGCTGAGTTTTATATTTACTGAGAGATTGTAAATGACACAATAACACATTCTTGTCTCTGCTGTATACTCTGTATGTTATTATATCAAAATAACATATGCCATACTTAGTCTAGAATAAGCCTGATTAAAGAAAAAGGTATTGCTTCCATAACTTTCTCATCAGTGCACCAGAATATTGACGTAAATTTTAAAATAGAGTCCTCTCAATCCATGTATCATTACATCAATATCTGGAGGAATTTAACACCTGGGAAATTTAATAAAATAACACAAAGATGAGGTAAATGGTACTAGATACATGACTTTGCGATGAAAACTGTGTAAAATTTACTAGACAGCTTACTCAAGCATAATGGCACATAATTAAAATATTCTATAAGATCTGCTATGAATTTTCATCTAATGAAGACGTTTAATTAGTCCTGAGTAAGAAAACAGGCTAGTTAACTAATACTGTAAAGTTTCTTTATTTGTCCAAATTCTGCTAGTACTCTTCTGAATGATCCGTGCTCTATTTATCCTCTTCCTACTGGTGCTGAGAAATTAGTATGTGCTCTTATGCTGTCCTGTTCCTATGGTCACATACTACTATCTTCAGCTTCTAAATGCATTATTAAACCACAGTATGTAACTTTAAACCACAAGTATTTATTTAGGGAATCTTGTTTCTGCAAGACACCATGAATGACTTCTCATTCTATTTGCTCAGCACTTTCTGACTTGTAGGGTGAGGGGAAGGGGAGAATCTGCATCTGATCACCTCTTTAGCCAAAAAGATCAATAACTACTCCACACCAATTTCTATAGCTTTGCACCCCTATATCTTTGGTACCAAAAACTCAAGAGATCTTACTCTCATAGCATTCCATGTCCTGTGTTGCAAAGCCTGTGCCCATTTTCATTTTCCTGTGTCCTTTATAAGTTTTTCGAATTACTTAAAGGGTACACTGAAGGGTGAGGTTTTGGGCAAACTTTGGATCCCAGTTCCATGACTTGTATAGCTAGGTAAAGACACTCATGTGCTCTAAATCTCCATTAGCACATCTCATAAGGCTGTTGGGGAGATTAGAAAAGAATTTATATTAATCACCCTGTGTCTGGAACAATTTTAAATTACTGGAAAGTATTTCATTTCATATTTTTAAGTCTATGTGAGGGAAACTCTTATGCTTTCTCCCCTTAACATTTTCACAGAGGTTAACCAGAGACTCTGCTGCTAACAGATTTAATGTATGAGCATTTTGATTCTTTCCAGGGGATTAACCTCTCCTTAAATGCTGCATCTTCATGAATCAGCCACATATAAAAGAAACCCAACACATGTGACTCAACCATTTATTTTTTTCCCAGATTACAAAGCATCCAAAGGTAGGAGATCTAGGATTAGTGCCTTGGGTTCCACAATACTCCTTTTGCCCTTCTTTTCTGCCATCCTTGGCCCTTGGTCACAGAATGGCTGTGGAGCTTCTGGACATTGTGTCTGCATTCTAGCCTGGAAGAAGGGATGTCAACTGAACCTCTCACTGTATGTCTGCACAAAATAGCCTTCTTGCCTGTCCAGACCAATCACCTTCTGCTCAAGTCACATGGCAATGCCTATAAAGTTGTTATTTGTTGTCTTTTTTTTAAGGTGAGCATATACCCTTACCAAATAGCATTGAAATTCTCTTGGCAAGAGGGAAATGTAAAGTAGTTATTAGTAGATAACTAGCAGTTTTTGACATATATGCCTACAGATACTTCAGAGTCAGGTTCTCCAGAAATGAATATCCCCCCGATCTTCTGATGAAGTTGTAATTGTGATATTCTCCAAGTAGAATAATTCAGACTTTGGTAAATATAGTGATGAGTCAAGTTCTGCCCATGGCTTGAGTCATGAGGGAAAGATAGTGGTCGTATTCTCTATGTAAGGGATAGAGATAAAAACAATAGGAAGATTCCTACACTGTAAGTATAAAACTAGGAAGTATGGCAGGGCTACAAGACTAAGAACTAAAACATACCTACAAAGAAAACCATTTGAGGTGGTCTTACATTTTGGAGCATGTTTCCCCACTTGAATTGTGAGGAGGATCAGAGTAGTTTTACCATTTAAAGTGTCATTAAAATATTAAGTACTTTTGAAGTCTGGTATGATGATGGGGGGAATAAAGTCATGAGACAGTAAAAAGAACACTGGTCCATTACAAGATTTCTCCCCTGCCTGACTCTTGGGATGAATTAGCAGTTGTCTCTCAAAGGAACTGTTCATAGTAACTCTAAGAAGTGCCCGGTAGTGAAGCATGAGGTAATTCATATTCTCAGAGGAGGAAGTGATTATGAGGAACTTGCAGTGGGTGGGCTGCAGCTAGGTTGGCAGTTCGAGAGCTGAGACAAGCTCCATCTTTCCCAAGATATGCTAGAAGAAAAAGATGTTTCTTGATAAGATGGAAGCTGATGTTGGGATACAAGAGTGTAAGGAGCAAGGTCTTGGAAAGAGTCAAGAGCTGGCTATCAGATCCTGTACTGCCGTCCATAGGGATGTGACTTCATTTCTCCTGGTCACAGTTTCCACTTCTGCTAAATCAAGGCATTAACCCAGATCAACCCCAGATTCCTTACCTGAATATTTTTTTCTGGGATTCTAAAGTTTAATGTAGATCTGATTACCTTGGAAAGGATCCAGAATACTTGCAAGGTATGGAGTGAGCTGCAGATCACTTGTTCCAGTTTGCTCCCAGCATGGTTTTATATTGGTTTACCTGGCAGAAGGAGATAGCACTGCATCTTTGTGCACATGCGCTATGAGTGATGGTACCAAAAATGTCGTTATCAAGTACTTGCCCTTCTATTTCCTGATGGAGACACCATTTCATTCATTCTACAACTATTTGTCAGGAGATATTCTAGTCAGAACTGTGTAGACACAGTCTACCAGAGAAAGCTGTCTGAGAAATCAATAGCTATAGTATAAGTTATAGAAAAATTGCTACTAAAGTTTTATTAAAGTGCAGATGAAGGGCAATTATGTTTATCTGGGGAATTAAGACTTCATTAGGAAAGTGGCCTTTGAACTGAGTTTCAAAATATGTGTAGAGGTTTAATGGGTGCAGAAGGTAGATGCTGCATTCCAGGCTGAGAGAAGAATGATAGAAAAACATGGAGTTATGAATTAAGAGATTAAAACAGAACAGTGCAGTGCCAGATCCATAGTATTAACTTGGAAAAGACTTAGAGGTAACTGGTTTTGGTTTTTCTCTTCCCCCCTTCCTCCCTTCCTCCCTTCCTCCCTTCTTCCCTTCTTTCCTTCCTTTGTTATTCTTTTTAAGTGATAGGTAAGCTGACTCAAGAAAGGAGAAGGGATTTATCAAAGGTCACATTGTCATTACCAGCAGCTAGAAATTGTGCTGATTCTTCTGACTTCCAGCTGCCACTAAAAATGAGATCGAGTCAGAGCATGAAGCACCTTGAATTCTACAGCAAACAATTAGACTTGCTACTGTAAGCAATCAGAAGCCAAAGGAATAGCACAGCTTGGCTTGGGGTTTAAGAAGATAATTCCGGAACTAGTGTGAAGAATATGATTAGAGTTGAAAAGATTAGTAAGAAAATGATGGTAATTTTCTAGGAAGGATCTAAGGAATATCATTGAGACGGGAATGGGAGACGTTGTACACCAATACAATGAAGACAGTTGCCTAAGTGCTAACATGTCCCATGTATGGAATCTGAAAAAGTTTACTACAGTAATCCATTCTCTATAGGTCTAGTTATCTATGCAACTCTACAGTGGTGTAGTGGTGAGTATTTGTAAGATCCTAAGAGTGTAGAAAGTTGTACATGTTTCCTCTACAGTTTCCGTTTAGAATGTTAGAATGTTCCGGAGAGAATGTTAGCATACTGAGAGGGTGATCTTGTCAAATACCATTTCTTCTTGTTCTGTTGGTAGAACACTGGCTATGTAAGATGAACCTGGGACTGTTGTTTCTACTGAAACACATGATCATATATCCATCCCCAGCCTGTGTGCTAGATTGTTTAATATTCCCTACCTTCTCTCCCTGCTGTCAAGTATATCAACCTTCCTGATCCTCTTATCATCCCTATCAACCCAAACCTGTTTTAGTTTCTCCTAAGCTTCATCTCAGAAAGTAATATATGTACTAAGACAAAAAGAGGAACAATTGAATCATGTATCTGAAGAGTACTAGTGACTGTGCTAATTGCTCAGCTAAGTCCTACATCATTTTATCTCCCATCCAGCATGTTACCACAAGTAATTTTCCCGAACATGTTTTCTATCCTTCAGTAACAAGCCCAGTACTTCTAAGCTTCTGTTTTCTAATTTGGATGAGTGAACCTGGCTGAGGGGATGCATTGTCAAAGCTGATTTATATTGTTGTCCATCCAGACAGCTTAGCTCTGCAGCTGAAATTATCCTTACATGCCCATTGTTCAGAGTTCAGAAAAACACCGTCTGTTCTATTGTTCAGACATAGTCAGGATACAGATTTCCTGTGCTGTTGTGGTTCTTTTCCCTATACATCAAGCTCTCCTACAATAACGGATTACTGTGCTGCAGAGGTTTTTGGAAGCCTCACAGAAAAGGACAGGGCAGTTTTTACAAATGTGCAGCGATGAGCTGGAGGAAGAATAAATACCTGCCAGCCATTTTTATTTTCATAGGATACATTCAGGCACTAATGAGAGAAACCAGTTTATTTTTTCATTCTAGCATAAGCCATTAAAACTGTAGGTCTCCTTTCTCAGAGAAGACAAAAAGAGCAGCAAGTCAGACATGTACATAATGTGTGTTCAGTGATTATCTGTGTGAAGCCCTGAGTGATTGATCTAAAGGTAAAGAATAGGCTTTTCCTATATATACCTTTCCTGTATCAATCAGAACCCAGACAGGAAACAAAAACTGTACTCAAATTAGAATAATTTGAGAAAGATTTACTTATAAATGAATTGCCAAAGGTGAAAAAAAAAAAAAAAGGAGAGTGCACTGATCTTGGGAAGATTTGCTGCTATTACCACCCCAAGTCCTGAGTGAATGGAGTGATTATTGGAATCTAGACTAGAGAGCTATGCAGAGGAGTCTGCCTTGAGAGACAGAGTGACTTTTGTCATAGGACACAGCTAGCCCTAGCTGTGTCTCATGGAAGGAACCAGAGGAATATATAACTCCCTACTCACCTCTCTTCCTCACTTACGGGGGCCTCGCCATTGGCTAACACAACCAGGAACCAGAGAATGGAGAATCCCAATGTTGCAGCTATAATGGTTACAAATCTACCTCTAAAACAAAAGCTGGATGGAGTACAGAGAGGGTCAATATGAAGAGGCAAACGAAAGATGTGTAGTGAATTATCTGTTAATGTTTCCATTCCTTATTTTCTCCTTAAGATCACCTTCTCTAGCATTTCTGCTCCAGGTTCCACATTCTTGATCCTGGGTCTCTGAGTCAAGGATCTTGACTCCTTGGTCTGGGGAAGCTGCTGTGAGATGCTGTCTGTAATGTATGCTACTGTTTAGAAGACATCATAGCTTCTTTTTAAAATGGTATAGATCTTGCTGAGATATACCAAGTTTTCCCCTTACCGTCAGCTCTAATCTTGAAAAGTGAGTCGTTTAAAAGAGGCGGCAAGCACAGCAAAGGAAACCATAAACAAAACAAAAAGACAACCCTCAGAATGGGAGAAAATATTTGCAAACGAAGCAACTGATGAGGGGTTTATCTCCAAAATATACAAACAGCTCATGTAGCTCAATATCAGAAAAACAAAATGGGCAGAAGACCTAAATAGGCATTTCTCCAAAGAAGACATAGAGATGGCCAGCAAGCACATGAAAACAAGCTCAACATCACTAATTATTAGAGAAATGCAAATCAAAATTACAGTGAGGTATCACCTCATACCAGTCAGAATGGCCATCATCAAAAAAATCTACAAACAGTAAATGCTGGAGAGGGTGTAGAGAAAAAGGAACCCTCCTACACTGTTGGTGGGAATGTAAATTGTTGCAGTCACTATGGAAAACAGTATGGAGGTTCCTCAAAAAACTAAAAATAGAACTGCCATATGACCCAGCAATCCCACTCCTGGGCATATACCTGGAGAAAACCATAATTCAAAAAGATACATGCACCTAGTGTTCGTTGCAGCTCTATTTACAATAGCCAGGACATGGAAGCAACCTAAATGTCCATCAACAGAGGAATAGATAAAGAAGATGTGGCACATGTATACAATGGAATATTACTCACCCATAAAAATGAACAAAATAGTGCCATTTGCAGAGACGTGGATAGACCTAGAGACTGTCATACAGAGTGAAGTAAGTCAGAAAGAGAAAAACAATTATCATATAATATCACGTACATGTGGAATCTAGAAAAATGGTACAGGTGAACTTATTTGCAAAGTAGAAATAGAGACACAGATGTAGAGAACAAACTTATGGATACCAAGGGGGGAAGAGGGGGTGGGATGAACTGGGAGATTGGGATTGACATATATACACTACTATGTATAAAATAGATAACTAATGAGGACCTACTGTATAGCACAGGGAACTTGACTCAGTGGTGACCTAAATGGGAAGGAAATCTAAAAAAGAGGGGATATATGTATATGTATAACTGATTCACTTTGCTGTATCACAGAAACTAACACAACATTGTAAAGCAACTATACTCCAATAAAAAATTAAAAAAAAAAAAAGGCAGCAAGGGTCGGAACAGTGGCAACTAGGTTGTTTAGAGTTACAATAACAGCTGCTGGACTGGAATGATTTATCTTTAGTCTCAGCATTACTCAGAGACTTCATATTACACTGGAGTTAAACTCTCCATTGAATGGTTTTGGATGAACTTAGCAACAGTTCTGCAACTCATACCTTTAGGTATAAGGGCAGCCTTAGGAGTGCTCTGGCCTAACCTCTGCTGAAAGAGAGGAAGGACTCTTCTTCTCCAAGTGAATTCAGCTTCTCCTAAGATCATCTTCTTACTACTATACTAGCCTCATAATGGGGGCTTAAAATCCCATCTTTTTCTACAAATGATTGCTAGCACTGCATATACAGCTTGTCATACATTTGGAAGACCTTCCCTTGATTAATGACTTGATAAACTCCCTAGACCTAAAGATGAGGATCTCATTTTCCTTGCTGGTTTTGGTTAACAGCTTAAGTCACTTTTGCTTTTAGCAATGCCTGTATTTCTGAAGCATGATCTTGTGTTTCCCCATTGTGTACAGAAAGGTGAGGCTAAAATTCAAGGTGAACATTTTGTTAGCCTTAATTTAAGCACTTCAAAAAACATCAAATATGAACATCCACCAGGAGATGCAGAATCTACTGTAAGAATAATCTTTCTCTTTCCATTTTATGATATAAATCAAACTGAAGAAATTCATGGACTTTTCCCTTTTGCAGTTGGCTTGCAAGAGTTTCTTCGTAAAATGCATTTCAGAAAAAAATTCACTGAAACCATTTTTTGAACTTTTTTCTTCCCACATTCGTTCAGACGAACAAGAAACAATCACAGCAATGAATTAATTACTCTAATAACATCTCTCATAATCACATTCTTTCAAGAACAAGGGTCTTTTTCCTTCTCATATTGAAGAACAGCCAATCAGATTACAGAGATAATTGTTCTAAAAGCTCCTTGCTCTCCCTTTTAATATAATTATTTTAAATACCTAGGGAGAAAAACTAAGACACAATCAGAGGAGGAATTAATTACTCTATTAACTTGGCTTTTACTCAGTTTCATTTCTTCACAGTTCTGGAAGGGGCCTTCTGAGGTCATCGTTCCATGTATCCCACCTGTCAAGAATGCTTCTAAACCGTACAGACAGATGGGTACCCTCCTAATGGTTTTGCTCCACCATTTAGGTTTCATTTTTTTTCTTTCTCTCTCTTTCATTATTCCTTGTTCTGTGCATTGTGGGCTGTTACTACCCAGAAGAATAAAAATGCATACAGTTTTTCAATTTTCATTCTTCTCCAGTTTCTTCCAGTTTCTTAAAGATAATACATTATGTCAAAAGCATACTTCGTTAAATCTAGAACTTATTTTTGGGATAGTAGCGTATCTTCAAAAACCTGTTTCCATTTTGAAGATGTGAGCTGAAATACTGCAGGCTGTATAATGATAGCCCTCAGGAAACACTCCAGGGAGTAGAGAAAGGATAAAGAGACATGTTGGGAATACTGTATCATTCCTACTGCTGGCCGTAAATTACATTTTGAACCGTGACATTTATTGTTGAGATTTTCTTTAGTTCCCTGCATGTTTATCACCTTCTAAACATTCCCTTTAAACATTTGAAGGAGAATAAAAATAAACTGTTGTTCAAAATAAAAGTGATGGGTTTCTTTTTTTAACCTATTGCAGTAATAGTCTTTGAAGCAAATTGTGGAATAAGCAAAAGAGTCTTCTTTTGGAGATATTTTGGGAAAAACTCCTCTAAACCTTGTCCTGTAAAATGAATGACCATTGCAACTTCCCTGATATCCATTTTCTCAGACTTTCTCCTATTCAATATTCAAGAGTCCAGAGTTTGAATTAAAAACTGAATAGATGTAAGTTGCAACCTTGGGTCAACATCTACGGCCATAATAATTCTGATTTTTGAGGAGTTTTGAGGCAGAGACCAAGTAATGATTCTCTATCCAGGGACACCGTGTAGTCAGGAGCTTCTGTGGAACTAAATTCTAAGGTTTACATATTTCACATGTCAATCTAGATTCATGTTCAAAGACGTGTAATAATCTCAGGTATTGCCCTCTACCTACCTTTTGCCTTTGCTTGTGACTCTTCTGAAGGGTTAATTAGCAATACTACAGTATCTTCAGCACTGGCTTTTATTATGTTCACTTCTCCATCTGAGAAATTGCAAAGGGAAACAGACTGGAGTTATGTCTGTCTATTGGTTTCAGTTGATTTGTTAGCAAACCTGCTCCCGAGATAATGAAAAGAGCTACATCAGCTTTTGCTATGAACACACACCTCAACACATAGTGGCTTAAAACAACTATTTTCTTTAGCTCAGTTATGTGGGGTGCCCTTTTAAGAAGGGGAGAGGACAAACAGATATACACACAGAGAATAAGGCCACGTCAAGATGGATGGAGAGATTGCGGTGATGCAGCTACATGCCAACGTAAGTCGAAGATTTCTGGGAGACACCAGAAGTTAGGGGGAAAGCATAGAATAGATTTTTCTTTATAACTCTCAGAAGGAACCGATCCTGTTGACACTGTGATTTCAGACTTCTAGTCTCCAGGAGTGTGAAAGAATAAATGTGTCTTGTTTCAAGCTACCAAATTGTGGCACTTTGTTATGGCAGCCCCAGGAAACTAATACACAGTAGTTTCAGGGTTCCAAAGAAGAGAAAAAGACAGTAAGCCCCATGTTCAAGCGATTTTCAAGACTTTGTCTGAATCACATTTGCTAATGTCCCATAGGCAAAAG
This sequence comes from Balaenoptera acutorostrata, assembly GCF_949987535.1. Classification (NCBI taxonomy): domain Eukaryota; kingdom Metazoa; phylum Chordata; class Mammalia; order Artiodactyla; family Balaenopteridae; genus Balaenoptera; species Balaenoptera acutorostrata. The sequence goes on along the minus strand of NC_080073.1, from coordinate 50,826,696 downwards.
AAAGTCATGTGGTTAACCAGAGTCAAGGAATAAAAAATAATCTCTAGCTATTGATGGGAGGAGCTATAAGTTGCATTGCAAAGAGGCATGGACACATATGAGGAAAACATCTGGCTGGTTTTATCATTCCACCTCTGTACCCTTGAGACGTGGCCCCTACCCTGTGATCTGTGGGTAGCACAATCTAGCATATGGCTCAAGTATGCCCCCAAGGTGCATGTTCTTTTAAAAATGCTATGAAGGATATTATTAGATTAACTGATAAAAAGGTCACTTAGATGGACTATTTTTTTCTTTTTTTATTGAAGTATGGTTGATTTACAATGTTGTATTACTTTCAGGTATACAACACAATGCTTTGATATTCTTATAGACTATACTCAAAGTTATTAAAAAGTATTGGCTGTATTCTCTGTGCTGTACATTATATCCTTGTATCTTATTTATGTTATACCTCATAGTTTGTACCTCTTAATCCCCTTCCCCAATCTGTCCACTTCCCACAACCCTCTCCCCATTTGTAACCACCAGTTTGTTCTGTGTATCTTTGAGCCTGTTTCTGTTTTGTTAAATTCATTCCTTTGCTTTATTTTTTAGATTCCACATATAAGTGAAAACATACAGTATTTGTCTTTCTCTGTCTGCCTTCACTAAGCATAATACCCTCCGGGTCCATCCATGTTGTCACACATGGTGAAATTTCACTCTATTTTTTGACTGAGTAATACTCCATTTCATATACAAAAAATATATATATTTATCCATTCCTCTGTTGACGGACACTTAGGCTGCTTCCATATCTTGGCTCTTGTAAATAGGGCTGCTGTGAACATTGGGGTGCGTGTATCTTTTCGAATTAGTGTTTCCATTTTCTTTGGCTATATACCCAGGAGTGGAATTGCTAAATCATATGGTAGTTCTATTTTTACATTTCTGAGGAACCTCCGTACTGTTCTCCATAGTGGCTGCACCAACTTACGTGCTCAGCAACAGTGCACAAGGGTTCCGTTTCTCCACACCCTCAACAACATTTATCATTTGTTGTGTTTTTGGTGATGGCCATTCTGACAAGTGTAAGGTGGTAGCTCATTGTGGTTTTGATTTACATTTCCCTGATGATTAGTGACGTTGACCATCTAGGCAATTGTATTCACAGACCAGAAATATAGTCTTTTGGTAATGAACTGCAATTTAGGTTCCAAATGGACATTTTGACTGAACAATTACAACCGAATTCTCATAGTTACCCTCTGAACATCTATAGATTAGACCAGGGAGTTCCCTAAGGTCATATTTCTGTTTCTTTGTTTGATTTTTTTATCTTCTTCTTACATAACTGTATCAGTTTCATGGAAAGGCATAAGTAACGGGTAACAGAGCATCTTTGTTACTGCCGATTTCTTTTGGCACATTGGGACATTACGAAAATATTCCCTACAGTTTCTTAAATATGCTTGTTCAGATGATGGATTCCTCACTAAGTTTAAATTTCCAAGGACTTTGTTCTTTTGAAAATGCTATAAAGGATATTGTTAAACCAACTGATAAAATTGTTCTATGGGTGATAGTTTAGAAAAAAGTACTATGTCAGTATACATTGATGAATTTATCAACTCTGTTGGTGGTATGCAAGAAAATATTTCCATTCTTGGGAAATACTCATTGAAGTATTAGAGATAAAGGTGCCATGCTGTATACAGCTTATTTTCAGATGGCTCAGAAAAAAAAAAGATAGGTAAACATAACACATATAGGGTATGTGGTAAAATATTAACAGTAGGTGAATAGAAGTAAAACACAGGCAGATGTTCTTTTTACTATTTTTGCTGTTTATTTTTGCAACATTTTGAACTTTAAAATTATTTCAAAATGTCAAATTTAACATTAAAAATATTTTGTTTTTTCACAAAATCAAATGGCAACCAAGTCTCATCAACTCTAATTTCATCTTGTTTCCTCTCTAACGTTGCACAGTTGTCGGTTTTTTTGTTTTTGTTTTTTCCTGGGAAGGAGGTGACATTGATCAGGTCAGCTCCACTTCGGAAAGACCAAGTTCTTATGATTTTTTACTCATGCAGAGGGTCTAGGTAGGCAGGCAATCTGTCTGTCAGGCTGCACCAGATATCCCAGCTATTATGCTGATCTACTACGTGATGCCCACGCTCTCTCAAAGGCAGGCTGTTGGGGGAGAAAAGCAGGTAAGTGAAATGTCAAGGAGAGCGGCAGTAAAGGCTGCAAATTGTATCCTAGTCCGCTTTGTAAACAGGAAGATGGATAGAAAGAAGAAGCATTATGTTCAATGGCCGTCACTGAACATGAAAATTACTTTTTTCTGTATTAGTAAATGGTATTAGGTATATTCATACCTCCCTTTTATTACAGCCAACACAGTCATGTGATCGCAAACCCAATGATAAAAAAGAAAAATAGTTCGTGTCTTAAATATCTTTTATTCAGTCACCAGTTTGTCAAGAAGGCTCAACCTGGTGGGGTTTAAAGGTGAAAGAACTTTATTTTTTTCCATCACTGCTTTGTTGAATTTCACACTGCGATCCATTAATGATATCATGTGAATTCCACAGCTTTCCATTCACTGGCAGTTATTAAAATGCGGACCGTGTTAAAGCTTTAAAAACCAAACCCATTCACTGGCAGTTATTAAAATTTGGTCCATTTTAAAGCTTCAAAGTCAAACTCAATTTAAAATGCATTTCCTCCCCTTGCTCTACATAGTCCCCCATCCCCCTGCCCCAGTCGCTTCTGCCAGTGCAAGACTGAGCAGAGATGCTGACCAGGGAGTGAGAGAGGAAGACGATTTCTGACTCTGAGACCCATACGCCTCTTCTAGCCCAGCTCATCCGGAGAGCTGCAGCTGGAAAGGGGCAGGCATAAGTGAAATGTCTCCTTAATTAACAAAACAAGATTTTAACGTTCTCGTATGGACCACTCCTGTTGCTTTTGCCGATGCTGGCCGACCTCTGTTGTCCTCCAAATGGCAGACCTGTAAATCCTGCCTGTCTCGTGGGATGCATGTTTAAGTTATTACACTGTGGGGTTTCTCCATTTTACCTTTCCCTGATCCTGAGTTAGGATATCTAAATGGACCAGGGGACTCCAGCTGAGCTACCATTTGACTTATGGGAAACTCACATACTCCTCCCACACTGCCCACTGCCCATGTGCCAGCTCACTCTAATTCTCTTCCTGTTATCTCCACATAGACCCAAGCAGGTATCCAACCAAACACTGGAAAGCCAATCCCCTCCCCATCTTGCAGCTACCCCTAATCACTTGGAGTCACCTTTCATTTTATTTCAGAAGGAAGAGCTGCCTTATTTTTCTCTACCCAGAAACCCTGAAAGACTTCAAATCTAAATCAAATATAACATGGTTTTATATTCACTATGGATTTCAGATACGATAATATTTTTCTTCCATATTCTAGTCCAAAAGTGCCCTGAAAGTTGCTCATGGGGAGCCTAGAATGCCACCATCATTAGGCTATAATAAGGCACCGCATCCCCACCTCCATTCCCGCCAGGGTGATGTTGGATTCAGGGTAAGTGGGGAGCCTGAACTTCCATCCGTGCTGGGCAGTGATGATCCCCGCTAACCATCCCACCCCTTCCACTTCTCCATGCCCCACTTCCACGTCAGTGGAGACTTCTGTCCCCAATGGGTGGTAATGGGTATTGAGTTGCTTCTTCCCTTCCCCCGTGGCTTGACGTCAGAGGAGTTCTAGTGGAGAGTTAGGGTCTAACAACCTCTGTGCAGTAATTGGAACACTCACCCCATGATGTCACCTCCAGCTACCGCCTGGGAACCCAGAACTCGTAACCTTACTGGGCAGAAGTAAGAAGCTTGTTTCCCTGGATATCAACAGAGACTGCATGGGGAAACTGGACTTCCACCAGCAGCTGGCAGTAATGAGGTGGCAGTGCTTTTTTTCCCAGTGGAGCAGTGTCAGAGGAGTCCTGCTTAAACGAAAGATTTACGTAAGATTCAGGCAGTACCTCAAATTTCCAGGTTTAAATTCAGAACAGTTACCTGTTATACCAAGAACTATGAAAACAATTTGACTGTGAAAAAAAGATTAGCAGACACCAACAGAAAGGTGATACCCATATTAGGATTCTCTGACAAGGATTTTTTTTAGAGGACTTTATGTTTTAGAGCACCCTTTGATTTACAGAAAAATTGAATCTATAGGGAATACTAATATACACCACACCCAGTTTCCCCTATTATTACCATTAGTATGGTGCATTTGCCACAATAAATGAACCATTACTGTTAAATTATTATTAACTAAAGTCCATATTTTAATCTGATGTTCTTATTCTTTACCTAATGTCTTTGTCTTTTCTAGTATCCTTTCTAGAATACCTCGTTACATTTGGGTTTTGTGTCTGTTTGGGCACCTCTTCACTGTGAGAGTTTTTCAGATTTACTTTGATGACCTTGACAGTTTTAAGGAATTCTGGACAAGTATTTTGTAGGATGCCCCTCTATTGGAATCTGTCTCATGTTTTTCTCAGACATACACCGATGCTATGTTTTTGAGAGAAAGAACGCAGAGGTCGTGTCATTTTCATCATGTCATCACAAGAATACCTACTACTTACATGATTTATGGCTGTTGGCTTTGACCTTGATCATTTGGCTGAGATGTGTTTAGTATCTCTATTGTAAGGTTACCCTTTATTACGCCATTCCCATACTCTCGTCTTTGGGGAAAATTCTGTGTGCAAAACTCAGACATAAAGAGTGGAGACTTATGGTTGCCTGCTTGAGGACAGGGTATCCACATAAGTTATTTTGAATTCATCTGCAAGTAAGATTTGTCTCATCAGTTTATCTATTCAATCATTTATTTATATCAAAATGAATATTGATTTTATTTTTACTTTGGATTATAATCCAGTACTACTTTATTTTATTGCTTGAATCGTTGGAGCTTCGGCCATTGGAATCTCTTGCAGTGGCTTGTGTGCCCATTCCTTTTAGGCTCTCCCAGGTGGCAAAGCAAAGAAATATATGTGTTTAGACTAACCTGTGTATATACAAATATTAATAAATATTTATATACTTAACAATTTATAACTATATTAAACTAAACATAAGCTCTTACTGATGTCTTTAAACCATTAACATATGAATCATTCTAGCTTCTCTTTTTCTCACATGAGAATTACTATTCTAATGATAAGAAACCTGGCTACCACTCTCCACCATCCATTTAGTTAATTGTTCATTTTTGTATACATGTATAGTGGTTTCTGGAACTAGAGAATAGTATGTTTAGCGAAATAAGTCAGACAAAGACAAATACTGTATGATATCACTTACATGTGGAATCTAAAAAATAATACAAATGAATATATATAACAAAACAGAAACAGACTCACAGATATAAGAAATGAAGCTGGTGGTTACCAGTGGGGAGAGCACAGCGGAGAGGGGCACACTAAGAGTATGAGATCAAGAGATACAAAGTAATATGTATAAAATAGATAAGCAACAAGGATATATTGTATAGCACAGGGAATTATAGTCATTATCTTATAATAACTTTTAATAGAGTATAAACTGTAAAATACTGAGTCACTCTGCTGGGTACCTAAAACTAATATAACATTGTAAGTCAACTATACTTCAATTTTTAAAAAGACAAGAAAAGGAAATAAAATGTATATAGATCAGAAAGGAAGAAATAAAAGTTTCTGTGTTTGCAGATAACATGATAATCGTCATAGAATTCCCAAAAATCTCCAAAAAAACTTTTAGAACTAATAATTTAGTTCAGCAAAGAAACAGAATACAAGACCAACATATAAAACTCAACTGTATTTCTGTGTATTAGCAGTGAATATGTAGAAACAGAAATTAAAAATACAGTATCATTTATTATAGCTCAAATAATGAAATCCTTAAGTGTAAATCTAACAAAAAAACGTACAGGACTTGAATTTTGAAAATTAGCCCTATATTACTAGACATACAATTTTATTTAGTTGTTTATGCATCTGTCTTTCCTACACTACAGTACTTTAGCAGAACTCATGTTTAAACATCTTTGTATGTCAGTATTCAACATTCTTATTCTTTAAATGTTGCAAATGTTTTACAAAGAGATCAATAAGTAGATGAAATAGTGACAAGCACGCACTTGGAGGTTTAGAATGAACTTAGTTTGATAGTTGAACACGTTTTAATTATGAAAGAAGCTAGTTCAGACCGTGGAAGCCAACACCGTCTCATGAGTGCTGTGTCATTGTGAAGGTTAGACGTCATCGTGATTAGAATCTTATAATTGCCTCATAGCTTTCTCCATGATACTTCCACATTTGCTACTAAACATGCTTGAACTTTAGCTATGCACAAAAAAAAAAAAAAAAAAAAGAGAGACCTATGTAAGAAGATAAGAAAAAAATAGTTTGGATGTGTAGGAAGCCGGTGGGAGGGAAGGAAGTTGCTCCGATACAGAGATGTGTCTACTGACTCATTACTTGCCTTTTTCCTAAAGAACTACCTGATCATCCTAAGAACAAAGAGCAGTTAGCTAATTAGTGTCTTTGAAATCCCTCAAAGAAAGTATCCTGATAACTGTGACCTTTGTTTTACTTCACGTTCTTGATCTCTCCCTCTGCTGCGACTTCGATTTTTGCTTTGTTTTAGGACAATTTATATAATGGCACCCTCTAAATTATATGATCCTTAAAGGCAAGAGTGTGGCGTTATACAGCTTTATGTCCTTCGAGGGCTCAGCACAGCCACAAGGCCTTGCTCATAGTAAGTCCCCAAAAATATTCGAGGAAAGAGAGAGCAACTGTTGTCTGTGTGCAAAGCACTGTGTTACATCCTGGGAACACACCAGTGAACAAAACAGTCATTTAAGTGTAGATGGCGCATATCTAAATAATCATATATGCAAATATAAACTTATAAACTACTATAACTAATATTAAAGGGGGTGATTGATTAATATAACATGAATGAGGTGGGAGTTAGAGAAAGGCATCTCTGAATAAGTGATATTTAAGTTGAAATCTGGGCTGAGAAGTTCTCCAGGTAGAAAGCGAAGCAAAATGCATTCTAGCAAGAAGGAAAAATTTTATAGAAGGTAGGCAGTGGCTTGAAAAACTGAAATAAGTTAAAATTGGGAGTTTCTCTCCCTCCCTCTCTTTCTTTCTCCCTCCACCCCACCCCCACCCCCACCCCAATAATCCATTCCTTTTCCTCCTTGTAAAAAGTTAGCAGATGGGGGGCTTCCCTGGTGGTGCAGTGGTTAAGAATCCGCCTGCCAATGCAGGGGACACGGGTTTGAGCCCTGGTCTGGGAAGATCCCAGATACCGTGGAGCAGTTAAGCCCATGAGCCACAACTACTGAAGCCCATGCGCCTAGAGCCCGTGGTCACAACAAGAGAAGCCACTGCAATGAGAAGCCCATGCGCCGCAATGAAGAGCAAACCCCATTCGTCACAACTAGAGAAAGCCCACACGCAGCAACAAAGACCCAACGCAGCCAAAAATTAAAAAAAAAAAAAAAAAAGAAGTTAGCAGATGCCCATCCCCCCAAAGAAATAAACTAGGTCAATAGGAAGCCATTCCTTCTTGGTTACATCTGAGATCTACAGCAGCTGGGAACTTCTATCCACAGTGAGAATCACAGACATGTACCCCCCTGATTGTCTGAAGAAATATTTCTTTCTGTTGAAAAAAAAAGGCTTATTAGTCCAAAAAGATTGGGAGACTTAAATAGCCAGGTGACTTTGATGTAAAAACTATTGAAGTGTCCTCTTTATTCTAATGGTATTTTTGTCTTCGGTAGGTGATTGCTAACTTTTACTGCCCTAAGCTACAGCCTAAATACCATTTCATGTCATTTTGAGAGTTTCATTTTTCTCATTTGACAGTTTTAAATCAAGTGTATTAAAACATTTTTTAGATGTGTTCAAAGCAGAGATAGAGTAAACGAATACGCCACATCAAATTTCAGGAGAGTAAAATGAGTATGTAAAAAGATTTACTATGACTGAACTTTATGTGATTTAAAATTAGTTATTGATGAGTATGCAGTATATTGCAATGTTTCCACATTCATGATATTATCGAAACTGTTTCACTTTCAAATGACATTTTAAAGGCTTTATCATTAAGAAAAATAAAAGTCTGTTGAAACACTAATCAGCCTTGATATATACTATAATGACCATACCTGCTATTATTCTTAGCCACCGATGTTCCAAATAATTTGAAAGCATAGAGAAGACAGTTTTGTCACAGTAGAGTTTGGGCCAAGAAGAATAAACCCAAGGCTAAAAAATTAGCGTGTTCTAGAGAATTGTGATTAGTGTTAATTTGTCCATTTTCCTTTTTGTTTTCTTTTTCAACTTGGGAAATTATCTAGACCAGTCTTTTGTGTTTGTTTTTCTAGTAATTGTCAAACAAGGCCCATTGCTTGGTATCCTCATAGAAATAGCAGCCTCTGTTAACTGTCGTTCCTTTAATTATGGTTTACTGGGATGAGTATGAAAGAATAGAGATAAAAATTGGAGTGGGATACACTAGCAGAAGTGTTTGTGTATATTAGCCTGAGAAAATATGTCCATTCGAAATCATTCTATACACATTCCAAAACCCTTTGGGAAGTTATATAAGATGAAACACTAATCTGCATTTGACACTGAATTTTAATAAATAATGGATTTCAGTATATTTAGGTTTGGAATAATTTAAAGATCCCTCACTCACACAGCAAGAATATGGTAAATAGATGAGAGTGCTTTGGAAATAATAAGTATAACTGTTTGGACCTCAATATTTAACTAATTTCTACTTTTACCTTACTTATATACCTGTACCTCTAATACACTGGGGAATTCCTCTCTCCTTTTACAGCTAAAAGAAAAGGAAGTAGAGATAAGTCAGATAAATAATTTCACCCAGAAAATTCCTGGTCCCACCATGAGCATTCAGTATTTGAATAAAGGACATGGAAAGGACAACTGGGCCCATACTTGAAAATATACCATTTCTCATGGAAGAATAGGAAAATAGCTACCATTATAATCAGTACTATTCAACACTCAGAGTGTGAACAAATCAGTCATATATTTTGAATTTTTGTTTCACTTTTTCTTCTTCAAAATTTTAGGCTATGAGTTATGTTAAAAAGATAATTGGATGTAAATAATATAATTCTGAACCATGCCTGAAAAATTTCATGACTCTGAGACACTGGGTAAATTATTCATGCTTTTTAGGTCTAGGTTTTCTCAACAATTAAAACCTTGAATATTAAACAGTTAAAACAATTAAAAGTTGAATATTGTGACTTCAAAATAATATACTTCAGTAAAGTTGCAGGATATGAAATTAATATACAGAAATGTGTTGCATTTCTATAAATACACTGAAAAAGAACTGTCTGAAAGAGAAATTAAGAAAATACTCCTATTTACAATTGCATTAAAAAGAATAAAATACCTAGGAATAAATCTAAGGAAGTAAAAGACCTGTATTTGGAAAACTATAAGACACTGATAAAAGAAATTGAAGACAACACAAACAGATGGAAAGATACACTGTGTTCATGGATTAGAAGAATACTGTTAAATATTACTCAAGGCTCTACGGCCCAAGGCAATCTACAGATTCAACACAACCCCTATCAAAATAGCAATGATATTTTTCACAGGAACTAGAAAAAGTAATTCTAAAATTTTCAAAAGATTATCAATAGCCAAAAGAGTCTTGAGAAAAAACAAAGCTGGAGCTATCAGGTGCCCTGATTTCAAACTATACTACAAAGCTACAGTCATCAAAACAGAATGGTACTGGCACAAAAACAGACACATAAAGCAATGGAACAGAACAGAGAGCCCAGAAGTGAACACACACTTATATGGTCAACTAATCTATGACAAAGGAGGCAAGAATATACAAGTGGGGAAAAGACAACCTCTTACAGAGTATTACTCGGCCATAAAAAAAGAATTAAATCTTGCTATTTTCGACAACATGGATGGACCTAAAGGCTATTATGCTAAGTGAAATAAGTCAGACAGAGAAGGAAAAATACCACATGATTTCACTTATATATGGAATCTAAAAAAAATGAAACAAATGAACAAACATAACAAAACAGAAACAGTCATAGATACAGACAACAAATAGGTTGTTGCCAGAGGGAGGGCAGTGGAGGGATGAGTGAAAGAGGTGAGGGAAATTGAGAGGTGACAGTCATTTCATGATGCATGTAAGTCATTCGTTATGCTGTGCACATCTTAAACTTAGTGCTGCATGTCAGTTATATCTCAATAAAACTGGAAGAAAGAAATGTTGTATTCTTCCCTCCTCTAATGTCTTTCAAAAATTTATCTTTGTCTTTGGTAGCTGCAGTTTCATTATGATGGGTTTAGTTATGATTTTCCTTTTATTGCATCTTATTTGGGATTCGTTGGCCTTGTGAAATCTTTCTTCTGGTGTTTTCATCTGCTTTGGAAAATTCTTTGCCTTTTCTCTTAAAATACTGCTTTAATCACAATTTGTTTCTTTTTTCTTACTAGGAATCCATTTGGAGTTATTCTCAGCTGTCTATCATGATTGTCCTTTACTCACTTTTTCTTGCTCTCCCTGCATATTATCCTATTAACTTTCTTTTTTTATCATATAACAACTTTGTTGAAATATAATTTATATGCCTTACAGTTTGCTAATTTAAAGTCTGTAATTCAGTGGCTTTTAGTATATTTACAGAGTTTTGCAAACTTTACCACAATCAATTTTAGAAACTTTTCATCAACCCCCTCCCCATAAAAGAAACTCTGTAGCCACTGATAATCACTCCTCATTTTCCTTCAGCCTTCCCTCTTGTTGGCTTATTGATGCTTGTAAAGTATTCTATTCTTTTGTTTTAATTTTATTTTACTCTTTTTGTAATGGAATGTTGGTGCAAGTAACTTAACCTGCTATATTATCAGAAAAAATAGTTATATTATATCCTTTAATCTTTCCTCCTCTCTAGTCTTTTAAAAGTAGATTCCTTAAAAATTTATATTGAAATAAATATCGCGACTACCGAACTGGTATTCCATGTCTTCTAACCCTTTTATAATTACATATCTCATATTTTCATTTATTTCTGTTTTTCTTTTTAGGAAAATATCTAAGTTCAGTTTTTCAATTTGCTAATTTATTCTTTAGCTAAGCATATCTTCTATACTTTAAATAGCTTCTTTATATTTAATGCTATATATATTAAAATATCTAATATTTAACTTTCATATCCTACTGTAAAAAAATTTGGATAATGCAATATTATTAACAATCCCCATACATATTCAAAAGTTCTTTTCTCCTTGTCACCTCAGTGCTGTGGTCTTAGCTGTAAATACTTTATTTCATTAAGTTTGTTATCTCTTCCTTTCCCGGAATAACTCTCCTTGAATGGTTGTTGATTCACTATGTGCTTTGGATTGTCAGTCAGTGCCAACAATTGCTGCTCATACAGTCAGCCTTTGGGGAGCAGTAGGTTTTGCTGCTGATCTGTTTCCCATGGTTCTGGAAAAGGGAAGGTTATGCTGATATGTGGGAATCCTTGACAGATCTTATTTGCGTACATGCACACCCAGCTTACCAAACATTGGGACACTGACACAAATGCTCCCATTTATTGATCATTCTGATCAATAAATTGATGTCTTTCATTGAAGACATCTCAACTCTACTGTCAGTGCCCACGAGGCAAGAAGGAGAATATGCAGGGGATAGTTCACCTCTAGGGGAACCCAAGCAAATGACCTCTGTGTCCCCTCCTACTCCTACTACCTACATCTTTAAGTAGGAGGCAAACAGTTATATGTATTAATCAATGAACTCGTATCTTCTTTCCATCTTTTAGGAATTTTGCACAATTTCTGAAACACAGAGAAGTCTACGTTTTGCTTTCCAGCAAAAATGGTAATCAATTAATTTATTTTAATAGCTTTTGGGAAATAAGAATAAAATATAGCATGAGTCTGGCCCAATATCTTTAAATCAATATGTAGCACATTGAAATTAGTATAGGATTAATTAATGTATATAAAGCATGGCTTTGCAAATCAGTGAGTTAAGGGTAAATTATTCAGTAAATCATGTTGGTACAATCATTTAACTGTTTGAGAAATTGGAAAAAATTGTCAGATCATCATGTTTAAGAGATTCCTTTCATCATAAAACAAACAGGAAAAAAATGATCTGACAATGTAAAAATTGAATATTTGATACATCAAAAATACCATAGATAACTGCAGAACAGTTAGAACTTATGTTTTCATGTTGGAAATGCTTAATAAACAAATGAGTACACTGAGAGATGCAAATATCATCATATTTGAGAATAATTATTAATTTCAGAAAACGCAGTTGAATATGGTGATATTATATAGTGGTGTCAGCTTGATAAAATAGTTGAAATACTTATGATAATTAAGTGACAGGTCTAATGATACTAAAATTTAAAAAATTAATTTCCTGTATATGAGTCATTTTAAACATATCATCAAATGAAAGAGTCCCTTTGACCTAACATCAAAAATATAAGTCATCCAGTAAAAATATTAAAAAGAAATATGCAGGACCCATATAAAAAATAACTTTAATATATTTGAGAGAAAGAAAAGAAACAATGGAAAAGTTAAAACATACTTTATTTTAGACAAAGAAGACTGTTATAAACATGTCTGGTTTTTTTCTAAAATAAAAACATCTATAATATTATTGCATCTACAATATAACAAGAATTATGATAACCATAAGATGAGAGGAGATATTGAGGGAAGAGACTGAAAAACACTACTAAAGATTATCCAAAAGGATATAAAATCCTATAAAATATGAGTAATGGAAGAAATCTAGTTGTATGACATTTAAAAGTTGGTATTAAACACAATTAAAGCAGAGTAATGAATTGAACTAGAGAGTCTAATAATAAATACTTGGAAACTTAAAATATATACTTCAAAATCACTATGGTATAGAAATCTGTCCAATTAATAATTTTGGGACAAGAAGCTAGCACTTTAGAGGAAAATTATGAAGCGGGATACTTTGTCTAAAATCAGGTACAGATGGCTCCAAAATTTTAATTAAATAAATACGAAATAAGCAGTAATCATTGAATAATTACTTAATCTTCAATATTATACAAGCTTCACCCCTTTGAGCATGGTAGGAAACCTAGAAGATATAAGAGTATATAGCTCCATCGAAATATACATGATAAAATCATCTTCCCAGCAAAAGTAACATCATAAGCAAAATCAAATACAAATTGAAAAAAAAATTCAAACACATATAATAGACATTGAGCAATGTCTTAATATCCAATAATCCTTACAAATATAAAATTAGTCTGAATTTACCAATATAACATTTGAGGAAATTGTATTTTAGACAGTTCATAGGGCCAATAGCAATAGCACTTATAAGAAAAATTAGTCAACTTTATTAAAACTCCAAAAATTGAACATTATGTTCCACACGACCTCCACTCACTGTGAGGAGCACATTACAAGCATCACCTTTTCCAACACGTGCACTAGTACTACGAAGTAGGGAACCCTTGGTATCCTGATTTCCACATGCAAACACTTAGGCTCAGAAGAGAAAAATATTTCTCAAATGTTGCACAGCTACTTGGATTAAGTAGCAGCTGTTTTAAATTTATATGCACACATATATACACATTTATATGTTATGTTCTGTTTTATATATATATATATAAATAAATATATGTATCTGTATATATAAGCTGTTTATAGATGTAACCATCTGAAATTCTATAGTCCCTTAAAAGCCAGAAGCAATGGGAAGCTTCTAAGTTTTTTGAGTAGATGAGTGACAGGGTTAAAGTGTGTGTGTGTGTGTGTGTGTGTGTGTGATGGTTAAAATGGTGGGAGAACACAATAAGGATTTGATGTATTACAAACTGTAGGTGAGGAGAAATGCTCGGAGCTAGGCATATACCCTGTAGTACTATAATAAAATTTGGAAAAGGAAGAGAGAGAAAGTCTGAAAGGGGTTTCACAGCATGAGAACAGACTTGGTAATTTATTATTCTCATATTAAAGGAATCAGAAGAGTGAGGGAGAAATCAACACTATTCATACCTGGAGTAAAGTTTTCTGAAAAGCTTTCTGGACTGTTCCTGAGTTTCTCCTTCAATAAGTGGTGATACTGAAGCCAGAGAACCACTTCCTTCCAAAGACATACATTTAGGCAAGAGCAAGAAACAGGTAGGAACTCTTGCCATGATTCTTTTCGTCTTTACACGATTCTAATATTTTTCTGCAAGAATTACAATGATTAGAGCAATGTAAAACAAAATGAGAGCTTCATTGAATTAGCAGTTTAAACTTGTGCTATATTAGCATCATGTTGAATTATTACTCATCCTTGCTATTATAACATTTAACAGGGAATTACACTGTCATGTCAGACTAGTGTGAAAAAAAAACCCAAAACCTAATGGGGCATGATGTAAAAGCTATTATAAAAGATATTCACTATTAGGAGTACGTGCAGTCTTTCCAATATTATTACTATTTTGGATTTTCCCATAGGTATCTTCACCAAGATACCTATGGGGGGTCTGAGGAATTGAGAATGGAGAACAGAATTTGAGTGGCTAAGTACTGTCTTGAATAGGATTTCAGTGGAAAAACTAAATTATTTTTTGTCATCCTTCTTTGGAACATTTCAAGATACGTTTTGAAATTTGGGGCTTCTGTACTGAATTTTTTTTCATTTTCTCATTTTAATGCAATATATTGGGATTCTAGTGGCAGGTTTGCTGATGGATTGTTCTTAAAGTCCTTGGATGTCCCTAAATGTTTTGTATATTCTTAATCTAAATAAGGAGTTTATAATGAGCCACCTGGGCTCAGTGAGCTGGTGATGTGGAACTTAGTTTGGATCTGCAGCAAATGGTCCCTGTGTTGTTTTCATCTATGTACAGCAGGAATCAATTAATGTAATGGCATTGGATATCTGCTGATGCTGGAAAAAAAAATGCTGTGGGCTCTTTCCAGGTGTCTAAAGATAAAGATGGCCAATGTTTGGTTTCTCTGGTGATCATTTAGTTTAGTGATCTGTATGAATGAGAAAACTTAAATATTTGATTGAAATTTTTTTAAAGTCTTACTATTCAAAGATTCAACTTTCTCATTATATCCTTAATATTATCTCCTTTGTTCTCTTTCACATAGCACTGAAAAACCACCATTCCCATTTTTGTGAATTCCTTTCTTGTGTTCCTCATCTGAGCTCCCCATTCGTATAGTCCTTAGACATCTGGTGACACTTCAGTCCATTTGTTCTCACTGTGGTTGATGTGACTCTCTCCCTGAGATAGATTCAGTTTTGTTTTTTTTTTAATTTTTAAGTTTTTCATTGAAGTATAGTTAATTTTAAATGTGTTAGTTTCAGGTGTACAGCAAAGTGATTCAGTTATACATATATGTGTATATCTATTCTTTTTCAGATTCCTTTCCCTTATAGCTTATTACAGAGTATTGAGTATAGTTCCCTGTGCTATACAGTACGTCCTTATTGGTTATCTGTCTTATATACATTAGTGTGTATATGTTAATCCCAAATTCCTAATTTATCCCTCCCTTCCCTTTCCCCTTTGGTAACCATAAGTTTGTTTTCTATATCTGTGGGTCTATTTCTGTTTTGTAAATAAGTTCATTTGTATCTTTTTCAGATTCCATATATAAGTGATATCATATGATATTTGCCTTTGTCTGGCTTACTTCACTTAGTATGATAATCTCTAGGTCCATCCATGTTGCTGCAAATGGCATTATTTTATTCTTTTTCATGGCTGAGTAATATTCCATTGAATATATATGTACCACATCTCCTTTATCCATTCATCTGTTGATGGACATGTAGGTTGCTTCCATGTCTTGGCTATTGTAAATAGTGCTGCAGTGAACACTGGGGTGCATATAAGATTCAGCTTTAATGGTGCCAGTTGATGTGATTTGGGGGCAGGCTCCTTAGGAGAAAGAATAGAAAATTGTGAATAAAATATTAAATATGAAATTAAGCCTTTATTTAAATGAGAAAATGTATCATGGCAAATATATGCTTTAAAAGTGGACAACACAAACATTATAAATGCAAAGTAGTATTGTTATTAATTAACTGTCTGTTATACCTCTATAATGCTTTTCCATGCATTTTTGGCTGTATATTGATTCCTTAAAATGCCTCTTCATATAGGAATTTTTTGTGCTGTCTTCTGTAAAGAGACTAGAAAGATAATTCAGTACTTTCTCTAGTATGGTTGCTTAAAATCTATTGTTATTAGTAGTAACAATATAGTAGATGTAGAAGTTTAGGGAATTTTCCTTCTGCTTTACAGCTCATTACAGATAATACAATGTTTTCTAAGTGATCTCAAAAAACTTTATCAAACTTCTTTTATACATATGTTGCAAGATTACTGAGCATTTCAAGTTTTCTCATGCAATGGCTTAAATATGTTTTGAAATAACTACATACATAACCAATTTGTTGCCAATGTCCTCTATTCAGTGGCACATGAAAATTTTATGTTATTTGCATTGATGTCAATATTTGCATCAGATCAGCAAGAAATTTAATTTTTTTCAATGTCTTCTCATGTTTCATGCCTCTTCATTAGGGAGAATTCTCAAACAATTTGAGAGTCTATTCATTACTTCCATTTTAAAGGGAGATTTTCCTCTTAATGAACTGCTACTTTTATGTGATCTAATCATTGGGGGGTCACGTTTGCTTCTCTATATAAAAAATATTTATAATTTCATTGCTTTGGTGCCTTCACTTTATAATCCATTTTATCTGAATCTTCTCTTTTGTTTATTAATTAAACATGAGAAAAGAAGCTACCATTCATAAGTCCAGATCAGAGTCTGTAATTTCTCAGGTTTTTTTAATTGGAATGTTCATTATCTTTCCATATTGCAGTTAAAATAGTGTAATTCCAAATAAGCTTCTTCTGAAATGAATCCCTGCGATGGCCAGTGCTACTGCAACAATATCCTACACGTGGCAAAGTGTGAAAATAGTGATCTAAACCAATTCAAGTAAAATACCTTAATATAGAAACTTTTACAAAAGCCTGTGAACACACATGTGACCATATTTCTAGGGCTCCTACCAGAGCCTTAAAAGGGATTTATGCAAGCAGGGGGTCTGCAAGCATGAGTTCTTTTTTTTTTTTTCCTTCTTAAGAAAATGTTGTTTTTTATTGTTTAATAACATTATATAAGTTTTCTATGTACAATATTATATTTCAACTTCTGTGTACACTTCAGTGTGCTCACCACCAAAGTTTAGTTTCCAGCAATCACCATTGAGTTGACCCCCTTTACCATCTTGCCCTCCCCTCACCCCATTCCCTTTGGTAACCACTACTCTGTTTTCTGTATCTGTGTTTTTGTTTTTTAGATTCCATGTATGAGTGAAATCACACAGTATTTTTCTTTCTCCATCTGACTTATTTCACTTAGCATAATACCCTCAAGGTCCATCCATGTTGTTTCAAATGGCAAGATTTTATCATTTTTTAATGGCTTTTTTCATCTTCTTTATCCATTTATCTGTCAGTGGGCACTTAGGTTGTTTCCATAGCTTTGCTATTGCAGATAATGCTGTGATGAACGTAGGGGGTGCATATATCTTTTCAGATGAGTGCTTTTATATTCTTCAAATATGTACCCAGAAGTGGAATAGCTGGATCATATGGTAGTTCTGTTTTCAATTTTTTGAGAAAATCCATACTGTTTTCCACAGGGGAGGCATGAGTTCTTTACTGTCATCATAAATCATCTGCCTCTGGTTCCTCCCCTTTCATGTGATATGACCTTTTAGTCTGAAATAGAAAAGTTAGAAGTTAGTTGGGCTTGGAGAAATTTAAGAAAACTCATTTATCTTGTCAGAAATGCATCAAAAAGTATATGTGCAACCGACAGATATATAAGTGAATGTGTCATTAGGTAAGAGCATGAATTTCTGAGAGTAAGTTGGCAAAGGATTGAATAAACACAAGTGTAAAAATATGAGAATGTAAAAGAGAATAAGAGTTTGTGTGCATGCACTCAGAATACTTTGTGAAGGTCTTAGGACATGATTGGGAAATTTTGAGAATAAGTCTGGGTGTGCCTGAGAGTGGGAATGCGTAAAAATTTGAATGAGTAAGGGTATGAATGTGCAAACGACGCTGAGTGTGGCAGGCAGAATGTTGCTTAGGAATACGTTGTGATCAAGTAAAACATTGGTGAGTAAAATAAAGCAACAAATAAACCCAAGTCTCCCATTACTGAATTGATTTCAGATCCTCTGCCTATCACCGTGACAACCTACAATACATTAAAAAAGCAGCCAGGATATTATCAGGAAAGATGGGAAGTACAGCCACCAATGCAGACATTTCCTCCCATTTTAATGTATATTTCATCAGATTTTACACCTTCTTTTTTCCAAGATCTTTACTTTTCATTTTACTTATTATCCGTGAAAATTTGATTTTTTTAGATCTTAGTATAGTGACTCTTGATACTTTGTCTCTAAGGATATTTAACATGAAGAGCAAATGAATTCCAAAATTATGTAACTCTTACATATCAACCAGAAAAAAGTTACAGGTAAGATATTCCAAGATAAAATGGAATATTTGTTATCACTGGATACGTTATGATAGAAGGCTGTGGGAAGCCCTGGAAGACAAAAGTTGCAAATACTAAGTAAATCACCGTGATTTTGGTCTCTCTATTTCTGAAGAATTCTTATTGAAGTTCTCAGAATCAGTTTCTGCTGCATAAAACAGAAATTAAAGTAGATGGACATTTATTTCACTGTAACATAAAATAAGTTCAGATGTAAGCAGTACTGGGGTGGTTTAGAAACTTTATGTCAGGGACCCAGGCTCCTCCAGTTCCTCTTTGCCATCCTTAGGTCATTTATGGCAGATGGAAGATGGCACAAATTCTTCGCCCTTCTCCCATTGGGAGGTGAGGTCTGTGTCCCCACTCCTTGAATCTGAGCAGAATATGTGACTACTTTGAATAATAGAATATGGCAGAAGTGACACTGTGACAATTTCTAGGCCATGCCTCAAGGTACTGTCAGTTTCTACTTCCTCCTTCTTGAAACATTTGCTCTTAGAGCCCTGAGCTGTCATGTAACAAATCCAACTACCCTATTGCAGAGATCCTCCAGACAGGCTCTGAGACTACATGGAGAAGGAGAGGGGTCCAGCTGGGTTCAGCCTTTCAGCCACTCTTATCAAAATGCCAGATGTGAGAATAGGTTGCCATGGTTCTTGCAGACCAGGCCTGCTGCTCAGCTGAATTTCAGTGAGAGACCTCAGGTGATCCTCTGTGGAACCGAAGAATCATCCACGGAATTAGAATATATAATCTAAATGTTTGTCTTTTAAGCTGCTAAGTTTTAGGGTATTTTATTTTATAACATACCAGTAGACTACAGTTTTATCTTATGATGCAAGATGAGCTGAAGCCATCATATCGTGTTGCAGGAAACCATTCAGGAGAAAGGAGAAAAGGACAAAAAAGTACACGGCCCCTACCTTTAGGAAGACTTTCCGGAATAACATTCCTTTTTAAAAATAGCTGGCCAAAACTTGGTCACATGGCCACATTTGGCTGCAAGAAGGACTTGGTAAAGTAGTCTTATGGATGAGCGTATTGCCAGGCTAAACAGATTTGGTTATTTTACCAAGGAAGGAGAGGGATGGATGTCAGGTTAGGCAACTAGAGTATCTACTACGTTCCCTCAACTCTCTGTTGGACATAATATTTTTTTCTCATTAAAATTTTTTAAAAGATTTTATTTTATTTTTTATTTTTTATTTTTTTATTTTTTGCATTTTTTAAAAATTTATTTATTTTTGGCTCTGTTGGGTCTTCGTTTCTGTGCGAGGGCTTTCTCTAGTTGCGGCAAGCGGGGGCCACTCTTCATCGCGGTGCGCGGGCCTCTCACTATCGCGGCCTCTCTCATTGCGGAGCACAGGCTCCAGACACACAGGCTCAGTAATTATGGCTCACGGGCCCAGTCGCTCCGCGGCATGTGAGATCTTCCCAGACCAGGGCTCGAACCCGTGTCCCCTGCATTGGCAGGCAGACTCTCAACCACTGCGCCACCAGGGAAGCCCCAAAGATTTTATTTTTTAGAGCAGATTTAGTCCACAGAAAATTGAGACTTTCCATATAGTCGTGCCCCCACACGTGCATAGCCTCTGCCATTAGGAACATTCCCTACCAGGGTGGTACCTTTGTTACAGTAGATGAACCTACAAGGACGCATCATAATCACCCAAAGTCCATAGTTTATGTTATGGTTTACTTTTTTTTTTTTTAAAGGGTCATTTATCTTTTTGCGTGTTGCATTTTTAAAGTTTTTTTTTTTAATTAATTAATTTATTTTTGGCTGCGTTGGGTCTTCGTTGCTGCATGCGGGCTTTCTCTAGTTGCGGAGAGCTGGGGCTGCTCTTCTTTGCCGGGCGCGGGCTTCTCATCGTGGTGGCTTCTCATGTTAACGGAGCACGGGCTCCAGGCACGTGGGCTTCAGTAGTTGTGGCATGTGGGCTCTAGAGCGCAGGCTCAGTAGTTGTGGCATATGGGCTTAGTTGCTCCATGGCATGTGGGACCTTCCTGGACCAGGGCTGAAACCCGTGTCTCCTTCATTGGCAGGCGGATTCTTAACCACTGCACCACCAGGGAAGTCGCTGTGGTTCACTCTTGGTATTGTGCATTTGATGGGTTTGGACAAATGTATAATGACCTGTATGTGTCAGTATGGTATCATACAGACAGTTTACACCGCTCTGAAATCCTCTGTGCTCTACCTGTTCTTCCCCTACCCTGACAGCAATCCCTGGCAACCACTTTTGGAAAACTTTGGAGATCTTTTTACTGTCTCCATAGTTTTTCCTTTTCCATAATGTCACATAATTGAAATCATATAGTAAGTGGCCTTTTCACCTTAGCTTCTTTCACCTAATAATATGCATTTCAGGTTTCTTTGTATCTTTTGGTGGCTTAATAGTCATTCCTTTTCAATGCTAAATAATATTTCATTGTATAAATGTACCACAGTTTATTTATTAATTCACCTACTGAAAGGTTACTTCCAAGTTTTGGTAATTGTGAATAAAATTGTTACAAACATCCATATGCAGGTTTTTTTTGGTACATAAGTTTTCAACTACTTTGGGTAAAATATCAAGGAATACAATTGCTGGATTATATGATAAGAGTAGGTTTAGTTTTGTAAGAAAACACCAAACTGTCTTTCAAAGTGACTGTCCATTCTGCATTCCTCCCAGCAATGCATTCCTGTTGCTTCATATCACATCAGCATTTAGTGTTGTCATTGTTTTAGATTTTGGCCATTCTAATTGGTATGTAGTGGTAGCTAATTGTTTTAACTTGCCTTTCCATGATGACCTATGATGTGGAGCATCTTTTGATATGCTTATTTGACATCTGTGTATCTTAGTTTTTAAGGGTTGTTTGTTTTCTTAATGTTCAGTTGTAAAAATTCTTTGAATATATATGTGGATATATTAAGATGTGTCTTGGCAAATACTTTCTTCCTGTCTATGGTGGTATTCTCATTCTATTGATATTGTCTTTCACAGAAGAGAATTTTTTTTTATTTTAATGAATTCTAGCTTATCAATTATTTCTGTAATGAATCATGCCTTTAGTGTTTGTTGTATCTAAAGAGGCATCACCCTATACAAGGTCATCTAGTTTATCCTCTATGTTATCATTTAGTTTTATAGTTTTCATTTTACATTTAGGTCTAAGATCCATTTTGAGTTAGTTTTTATGAAAGGTGTAAGATATATGTCTAGATTACTTTTTTCTGCATGTGGCTGTCCAGTTGTTTCAGCACCATTTGTTGAAAAGTTTATCTTTATCTTTGCTCCACTGTAATGCCTTGTTCCTTTGTCAAAGATCTGCTGACTGTATTTATGGAGGTCTGTTTGGGGGCATTAAATTCTATTCCATTGAGCTGTTTGTCTGTTTACCAATACCACACTGTCTTGATCACTGTACTTTATAGTAAATCTTGAAATCTGGTAGTGTCAGTCATCCAACTTTGTTCTTCTCCTTCAATATTATGTTGGCTATTCTGGGTCTTTTGCCTTACCTATAAACTTGAGAATCAGTTTGCCGATTACCACAAAATAACTTGCTGGGATTTTTATTGGGATAGCATTGAATCTATAGATCATTTTGGGAAGAACTGACATCTTGACAAAATTAGATCTTCTTATTCATGAGCCTGAAATATCTCTTCATTTAGTTATTCTTTAATTTCATTCATCACAGTTTTGTAGTTTTCCTCATATAGATCTTGTACACATTTTGTTAGATTTATTCGTAAGTATTTCATTTGGGGGATGCTAATGTAGATAGTATTGTGCTTTTAATTTCAACTTCCACTTGTTCATTTCTGGTATAAAGTGAAGTGATTGATTTTTGTATGTTAACCTTGTATCCTGCAACCTTGTTATAATCACTTATTAGTTCTAGGGGTTTTTTTTGGTCAATTCTTTTGGATTCTATAAAAGGTGATCATGTCATGTCATCTGTGAATAAAGACAGTTTTATTTATTCCTTTCCAATCTGTATACCTTTTATTCCCATTTCTTGTCTTACTGCATTAGCTAGAACTTCTAGTACAGTGCTGAAAAGGAATAATGAGAGGGGACATTCTTGCCCTGTATCTGATTTTAGTGAAAAAATACAGAGTTTCTCACTATTAAGTATTATGCTGTCTGTAGGTTTTTTGTATATTGTCTTTATTAAGTTGAGGAAATTCATCTTGATTCCTAGTTTACTGAGAGTTTTTAATCATTAATGGGTGTTGGTTTTGGTCAAATACTGTTTCTACATCTATTGATGTAATTATGTGATTTTTCTTTTTGGCTTGTCGATGTGATGGATTACAATAATTGATTTTTGACTGTTGAATTGGCCTTTCATACCTGGGATAAACCACACTTGGTGTGGTGTATAATTATTTTTGTACATTCTTGGATTCAATTTAATAATATTTTGTTAAGGATTTTTTTATGTATCTTTATGAGAGATATTGGTCTATAGTTTTCTTGTTATATCTTTGCCTGATTTTGGTATTAGGGTAATGCTGGCATCACAGAGTAAATTAGAATGTATTCCCTCTGCCTCTATCCTCTGAAAGAGTATAATTTTTTCCTTAAATGTTTAGCAAAATTCACCGGTAAACTCAAATGGGCCTGGTGCTTCCTCTTTTGGATGGTTATTAATTATTGATTCAATTTCTGTAATAGATAAAGGCTTATTCAGATTTTATAGTTTTTCTTGTGTGAGTTTTGGCAGCTTGTGTCTTTCAAGGAATTGTTCCCTTTCATCCAGGTTATCAAATATGTGGACATAGAGTTGTTCATATTCCTTTATTATCCTTCTAATGTCCATGGGGTCTGTAGTGATGTTCCCCCTTTCATTTCTGATATTAGTAATATGTTGTTCTCTCTGTTTTTTCTTGGTTAGCCTAATCAAGTTTTTGAACATTTAATATATTCTCAAATTCTCATTTGATAAAAATTTTAAGATAATAAGCAATAAATCTATATAACTGTTTGATGCTTGATAACAAATTACCAAAACCTAGTGGAATAAAAACAATACCCATTTATTAGGTCACAGTCCTGTAGACTAGAATCCAGGTGGGCTTGACTGGACCCTCTGCACAGGGTTTAACAGGGCTGAAATTAAGGTTTCATCTGGGTTGGTCTCTTACCAGAATGATTTGGTGAATAATTTATTTCCATGTTCTCACTCAGATTGTTGGCTGAATTCAGTTCTTTGTGGTTGTAGGACTGAGGTTCTTGTTTCTCAGCTGGGGGATTCTCTCAGTAATTTAGGCCATCTGTATTCCATCTCACACAGCTTCTCCATCTTTAAACTAGAAACAGTGAGTCGAGTCCTTCTTACACCTTGAATCTCTGACATCTTCTGCCTTCAGCCAGAAAAAGCTTTGTGCCTTAAAGGATTTTATATGTTTATGAGAAATTCAGAGCTTAGTAGGGAAACAGACAAGGAAATAATTGAAACTAATGTTATTAGGGTTGATTTGGTAATGGACAGCCCAGGGACTATCTTGAAAAACAGAAGTAGTATCTCTGACCTTACCAAAAGGTGAGGGAAACATTTCCATGAAAGGTGATAGCATGAGAAGTCTTGAAAGAGCAGTGTAAGTCATCAGGTAAAGGGGTGGAAGGGAAGAGCGTTTCGAGCAGCGTTTCTCTTACCTGCAATAGGATACAAAAGTTTGTTGTTTAGAGTTTAAAGGGAGGGAGCAAATACAGCCAACTGTTACCCTCCTTGCAGTTACTGGAGTTGAATTTGCACCCAAACGATAAGATTATCACACTGAGTACATTGGAAACATTTGTGGATAGCAGTAAGAGAGCTCTGTACTTGCTTTCTGACTCTAGACCTATCTTTTATTTCTTAAAAGTGGCTGCTATATTACATTTTAATTTTTTTTCAATTAAATGGTTGATCATGTACTCCAATTACAAAAGGAAATTGAAGGAGAATGTTATTAAATAGAAATGGCACATTAGTTACCTATAATGAAAAAACTCAGTAGACTGAATAATGGGACTTCAACAGGCTTAGACAACAATAGGTAGATGTGGCCAGAGTCTTGAATTGCTGCACATAAAAAACTTTTCTGTGGGTCGGTTTAGAAAATATTTTTTTTCCCCTGGCTGCACCTGAAGAGTTCTAAGTTTGTCCTCCCTTTGACTTTGAATCTCTGTGTGTAGTGGTTTTCAGAAATTAGCTTTTATGTGATCAAACCACTCGTTTTTGATTCTGGGTTCAAAGCTTTTGTAATTATGTTCAGAGCACTGTAAAAAAAAAAAAAGTATAAATGCATCTTTAATGTATGGAGATTGGGAGAGCAGCAGCCAAGTGAAACTCTGCAGCACAGGAGAGAGTACAGGAGGTTGGTGGAGCTGCTGAAAAGAACAGAAATTAGATCCTGTCAAAAAGGGGTGAAAGATTCAGACTCATCCTAAGAACTGCCAGAGAGGAATGTAATAATATATCCCTTTATTTATGGAGGCAGAATATTAGCCACTTACAAGAATGTAGACAATTTGAAACCGGTAATACCTACCGCCTGTATTCCCACCTACCAACTTATGAGAAATCCTATTATTGGGTATTTTAAAGATCCTATTGCATACACAGTATTTGCTGGGTATTAGTAGAAAGGCATAGCAGTTCATATTATATTTATGAATATCCCTGACTGAAAAGGAAAAGGCAGGTACAAAGTAATATAGGTTAGATTATGAGAGTATTTTAAACCTCCAAAAAAAAAAAAAAGAAGCAGAATTTAAAGCTCTTCTAATTAATATGGTGTGAAAATCAACGTGGGTCTTGGAGAAGAGATTTTGAAACAACTGTGTTTCACATTTGATGTATTTTTTAGATTTCTAAAAAATGTACCTTTTTGCAATAAGCTCCTTGGCATATGCTCATTACCAAGGAAAATAAAACAGTTATATGACTAATTAGACTTCACCTTCTCAGTTCGGGAAAGGCCTGACAACCCCGCCCCTTGTTATCATAAACTAATGATGCCTCCCCACATTACATGAAACAATCAGTGGTGAGGTTCATTACAGCTGCATCATCTTGTTCCATAAATGTCAAGAGATTAAAGGTGAAAGCTTTAGCTTCACATTTTTTGTAGATGGATTTTTAAAAGTTCAATGTGGTCAGATTATTTTAAGATGACAGTGACAGTTTCTTCCTGATACCAAAATGTCTAGTAGAAAAGTCTAGAAACCTATTCAAAAAATTCTGTTTGTTCTTGTTTATATTCATGTCAAATACTCTGTTTCATTGATTTTTTTTTTTTTTTTTTTACTGTGATCATCTACTGACAGGCTAAGCAAATGTTCTGAGTTGTGCAGACAAAAAGACAATTTTTGTGTTTCTCAAACGGTTTATGGTGAATGAACTTTGTGTACAACACAGTACTGTAATACCCCAAGCACACCCATCCCCTCTCTCTCCCTCTCTCTCTCTCTCTCTCTCACACACACACACACACATACACACAAGTAGCACAATTCTTTTAAGATGTTTAGAGTTTTCAGAAAGTCTGCTGGGAGCCGACTTGTTTGGTTTAGCTCAGTTCAGCATCTCTGAAGTTTCAAGGCAATCCCTCTGTGTGTAACTTCTTGTAGAAATATTGTTCCCTGAAACAAACTATGGGGAAAGCTGTTTTAGATTATGCTTACAGAATATTTGTGGTTCATCCAACTATCCATGGAAATTATTCATGTGTCATTGGAATAGATTTTTATAATAATGATTTGAAAAGTGTGTAATAACTTTCTCACCAATTTAAGGCATTTTCTGGTATTGAAACTCCTCTCCTATTCTAGTCCCCTAATGGTTTTCTGAGAGTCAATAGGAAGTTAGAGATGATAGTGAGGCTGGATGAGTTTGGGGTTCTAGAAATTTTTCCTCTTCTAAAAATATAAGGGAGTCGAACTGAACTATTTCTAAGATCGTTTGGAACTTGAAACTTGATGTCTTAGTGACCTAACTCTGTGACTGACAGATTAATGACGAAGAAAAGTCACACTTTCTATGTGCGTTACTTCCTTCCTTATTATTTCAGTATCCAACTAGCTCAAAAAAATACCATAGATTAAAGAAGACGGAACACATAAAACTACTGGACAAAACAACCACAACAGGAGAACATTTGTTGATTATTTTACTTAAGCTTTACAATACCCCTTATTGTGGCTAGTTACTAATAATTCCCATATTACAGATGAGACTGAATCTCAGGAACTTTATGTAAGCTGCTCTATAGCTTACACCTAGAAATGGAACAATTGGGATATAAATCCAGGTCAGGGGAATTTCAGTTTCATTTCTTTTTCCTGTTATTATGCTGATATTAGCATAGAAACAACAAATTTTAAGTTGAATGAGAGGAAGGAAATGGAAGACAATGACATTTTGAAAGAATGAAAAATGCTAAAGAGAACCTGCATGTAGGCACTCACACTGCTGACCCCTCAGGTAAGACCATGGTAAATAGAAAACCATTTAACTTAGGGTATATTTTCAGAAAGTCAAAATTATGTTTAAAATATTGAGCTGAGCATCTAATTTGTATGCCAACAACCAAATTATAAGAGCATATTTTTAATTTTCATTTT
This sequence comes from Balaenoptera acutorostrata, assembly GCF_949987535.1. NCBI lineage: Eukaryota > Metazoa > Chordata > Mammalia > Artiodactyla > Balaenopteridae > Balaenoptera > Balaenoptera acutorostrata. Next base: position 50,799,377 of record NC_080073.1, on the reverse strand, counting down.
TCATATTTTCACGTGTTATAAAAACTATCTTAATATTTGGGAAACTACACATGTCATAGGAGAAGAAAAAAAACGGTGCCATGGCTTTTATTGAATTCTGGAGAAGTATGGACTGTTAATGCGACACGAAGACCACTTCGAAGGTGAGAGGGTTGTTGAGCTGCAGAAATTTAACGTATGATGACGTGAAAACAGTTTTACCAAAAAAAAAAAACCAACTTGTTTTTAGGCCTTTAGATAGTCTTTTTTCAACATTTTTTTTTTTTTAAAGAGCACGTTTTTTTGTTATTTTTTTTAAATTTATTTATTTATTTTTATTTATGGCTGTGTTGGGTCTTCGTTTCTCTGCGAGGGCTTTCTCTAGTTGTGGCAAGCGGGGGCCACTCTTCATCGCGGTGCGCGGGCTTCTCACTATTGTGGCCTCTTGTTGCGGAGCACAGGCTCCAGACGCGCAGGCTCAGTCATTGTGGCTCACGGGCCCAGTTGCTCGGCGGCATGTGGGATCTTCCCAGACCAGGGCCCGAACCCCTGTCCCCTGCATTGGCAGGCAGACCCCCAACCACTGCGCCACCAGGGAAGCCCTCAACATTTTAATTCAAAGATATAAATGCCGCCTTACTGTAGAAGACACAGCATTTTTTAGCATTTCTTTAAAGACATTACCTATAAATTTCCTCTGAATAAGAAGGCTTTTAAATTTCGATCAGTAATAGTGCAACTTTTCAGAGCAAAAAAAAAAGAGCTCTTATTTCAGGAATGATGAGGAACTAGAGAACAAAAAACATTTTTCACTGAGATGTTATTTGTGTCGCTAAGGAAGACATAAAGGTCATGGTGGAGTGTGATTAAAGGGTTAAAATAAACGAGAAGAATTTTTTTTAAAACCCAGAGGGAGAAGAAAGCCACAAGAAAATAGGTCCACTAATTAATGAGGAAGGGCATGAAATTAATGATGACTCTAAAACGGTTGAGTTATTGAACTCATTTTTTAAAATCTGCCTTTAACAAGAGAAATGAAGCAAAGAAATATAGACAATTAGGGAGTAATGAAGACATTGCAAAAATTGCTCTAACCAACATGAAGATAAGGGAATTCCTTACTTGGCAGTCGTTGGAAGATCCATATCACCCTGAGTTATTTAGGGGATTGACCAGCATATTTACTGAGCCATGCATATTTATTCTTAGAAAATGAAAGAATGTTAGCATATTGGAGAATATGGAGAAAACAGACTCTTGAGGGTATTAGAAACTTCTGCCCAGGAAGGTAACCATCAGTAAAGTGTAGCATTGAATACCCCCGAAAAATATTAAGAATGGGAAACTGGCAGAGTGCCTTCAATATGAATAAAGCAGGCCATATGAATTCATAGTTGTGCCATCACACACCCACAAAAGAAATTGGAAGGCAAATAGCAAAAGCCAAACATTTGGACATTAGGTTCATTTCTAATTTGATGAGTCACCCATTTGTGCATGAAAAATTAATCACTCAACGTTATTAAATCATGGTTTTGGAAATCGGTTAAAGTTCATCATGAGTGATGAAACTATGTGGGAGATTATATAAATGACTAATGGGGCTCAGTATGGGTTAATATTGGTTCTGTTTTGTTTAAAGGATTTATTATTTATGATTAACAAAATTATTAATGAGTTGTTTAAAAGATTTTAAAATGATGTTATTCTCTTAAAGTCAGAGAAAATGTATAAAAACCACAAAGAGGCAAAAGGATCAAAACAGGACTATAAATATCGAAGGGGAGACCTAGGCTCAAAAGGGCAGTGGGTGGGGTGAGATAAGAGTTCTTAACCTAAATAGACATTTCCCCAAAGAAGACATACAGATGACCAAGAAGCACATGGAAAGCTGCTCAACATCACTAATTATTAGAGAAATGCAAATCAAAACTACAATGAAGTATCACCTCACACCAGTTAGAATGGGCATTATCTGAAAATCTACAAACAACAAATGCTGGAGAGGGTGTGGAGAAAAGGGAACCCTCTTGCACTGTTGGTGGGAATGTAAATTGATACAGCCACTATGGAGAACAGTATGGAGGTTCCTTAAAAAACGAAAAATAGAATTACCATATGACCCAGCAATCCCACTACTGGGCATATACCCAGAGAAAACCATAATTCAAAAAGACACATGCACCCCAATGTTCATTGCAGCATTATTTACAATAGCCAGGTCATGGAAGCGACCTAAATGCCCATCAACAGACGAATGGATAAAGAAGTTGTGGTACACATATACAATGGAATATTACTCAGCCATAAAAAGGAACAAAATTGGGTCATTTGTAGAGACATGGATGGATCTAGAGACTGTCATACAGAGTGAAGTAAGTCAGAAGGAGAAAAACAAATATATATTAACGCATACATGTGGAACCTAGAAAAATGGTACAGATGAACCGGTTTGCAGGGCAGAAATAGAGACACAGCTGTAGAGAGCAAATGTATGGACACCAAGGGGGGAAAGTGGGGGGGTGGAGGTGTGGGGTGGCAGTGGTGGGATGAATTGGGAGATGGGGATTGACATATATACACTAATATGTATAAAATAGATAACTAATAAGAACCTGCTGTATAAAAAATAAAATTCAAAAAAATAAGTATTCAAAAAAAAAAAAAGAACTCAAGGACCTTAGCTCGAGAACTTATACACATCTTGCAGTTCAAATGAGACAGAAGTCCGACAGTGTGATAGCAGTCCTGATGAAAGAGATCACTGCTCTTAGCTATCCTAAAATTTTCTCAATGCTGGAAAGACTAGTTGGTGTCTTTTCTTATCTAATCAGTAAGCAGCATGAAAAACGTTGCATTCTGAAAACCGTAGATTTATAGCCATGCTGTGGGAAAGAAGAAGCAGAAATGAACACAAAAGCTCCTGAGGATGAGTGAGAAGGCCCTCAAAAATCAAACGACCATGAGAACCTAAGTTAGCTCTGGGCTCTAGGCATTTTTGAGGAAATTTAGGGGAAATGCCCACATTAGGAAGTGGTAAGATTAGGAAAAGGCGATGAAAAATCTTTTGATTGAGTTGGTACAAATAAATACCGATTAACAGAAAAATGTAAAAATCAGAAAATTTGAAAAAATTTGAAAAAGCATAGAACAAGCAGTGATGATTTAATATTGCAGAGGAGTGACTCATCAGGCATATCGTGAACACTTACTGCTGCATGGGAATGCTAGGATGGGGCTGCAACGACTTAACCCAACAGAGTGACTTGGTGAGCCTCTTCTACTTCACTCATGAGATAAAAGGGTATTCTGGCTGCCCAGTTCAAGCCTCTGCTATTGATGAAAACTCACTACTTCTCAAAGAGGATGCACTATATATTTTCCTTCTTTTATATATAATCGAAGCACTTCTTCAGTGTTAATGAGAGCTCTGTGCTGTCCAACACTTGCAGTGTCTGACACACTGACCATTATCACTGCCACTTACATCACCCCTCCAGGGCAGGCATTGTTATCTAGGCATCACAAATAAGGAGAGTGACAGCCCCTTTAAGTAGCATTCCCGGTGTTGCTCTGCATGGAGATGGTGCGGCTGGACAACAGACCCAGGTAATAGGCTCCCCAAGCCTTTCTCCTGCTCCACCCGCGGCTCCACACCAAGACTGACAAAGTGCAGAATATTCTGTTCCTTTCACTCTCTATAAAATCTGTGGTTTGATCGTTCTGACATTGTCCTCAATTGAAAGGAACTGAAATGGGTTCTTGTCAGAGTCAGTGATCTCAATTGGAAGAGCCCAGAGGGATTGCTCATAATGAAGACATTTCATTCTCCTGAAAGGTCTATGTCATACTGGTCCAGTGGTCACAATTCTCACCCTGGCCTTTGATGACCTGCCCTTGGTTCGAGGCATTTTCAGTCGCTCCTTACACACAGCCACTGTCTGCATCTCCCACGGCATGATGGTTGCAGTTTCTGTGCTAAACGGCTATGTTTTCCCTGAATGAAACTCAGCAAGAGAGATAGGGGAGTTTTTGTTTGTATCCTTTGCACCGCAGGTCTATATACACATTATAATACACAGGCACCTCATCTTCACAGCCTGTGATTTCAAATTCTTAATTCGAGGTTTTGGGGGTTTGAACCAGGTATCTAATTATTCAGAACATTCAGGACTTCGATGATGTCATCAGGTTCCCTAGAAGTTGTGTCCTCTTGAGTGAGCATAGCTTCAAATGAGAATATAATGTTAACAAACCAAGTAGTTAATTCACTCATTTGTTCCTAAAATCATTCTGCATACATGTGCTGAGCTCTGACAGTGTATCAGGAGCTGTATCCAGCCTGGGACACAGCACAAAGGCAACTGTCACTGGGCATCCTCATCCTCTAACTGGTGAATTATAAGGCATTTCACAACACCTTCCCATTATTTGTCAAAACATTAACGTTCACTGGTGACTTACCTATTATATAAAGTAAATTCAAGGTTTTCCTTTTAATAATGTAATTTTCACTCCCATGATTCTAACACGCTGTCTTAAACGTGGAAGTCATTGCATTATTGAGATAGAATGAGAAATAGCTTGCAGTGTTGAATACTCCCTGGGGAGTACGTTGCCTAAGTGAACTTCATGGTTAAAACAGAGAACTAGTAAAGTTGAAAAAGACTGGTTACTGGAAACAGACATGTATATGGATGGCAGTGCCGCCACAGCGATCTGTTACACAAGCACTGTCGGAGCACAGAGTGCACTGCGCCAAGTTTACCACAGAAGGTAGACTTGGAAACAGTTCGTGAAAAGGGAATCAGAACGGCAAACCCTACCAGTTCAGTAGCCTGGGGCGGGGAAATGGATTGGTGTTACGGGTATAAGCAGTGGTTTTGTCTGAATGGAACACAGCGTTTGTGAGTAAAGCCCTGGCATACACTAAGCTGGGACGGGCGTCTGAGGACGTTTAAAATCACGTTAAGCATATTTGGACTGCATGGTATAGTCATTGTCAAGGCCACATACAACCACGGGAAAGCTCAAGATATCATCATTTTCACAAGACTTGTTTTTAATCTGCAATTATAAGCTAGGTCATCTGGGCAGAGCGGCTTCTGGGTTCTCTGGGAGTCAGCTCTCAAGTCTGGGCATTGTAAGTCCCAGACCTTAGATTGGCTCTACATCCGGCACTGTTGAGTCTAATTCGCCCCCATGTCCATCATTCACTGCCTGAAGTATAAACTCCCCCACCTTCTATCGTCCTCAGCACCATCAGCTGAAACCACTCTAGATGCTCTGCCCTACCCAAAGCCTTTGATGTCCTCTGCAACTCTCATATACTCTTCTGTGGCCCTGAGGCTTCGGCTCCTTCATTAGAAAGTTCTCACAGGTTCTTAACTCCTTCTCTGAGTGTATTTGCGTTAACTGAAATAGGGCTTTTACTCAGTTACTTTCCCAAGCTGCACATCTCACCTATCTTAGAGGAAGCCTGGGCATTTTGTCATGGCCCAGGTTTCTAAAGTACACAGGAGCAGGTTCTGGATTTTTAAGGAGGTTACATTTCGCCCAGGTGAGAAAATCAGGGAAGCCAGTGGGGAACAATCTGTTCAGGAAGGCCTTTGCAGACAGAGAGGCTCTAGAAATTAAGAAATCAGATATTCTATAAGAGCAATCATAGTAAACACACATGAATCCTAATCGCTAGTCATTACTGGTCTTCTTTTCCATGATCCCAAGACTTCTGTATGAAGTCAGTACTTAAGAAGGTTTATCTTGACAGACAAAGGGAAAAACTATTAATACACTGTAAAATCTGCTAAGTGAACTATAAATAAAATGTTATGCAAACACAGGGGAAAAAAATGGTTTGCAAAACCCCTGGTTTGCTTCCAAAGAGGTCCCGTTTGAACACTGAACCCTCATAGTATTGGGTTTTGTGCTATAGTTATAGGGAATTCCCACCAATTCCCCAATGTGCTGAAATGTGTGTTATTCCTTCTATTTTGTCTGAAATGTCCTTGGCCATCCAAGATTTTTACTCACTCGTCTTAATCCCTACTCACTTTGTAGATTACTAAAATGTTACCTGTTTCTGACAGCCTGACCTGATTCACCAACTGGAGATTATTTGCCCCTACTATGAGGTCACATACAATTCGTACTTTCCCTCGCTTTAGTTCATGTCATGCTATACTGTCATCATTTGTGCCGTGATCCTTGATTACCAACGCCTGGAACAGTGCTTGGCCTCATCAGTGCTCATAAATATTTGTTGAATGACTCAGTTAGTTGAACAAACAAATGATTGAATGGATGAATGGATAAATAAGTGAATTGATGGATATATAGATATTTGTTTCTGGCTTTTGAGTGTGAGTCATACCACAGAGAAAGTTATTGTGCGTGAAAAGAATGAAGTCAAGAGAACTCAGTCTCTGATCGAGAGAAACATACTAAAGTCATACTCTCTTTATTCTTGCATTCATTCAGATATTTACTAAATGCCTAGTTGTGTCAAAAGTGACCATAATTTTAAAAAATATATTCAAACACTTATTGGATACCTACAACCTATATAACAGAGTATCCTTGCTTCTTTGTTCCAATAATTTAATTGTGGTTTGTCATATATTTTAGAAGCTAATAATGAGCTAAACCCTTAAACAAAACTGCTGGTTGTAGACATAGGACATATGTTTAAAAGCTTGAAAACTATTTTTTTTTCTTTTGTTTCAAAGGAATTTTAAAACAAGGGAATAATTGTTCAACTAGGCCCAACATGCACTTTTTCTGAAAAATTAACCTGCATATGCATATACAAAATAAGTGATTACACTTGAATAGGGAAATTTGCTGCTGTTCTGTGTGTAGGTCTCACTGGTAGTGTGGTGATCAGCATTCAGATCAGCTACAGACCTGGGCTTAAGGTAAAACTCTGCCTACACAGGATGTTATATAAGCTCCATCATACACTGAGAGCTATAAGAGTTGAAATATTCTGTTTTAGTCAAGAAACTTTTAAAAAATCAAGGGGAAACTGGACACATGGAAAGAGCAGCACATTTTACATTTTAAACTCAGAACTGAGTTTCCAGATATCTAATCAAACAAAGTAAATAGTCTTGAAGGTGGAGAAAAGTTTCTAGATGGAAAGAGGATCCCTGAATATACTGGACTCCATTTCTCATAAATCCCATGCCTTATTGGTACCAGGGCCATCACTCTCCCTGAATTTGGAGTTGATTCAGTACCAGTCCACAAATGACTTACTGATAACACTTGCTTTACTTACCAAGGTGTGGAAACAAGCAGTTTTCATCCACGGAAACATGTAAATATCTAGGGGAATTTATGGAGTGCCTTTTTCTGTACAGGGACAAAAAGACAGAGGAACAAATATAGAGAGAAAGAATACTTGTAAAAATATGAATATAGGTGTTGAGATCCATAGCCTGAGGTAGATTTGGATGATCACTACTTATAAATTAGATGGTATTCTCCACTCCAACTAGAATGAATTTCCAGCTTTTGTTTCCATGTATATCTTCCAGTAAGACCCCTCTTACTATGGGCTGGGTTGCACGTATTAAACCTTTAATTGTCTTTGGCTGATTTCATGAAAAACATTTTGTTGCCTCCTCTGGGGACCATGCTTAATTTCAATAGCTCTTCTGAGTTTCTAGAGTGACATGTAGCAAACCAAATCCCGTGTGGATCAAGAAAATTTTAAAGATGCCATGATGTCTGGTAGGACAATGTAGTCAGGGTCTAGAATGTTTATAGCCTTTCTCAAGAGTAGAACTGAGTAAGACAAAACTAAAATGTGCCCATACACTATTTTACAATCCTGTCCTAGTTCATCTCCGCCTCATCACCATAACAACACATATCCCAGGCATCTAGGACATCATCAGCATGTATGAGAAAATGAGCCTTCCTTTCTGATCTTTACTTTCAATGTGTACACGTTTGTCTTTGGAGGTCTCATATTCTTTTTCTTGAGATGTTTTAGCAGATTAGATCATCATGTACCTACTCAGGATCAGGGAAAATTATCCAGATGGAGCTAGGTATTCCCAACATTTTGACATCATGCATGTTACTTCCTTCCCTTCTATACAGACTAAATAGACCAGAACAAAACCCCAAAATTAAAGAAAAAATATTGTATATTCATCTGTATAGCTGAAAGGCAGTGGAAAGTGAGCTATGTTAATATCTAGGGAAAAGGCAATCTAGACCAAAGAAATGAAGAACGCATGACTCTTAAGATGAGCGAGTACCAGGAATATTTGACAAATAGTGAAGAAACTTATGGTGGAGAGAGGAGAGAGCAGAGGATGAGAGGAAGCGGAGGCCACAGCCTCTAGGAACATGAGGTCTTTGTGAGGATTTTGATAATTGCTCTGAGTGACATGAGAACCCGTTGAAGCATTTTTTTTTAATTGAGGTGAAACTCTCATACTTAAAATTATCCATTTTAAAGTGAACAATTCAGTGGCATTTAGTGTATTACAATTTTGTGCAACCACCACATCTAATACCAAACATTTTCATCAATTCAAACTAAAACCCTCTATACAGGGAAGAAATGGTGGCTTAAAAAAAAAAAATCTACCACACCATTGTAGTGGAGATATTGAGAACACGTTAACTTATATGCACCTAAAGTTTAGGAGAAAAGCCTGGGCTGGAGAGTGAATGTAGACTGATGGAATAGAGAATCCTTCCAAAGATTGAGCCCTGATGTTGTCCAAAAATTTAAAAAGCAACAAGGAAAAATAGAATTAGATGAATTAGATGGATCTATCAGTGAGGTAGGAGGAGACCAAGAGAAAGTGGTGTCCAAGAACTGGTGCATGAAATACACCAAAAATGACTGTGCATTTGTTGATTGTGTCATAGATAATGACTTTTCTGACAGTTAAGTATCTTTGAAGTTATCTGCCTAGTTTGTAATGGTGACTATTTTCTCTCTAGCCCTAGGCTAAGAGAGGGGCAATAGTTTACGTGAATACCAAAATTCTTCCTGTATTAAGCTCGTTAAAAGATCTGAACTTCCATTAATATCCAGGAAAACTAGGCCAGCAGTTGTCTGCAATGCTAATGGGAGCTATGAATCTGAATATTCATTGAAGTAAAAAGGCCATGTGTTTTAAACACAGGTAAAACTCAGTGGTGAGGACAATTGAAAGACATTCATTTTATAACCATGATGAAACACATAACATTTATTAAGCATCTTTTTATACGTAAAATTGTTCTAGGTCCTCACAATTATGCAAAATTGAATGAAGCACTTGATCATGTTTTTCAAATGGATTGCCATTTAAATAAGGCAACATAGATGAGATAATACATTTTATAAAATGCTAATGGTAAGGGAAGAGTGATCATGTAGAGCATGGAAAGATATGCTTAGCAATAGAGTACAGGAAAGAAGACATAGAAAAGAGCAAGATCCTTACCAATTAGTAATATCTATAAACAAATCTCTTAGTCTAGGAAAAACTTCAGCTACCACTTATGGCTCTTACAATGTGCAGGGCACCATTCTAAGTACATACGTATCAAGTTACTTAATCCTCATAGCAACCAATAAGGCAGGAGACATTTTTGTGCCTGCACCACATCCACGCAACCCCCTTGTTTTCACTGCGTTCTGCCAGCACCTCCCCACGAATGCATGCTCTGGTGGCTTTCTGCTTTTCTTTCAGATTATCCCTAAAGCCTTATTAGCCACTCAACCAGGATGCAGATGCCACTTGGGAGTAACCCCTCAGCTTTCCTCCCTCTAGAGGGATCATTTTGGAGAAGCATTCCACATGGTTCCTTGGACAGTTCCGAGGGTCATGGAGCTATAGTTTAGGGTCACAGATTCCCCTTTCCTTGTCTTCATCCTTACTGTTTCATTATCCTATCTTCCTCACTCTTCTTTCTGCAGTTACCTCCCCAATAGAATATCGGCACCCAAATCTATGCCTCAGGCATTGTTTGTGGAGAATCTAAACTAAGACAGGAACAAATTGCCCCACACTTTAACAGATAGAAAAATGAGGTTATAAAAATTTAAGAATTTGAACAAAATCATCTACAGAAATGATTAGAATCCAGATTGGCCTCTGATCTTCCAGCATTAAGCGGAAGCGAATCTATCAGAATCAAGGTTTTCATTATTTAATTGTTATAGATAAATAAAATATTTATAGACTCAACTTGAAATTCTAAGATTCTAAGTTATAATTCTTATGCATAAAAGAAGGAAAGAAATATTTCCTTGATAAGAATTTAAGGCCTAGAACACTGAATATTCTGAAAAATATTCAGAATATTAAAAAAAGTATTCTGAGAGCAGAAAAGCTCTCATTTCTCTACTATTCTCAAAATAAATTACTAAGGAAATATCCTCATATTTTAATCTCTGAATGTTTATTTCAATATATAATGCATTGAAAGGTGCTATTTTAGGATTTTTAAAAAGTATTCTTTGTGTACTCTGACTCTTGATTAAGGTACTTCCTCCCAGATTTCTGGGGACTTCGATGACAATTATAGCCTACATTTGTATGGCATTTTACTGTTTGAGTGCTTGCACATATGTTATCTCATTTAACTGTTGGAGCAACTTTATGAGGTACATGGACTCATTTACAGATGAGGAAACTTAATTGCAGTGATTGCATCTTGCCCACACTAATGTACTTCACACTTGGCAGAACCAGGTAATGAAGGAATCCACATCTTTTTGTAATCTGAGGCAAGGTTTTGTCTACTGCAGCATAGTTATTTATGAAGTTTTTGACTACAGCCAGTGTTGAGGAAAGCAGTAAAGAGTGAACTGTCTAATATCATATGATATTGCTTATATGTGGAATCTAAAAAAAAAAAGATACAAATGAACTTATTTACAAAACAGAAATAGACTCACAGACTTAGAGAATGAATTTATAGTTACCGGGGCGGGGAGGGATAGATTGGGGGTCTGGAATTGACATGTACACACTGCTATATTAAAAATAGATAGCCAACAACGACCTACTGTAATAAATAAATAAATTAATTAATTAAATGTTCAAAGGAGAAAAAAGTAAAAAGAATGAACTGCCTGGGTGAGTCATATGGAAAGGAGATAGTTTAAGTGAGTTTATAAATAGCTGCTTCCCATGAATTGGTATGTTTTATTTTCTGCATTTCCAAAGCACACATAGATGCATGAAGAAGATTGGTTCTAATAGAAGTTATAGAAAAGAAACATAATGTTGTAGTACCACGTACTCAAGATTTAGAACGTGAAAGAAATAAGCAGTTATTCATCTCTTCCACTGGTAATTCCTACCATGTATATTTCTTCAATTCCTTGACCCTGTTTATTTTTAAAGTGATGCTGATAATGCTGTATCAAATAAACACGACTGAAATTACCTTTAACCACAAAACAGAGTCAAATCATTAATTGCTGTGTGGTTACCTTTTGCTAATTTCAAGATGCTGGCTCGCAACATACTTGTAAAGGAGAAGACAAGAATCTATGTATGAGTAGTTAGCATTTGCCCTTTCTAAAAAGTCAAGGAAAGCAGTTTTTAATTAGTCTTTTCAATCTGAGCAGTTGCAGAGGGCAAGATTTCCTATGCTCTTCATCTCTTCACCCCACCTGAGAAGTAATAAATCCTTTAAATCTGTATAATATTTTCATGTGGTGTTAAGTCAACAATTCCTAGCTCTTATACCTGATCTACAGGCTCTGTTCTGTATCACAGGCTCTGTTCTGATCTGTTGACACCATGTCTCCTTCCTCTCTACACACTGTTGATACTTTTTCTTTATTGTGGTAAAAAAATGCATAACCTAAAATTTATCATCTTAACCACTTCTAAGTTTACAGTTCAATAGTGTGTTAAGTATATTTACATTGTTGTGCACTATCACATCCATCCCCATAACTCTTTTTATTCTGTAAAACGGATACTATACCTATTAAACAATAACACCCCATTCTCCAGTCCCACCGCCTCCGGCAACCATTTTTCTGCTTTCCGTCTCTTTGAATTGTTCTACTCTAAGAACCTCGTATAAGTGGAATTATACAGTACTTGTCTTTTTGTGTCTGGCTTGTTTTACTTAGCATCATGTCCTCAAGATTCATCCATATTATAGCATGCATCAGAATTCCCTTCAGTTTTTAAGGCTGACAAATATTCCATTGTATGTATATACAGCATTTTGTTTCTCCATTTATCCATTGGTAGACACTTGGGCAGCTTCAGCCTCTTTGCTACTGCAAATAGTGATGCCCTGAACATGAGTGTGCAAATATCTCTTTGAGATTTTGCTTTCAATTCTTTTGGGTATAGAAGTGAAATTGCTGGATCGTATGATAGTTCTCTTTTTAAATTTTTGAGGAAACTCCATACTCTTTTCCATAGTGGTTGCACAATTTTTTATTCCCATCAACAGTATATAAGAGTTCCAATTTTTCTGCATCCTCACCAACACTGGTTATTTCCTGTTTTTGTTTTTTTTTTAATGTAGCTATTCTAATAGGTGTGAAGTAATATCTCATTGTAGTTTTAATTTGTATTTCCCTAATGATTAGTGATGTTGAGCATCTTTTCATGATTTTTGGTCATTTGTACATCAAATGTGGAGAAATGTCTATTCAATCCCTTTGCCCATTTTAAAAAATATGGACTACTTAATGAATTTTCATGTCATTCTCACACATCATCTATGCTACTCTTCTTCTTATGTTTCCAATTTTAATACATCTGCTGCCAAAGCAAGCACCTAAGTTGTTGATTCTTGATGAGAATTTTCAGTGTTTCATTAACGTATTTTCCTCTTCTCAACAAACCACCATCCCCTCCATTATTCACCTACTCCCAACATTTTCTCCATGAAAATGTAGAAGAAAATTTGTGTATATTCTTAAAACTTATTTCTTGCTCATGTTCAAGTCATCAGAACTCTTCATTTCTTTATTCCACTGGTAGTCTTTAAGTTGTTTTTTTGTTTTGTTTTGTACTTGTTCGTGTCACTAGGTTTGGGGAGAGGAAAATTTTAAGGTCTAGCTTAACTCCATCACCTTAAACAGCGTGATCAAGTTAGAGACGAGTAGGGAGCAATATTTCAACCTGGCATCTAAAGGGGACATAAATCTTGTTCTTTGTTTTTTTTTCATTTTAATCAGAAGTTCTTAATTTTTTCAACATTGATGTAAAAATCATTTATGCTTACACTGCAACCAACATAAATCATTAACACGAAAGAATACTAAGCAACCTTAGTCAATATCACTTCCTTCTATGAAGCTCAGTGGGAATGAAAGAATACAATTTATCATCAATCAGACGTGTCACAGACATTTAGCCAGGACCTCTTCCCAGCGTTTGCTTTCCTCCACACTTGCCTTTATGGTTTTAGGACAAATCAAGTCCTTTCCATCCCAAGAACTTTGCCCACCTTGTTCCTTGTCATCACTTAATCCTTTTCACTGAGGTCTTAGCTTAATGCCCTCTCCTCGGAGGAACCTTCTTGATACCTAACTCGATGGTGCTGCTTTCTGACACTCCCTTTCTACCACTGCATCCACTTTATTTTCTTCACAGCACAAATCACTTTCTGGACTTATTAATTACTTACATGTTTCCTTATTTATTGTTACCCACCACCACCACCCATTCAAATATATGTCCTGTAATTGCCGTGGCCTGTTTCTCAGTGCCTGAAACAGTGCCTGATTAATAGCATATGTTGAATAAATATATGTTGAATGAGTACACAGTGACAGTGTCAGTCAACAAACTTTTTTTTTTTCTGTAAAAGGCCAGATAGTAAATATTTCAGGCTTTGCAGGCCATATGGGCTCTGTTGTAACTGCTCAACTCTGCCACAATAGTACAAAAGCAGTCATAGGCAATACACAAATAAATAAGCATGATTATGTTGCAATGCTATTTTATTTGTGGAAACAGAGGATGAGCTGGATTTGGCCTCTGTATCAAAGTGTGCTGACTGCTGGAGTAGGTCATTTGTTGACAAGTCTGGTGTCAGAGCACACTTAGATGTTGATTCAGATGCTAGCGTTTGCCAAAAGAATTATTAGTAATCATAAAGAGCCAAAGATAAAATTGGATTTACTTTAAAAATATAGACAATAATTTAAATAAACATTAAGAGGAATACTCGCGTTAAAGATAACATGTTGGTGGAAGGAAATGTTTGAAATCATCTTTAGTGTCCAGCGGTGGTCCTCACACTTGAGTGTACATCATTAGAATCAGCAGTGATTGCTGCACTGCACTCACAGAGCTACTGATATAGTCAATCTGGGGTGGTGGCTGAGAATTTGTGTTTCTGTCTAGTGCTAGGTAATGCTGATGCTGGTGGGATAGGGGCTGGAAAGTGGAGAGGAGATATGTGTTAATAAGTGGTTGAGATGATTTAGGTGAGACATTAAGGCCTGCATGATGGTAGGGGCTGTGGGAATCATAAGGGCACAAATGAAAGGGAATTATGCAGAAGAGTAGAATAAGTAGGGATTAAAGATCAGTTGTGTATACAGATAAGGGAAAAATAGGAACCATATGACTATAACATTGTTAGCTGGGGAAACTAGGTAAATGATTAATGCATTACTTGAAATAAGGAATTTGAATAGTAGGTTTGAAGGAAAGATCATAAGTTCACATAATATGCTGTGTTTGTGGTACCTATATCATCCATGTGGAGATGTCTAGGAGGCTTTTGGAAATATGGGTGAAGCTCAGGAATGAAATCTGGGACCACAACATATACTTTTGGTAGCAATCAGCAAATGAATGGTCACTGAACCCACAGAAGAAGATGAAATAGTCCTTAGGGAATGTGTAGAACAAGAAGAGAGAAAGTCTCAGGAATTCTAAACTATGCCAGGCTAACTGTATTTTCTTTAACAGAAGTACTAGACTAGTAGTCTTACAGCTGCACTTGATTAGGCATGGCACTTGACAGTATATTTCCTGATATTATATTGGATAAAATGAATCACTCACTTTGACAATGTATGGCATTAATACCTGGTTTCAAGAAGGTAGATAAAAGATGCTGGCACAAGAGCAGAGCAAGTGGAGGATGACTAATGGTGGTCTCTTCCCTCATCTGCATCCCATTGATATAGATATGCCAGAATGGATAAATTGATGCTTTTTAAAACAAACTGGAGGAAATATGTTGAATGAGAGGATATTCATGATGAGGCGAAGCTAAAGGTTAAACCTTATCTTACCAGGAGAATTTTCAAAAAACAAATAAGTCTAGGTCTTCATTAAAAAAAAAAAAAGATAACAAAAAAGAAGATAAGATAGGAGGAAGAGTAAAACAAAGAACAGATGGCAGTGACATATATCAAGACTAAGATGGGAAGCATAAATTCAGATTTATGTAATCTTATTAAGTGTAAATGGACCAAACCTTCCAATTAAAAGGCAGAGAACTTCAGACAGGATTAAAGAAATAGAGACTGAACCCTATGCTGTCAATGTGGTAAGTTGAAAACAAAAGGATAGAAAAAGATATGACATGCACACTATAACAGTAAGAAACATATTAGACAAAGAAGACTTTAGGACAAGAGTTGTTATCCAAAAATAAGGTGCAACATTCTATGGTGATAAAAAGAGCAGTTTACCAGAAAGATATACTAATATTAAATGTGAACATACCTAGTAAGAGAGCCTCAATATACATATGGCAAAAACTTATCAGCCTCACAGGGAGAAATAGAAAACTCCACAAACCAGATATCTCTGGTTTGTGCTGGTATCTCTGAGATGATGGATTTCAGAGGGCTGAAAGAAGCTAAAACCTGGATCCACCTGCTGCTTAAACCAACTGCTGCTGCCAGGTTGAAGAGCTGTTACTGATGTGTTGCTTACAGGAACCATAAGGCAACCAAGGAGCTAATCTCTACTTCTTCTGCCTAGTGCCCTTACTGATACACGACAGCAGGAAGCCACCTTAAAAGGAAAAATGTAATTGTCGATTCCCAGCCCCAGCATCAGAGAGGACTCTAGAGGATGCGTGGGTTTTGAATTGAACAACAGTAGTTTAATAAGTGGCACAATGCTTTCAGGTCTGTTACTTTTATGGATATCCTTGTATTTTGCCCCAGTTCTGGTAACTGAGAACTAATAATAGTGACTAACATTATTACACAGGGCATTGTAATTAAAAAAATCAATGACTTCTCAAATGAAATTCCATGAGTCCAGATCTCTAATTGGTAACATGATTAGGACTGTGGTTACACTAGAAAGAGGCTCTTGCATTGCTTTTGCCAGCATATACATTTCCCAATCCTGTCCACAGCCATTAGGGGTGGATTTCATATTGAGGGCCCTGATTCTGCCAGTTTTTTCCCCCAGAGATGACAGTTGGCTTGGAAAAGCTAAAACGTACGATTACTCATCATCTCATTCAAGGTAGCATCTTCTGCTGTTTGACTTGAATTCTGCTCATCTCAGGAGCTAGTTTTGTCCAAATGTCCAATTTCTACTTCACTCCTGAACAATGTAGTTGCTGGGGGAAGTTCCATATCCAAGATAATTATATTTTCCAAGTATTGACAAAGTAGATGGGTTCTGCTTAACAGGTGTTCCATTTATTTATTGCTGTTAAGCAAACTACTTTCAAATAATAACAATTTTATTAAGTCACACGATTTTGTGGGCTGGGAATTTGGGCATGGCTCAGAGGAGCAATTCTTCTGCTCCTTGTGGTATTGAGGTATCGGTTAAACTCAGTGCTGTTTAACTGACAGTTGGGTTTGTCCGGAAGGTCCAAGATGGCTTCAGTCATATGGCTGTTGTCTTCAAGGCTGATCTAAGATGAAATTTCTTCTTATGATGGAGTCATAGGGATTCTTCATGTTATTTCTCTAGCAGGATAATGGGACATTTTACATGGTGCTCAGGTCCCAAGAGACCAAGAGAGAAGCTACCAGTGGTCTTAAAGGTTAGACTCAGAAATGGCATAGAGTCACTTCTGCCAAAATCATTACAAAGGAAAGATTATTTCCTGTGTCTTGCATAGGAGGTGATTTTGTAAATGAGGCACCTTGCCACATACCTAAGCATGCAGGTAGAATTAATCAGATTAGCGTATGTTGATAAAAAGATTAATGAGGCATTCTTGAGCAAGTCAGCATTTTCAGAAACAGAAACCAAATAGAAACTAAAGCTTGGAAGCATGAAGTTCTGCTTTTCTGATAATTTTATTTCAAACAATAAGAAAAATAAGAAACATTGCCCATGTGCCCAGACAGTTTCTCAAACAGTGGTCTAAAACTATATCTTAATTTGGAGATTGCAAAGTTGAGCACAGCCACACGTGAAACTCCACATGGATGCAATCAGGGGAAAGACTATTCAGTCATATGTTTAGATTTTGTGCCTTTCCCTCAGCAATGCAGAGAATCTGTGATTTTTTTAAGCAACAGTATACTCATAATCTAATTGGGGCTGCAAAATTTTAAGTCTTTTACCTTCTATCTAGAGTGTATCCACCACCCTCCCTTTGACTTGCAACACCCTTAACTTGTTCCTTGTATCAGCTCACTAAACCTTCCTGATGTATCCCCATCTTTCTTTTAAGAGGCATATTATTATTTTTATGCCTAATAATAAGAGGCATTGTTATTACTTTGCTTTGGTAGGAGGTGGGGAAGTAGTCTTCATTATGTAAAACATGATATACAAACCTATGTGGAGTGCCTCTAAAAGTAAAATGTCTGCCAAGTTCTCTAGCATCTTTACCAGTGTATAATTAAGTATTCATTTAAACTATAGTTTATGTTTGTGTGAAGGGAGAGTGTGGAACTCAGAAATAGAAGTTGTTGTGGGTCTTTTTTTTCATGGACATATATACACTACCAAATGTAAAATAGATAGCTAGTGGGAAGCAACCGCATAGCACAGGGAAATCAGCTTGGTGCTTTGTGACCACCTAGAGGGGTGGGATAGGGAGGGTGGGAGGGAGGGAGAGAGATGCAAGAGGGAGGAGATATGGGGATATATGTATACATATAGCTGATTCACTTTGTTATACAGCAGAAACTAATACAACACTGTAAAGCAATTATACTCCAATAAAGATGTTAAAAAAAAGAAGATATTAGTGTATTAGAACTTGATAGAACATTTCTTAATATATTGTAGAAAATAGTGTACATACACACAACACAAACTATGGAAATTATGATATTTCCTGGTGAAATATTCAAAAACTTCCTCAGTGGAATGAGAGTGAGTTAAGGTCACCTGCTATTTCTACATATATTAAACACAGTACTTTTTAACCTAGATTCAGTTAAATCTATACACAAACTAGTGGTTCAATATGTATTGACAGATAAATATAAAAGTACCTAAGTAAAGGGTCAGACAAATGTATTTCTAAGAATACTTCCAATCTCTAGCAAACTTTCTGAACTATGACTCTTGAGAGGACTATGCTTTAATGTCCTAAATCATCCATTATGTTAATGAATGAACTTCTATGCATCTAGACAGGCACTAGTTTTGCACCATTCTTAGGAGAACTTAAAAATCTGTCACTCAAATCATTTTTTGTTCTAAGGCTCAGATAAAGAATTCTGGTTGAGCGAGACCAATAGAGGCCATAGTTCAAGATTCTGTTAAATTTGTGCAGATGTCTTAGTACTGTGTGTCTGGGTATAGAGCAGTTGTTATGTTTAGTGATCTTCATAAGTTGACCTTTTGAAGAATTTTCTTAATGGCAGACAGAACATAGTGTGCTGTCACCTAAAATGAATAAAATAGCTATTGACCACTTCATTAAATTATATTAACTATATATTTAATAACTGTCCTTAAGAATATCTATAACTATTTCCTTTAACAAGTGTTTCTCTAGTTCTCCTTCACCTGCTCAAAAAGTCTTGGACATTTTGCACTGCCTTTAGTAAGTTTTGTCAGCATGAAAGAGACTTTATAAGATTCTGCTCAAATGCAACAATCATTACTTGTTATTTTTCAATTTAATTTCAGTATAAATTAACTTATCTCTGTGCAAGTAGCTTTAAAGCTAATAACCCTAGAAAGGATTAAGATTAGAAAGTAATGCTGTCAGTGACAGAGCCCATTAACAGCCTTTATCACTACAAGCTGATGAACTACATCTAGGATAATTGGCCTAATTATAATACATTTGTTTCTTTAGCCAGGTATTCTTTGCTTCGCTCTCTACTAATTACTTATGGGCCTCAGTTTGGCCAATTAAATTTCTCTTCCCACTCTATCCCTTTCTAAGATTGATAGCATATAGCTCAGATGTCAGTATACCTATGCTCATGATAGTTAAGAACTGCATTAAGGAGACAAGAAATAGAAAGGCAGAAAGAGATAGTTTTATCCTAGGGTGCAGGTCATAAGAAAAGATATAGAGTGAATAATAATTCTTTTGGGGTTTCCACCTATTTCTTTTAAGTGGGGTTACTAAAAATCTATTTAAAACCTAACTATACCAGAGATTCCTGGTATATTCTAGTTGATTCATTTCCATAAAGCACTTTAGTTATTTTATTTTCATGACAAGTAACAGAAACACCCAACTAAAAGTGACTTAATGATTTTTTTAAAAAGTTAAATTATTTTATATAAAAGGTAGGCAGATCTTATTCTGCATTGCCAATGCTGGTGCTGGCAGGTGCTATTTTTGGACTCTCCCTCTCCCCTGCTAGAGTGGGGAGGCATGCCCCACTGAGAGCCCTGCCCACACCCATGAACCACAGCAGTGAGCTGGACAAGAGCTGCACCACTCACCCACCTGCACACCACAGCACCTGGGCCCATGTACCCCACACAGGGGATGTCCCTTCAGTGCCCCATCTGGTGACCAGAGGGGATTGCATTTCTGGGCCCCATGGGACACCTCCTACACAAGCCCGCTCCTTTAAGACTGGGAGGGGTAGCTAATTTGCCTAACACATAGAAACAAACACAGAGAGCCAGGCAAAATGAGGAGACAAAGGAACTTGTTCAAACAAAACAACAACACCTCAGAAAAAGATCTTACTGAAACAGAGATAAGGAATCTACCTGACAAAGGGTTTAAAGTAATGGTCAATGGGGCTCACCAAACACTGGAGAAGAATGGATAAACACAGTGAGAACATCAACAAAGAAATAGAAAGCATAAGGAAGTACCAACCAGAAGTCACAGAGCTAAAGAATACAATAAATGAACTGAAAAATACATTAGAAAGTTCCAACAGCAGACTGGATGAGGCAGAACAACAAGCTGGAAGACAAAACAATGGAACTCATCAAGGCAGTGCAACAGATAGAAAAAAGAAGTTTTAAAAAGTGAAGATACCTTAAAGGACCTTGGGACAAAATCAAGTGAAACAGCTTTTGCGTTATAGGGGCACCAGAGAGAGAAGAAATAATGGCTGAAAACGTCACTAATCTGAAGAAGGAAACAGACATTCAGGTTCAATAGTTCCAATTAAGATGAACCCAAAGGGAGCCACACCAAGACACAATATAATTAAAACGGTAAAAGTTAAAGATAAAGAGAGAAATTTTGTCAGGCTAACATGGAAGATGTTTTGAAGGAGGTGTCATTAATGCAAAGGTAAAGATGTGAAGAATTAGAATTAGCCAGATAATTTAGAAAGTCATGAAGGAGTAAATGATACTAGACTTGCACTCAAAACTGCAAATAATTGTAAAACTGGAAAAATGATTTGAGGCCATTGTTTGCAGACTTTAGACAGTAGGTAACTCAGATCTGTCGTACTTGAGATAAAAGAAATATACAAGTTAATCCCCTAACTCTAACAGGTCTATTGGAGTGGGTCTTCTGTGGGCTGAGAACTGAACAGAGATATCAAATATTGCATAATGTTGCTTCTAGGAATAAGTAGAAAAACCAAAATACATTCACCATAAAAATAATAAAGCAAATTTTACAAAAATAAAAGAATCTGCCAATAATTTATCTGTTCACCAGAAGAAAAACTACCACCCTGTAAAGAAAAATAGATACTCCAAACTCTTTACAGCGTAGCATTCATAATTTTCAACATACAACTAAAAGTATTATATATGAAAAGAATAGGAAATACGGCCAATACTTAATTTTTTAAAAGTCATTAGAATAGACTCCAGTATAACACAAATGTTGGAAATAACTTCAGTAGCTTTAAAGCAGCTAATAAACGTATGTTTAGCATTTTAAAGGAAAAGAAGATTGTAATTGGTGATCAGAGGGGAAACTTACAAGAGAAATTTTAAGAAAGTGAAATAAAAACTCTGGAAATGAAAGTATAAGAATTAAAATGTAAAATTCACTTAATTTGCTTAACAGGAGTTTGTAAAGGTCAGAAAAAAGAGACAGTAAGTTAGAAGACCACCTAAAGAACACAGAGAGAAAATATTGAAAACAAAATAAATGGAACACTGGTGATCAGTGTACAATATGAAGTGATCTAATGTAAATGTAACTGGAGTCCCAGAAAGAGAAGAGAGTTAATGAGGCAGGGAGAAAAAAAAAAAAGAACTAATGGAGAATTTCCAAATTTTCTGAAAAATAGAAACTTAGGCAATTAAAACTATATCTAGGCACAAACATGCCAAACTCAAATAAGAAGTCTTGAAAACAAACGAAGAAAAAGACACACTACATAGAAAGGAATAAAATATGATTAATGGTTGACTTTTCATCAGAAACAATAGAGCAAGAACACAGTAGACTGTTAAAAACTCCAACTCCAAAATTTAAAAAAGATAATCAACCCAGAATTCTATATGCAGCAAAAATATCCTTTAAAAAGTAAGATTAAGTAAAGGCATTTTTTTCAGATAAATAAATGGTGAGAGAATTTATTGGCAGTCGACCTACGCCAGAATAAATGCTAAAGAAATTTTTTCCGTCAGGGGAAATTCACCATATAGAAATTTGAATCTATGGAAAGACATGAGAAACAAAGAACATGACAAATATGTAAATAAGTATAAGATATTTGTTCTTTGTTTTGATTTCTTTATATGACAACTGAAAATTTCAATCAAAAATTAATAACTTTGTAAGTTGTTATGTATAACATATATAAATGAAAAGTTCATAGCAACAGTACCACAAAGAACAGGGGTGGGGGATAGAATTACAACACTGGACCGTTTCTTACACTTTACACAGAATAATACAATAGTAATTCTAGACAGACTGAGATAAGTTAGGATGCATATTGTAGTCCCAGTTACGACACTTAAAATATACACACACAGACACACACCCACCCCCCCCCACACACACAGAATGCAATAACCAAAAAAATAATAATAATAAAATAAAAGCCAATAGAGTCATTAAAACAAAATATTGAAAGTACTTTTTAAGCCAGAAGAAGGTATGAAATAATGAAGCAAGGAACAAGAAATACATTGGGCAGGTGAAAAAAAAAAATCCAAGATGATATATTAAATCAGAAAAACACCGACATTTACATTAAATATAAATTGACTAGATACTCCAATGAGATGTAGAGATTGTTAGACTGGATAAAATGCAAAACCCAATATGGTTTGTGTAGAACATACACTTTAATGACTTACACAGTTGGAAAGTAAAAAGATGGAAAAGTATATACCATTTATTTAATTTAATTTAATTTAATTATTTATTTAATTAATTAGTTATCTATCTATTTATTTATTTATTTATGGCTGCATTGGGTCCTTGTTGCTGCATGTGGGCTTTCTCTAGTTGCAGGGAGCGGCAGCTACTCTTCGTTGCGGTGCACGGGCTTCTTATTGTGGTGGCTTCTCTTGTTGTGGAGCACGGGCTCTAGACGTGTGGGCTTCAGTAGTTGTGGCTCATGGGCTGTGGAGTGCAGGATCAGTAGTTGTGGCACATGGGCTTTGTTGCTTGGTGGCATGTGGGATCTTCCTGGACCAGGGCTGGAACCCATGTCCCCTGCATTGGCAGGTGGACTCTTAACCATTGTGCCACCAGGGAAGCCTCTATACCATTTATTTTAAAACTAGTTTGGCATTCATACAATTAGTCAAGGCAAAATCCTAGATAACTAGTATTACCAGAGGTAAAAAAAAGGAAAATTTATGACATTAAAAGAGTCAGTTTGTCAAGAAGACATATCTACCCAAATGTGTACACTCTTGACAACATTCAGAATACATGGGGCATGTAGTGACAGAGCTAAAAGGAAAAATAGGCAAATGCACAATCCCTAACTCAGTTGTTGATAGAACCAGTAAAATACCGCGACACCAGCGTTCCCTGTCTAAAATGCTCATTCCTCATATTTTGCAAGATTGACTAAAAACGCTCTTTTCTTTCATCAGTTGAATCTTAGCATGCTGTCTAATCCTACACAGCCTCCCTCAACAACCCATGTAAAGGAGTCATGACTGACTAGTATTTTCCCATTCTAAAAGATTTATTTGCACCAGACATTTTCTTTGTTTATTTTGTCATTGCTAGTTTCTCCCCTGCCCAAATATAAGTTCCATGACTGCAGTCTTTTCTGCCTTGCTGCTCTGTGTTGTGCCCCAGTGGCTGGAGCAGTCTGACAAAGAAGGACCACACAATAAATGTGTCTTGAATGGATAGATGCCTGAATGAAGGGGGATAAACTTCTGATCTTTTTTTTTAAATTGAGGGTGAAATTTATTGAATTATAATGAAGGAACATAAAGTAAACATTATAAATATTTAAAGAAAAGCTACACAACATACTAAAAATAAGAAAATGTGTGTGTATAAGAGAATGTGCAGAGTACCAATAATATGGATATAAGAAAATGCGATGTTAAATAAATTTAAATATGCTTATTATCTTTCATAGCAGGAAATTATTGCATTTAAAAATTAATAAACTAATAAATAGAGATTTAAGTCTGTTATTTAAAATGTAAA
Source organism: Balaenoptera acutorostrata (assembly GCF_949987535.1). Lineage (NCBI taxonomy): Eukaryota > Metazoa > Chordata > Mammalia > Artiodactyla > Balaenopteridae > Balaenoptera > Balaenoptera acutorostrata. The sequence goes on along the minus strand of NC_080073.1, from coordinate 50,775,470 downwards.
GGCAACTAGTAATAAACTAAAATTAGATTCTATACATTTCAAATAACTAAAAGAGGAAGCAAAAAGGAAAGAAAGTATAAGCAATATAGCAAATGTAACAAGTATGACAAAATGTATATACAAAGGAAATAAAGTTAACTCTAACAATAATAAATGTAAACTGGGGGACTTGGCAAAGTAAATGGGAAAAATATTGTTATGGAAAGTTATTTTTGCTTTGTAAAAGAGATACACATAAAAGAAAGTTATTATTATTGAAAATAATAAGCATTGGCAAAGACACATGGGCAGATGCAAACAAATATTAAGCAGGGGTCCTAACATTACCATCCTATGAGAGTTTAATTAAAGGCCAAATGCATTGTATGAGACAAATGTGGCATCAAAAATATAGATACAAAACTGGATGAAATTAAAGGAGAGCTAACAGCATAATAATTCTTTCAGCTAATACTAGATATAAAAAATTACAACAGGTAAGGCTATTGAGGCTTTGATTAGTAATTCTTTGAATAAAACACCTTCTCTTTTAAAACATACTTAAAATAATTTAAAATAGCTATATATTAAGCCACCAAAAGTCACAACAAATTTCAAAAACTGTAAGCAATATAGTACAATCTTTTTGAAAAATAGTGAGGAAAAGTCGTAACAAATTAAGTAAAACAATTTAATGCAACTTAGAAATATCTTTTTTGAAGAATTCTTGAGTTCAAAAAGAACTGGAATTTTATAATATATTTATTAATTTTTAAAAGGCAAAGTCCATAGTTTACTTTAGGGTTCACTCTTGGTGTTGCATGTTCAACAACTGTATAGTAAAATCTATCCATCATTACAATGTCATACAGAGCATTTTCACTACCTTAAAATTCCTCTGTGCTCAGCATATTCATCTCTCCCCTCCCCCCACAATTTTTAATGTTAAGTGATAAGTATCCAAACTCATAGAGTAAACCTAAAGTCAGTCTAAAAGGGAAAACTTTTACCTCAAACATTTACATAACTGATAAAAATTTGTAAAATAGTAAATTCAACTTGTTTAAAATGCAAAGAAAGAGTGAAGGAGAAAGAAAGAAAAAGAAAGAAGGAAGGAAGGAAGAAAGGAAGGAAGGAAGGAAAGAGGAGAGGAGAAGGAGGGAGGAAGGGAAGGAGGGCGGCAGGGGAAGAATCTAGGAGGAAGGAATTAGTAAACATAAAAGCAAATATTGCTTTATTTATAAACAAGATAATTACAGCAAAATGATTTTAAAACCAGTTAATTCTTAGGAAGACAAAGCAAAACAAGAAAAATTAAAATTTTTATTTTTATAAACAATTTATTTTTAAATAAAAAGAAGGATAAAACAGCTTATAGAATGAGAACTGAGAATGCAGAAATAATGAAAGATAGGAAACTAGCAATGACCAAATAAAGAAAGAAGTAGTGGGAAGCATTCCTCCCAGTCATACAAATAAATTTGAAAATCTGTATGAAATAAATGGTTTCTGAGAAAACATCAATGACAAAAAAAGTTACTCAAGAAGAAAAAGAAAATATAACCAGATCAATAATTGCATAATATATTAAATAAGTTAAGAAACAGTGCCTGGCAAAGGTGTTTTCTCAGTTGAATTATTTAAAATCTTTAAGGAACAAGTATTTTAAGGGTTATCTAAATAGGGCATAGAGAAAGAAAGCTTTAAAAGATATTCCTAGAAAGGCAACAAAGAACAAATAAGGAAACATGCAGAATAATGAATGGAAAACTGTAGACCTGTACTGTCCCATATGGTTGCCACTAGCCCCATGGGACTATTTAAGTTTAATTTAAATTCAGCTTCTCAGTTGCACTAGTCACAGGTCACATTTCAATTGCTTAATAGTCCCATTTGGCTAATGGTTATCATGCTGGACAAGGCAGAAATAGAATGTTTCAGACTTCACAAGCAGTTCTGGAAGAAATGCTCCAGTTAGTTTCCCCTGCCTGAACCAATCACAGAGAAGCAAACAAACTGGACAGCCTAATTGGCTAAACTTGGTCCATCTACCTACCTCTGAGACCAGGGAACAGGGATTTAGGGAGACACTGTGATTTATGGTTCCGTAGAATCTCAAGAGAAGATAAACAATCCATGTCACCACACATTTTCAAATGCATTAGACTTCTTTGGCACAATATCTTTCTGAGACTGTTAGATATTGCACCAGACTGACAGTGGAAACCGAGACTCACAGAGACTAGGAACTTGCTCAAATTCACTCTGCTGATAAATGCCAATGCTAGGTCTTAAATCCAGCCCTTCTGAATACAGGCCCATTGCAGTCTTCATGATATATCACCCAGTCCCAACTCAAAGCAGGTATTTTGGCATCCTCTGGGCGCTTAGACCTATTCAGATAGCACTGTGTCCACGTAACTGAAAGATAATTTGTAATCGACAAAAGCCTGCGAGCTCTAGGTGCCATCAAGAATCCAGCATGCAGATTTTCAGTAATTAATACTGGCACTTGTTATTTGCTGGGCTTGATGAACATTAAAACATTAAATGGACAGTATACAAACAAAGAGAGAGACAGAAGTGGGAAGATAAACGATTTGGTTAAAATAATAATATAAAGTAGATTAGAGAACATAATTTTGATGCAGTTCTGTATAGAGACTTACAGATTGTTTGGAAAAGAAAAATACTATACTATATGAAAGTTTCTAGCACGGTCATTTACACATAGCAGATACTCAAAAAATGTTTGTGATTGTGTGAGAGCTGAAGTGGTATTCCCCACATTCTATAAATAAATTTTCCTTTCTTGGAAAGCAGATATCAAAGGTAGGGCCTAAGAAGAAGTCAAGGCTATAAACGTCGTATTTATCAATCTCGTGGCCTCATTTTTGGTTTTCTTATGCGGGGGTCAGTGTCAGTGGAGTGTTTGGGCTGACCTCAGAATGACCCCAAACTAAACCATGAAGTCAAGTAGCGCCTTTACAATTTGCTGCCATGCATCTCAACAAGCAGTGCCCGTGCCCAGAGCACATGAAGTGGCACATCTGAGATCAGTGGAGTATGACCCACTGATTGCCAAGCTCATTGAAGGCATCTGTTCCCATTCTCGGTGGTGATGTTGACCTAGCTGCAGAGCGTGCTGACAGGAAGCCCATTTCTATCGAAGGCTCCAGGAGGGGGTTTTGCTTAGGCATCAGCGGAGGGCCCAGGAGCATATTTAAGGGCCCAGGAACATATTTAACTATGAAACTAACTGCAAAAAAAGAGAGGGAGTACATTAAAATACTATTGCCCCAAGAGTGATGAAGTTCATCACTCCATAAAATTTGAACTTGCTCTTTCTTAGAGCAAGTTTCAGGAAAATATTAAGCTGATAGTGTTTTGCCACTTAGGTCAGAGACAGGAATATCACAGGCAAGGAAACCAGTGAGAAGACTAACAGCGTTTCAAACTGCATGCTACGTTGAGAGTAGGGAGACAAAAGGACCAGGGTAAGAGACATTAGTAGTTTGATGAATTGATTTATTCATCCAGCCAAAGTGAAATATCTCCTATAGCAAGACTGTTTGCAGTGAGATGGTATGTCAAAGAGATGGGAAAAAAACAAAAACAAAAAACTGATGTCTGTATTTCAAGAAGCCACAGACTAGAGTGGAAAAAGATATGTCAACAAATAATAAAATACACTAATAACTTCCACTTGGTAAAACAGGTGATGGGTAAGAAGAAACAAAACATGATAGTGAGATTTCTCAGCCACATAATGAGAACTGATCAGGCAAAGCAGCAGATTTCCTGTAGCAGGAGATAAGGGATTGGCTTTTATGGGCAAGTTGAAGGTGCCAGAACAGTCATGGGTGCTAAGGGTATGATAAGAGAAAGAGACGTAAGTTTATTTTTAGCTAATTTGAACACAGAATATTGCATTTGAAGAACCAGGAAAAAGCATGCGTTCCTACTGGTACCTAGCAGTGAGGAGGAAATATTTATGACATAATAAACATATGCAGTTCTAATGTTATGAATTGTGACCTGTGAGAAATAGCTTATTACCTTTAAAAATTCATGATAAATATAATGGACACTGATGTATATTATGTAGGAAAGTTGTTAAATCCTAAAAGTTCTCATCACAGGGAAAAAATATTTTTTTCCTATGTCTTTAATTTTGTATCTATATGAGTTGATGGATGTTCACTAAACCTATTGCGGTGATCAGAAAATAAAATGATTGATTAATTTGAAAATCATGCACTAAAGGAAGTCAACTGTGACATTTGTGGTGAATGAGGAAAGCAAAATATTACTTAGAAAAAATAGGCACAGGTGGTGAATCCAGGCTGCGGCCCTTGCAGGTTGTGATTGTGGATGGTCCATTTCTCCTCAATGGCATCTTTTTCTACAGGTGTGAAAAAAGAAGTGGAAATCAGTGCACTTACCATAATCCTGTGTGACATCAAGAGCTTTAAAATATATATATAAAATTAAGAAAGCAGTTTAATTACTTAGCATTTTTTAAAAATTGAAAATAGACATCTCCTATGTGCCAGGCATTATACTTAGGCAATTCAAAGATATTCAAAGATAAGTAAAACACAGTGTAACTCCTCAAAATTCCAATTAAGAATAAAAACACACACATTGACATTTAAGTATGGGAAAACTAAAGGCTTTGTTAAAGGCATTTGTCTGTTTACAAAACACTTTTTCCTACTTTGTTCCACTTGACCCTTATGCTAATGGTATGAGATAGCAGTTTAGTAATATTAGATTTATCAGCCCTATCTTGTGATACAAATGAGGAAACGGAGTTCTAGAGAGGTTTATTTACTGGACCATGGTTAGGATTTTGCAGGACAAGAATTCAGGTGAATGACTTTAGCATTTAAGTAATAGTGAATCTGTCCCTTATTATTGCAGTGGTAAAGATACAAAACAAGACAAAATGTCTATAGAAAACCAAAAAAATTAATCATATCACTTGATGATTCAGTAATTATCTGGAAATGTTGTCCCCATGATGTCATTTATCTGCATTGTTCACCTTGTTTACTGATTCATCCAGGCATTTTGGCATGGCCTCAACATAGTCTTATGGCCTAATACGTTGGAAACTATTTCACCCAGTGGCTGAAAATGTCACTGACATGATCTGCCCAGATTGTCTCGCTGCCACTAACACATTTTCCTAGAATAAAAACTATCAGACAAAGGCAACAAGAATGGCATATTTCATACAGATGGTTAGTAAATGATAACGATTAGACTTTGCCCAGTCTTATTTGTATTATAATGGCGGCAGGGAAGAGAGAAGGTAGGGGAGGGTGAAAGAGACAAGGAGAGGATCTCTGCATCCCTTTCCAGGTCTGTAGCTCCCTGGTTATCTGGGAGAGAAGCTCAGATACATGTTATATTGGTCATTCGTCATGTAACTCTGGGTAACTTAAATCTGAAGATTAATGTGAGGGAGTGCTACCAAAAGTTGTCCTCAAAATTGATAATCTCAATGTAAAGAGATAAAGGAATGGATATTTATTATGTTCCTATTGCATGTTCGGCCCTTTTACCTATTTAAAATATTGCAATATAAATGTACAGTTTCAGATATGGAATCTGAATCTCAGAGCAGTTACATACCTGTTCATGACCAAACTGTAATTAATGGTAGAGGAAGTGCTCCCTTAGATCTGGACAATTCCTGGGATGCTAATCTGCCAAGTGCTTCTGAAGGACGTGAGAACGATGCTCATGGAAAAGTGGGTAGGATGAAAGCTGACCCTAAAGAGGCAGGAATTACTGAAACAGTGAGGAAGGAACTACTCAGGAGGATGAAGCAGTGAGTGAGTTTGGGAGTTGGCATTAGATGGTGATTTGTGTTTGTAGTCACACACTCAGGGATTTGAAAGATCATACAAGCAATATAGTTCAATTACACATTTAAAACTTGAATTCCCTCCATAAGGTCCACTAAGCTGTCATCTAGCTGAATAAATGCCTCTACTTCAGGCTTCTGTATTATTTGACACCATAACCGTTACCTCTTGTACCACATCTCACCTCCTCTCAACCCCGACCCCCTGTCTTTATTCCATCCATTGCTACAACAGACAACTAGATGCAGGGGTAAATTGACAACATTTTGTCTCAGCTGCCCATCGTATGTATTCCTTCCATAGGCATTCTCAAAGACCATAGCTGTAGATCTACAGGACACCCCTGACACTCATTCATATACAAACAAGGAAATGTGAGGGATTTAGCACCTCTTGTGGCAACTGACCAATGGGGCATGGGAGCTAGCAGATACAAGCTCTATTCCTCGGGCAGAAAATTCATGACTGTTGAGAGGAATCCAGGAGGATTGAGTGCCAGTTGCCAGAGCAGTGACAAGCTCAACAATGCACCCTTGCATTTGCTTTCTCTGTTTGCCTCTTTCATACTTGCCTTTTCACCATCCCTATTCCCTTGGATTGCTTCCTAAAATAAACTACCAGCACACACCTTTTTGTCTATGTTTTCTGAGAAGCCCAGACTAAAAGAGGGCACATATGGGCCAGCATATGAAAAGACCCTTTCCAATCCTGACCTAGCTTTCGGGGCAGCCTCAAGGCTTTCTGTCCTCATTTACTGTGGCTGATTAATTTCTACATACTTAGCACTTGACTTTAGTCCCATAAAAGGGATTAATAGTATCTAATCAACAGATGGATGTGTGAATAAACCAGTGGAGCTAATGTGGCCAAGATTAATGTGCTTTAAGTTAAAGTAATCTCTAAGGTTGAAGGAAAGAGCCCAAGGAGTGTCTTCCAAAACTTGTTACAGGCAAAGTGGGAAAATGAAGAGGCATAGGCTTTATCTAGTCCCCATGATAACTCTTTAGGACTCCAGTAACCTAACACTAGTACAAAATCAGTTAACCTATATTGTTGAACATAAGAATACTGGTCTTTAAAATCTTCGATGTTCACATTTTTGAGGCATATTTTAAATAAATATCCACAGACTCAAGAGGCTGTGGTAATAAAATCCATAGGGGTGTTCTCTTTGAATATACAAACTGACAAAGGAAAAAAGAGTGAAAATAGAAATATTAGGAAACTATATGAGGTAAGGTAGAATTCTTGAGATATCAACGTATATATGTCTATTCATTTCTACCAGAGAAAGACAATTTCTAGTCTTGGGTCTACATGTGCCCACGTATGAGCCAATCCTGTTGAGACTTGGGGTAGTATTATGAAAAGATCCCTGATCTTGGCACTTGGAAATATCCACTAGGCAATAACTACTTACTCTTGGGTTGAACGTCTGCCAACTGCACATCGGTGCGAAAAAAAAAATGGGTATATTCAAGATCCCAGACTCAAAGGGACAGAATTCTCTGGACTTTGAGTCAAAATCCTTGGCTTGAGTAGCTTACTAGCTGTGTGTCTTGGACAAGTCACAGACTCCTGAAGGCCTTGCTCTGGTATTAAAAAATAGGGTATTAATTCTTGGTCTGCCTGTCTTACAGGGTTGATTATTGTATCAAATGAAAAAAATATGTAATAAGGGAATTTTAATCATCCAATATCATATATATTTGAAGTAGTATTGCCTATGTGAGCCCTTCCAGATCTAGCACAATGCTTGACGTTTGTATTTTCCAGGCCACCTGGAGCACATTTCTGTAGAAAGGTAGCTTTTTCAATTGAGTCCTCAGAAGATTAAAAAAAATAATTCAAAGGCTGAAGGGACTGATCTACAGGGCAAGATTAAAGCAGGACACGTAGTTCATCATTCTGTTAGGCAATGCTTAATGGAGGGTCAGGGCTGCAGAGATATATTTCAAAGGGGTAAACAGCAAAGATGGAGAAGAATTATTTCAGTTGAAACAAAAAGAAGTAAGACCATTGAAAATGAAATGAAAAGTATCTGGATTCCAGAAAATGATCAAAGTTCTCTTATGTGGAATCTTTCAGACTAACATGAAAAAGCCTAGATTTTTCCATCTTTACTCCATTTTATTATTTAGGTGGTCTCCAAAGACTAACATATATTTTCTGATGTCACTCTTCCCCCCACTCCCCATATTAGATAGACAGTCATATCTTACCTGAGTCCAAACATTCATGGGAGAAAATCGTCACAAAATATATTGGTTTTTTTTTTTTTTTTTTAAGGTGCCAAATTCTTTTCCACTTGCCTTTTCTTTTTTCCCTCACCTACCGTGAACTTTTCATTTCATAGTTTCCTGGGGGAATGCTTCTGTGAGTGTACAAGTGGAACTAATTGAAAAGATCAAATTTAATAGAATTTAAACTTAACTGAAGGAGGAGATATAAAAGTTGCATCAGGGGAGACACGACAAGACCAAGTAAGATCCTGGAAACTAAACTACTAGAACCGCTCTGTAAATGCTGTCAAGCCAGATGTCTATTTTTATTTAACCTGAAATAAGAGAGAAGTGATTCAATATAATTTGTGATTTTTTTTTAATCCAGAGAAGCACACGTCGGTATTTTTTTTTTCTGGCAAAGAAATTTGATCCAAAGGTGGGAAAAAAAAGAATAAGTTCTCTTTCTGAAAAAAAGCAAGACTATGTTTTCTTCAGAATCAATAAATAATTGGCATTTCCCTAGAAAAAGGCAATGGTTTATTTGATCTTTTTTAGAGGATAAACCAAAAGCAGAATTGTGAAATGAGCTAGTTTATCTTCAGCATCACTTTGAACAGGTCCTCAGTTGGTCTTGAGCCCTGTGCTTCTCTTGTCACGTTTCTGGGAGTCGCTTTAATTTCTATTCAGGCTAGATCTCACTGGGCAGGGTCGGCCATAAACGGTGATGAGATCTTGCTATACAGCTTAGAGCAGTCCCATGGCTATTTTATTTTTCAAGTAATACTAGGAATTTTGATTCCTAAACCAGTGGGTTCCTCCCCCAGCTCCCATTATACTAAAGTCCTCATGTTTTGGTTCTTTTGATCCTAGGATCTTCATTGCCATCAAAATGAACCATTCTGTGACTCATTTCATCTGGGAACTATCACCTGCTAATCCTAGAGGATGTAAGGGTTTAGTCTTTAATCACAATGTTGCTGATAACTAGTTGTGATTTCTTGCATCAGTCAAGTACCCTCTTTGACTCTGTTTACTCTTGTGTCTACTAAGACAAGATGATCTCAGGCCTCTGTCACATGACTTTAAACCAGGGTTTCTCAACCTCCGCACTGTTGACATTTTGGGCTGGATGACTCTTTCTTGTTCGGGGATGACCTATGCATAATAGGACATTTAGCAACAACCTTGACCTCTACACAGTACAGCCTAGTAGCACACAGCACCCCTCCACAGACATCAAAACACGTCTCCAGATATTGCCAGATATTTTCTGGGGAACAAAATCACCCACAATTGAGAGCCACCATTTTAACTCAGTATCAAGGAAAGCATTTCATCATACAAAATGCTAACGTACGTTTCATACAATTATCTTGAGAAAACTCCTTAAGCCTAAGATGACCTAAAATATCACTGGCATATTTAGTACAATTCCATTGTCCCCCTCACCATTCCCGCAATGTGGCAGATGCTGTCTCTTCCCTTTCTGCCCTGTTTGAAGGCTGCTTCTGCATCACCAGAGGTGGTCTGATCAAGGCTCCCCTGACAGTGAGCACCCCGAGCCAGCCAGTGTGCCACAGCTGGTGCTGCCACAGTCAGTGACAGTCTCTTTCTGTGGTTGCGAGCAGATGTTTCAGTGTCAGTCTTCGTGACATCTGGGTTGTGCCCCTCTCCTGCCTAAATTTGATCTGCAAACCGACCTCACCCGACCCTGCCCCACACCTCAAAGAGGGTCACAGTTTCCTTTTAGTGGTTTACCCTCCATGAGAACTGGTGACTGTTAAGAGGAGCTACATCAGTGAAGAACTGTTTCGCCACCTGGGCAGTGTTAGTCTATTGAATAACTTTTAAGAAAGCAGGAGTTAAATAGAAGATGTCATTAGTACTTCTAGTTTCTTCATTGTTTTCAGCAACATTGTTTTCAGTTAACTGTTCAAACTGCTTACCAAAAAGGCTTAAGGCTTGTGTTATAGTCACCCATGATAATGTCAGGCTACTTTCCAACCGCATAATCCAACATTCTTGTACTTTCTTTTGTTCAGCAAACATTATTTAAGTATACCAATGGCTGAACACTGCATTAGGCACTGAGAGAAAACAAGAGATAAAAATATACAAGGTATCACGCTTACTCTGAAGGAACGCACAGAATAGCAGAAGGAATGGATGCACAAAGAACCTCTCAAACATGAAGGGAAAATGCTACCACTGATATTTTATAAAAGTACTAACAGAACAGAGATAATAAAGTAACACAGTAATTAATTCCAATTGTTGGAGGAAGAAGAGAAGTGACTTTTTTAACAGGACTTTAGATTTACAAGACAGACAACAGGGAAAGAATGATTATGCTAAAGAGACAAGCTAGATCAAAGTGTCTGCTTCCCTTGGAGAGATGGGATGGAGATTACTGATGCTGATGAAGCAACACACCTCTACTCTTGGGCTGTTCAATTTGGCATCTTGATGGTATTTTTTTTTCAACATATTTGTTAAGAAATAATTCAAATACCAGTTGAATTCACTCATATAATGTGTACAATTTAATGCTTTTTTGGTATATTTAAAAGGCTGTACAACGATCACCTAAGTTGTACAACTATTCAACCTAAGTTGAATTTTCCCCCCAAAGAAACACCATATCTATTAACAATAACTACTCATTCCTCCCATCCCTCCCTTCAACCCCATAGTTCTAGGCAACTACAAATTTACCTTTTGTCTCTATGAATTTCCCTATTCTGGTTATTTTATATAAACGAAATCATGCAATTATGTGATCTTTTGTGACTGGTTTCTTTCACTAAACATAGTGTTTTCAAAGTTCTTCATGCTGCAGCATGTATCAGCACTTTATTTCTTTTTACTGCTGAATAATAATCCATTCACATTTAATATTATGATTGATTTGGTTGTATTTGGCTCTGCCATTTTGCTTCTTGTTTTCTTTCTCTGTATTTTATTTATTCCTCTGTTTCTCCTTTACTGCTTTCTTTTGTATTTGTGGCTATCTTATACTGTAACAATTTAACACCTTTAATGATCTGTTATACATATTTTTATTTTCTTAGTTGTAACACAAAAGCTTAATGTATATCTTATCAACAGCAAGACATGAGACTCCTTCCAGAGAGACTGTAGATATTATCACCAGTTTGTGAAAACTAATCCTTTTGGAAAATGTGTGACCATCTAGACCCACAATTTAGTAATGAATTAATTCAAAAATTTGTACCACATGTCAGCATCTCTCCTCTCCCTGTTATCCTTGGTCCCTGCCTTCCTCACCTGGATAACATGTACCCTCTTCACATCTCACATTGAACTCCCACCCCGATAAGTCAGCTGTTCCGCTCTGTGCTTTTACCTCACCGAGTTCATGGTGCTGATGACATGGCATTAGATTTGCTGTTTATTGTTTCCCTACCTCTGCTGGATGTGAGCTCTGCTAGAACAATCCCTGGAAATTAGTCTGTCGCATTGTAGGCGTTCAGTACAAATTTGTTCAATAAAACCATGAACTAAAAATATCTTGTCACATGATTAACTGCTGAAGGCAGTTGCAGATCTCTTAAAGTTTTTTATGTCTCTGTAGAAACACTGTAACCTGTTCTCCTTTCTCCCTGTTTTTCTTTCTAATTTTCTTACTACTTTTTCATGCTTTTATATCTTGGTAATTGATAATATTTGGCTTTCCATTGTTAAGTGTCCCTTTTTGCTTCAACATAATGAAGAATGGGAATTTTACAAATTTTCTTGGACTGTCCAGCTCAGGGGACTGGATCATCTAGAATATGAATTTAGATTTTTAATGATGAATATGGAGTCTTTCCTCTCTTATGCTTACCATATATCCCTTTAAAATGTTTGGAATTTGATTCCAAATAAAAACCTTCTCTCCTCTCCTTTTATCTTATTAATAAACACTCATCTTTTTTCAGTCCAATATACATTTATTGATGACAATAATGTGAAAAGTCATTTGGTTGATGCTGCTGGTGATTAAAAGGCAAATAGGACATGCATATGTTCTTCAGGATCTTACTATCACAAGGGAACCAGACAAAACATAAATCACACACACACACAAACACACACATACATGGCAAGCTGTTACAAGTATTCTAAAAGATGTTCCTTGATAAAACAAGACGCCTGTGTTCCAACATTAAAATCTCTGACTCCTGATCCCATGCACAGTACATGATAGGAAAGTATATATAATTCTTAGCCCCAGGCAGATATGTCCTGAAGATATCATGACCTCAGGGGAGGAAAGTGAAAGTCTCTTGGCATGAGATGCTTACTAAAAAGAAGAGTGACAGAATAGGTACTATGTTTTAGAGAGTGGAGAAAGAAAGGCACTTTCTTTTTTTGCCATAATCTTTCATATGTCTTCCTTTGTACAGGTAACTGCGTTTCCTTGACCAGATACTATAAAGAACATTCCCAAAAGAATAGTAATATCTGTATGCTCATGGCAAAAACTATGTAAATCTATACTTCCCTTCCTGCTTTAGAATTCTTTATTTCATGCTGAACTTCTGTGCTCTTTGTTGCTTCAATTCACCTGGATTTTCTTTGAGCTCAACCTCAATGTTATTTGAACTTGGGTAATTCAAAACTGAAGCCAGGCTTCAGTTCAATTCATTTCCCGAATAGCTCACTCCTCCATCTATTTGGGGATCATCCACCAGAACACCTGTAAAGAAGAGTTTCGCAGCTTTACTTTCATGTTTCAGCGTCCGTTGTCAGCTCCGTGCTTTGGAAATATTAAAATCTAATATTGGTCTAAGCCATTTCTTCAATATATACAGTAACATCTGAGGACTGTTCTCAACTGAAATTTCTAGTAAACATAAACTGAGTCTTTCAACATGAAAAACAAGACAAAACAAAATGACATTTGAATGTTAAAGGCAGAAACCATCTTTTCATTGCTGTTGGTTTTCTCTCATCAGTTTAGTATTTTTAAAATTACATACAGTCTGCTTCTCAGAAATCAAGGCCCTATTTTCTTCTTGTTATTATGTTTTTTGACACACAAAACAGATCTCAAGTTTGATTTTTTTTCTTGTCTCTAAATCATAGTCCTTTAGTTCAGCTTCATTGTCTAGCTGAACCCTAAAGGTGTCAAGAGAGTATCTTTTCCAAGAAACAGGAATTCTCAATTCCTGTCACTTAAGTATTACATCTTCAGTCTTGAGATTCTTATTTTTTTTTCTTTTTCTTTTTTTAAAAATTTTATTGAAGTATAGTTGATTTACAGTGTCATGTTAGTTTCAGGTGTACAGCACAGTGATTCAGTTATACATATCTATATATACATATGTATACATACATATGTATATATAGATATATTCTTTTTCAGATTCTTTTCCCTTACAGGTTATTACAAAATATTGAGTATAGTTTCCTGTGCTGTACAGTAGGTCTTTGTTGGTTATCTATGTTATGTATAGTAGTGTATATATGTTAATCCTAACCTCCTAATTTATCCCTCCCCCACTTTCCCCTTTGGTAACCATAAGTTCGTTTTCTATGTCTGTTTTGTAAATAAGTTTATTTATATCCTTTTTTTTTTTTAAGATTCCACATATAAGTGATATCATATGATATTTGCCTTTCTCTGTCTGGCTTACTTCACTTAGTATGATAATCTCTAGGTCCAGCCATGTTGCTGCAAATGGCATTATTTAATTCTTTTATATGGCTGAGTAATATTTCACTGTGTGTGTGTGTGTGTGTGTGTGTGTGTGTATACATACCATACATATATATGTGTGTGTATATATATATATGTATATATACACACACACACTTACCATATACATGGGGAGGGTGTGTGTGTGTGTGTATACATATTTATATACCACATCTTCTTTATCCATTTATCTGTCGATAGACATTTAGGTTGCTTCCATGTCTTGGCTAGTGTAAATAGTGCTGCTAGGAACACTGGGGTGCATGTATCTTTTCAAACTAGAGTTTCCTCTGAAAATATGCCCAGGAGTGGGATTGCTGGATCATATGGTAGCCCTTGTTTTAGTTTTTAAGGAACCTCCACACTGTTCTCCATAGTGTCTATTACCAATTTACATTCCCACCACCTAAAAAAATAAACTTATTTATTTTTGGCTGTGTTGGGTCTTTGTTGCTCTGCGTGGGCTTTCTCTAGTTGCGGCGAGTGGGGGCTACTTTTCATTGCGGTGCACGGGCTTCTCATTGCGGTGGCTTCTCTTGTGGAGCACAGGCTCTGGGCACACGGGCTTCAGTAGTTGTGGCTCACGGGCTCTAGAGCACAGGCTCAGTAGTTGTGGCGCACGGGCTTAGCCGCTCTGAGGCATGTGGGATCTTCCCAGACCAAGGCTTGAACCCGTGTCCCCTGCATTGGCAGGCGGATTCTTAACCACTATGCCACCAGGGAAGCCCTATTATTTGTTGACTTTTTGATGATGGTCATTCTGACCAGAGTGAGGTGATACCTTATTGTAGTTTTGATTTGCATTTCTCTAATAATTAGTGATGTTGAGCATTTTTCATGTGCCGTTTGTCCATCTATATGTCTTCTTTGGAGAAGTTTCTATTTAAATCTTCTGCCCATTTTTTGAGATTCTTATTTCTTTCCCACAAGCAAATTCAGTTTTACTGCCATTAGAGTAATAACTCAATAAGTTGTTTTTTGTTGTTGTTAAACCCAAAATTGAAAGGATATAGAAAATCTCAGAATTAAATGTTTCTATTAGTGAACATTTAGCTATATCTTGAAACTTTTAGGCTTAGACAATCCTCAGATAGCATTTCAGTTTGAGAAACTACTTTTTAATTCATATGTTGTGTTGTAGTTAACTTTTTCAATTTGGAATAAGTTGAAACTACTTTTCAGTGTTTCTATTGGTTGTATCATAGCTATTGGCTTCAGACATACTGTGACCTCTGATATAAACAGAAGAATATTCAACGGAAGGCTATAGCTCACATTTGGCTTGAACAGAATCTAGGAATCTAAGTCTTTCAAAATACACATCAATAACAGAGAAAAAAACTGTCTATTTCAAGAAAACTACTAAAGGGTAGAATAGATGTTTATAATTTACCGTTATTCCACTTCTCCCACTCTGTCTTACCCATATGTTTCACACTGTTGCTCATGCTTTAACATAGAAATAATGAACCCATCATACTATGTGCAGTTCCCAAATCTGTGGATTTCTTTAGTCTGACATAGCACCACTATATTTAACCTGAGCCCCAGGTGGCAAGAGGATTGAAAAGAGAGAGAAGATGCACCCTCCAGTTGAATGGGTTGGGAGCCTTCAATCTTAAATCTTTGCTATTATCTATAACAAATGCAACTTACACTGTTAATCCCTAATTCTTCTTTTTTAAATGATGCATAATACCAAAGCGATATTTTTAAAGAAATATTGCAGACTGGTTAGCAACACGTTAAAGGAATCCATCATTTTAAGCATTGGAGAGTGCTGAGTGATACCCTTTCTTGCCTTGTGAAGCATGGATAATATACAGAATGCTGACGAGAAATCCTGCCAATCTGGTCCCTCCAGATGGTTGAGAGATAGGAATTTATCAATTGGATTGCTACCTTTACCAAATAGATCATACATTCGCTGGTCATTTTTCTCCTTATAATATGCCTCATTAAGTGAAAAATTTTAAAGATGCTTGGATAAAATTGTGCGTAAGCTGGTATCCAGGTGTCCTGAATAACTCGACTCAGCTTCCCCATGAGTCTGACTTAACACTTGGGGATTTTCTCAGACTCTTGAACACTCTAGGCTCTAAATCTTTGAGGCATTAACTAGCACATATGTTTCCCCTTAGGAAAAGTTAGGGAATATTAGCCGGATTTGGGGATATTAAATTCATCTTCTCACGCAGTGTCATTGTGTTAAACCATTGGGTATTTGTATGCCCCAAGTCAGATACAGCTATAAATACATGTGGTTAGCTTTTGCATATACGGAATTTAAGAGGTTTTGTTAACAGTTAAGTTGAAGTAAGTTTTAAAATTTCAAATAAACTTAGGGTAGTGCAGCCACAGCATATAATCACATTACTATCATTATCCTACTACCAAATAATTAAGTGACATACATTCAAGTGACAGTGACATAAATTAAAGTTTCTATTTGAAGCTTAACATACCACGTGTCCTCATTCAGTAGGAGATGGACGAAAGTGAAATTGAACTTTGAAAGAAATATTATGGCTATTAAGTTTCATCATGGAATGTGGAAGAACTGACCATCACATATCACGCTGAACTACATGATGAACTTCTTCTAAATCTAGTTCCACAGACTTTGAATTCCATTTTCCAAAAACTTGATTCAAATAAGTAATGAGCATTTTGGACCCCTGATACCATCAATTATTTTCCTGGCACATTCAAGATGAGTCATTAAGGTCAGTTAATGGTGGAGCATCTTGGGATGAACAACAGAGGAGAGCAGTTGTCAAACCTAAGTCTGATGGGACCAGTAGGGAGAGGGATTTGCTACAACACAGAAAGCTGCAAGGCAAGGCTCCTGGTACAACATGTGACCAATAGGAAGGAAATACACCCACGGCCAATCCATGACCTGGAAGGAAGAGATCCAGGGGAGTGGATACCCAAAACATTTCCTCTTCCTTGTTCTGATCATCTGCTTGTGCCTCCCACTGACTGGACACAACCTGAAATCAGACAACAAGGAAGTAAGTGTTGGGTCAGACTCCCAGGTCACACAAAAGACTGGGGACATAGGAACGATAGAGCAGGTAATTGAAAATTACTGAGAGAGTAAATTCTAAAAGTTCTCATCACAAGAAAAAAAAGTGTGACTATATGAGGTGATGGGTGCTAAATAAACTTATTGTGATCATTTTGCAAGACATACTTATGTCAAGACATTATGCCATACACCTTAAATGTATCGTGTTATGTGTCATTTACATCTCAATAAAACTGGAAAGAAAGAAAAAAGGAAAAAAGAATAAGTAGATTTTGTGTGGCAAGCAGGGAATAATACCCAGGCTCAAGGACTATGCTGGTTCATAGTCTCAGATGTGGCTGGTATGCATCTTTCGCATTATAGTCATAAATGTAAATTTTGTCTGATTTGCTTATTACTGTTTATAGAAATTACATTCATAGGAATAAAAAGGTGACCTCTTTTCTCCAGGCTACATATTCCGCAGGCAAAAATAGGGTTACATTAAAGCTGCAAAACAGATTTTTTTACAACGCACCTAAATATCCCTTCTGCAGTATCTCCTTCTCCATTGAAGTATCTCCTAGTTTTTGATTTACGATAGCTTATCAGGGCCAGGACTAGGCTGAGGCAAATAAGGCATTCATATCAGGTGTAAAATTTTAAAGGGTAGCAAAATCTCAGTAATCAAGATAATTAATATCTTCATGCAATACTTTAGTGCATTTTAAATTACCAAAAGCAATGCAAAAATCTGTAATAAACGAAGTATCACAATTTTAAGATTGTGAAGATATGCTCCAACCCTGCCCTCTACAATGCTGCCTCACTTGCTTTACCCTAATCCTTGTCCAGCAGCACAAACATCTGTCTTCTTGTTTTCCCCAAACTGCATTGTAATGGCAAAAGTTTATTTTAAGTGTAAAACTAAAACAAATATAAGACAGGAGGGAGCACAGATAACTGGAAGGTAGAGAGTGGATGAGATCAATTTTAAAGAAAAATGACATTAGATTATAGCCTGTGAGACTAGAAGATTTATGAATAGAGTCCCAGAAATGCTCAAAGCTGAGTCAAGAAATGTAAAGTCAAAGATATTTCAACTAATGTGAAAAAGCAGTCAGAAGTCAACAAATGGAAAGAGCAAGAGAAATCTGACATAGAGGAGTTTATGCCTAACATTTGGGGATTGTTTTTCCTAAATTATTTTAAACTAATGTAAATTAATTTTTATTTCACTCTATTTTATAGAAGTAGGGCATTTTCATAGTTAAAAATTCAAATAATAGAAAAGGCATATGATGAAAACTTCAAAAGAAAAGACAAGTGATGAGAGAGAAGTACCAGGGTAAATGAATAGAACAAGCAATTCTACAAAAACAAGAGAATAATCCAAGGAGAAAAATCTTAATTTGATAGATTCTAGGAGTTACTGTATAAATAAAAATAAGAACAGAGTACAATGGAAAGTAGCAAACAGAAAACAAGAAAAATATCTTAAAAATTAACATTATAATTGCCCAAATCATTTAAGATATTTAACACATGGGTGGAATAAATGCATTTTTAGAGCTAACATTTAAATTATTTATCTGGAAGGTAAATTCAGTCATTTTCCCAGAACCCAAATGAAAAAAAGCAAGGAGTCCTTGTCACAGTAATTCACATGAGCTGCTATATAAAAGAACTTTACCTGAAACTCAGCTCCTTAATAAAAGTAAGTCAACACTTCCAGGAAACGCTTCTCTAACTAGGGCCTCAGGGAGCCAAATTTGTCCCATCTTTGGCTCACCGTCGGTTTTGGCTTCTAAGTTGCATTGACATCAGTCAGCCTTCAAATGAAGGAAAGAGAGAACATGAGATAGACCACTGGACACTCACATCCACGTGTACCCAAAGGAACATGCATAACTTCATCAACTTCCTGTTGGCCAGAACTAGTGTGTAAATCCTAACTTCATCAAAGGGAAGCTGGGAAATGCTGTTTTACTGTGTGGTGATGGGAAATGAAATGGTTTAGTGACTATATGGCCTTGTATCTGCCACTAGGAGGTAGATAACTTGAGAGAGGGATTTAGAGATTTGGCAAAAATATCTAAATAATCCATCAACCATCTAGTACAAATTGTAAACAGGGAATACCAGAAACAAATGAAAAGAAGAAATAGTAAAATGAATTAGAAGAAAAGTGTTCCGAAATGAAGAAGCAATTATTTCACTGAGGTGACATCTTGAATGGAAAGCAGGATTGATAAAGTATTGTCCACATGTAAACACATTGAAATTCCATAACAGAAACAAAGGGAAAATTCCAAGAGCTCCCGAAGCGCAATAGAACGTTATTTACAAAGAAAAGAATATTACAGACTACCATCCATTATTCTCAACAACAGTGGATACAGAAAAAAATGAAAAAATGTCTCCAAATTCTGTGGGGAAATCACATATAAACCTAGAGTTCTGTCCCCAATCAAATGTGAGGACAAAATAAAGACGCTTTACCAAAAAAAATGACATTAGAGTTTTCATTATCAAAGTGTATTTTATCAACATATTGATCAAGATGTCACTTCAGCAAAATTAAAAGAAATTTAGCATAGGGAATGACATGAACTAAAATAAACAATAACAGTTGAGCAGGATACAGAATAGGAAAGCTAGAAAAAAATAAAATGTAGTCTAACACACTAAATTGCAAGTATGATTCATGTGGATTAACTTCAAAAATGTATAGGGGGGCTTCCCTGCTGGCGCAGTGGTTAAGAATCTGCCTGCCAATGCAAGGTACATGGGTTCGAGCCCTGGCCCAGGAAGATCCCACATGCCACGGAGCAACTAAGCCCGTGCGCCACAACTACTGAGCTTGAGCTCTAGAACCCGTGAGCCACAACTCCTGAGCCCATGTGCCACAACTACTGAAGCCTGTGTGCCTAGAGCCCACGCTCCACAACAAGAGGAGCCACGACAATGAGAAGCCCGTGCACCACAACGAAGACCCAACATAGCCAAAAAAATTAAAAAAAAAAAATGTATAGGGTATAAGGCTTCATTTTTTTCTACATGATTTCACCTACATGATTTCATCATTCTACAAATGGAATATACATGGACATAATCATTATATTATGAATTATATAATTGTTTTTATTTTGCAAATCAAAATATAGACAAAGCACAAATAACTCATTTAACAGACAAGAATGTATAGGCTATAAACCTTGTCAATGTAAAATACCGTATTTCTAATAATTAGAAGGGGGAGAAGTGGTGGAGGAAATAATAAGGTCTTTCTTTCCGTTTCTTTTATAGCAGGATATTTAGTAGGTACTTTCAAAGAAAAATCAACTAAGGCTTTGCTTTAAGGAGAAAAAAATGGAAAATAGATCATACACAATATATGTGAGTAAAAAGTGATATTTACATTGTTATTTAGGGTGAGAATGAGTGCAATTCTGGATAAGATCGTATTGTAAAAATTGGACCTAGAATATGCTGAGCTTTCTATTGTACAGTATTTGAATTCCTTCTTAAAAATGGCTAGCATGATTAACAAAACTCAGCTATTTCAGTCAATTTAAGATACAAAGGATTTAAACAACATATGGCTAGTTAAATTATACATACCATTAGAAATTTTGTAAACAGAGATTGTATTTTCTTTTCAGGAGACCACTAACCATTCAATTTTGAGAAATCTATTAAGATACTACATTATTTTAAGGGTTAAGGAGGAAAAAAACGCAGTTATCTCCATAGATGTAGAAAAGGTGTTTGGTTACATTCAACATCCATTACTGATGAAAACTCTTAATTTAAAAATAATAGTTACTGTTTTAACATGAAAACCACATATGCCAAGGTGAGGAGAGTCAGCATCACACTTAGGATCACAGAATGGGAGCATGGAACCATTCTTGTTAAATACAGAACATGGCAAGTAAGCATTTTATCACCACTGATACTGAAAAGGGTCTAGGAGTAGTCTCCAATGCAATTGTGTAAGAGAAAGATGCAAGCCCTTGCTAGAATTTAAGCTCCATGAAGGTCACAGTTTGTCTCCAATTCAGTATATATTTACTGAATTAATTACCACAGTACATAAGTTGAAAAGAAAAATGCAAATTATCTATATTTGCAAATTATTATGATCATTAATGCAAATACCCCAGAGAAGCAACTAAAAGGCAGTTAGATCTAAGAGGGGAATTCAATATGTTGGCTGGTTACAAAGATATAAATAATTAACAAAAAGCATTTAGGATTTATGTAAAGTCTAGTTTAAGATTCTCTTCAGACAGATAAAGAATGTTTGAATAAATGGTGTAAAAGGCCTGATTTTTGGAGCTAGACAATAGCTAGACAATTTAGTGTCTAAAATAATCAATAAATTTGGTTTTAACGATTAAAACTAATTGTAAGTTAAATACGAAAACATAGTAAGTAAGAATGTCAAGAAGCAAGGTATATCCTACCAGGTAATAAAATGTATTATCAAGTTGCAGTTAAAAGAATGTGTTAATATTTCAGGAATACACTCATTAAAGCAAAAAAGAAAGCACAGAAATAGACTCAAGTAAATATGAACATAAAATGAGATTTGCAATTCAAATCAAATGAAAGGAAATGGCTTAATTAACAAACTGAGGTATAAAAACCAAATAACAATTAAAGCCAGTTTACCTTACTTCTCGTTCCAACATAAAATTTTATAAACAATGTTTTATGAAAATAATAAAAGAAAATGTGTGAAGGCATAACAGAGTGAGAAAGTGAAAGATGACCACATTGTTTTTTAAATGTAAGGCAATAAACATAAAGTCAATAGACAAATGGGAAAATGGGAAAGGAGTTTTCAACACATATGCCTTGCAGAAGGTTAATTATAGCTTTGTATTTATAATCATACATATTCCTTGACATTAATAAGGAACAAAAACTCATCCAGGAAAACAAAATGGGGAAAACAGATGAAAAGATACTTCACAGAAAGTAAGGTAAATAAAGGATAAATTAAAACAAAATAATTTTAATGCAGTCATAATTAAAGTAATGTATTTTAAAATAACAGGACTTCCCTGGTGCCTCAGTGGTTAAGAATCCGCCTGCCAATGCAGGGGACACGGGTTCAAGCCCTGGTCCGGGAAGATCCCACATGCTGCGGAGCAACTAAGCCCATGCGCCACAACTACTGAGCCTGTGCTCTAGAGCCTGCAAGCCACAACTTCTGAGCCCACATGTCACAACTACTAGAAGCCCGTGCTCCTAGAGCCCGTACTCTACAACGAGAGAAGCCACCACAATGAGAAGCCTGCACACAACGAAGAGTAGCCCCTGCTCGCCGCAACTAGAGAAAGTCCACAAGCAGCAACGACCTAACGCAGCCAAAAATAAATAAATACATTTATAAAAAATAA
Source organism: Balaenoptera acutorostrata (assembly GCF_949987535.1). Classification (NCBI taxonomy): domain Eukaryota; kingdom Metazoa; phylum Chordata; class Mammalia; order Artiodactyla; family Balaenopteridae; genus Balaenoptera; species Balaenoptera acutorostrata. Next base: position 50,753,256 of record NC_080073.1, on the reverse strand, counting down.
ATTAATTAACAATGAGATGCCACATTTTACTAAACAGATTGGCAAAAAATAAAATGTTGATTATGAAAGTGCTGCTGGGGGATGTGGACAAACTAGTCCTTTCATCTAGTTTTGGTGAGACTATAACTTTTGCTTGGAAATTTAGCATAGTCTATCAAAATTTAAAATGTGTACTCCATTTGACCCAAATTCTGATTCTAGGAATCTCTCTTAGAGTACATGTTATATGTGAAAGGCTGGATGTTATTTAGGAGAAGTGGACCCTTAATTTAAACCACTCTAATGTAATTTAATCTTTTTTTTTTCTATTTTTAAAAATTGCTTAAATTAAAAAAAGTTTTTTTGAAGCTTAGTTGATTTATAATGATTCAGTTGTACTCAAACTAATTCAGTTATATATATACACACACACACACACACACACACACACACACGTATATATAGACTTTCAGATTCTTTTTCATTATAGGTTATTACAAGATATTGAGTATAGTTCCCTTGCTATACAGTAGGTCCTCATGGTTTTTCTGTTTTATATATAGTAGTGTGTAACTGTTAATCCCAAATTTTATCTTTTATCACAATAATATTTACTCAGGTCTTGTTCCTTAAGCAAACCAAGGCTGCTCTATAAAGCACATATTTCTTGAACAGTGTTAAGTTGGGGCCGGGGTGAGGTGAGGAGGTATTTGGCATTTCGTACTGCCAGTGATTTTGGAAAATTTACTCTTAGCAGTATAATATGTTCTCTATTAAATATCCAGGAGACAAGGATTGTCTTAGACATTATATACATTACATTGCTTCTAATTCTTCCGTTCATTCATCAAGGTAGAGAATCTTATTTGCATAATGAAGATAAGGGAATTTTATTTTCAGGAATGGGAGAGAAAGTTTGGACCCCAAAGGGGACGAGAGATGACAAGATAACAGGTGGCATATTTTGTGTAAGAAGGGAGTGGAGAGAATTTGTATTCCTGCAATAAGGGATGTCTGTTTCTTAGCCTGGAGAGAACTCACTGTCACCTTATGCTAATCTTTAGGTCAGTGCAATTAGTTTCACCCTGAAAAAAATTGCTGTCTTTAAATTTATATAACTTAACACCAGAAGCTAGAAGTCAGCAGAAGTTACATTTAAATTTATAGAAGTATTCTCTTAATCGTCTTGCAGCATAAGAAGGATAAGCTTAGAGGTTCTTTACATTGAAGCTAGACAGAATAAAATTTTCGTAACAAACTTTGCTCAGTGCCCTGGAATATTTACGTGAATGAGATTGGTTAATTCCTATTTATGAAAGTCTGGATACCAATTAGGATTCTGGCAGCTACAAATATCTGAAAATGCAGCAGACCTGGCTTAAAGGAATAGAAATTTTATAGCCTCATGTAACAAAAAATGGAGAAGCAGAGTAAGTCCAGGACCAGTTAATAGATTGGTTCAATGATGTCAAGGCTTCTGATCAACATTCAGTGACCTTCTCCTCAGGGTTGTAAGATGACTGCCAACTAGTAAGCATCATATCCTAAAAAAAGGAAGGGGAGTCTTACATTTGTGTTTCTCCTTAAGAGTGAAAATAGGGCTTCCCTGGTGATGCAGTGTTTCAGAATCCACCTGCCAATGCAGGGGACACGGGTTTGAGCCCTGGTCCAGGAAGATGCCACATGCCGCGGAGCAACTAAGCCTATGCGCCACAACTACTGAAGCCCACGCGCCTAGAGCCCATGTTCTGCAACAAGAGAAGCCACAGCAATGAGAAGCCCGTACACCGCAACGAAGAGTAGCCCCCACTCGTCGCAACTAGAGAAAGCCCGCGTGCAGCAACAAAGAACCAACGCAGCCAAAAATAAATAAATTAAAAATAAATTTAAAAAAGAAAACAAAACAAAAAATGTTTTGAAAAAGAGTGAAAATAACTTCCTAGCAGCCCTCATAACATTTTGTTTTATGTCTCATTGACCAGGGTAGTATTTCACACTTAATATCAAAATAATCACTGGCCAAGTTTCAGGAATCTTCATGGGTAGTTCAGTTTAATCAACATTCAGTGTCTGAGTTTGAAGAGAAACCCACAAAACAAATAAGACCAAGCCTGAACAACCAGTGTCTGCAAAGTTATTATTGAATCACATTTCTTTATTAATGCAGAAGAGCAAAAAATGACTCCTCGAAAATTTTAAAATTTAAGTTTTATGTTATCAGTTCATTGCTAATACAAGTTCTTTTCCAAAACTACCAAAAGTGATTCATTTCCTTCTTATTTTGGCAACTTCTAAATATATATCTTATAAATATTTTTTGTAGTTATTTAATTGCTCTTCTAATTCTTATTTCTATACCAGTGGGGCTAAGATTGCTAGCACAATCCCAAACTTAGCCATGCAAACTAATTGCATACAAAAGTTACTCTCATCATTGAGATGACACCACATCTTGTAAATCGCTCACCTAAGTAAATAATGAAATAATATTCATCAGCCTTTTTGTTCATTCCTTTTTCAAATGAAGTTTTAAACTCAGGTGCTTCCACAGTCTCAGTTAATTTCAAAACCTCGGGACTGAAGCAGCCTAGTCATTGGGGGGGGGGCGGAAATGTGGATTTATTTTATTTCTACTGATTGAAATATATTGGTTTTTAGAGGAAATGTCTTTTGGTTCCAAATTATGTACATTGTGCAGCCTCTGTATGTATTTTCCAAGTGATTTAAATGAATTTGAATTAGCTCGTTAGGTTCCAGACTGGTACTGAACATAATGACTCATTCTTAAATTAATATTGTCTATCCTGAACTACTCCTGTCTAAATCACTTTAATCACTGGAAAGATTCATACTCTTCAAAAGGACAGCCACATTCAAATGAATTCTGCAACAGATCATTAGGTAATAATGTCATTTATGTTCCTTGGGTCAGCAAATGTGCTCTCACTTGGCTTTAAAGATGGACCGACTGTGAGCAGATAAACAGGTACTTTGTATGCATTTGACATTCATACATGCACAGAAGGGAGGCATTATGCTGGCATGAAATGTTTCAGTTTGGGACATTGCTATGTCTCAGATTCAGTCTCATTTTTTTTTCTTTTCTTAGCTTAGCAGCTTTATTGGACACATGTTCCTGTCTTTCAGAAGCAGTTAATGTGTCAGATGCTTTGTCACATCTCAATGACACCAGAACATTAAAAAGAAGGTTCTAACTGGAATCTAGCTTGAGCACAATACAAAGCATGCTGTTAGAAAGAACATCATATTTGATATTCAAATGAAGGCTACTTCAGGAAGACCCTGGAAGCAGTAGACATGATCACAGTGCTATGGAATAGCAGCAAATACTCTCAGCCTTCCCCCTCCCACTGGCTCTTGAAATTAACAACAACAACAAAAATGACAAACTGGGAGGTGAGTGTGCTTAGCAACTTATCACACTGATGAGTGATCTTTGAAGTCAACTTGTTGAGTGGTTCCTGAATGTGTATCCAAGAATAAAGGGCAGGCTGATTCCACGTGAATCACCAAGGGAAGAGTCACCTGTCTTATGCTGGGAGGTTCTCCTTCCGGTGAGAACTAAGGGACTAGTGACTTCTCTTAGTTCGCAGTGCTAGCAATAAGATAAGAACTTGAACTATGCTCTTAATAGTGGATTCACTAATTTACTAATCTATTCAATCATTCAAAAGCATGGAGTATGTAAAATAGCTACACGTATCTAATTTAATCCTTACAACAATTCTATGAAGTATCTTTGATCCTATTTTACAGATAAGGGAATTTAGAGATGTCAGACAACCAGCCTAACACCTTAGAATGAGTAAGGAATAGAAATGGGATTCAAACCAGGTCTGTCTGATACTAAACAATTCTCATTTCTCTATTTTCCTCTAGTTCCCTTATTGCCAAGACAGGGATAGGTAGAATGGAAGATGCAAAAGGTACAGAAACCATTATTTGTACTCAAGGGGGTTCACCCAATATTACAATTGTCTATTGCTATGTAACAAATTATTCTGAAACATAGAGGCATAAAACATTCGTATCATTAAGCTTACATATTATGTGGGACAACAATTTGGACAGGACACAGTTGGGACAGGTGATACCTGCTCCATGATTTCTGGGATCTCAAAGCTGGAAGACTCAAAGCCTGAGGTGGGTAAATGGCTAGGGATAAGAATCCTTTTGGAATCCATTACATGTTTGATGATTGATGCTGGGAGCTCAGCTGGAAATCTCAGCTGTGATACCTACATACTGCCTTTCCATGCGACGTGGGGTTCCTTGAAGCATCGTGGCTGAGTTCCATGAGTGAGCATTGCAAGAGAACCAGGAAGAAGCTGAATCACCATTTTATGACCAAACCTAGGAAGCCAATCAGTTTCACTTCTGCTTGGGTCACAAGCCTGCCGAAATTCAAGAGGAGGGAACATATAGACAAATCTGTCAGTGGATGGAGGGTCAGAGTTGCACTGAAGAGCATGAGGGATGGGAACTATTGTTATGGTCATCTTCAGTAACGGAAATCTGCCATACCCTCTACCTGAGTAAAATCATGTAAAGAAGCTACTATACCAGAGAGCATAGGCAAGTGACCAAATGCTACAGATATCTCCATAGACTTAGTGATGCAAGGCCCTAGGTAAAACTCTGGAATGGAATCTTAAATAGCACTCTAAACTGCTATGCTGGTTATCTGGTAGCTATTTTTCATGTGATCCTTTTCTTTCAATCAGGGACTTTTGCTTTATTCTTTATACTCTTGTGCACAGAGCAAAGTATCTCAAGTAATGTCTTCCTAGGCAGAGAAGTTATCCATATTTCTTTATAGTAAATAGAAAAATGATATGAGGAAAGACACACAAGATAAGGTTGCAAAGGAAAAGCTCACGGCAATGTCAATGCCAGTGCCATCTGAGAGAACACACAGTATTAAAAACCAGAAGAAATGGATTCTGCTGAGAACTTGTTTCATGGTAACTTTTTATTAATTGTTTACACAGCTCACAATTAGATTAAGATGTGAAACACAGAGATATTTCTGTCATATGACTCTAGTTGCAGCTAATGCATTTTCTTTTTTTTTTAAAATAAATTTATTTATTTTTGACTGTGTTGGGTCTTCGTTGCTGTGCGTGGGCTTTCTCTAGTTGCAGCGAGTGGGGGCTACTCTTCATTGCAGTGCGTGGGCTTCTCATTGAGGTGGCTTCTCTTGTTGTGGAGCACAGGCTCTAAGCACACAGGCTTCAGTAGTTGTGGCACTTGGGCTCAGTAGTTGTGGCACTTGGGCTCAGTAGTTGTGGCTCACGGGCTCTAGAGCTCAGGCTCAGTAGTTGTGGCACGAGGGCTTAGCTGCTCCGCGGCATGTGGGATCTTCCTGGACCAGGGCTTGAACCCGTGTCCCCTGCATTGGCAGGCGGATTCTTAACCACTGCGCCACCAGGTAAGTCTCTAATGCATTTTCTCCTCTTTTGGGGGTGATTAAAATAGAGAAATCTCTTTTCAACCTGGCACACTTCCAAAGTCATCCAGGCTGTTTTTTTTTTTTTTCACTCTGCCAACTGGAACAAGAGTGACAAAATATAAAACATCTATAGGGACCAAGAGGTGATGGTAGTAAGTAAAGTGGCTAGTGAGAAGCAGGAACATTCTTTAGACAAGGAAAAGAAGGAATAAATGTGACTATGATACATGTATGTGTTTGTGTGAGAGAGAGGGGGGATAATCACCTGGGAGTAGTGAGAGTTCTGCCAAAATGGAGTGAACATTCTCATTCTAAAGAGTACATTAATCATTCAGCTGCCTTGTGGGAAAATGACCCTAATGTTCCTGGTGTATTAAAAATTTTAAAGAAACTGGACATATAGATTTTAAGTAAAAATTATACTAATTTTTAAATATTGATGACAAATTCATTTTCTATAAAATACTCTAGTGGGGGAAAGTGTTCTTTCCTATTCTGTTGTCTCAGGGTATAGTACTTTGAACAAGGGTCTATTTCCTTTACTTTCTCCTGTTTTAGAAAGAATCACTCCATTGTGTTTGGAAGCCATGATGTATGAATCAGTGTCTTAATCATGAAATGTCTTAAGGGTGGGACTGAGTGTACATTGTTCAATCTTGTATCACTGCCAACCAACATAAAGGCTGGCACCAACATGTTCCTAATAAAGAATGAAAAAAATATTAGAATGTGTTTCGAAGTTAGATGACTTGTACAACTTAATATAATTCATAAAGACCAAAGAATTGACTGGAAGTAGCCAGGGATAGCCAATTATATGAGTAAATCTTTATTTCTTCATAGTCCCTGATGGAAACATAACATACAGCCAATTGGTCCAGCTGGGTTGAAGAAAATTTGCTTTTCTAATTTTTAATTTCTGAAAAATAATGTGTATAAACACATACTCATTGCAAAAAGATTCAAACAAAGAGACATACATGCTGATACATCAAAGTCTCTCTTCTACCTCCCTACTCCAAACCCCTCTTTAAAGGACAGCCATTGCATATATTTATATGTGTCCCTTTCCACTTTTTCTCTGTGCTTACATGCATGCATGTCTGTATCACATTTATAAATTATCCAAATGAATCATTCTAATATTGTTCTGAAATGAGCTTTTATCTTTTCAAAGAACTAGCTTTTAGTTTCTTTGATCTTTTCTATTGTTTTTTAGTCTCTATTTCATTTATTCCTGCTCTAATCTTTATGATTTCTTTCCTTCTACTAACTTTGGTCTTTTTTTTGTTCTTCTTTCTCTGGTTGCTTTAGGTGTAATGTTAGATTGTTTATTTGAGATTTTTGTTCCCTGAGGTAAGCTTGTATTGCTATAAACTTCCCTCTTAGAACTGCTTTTGCTGCATCCCATAGGTTTTGGATCGTTGTCTTTTCATTTTCATTTGTCTCTGGGTATTTTTTTATTTTCTCTTTGATTTCTTCAATGACCCATTGGTTGTTTAGCCTCCATGTGTTTGTGTTTTTTGCATTTTTTTTCTTGTAGTTGATTTCTAATCTCATAGCACTGTGGCTGGAAAAGATGCTTGATACGATTTCAATTTTCTTAAATTTACTGAGTCTTGCTTTGTGACCCATCATTTGATATATCCTGGAAAATGTTCCATGTGAAAGTTAGCTTTTAAAAATTTTTAAAGTTTCCACTTTTTAAAAAATTTATTTTATTGACATACAGTTGATTTACAATGTTGTGTTAATTTCTACTGTACAGAAAAGTGATTCATTTATACACATATATACATTCTTTTTCATATTCTTTTCCATTATGGTTCATCACAGGATACTGAATACAGTTCTCTGTCCTATACAGTAGGAGCTTATTGTTTATCCATTTTATAATAGTTTGCATCTGCTAATCCCACTTTTAAGTGGAAAATTGTTGAACTGATAGGTGTTAAATTGCTTTCCTTTTCTGTATGTATTCATTCTTTTTTGAGATTGTGTAGTATCTCATATTGCCATATATTTAAAAAATCATTTCCATATTGATAAGCTATTCCGAGTATTACTCTTATAAATAAGAGTAATACTCTTATTATGAGTATTACTCTTATAAACCTGCAATAACAAACACATGATATTTAGGCACACGTCAACAGGTTTATGTGATACATTTCTAGACAAGTATTGTTGGTTTAAAGGAATAAATCCTGTAAAATATTGAATACACTAAATATTAAATTTCAATTGCCAGTGCTAACGAGCATCCCTTTTAAAAGCTTAACAAAATTAGTATTTCACTGTAAGTAGATGAGAATATCTGTTTCCTCACATTCTTGTCAATGCAGACATTATCAGTGCTTATGATTTTTTCCAATTTAATGGCTGAGAAATGATAATTTATTGCCAATTTATGTTTCTCTGAGTGCCAGTGATTTTAGGTGTAGATTCATATATGGTTGATCTTTTCTGCTCTCTGTGAGTTGCCTGTTCATATTTGCTTAGTAATCTACATGCTCTTTTATTGATTTTTATTAGCTTTGTGTATATTGTACATATTAATCCATAATCTTAAATATATTTAAAATGGTTCTTTCTGCCTATACATTTGATTTTAAGTCAGTTTCCTTCTTTGTAGGTTAAGAATGAGAGAATTAGTATCTATCTATCTCTAACATTTACTTACCCAAGCTACTTAACCTCTCTGTGTCTTAATTTTCTCAATTAAAAATGGTAATAATCAAAATACTTGGGCCTTTTGAATGTTGAGCAGATACACGGTGTTAAGGCACATAAATCAGGGTGGCACTATACCCAGCACAAATTAGGCAGTCAATAAATATTTACCATTATAATTTCTGTGAAGAACCATACTTAGTATTCCTTAATAACCCTTTGGTTCACATATTTTATTTATCACTTTTGGATTGGTGTTCATCAGTGATCCTGACTTATATTGTGTTCTATACTGAGTTTTATGAATTCTGTTAATCTCATAGAATCAGCTGATCAATGCAACATATTTTATCTATATTTTTGTTCTGTCCAAGAAAGAAGGAGGCAGGGATTGATTTTTGAAGGTGACTCAGTTGGTCCCAGAGGTTCCTGATTCCATTGTCTATTTAAGAAACAATCCACAACTGGATAAGCATATCCATAGCTCCAACCCAACTTTTCCAGTCAATGTGGTGACAAATGTTCATGAGTCTGAGAGATAATACCAGGACATTAAAGCTATCATAATTGCCTTTCATTCTTCAGTATAAAATTTTTTTCTTCTGAGTGAGTAGAACATAACTTGTCATATAAAGGCTTTTTATGAGGTCAGAATTCATTGCCAGAGTCCCACAAATTTGATTCTTATCATTTGTCATTTACTCACAGCCATACAAACTGCGTGGGATGGAAAATATAGATGTGCTGCAATATTTGGCCACACAATAAAAAATCTCAGAGATCTAGCCATTAACGTTAAGTTTCCCGATGCATCTTATTTTGATGAAAACACTCTGAAAATGAGGTTGATAGATTTCTATGTCAGCTGAATAGAAGGGGGACTCAGAAGAAACACTGACAAAATATTTAAGCCAGACAAAAGTAAAATCATTGAATAGAGCCCCCTTTAAAAAAGGAAATATGGAAGTAAATGCTGGTGAACTAATAACTCTTGATTAATGACATTCATGACATTGGTGGAAGAAGGAAGTAGGAGTAAGGGAAGGTGGCTTAAAAGACAGTGGAGGAGACAATATTTGGAAAATACTGATAAAGGGAAGAAAAATGGAAATGAAAAGGATAAAGAAAGATCAGAAAATGAGGACAAATGAGGTAACTCAAAATCTCAAGGCCTTTTCCTTTAATTTTTTTCCTCCAGTCATTCATACAAACAGATAGCAGGTGTTTGTTTTGTTTTATATTTCTCTTTTATTTAATTACACCACTCCTTGAGATCTTCATTCGTTCTGACTAATGCCATTGTTCAAAACATGTTTGGAAGGGAAAGATCTTAAACTGAACTGAGTGGGATAATAATGCTTGCAAATTTATCTTCCAAGTTTATGCCTGACTTTTTACGTCTCAAAACAAAAACTCCATATAGAATCAGCATACCATAATGTTATGCTGTTTAAAAAGAAAAATCACCTTCTTCCCTTCTCTTTGCCAGAAGCTTTAGGGTCCCTGACTATTAGGTGCTAGGACATACAATCACACTTTCTGTCATTTCTCTTTATATGCAAGTCCCAGAGTTCACATTGTTTTTATTTGAATGTGGGCAGTAGCATTTACCAGCATGGTTGTCCATTTTCCACTCTTTAAAAGAAAACAAAAAATAAAATTTGAATTAAAACATTTAAGTAGGTTAAAGTAGCATGTTGAGAAGCTGGCTTCTCCTTAAGAATGTTTAGCTGTGATATCTATCAGAGAACTTTGTAGTTTATGTATTTAAAAAAAGGCATAATTACATATACTGTGTAGGTACTCAAAAAAATATGATGGGATTATCTCCCACTGAAATAGTAACTTCCAGTTATCACTCAATAAAATTTAATTAATTTTATTTTAAATTCTTATTAATTTATTGAGAGGAAATAAAAATATATTATTTTTTAACCTTTCAAAATTCAAATCATGTTGAACTAAAAAAAGTTTGGTCAGTATGGGAGCACGTCACTTCAAGTAAGTTATAGTAGATTTTGGAAGGTTCATTCAGCTGATGAAAGGAACTGCAAAACCTGGATACAATACGCAAATTGAAAGGCATCAAGAACTCTAAGAAAAATAAGGACTAGTGGAATAAAATTCCATAGAGGAGAGAACCATTCAGAGATGAACTGAAAATCCCAGCAGTTTTTGCCCTGGTAGCATTTATTAATTTTGAGTAAGGTTTGAGCAGGTTAGAGATTGAGAACTGTGGCTCATTCTAGGCAGCAGAATCTTCCTAGGGAAAGAGAAAATAACACATCTTTCACCAGTTATATAGAGCTAGAGCGAGAAAGGGTAAGAATGGGGAGGCCTCCTGTACTGTTGTACACTCATAAAATTTCTGATTCCTGAAGCTGCATAGAAGACTAAAGAAGTAGGCATAAAAATTCTGAAAATTCTGAAAGGCAAAGGTGTATTCTCATGTTAATATGAAAAAAAAAATTCTTCCATGGGGAGTGGGCCAGCTAGCAGGTGAAATCCAGGCTTGGCTCTGGCAGAGAACCTCATGCCTGAGAAAAAGGCAACCCAGAGATACCTTTACCAAAATGGTAGCCTAACTTGGATTGAGGTCATCAGCCCCATATTCTCTCTGCCTAACAGAGAGCAGGGTTAAACTTGTCTGGTAGAGTATTACATAATCTGGAGTTTCTGTGGTTCTTTTTATACAATGAACTTGAAAACTAGCAAGACTGTATGACTGATAATCAAAAATTTAAGAAACAGAATGTAGAATAAGATTCATGGATATCAGAATTAGCAGAAGAGATTTTAAACTAATTGTAATAAATATGTTCATGAAATAGACAAAAATATGGGAGGAGGAGATGAAAGGATCAAAAATTTCAACCAAAAATTGGAACCTATATAAAACACATTAAATGGACATTTTTGAACTAAAAAAATACATATCTGAAATTAAGAACTTCAGTGGACAGGTTTAACAGTAGATTGGATACAGCACGATTAGTGAATATAAAAACAGATAAATGAAAAACACAAAGTTGATGCACAGAGAGAAAAGTTTACTGTTGGCATAAATGGAGTCTCAGAGGGAGAGAAAACAGCAAATAAGGCCGTAAAAACAGTTGAAGAGATATTGGCCGAAAATTTTCCACAGTTGATGAATGACATCGGTCCAGCCTGAAAAAATTCATTGAACCCCAAGTAGGACCTATCCAAGTCACATTGCAGGACACCTTAATCTGCAGGAAATATTAATAGCAGCAAAATAAGAAAGATATATTATTTTTGAAGAAGCGGCGAGACTGAAGCTTACTTTTAAAATAATGGAAGCCAGAAAATGATGGAATGGCATTTTTTAAATGCTAAAAGAATATAATTAGAATTCTATATCCAGTGGAAAAGATCTTTTATAAATGAAAGTGAAATAAAAATGTTTTTCAGGGAAGAAAAACTTAATTTATATTATATAGTGAATCTATTAGAAAGGAGACTGAACAGCGTTGTTGTACCCATGTCAAGAAATTAAAGAAAGACAGTAATTCAAATCTCAAACATATGTAGACAATGTATGAAAATATTAATTAAATCTATAAATACTTACAATGCTGATCAATAAGAGAATGAAAAATCAAGTTGCATATATTAGAAACACAAAGAGAAGCCATCACTATGAGCATTCAGACATCAAAAAGTGTTGACATTATGAACAACTTAATGCCAATTAACTTATAAAATTATATGAAATGGGGATTTCTTTGGAAAAAATAATCTAAGTTAACAGAAGAAGTTGAGAATCTTAATAATTTCATATCTATTAAAGAACTTGAATCTGTTGTTAGAAACATTCCCAGACAGAAAACCCCAGCCCCATATGGCCTCAACATGAGTTCTTTGGAATATTCAAGAAAGAAATAATACAAATATTAAACTAACTTATCCAGAGAGTAGAAAAAAAGAGGGAACACTTCCCAAATCTTTCATAAGACCCAGGGAAACCCAACACCAAAACTTCACAAGGACGTTAAAGGAATGGAAAATTACAGACTAATTTCTTTTAGTCACATAAATGCAGTGATCCTAAATCCAATCCTAGAAAATCAGATCCAGCAACATATAAATAGGATAATATATCACGAAATGTGGGTTTATTCCAGGCATGTAAGATTGGTTTAACATTTGGAAAAATACATACATATGTTCACTAAAAGACGTGTCCATGAATATTCATAGGAGCAGCATTCATCAAGCCAACCTGGAAACTACCCAAAGGTCTATCAACAGTTGAATGAATAAATAAATACTGGGATATTCACATAATGCAATACTACAGCAATGAGAATGAACAAAATATAGCCACTCACAAATATAGTATTGAAGGAAACAAGCCAGAAAGAGAATATTTAAGCTGCAATTTGCATAGAGTACAAAAACAGGCAAAGTAATCCATGATGTTAAAAGTCTGGATAATGGCTCCCCCGGGATGGAAGAAAGATCACAATTAGGAGTAGGCATGAGGGGACTTCTGTGTGTTGGTGCATTGTGTGTTACATTTGTAAAAATGTATGAAGCCTTTACACTTAATGCTATGTTCACTTTAATGTCTGTATAGTTAGTTCAGTACTAGATGATAGAATAAATGGGTTCTAATTGGGAAAGATTCTCACTTCAGCACTGTATGTCTAAAAACAAGGAATATTTAGTCCCTTCTACCACCCCACCTCTCCACCCACCATGTTTGTTATTCTAGTGACAATACTCAAGAAGAATGAGGTGTAGGATGAGATTGTGGTATTTGAAGTATTGGGACTCTGTTTATGATTCATTTATTTGATCAAGGACTGCCCTTGCATTTCACAAATGATTATAGGTTTACATTTTCAGCAGGTAGCATTACTCACTACAGGATGAGATAGAAGATACCCATTGATCAAAAGTAAGAAAATAAAAGATATGGCTGGGGAAAAAAAGAATCCCCTCTAACAAGTCTATTAGAGAAGTAGTTTAACTTTGAACAGCATCATTTACAGAATCAATCTTATAATTTTCTCTTTTGGCAGATTTTCAAAGTTTTCAAAATATAGCTAGTTCTGTAATTTAAGTCCCACAGCTGTGGTGCTGAGTTAGTTTTCTAATTTCTTAGGAAGAGAGTCAATCTGCATAATCAGTTTCTGAAACAATGGTGGATATTTCCCCTGTGAAATATCTGCTTAAAGGCAAGTATTCTTTGATCTGTGACTTATAAGGGAGAAAGATAATGAAGCTAAATACAGTCCATTCAAATCAATGCATATTTAAGAGCATATATAGTGTGCTGAGTCCAAGCACTAGAAATGTGGTAGTATTTTATTAACATATTAACATTGGCTACTAATTGTAAATAAATCAATTAAAGCACAGAATAATAATTGAAACCAATTGTGTAAGTACAGAATATGTAGACAGAGAAGCAAGAATTTAAGCTCATAAGTATAGCAGCCAATCAGGAAATGCATTCATATACATTCCTCAGAAAGGAAAAATTAAATTAGCCAACCTAAAAGACATACCATTTTGCCAAGTATTGTGTTTTCATGGAAATGTGAAAAGGATGGTATTGACCAATAAAGCTGGCAGTTAGTAGTACATTGGCAGAACACCTTGACTTTAATGTGTCAACTGTAAGCAACAGTTCCTCAAGCAAGGACAGAGCCACGATTAGATCTACCTTTCAGTGCGATGATTCAAGCGATAGATCTGAGTTGGTGAGGAGGTGATCAGGAGCTGTGGCAGTGGATAAATAGAGAAGAGCCAAAATACAATGCACAGTAGGGTAACACACTGAGTAAAATCAGGATTCCAAGTTCTCAGTCATATTGTTTTTTGTGTGTTTGTTTGTTGTTTCCATTTGCGTTACTGTTTGACAAATTATGGAGTCCTGGTTTCAGATTTGGGAGTAAAAATATCTGGAAATCCTTCCAGTGTAGCTGTAATATTCTTTATTAAAGAACATTTCCAATCATCAGTGTTTCTGATGTGCTGTGTAAACGTTCACATGAGACTCCTGTACACAGTTGTAGACAATATGGGTGTGCATTGCTAAGTATCCGAAGATATTGACCCCTTGCTTTTTATCCCATAATCATGGAAACCATGCACATGCCTCGGAAGGAGTGAAACATTACTCTTGTGGCTTATCACTCTTCCCCACTGGACAGATAAAGTAATCTTTCAAAATAATATGTTAAGTCAATGCTTTGGCCCTCCTTACTACCAATTCTAATGCAGTGTTATAACACCATTTAATGCAAATCATAGAAACTTTCTGCATTCTAAGAAGTTTGGGATTAGCAGATGTAAACTATTACATATAGGATGGATACACAACAAGTTCCTACTCTATAGCACAGGGAACTGTATTCAATATCTTGTGATAAACCACAATGGAAAAGAATATTTTTAAAAGTCTATATGTGTAAAATAAATAAATACATACATACATACAAGTTGGACTTCTATCTTAGACTGTGAGCTTAGTCTCCCAAGAATCTAGTGTGAGGCTGGTCTCATAGCAGAGGGCCATACTTATTGAACTGAACTGACTAGCAGAACCTGTATCTTTTACCATATCAGAAATTTTTTGGTGTACTAACTAGATAGGACTCTATACCTTCTACAAATTGGCCAAGAGCTAGTACTATTCTAACGTTTATGTCATCTTGCTCTCCTTGAACTTAAGTTATTAAGGCCTGGTCATTGATTTACTAAACTTCATAGGGAGTGGTTTTATTACGATGAAGTACAATATCATACAGGGATATGAAAATCAGAATTTCACACTTGAGTCTGTTCAAGTCTTGGGTTAAGTTACTGGCTTTTTGGACCCTTAGGTTTGCCATTTAGAAATGTCATTCTCCCCTTTGAGCTACTTTTTAGATAGGGATTTCTGTGAAGGGTAATGTGGTTGCTGGTAAGATCCTTTACAGAAAAGATCTGACATGTGAAGCCCTATTGTTTTCTGAAATCAAAGAGTCAAGTGTAAAGTTCTAGTTCAAGAAATTATCAGCAAAGTAATACTCAGAAAGATTTAAAGAGCAAATGTCTAAGGATGATGTGTATGAGGCAAACTTTTCCCCCACTTTTCGCACTTACTCTCCTGTAGGCAGCAGTAAAACACCAGCTCTACCAAGAAAAAACCTCCCTTAAAAACTGTCACATTTGCAAAATGAGAGTTTCATCTAGATCATTAAGAAAGCCATCAGAGAATTGGGTTTTGGTAATGATAAACATTAAACACTGAAGACTAATTTCTTTGGTCTATTTTGCATTTTTTTCTCAAAATCACAGAAAAACTGCCTTATTTTTCTAATTCTGTTGAAGTCTTCTCTACAAAAATATTCTCCTTTCAAATCACTCTTGAGATACTAGTTTAATTGCATCAAATAATTGAATGATTTTGCATACACAAATAGCATTTTGTTACTTGGCTGTGATGGGGCTTCTATCCTTTGTTGAAAAAAAATATCCATTATAATCTAACTGAAACAGAAATTAGATAAATGAGTGTTAGTTCCAAACTTTAAAATCAAGGCACTATTATTACTTTCTAGATCAAATATTGGTAGGCCTACTAAACATTCATTACTCTTCAGGCATCTAATCTATCTAGAAATTCATTGCACTGTTTCCCTTTCCTCCTTGTTCCACCCCTATATCCGTTGTTATATTTGCTCTTGCTGACAGTGGAGTTTTGGTCAGCTGCCTACTCCTTATGCTGCTCTGCAGGAGTGGCTGTTGAGTTTCCCTTTTAAAATGCAAGGAAATTGAAAGTGCAAGAAAAGAGAAAGGAGAAGAATTCACCATAGCCAATAACACGCTATGTAGTTGGGTTGTATTCTAGAATTGCTACCTGACCTCATATTCCCTTGAGCTGAAACTTGCCAGAGGAGGTAAGCCACTGGCTATATTATTGATTTTGTTCACCATGTGAATTTTTGCCTTCTTATCCCAAATGCCCAATATAATATATCATCTATGGTGCCTAATACAGATAAACGCACCATGGGCAAAAGCTGAAAAATATCATCAGTGGTGACACAGTGGTGATGATGGTGATGATGATGATGATGATGATGAAGAAGAAGAGCTTATGTCACAGGAAGAGTCCCTAGCAAAAAAATTACTACATTTACCAAGTGCTTCTAGAAAATGCACACGCGCCAAAAGATTTCACACATTAAAGAAGAATGAGTCTGGGGTAGAGACAGTGGTATAAATTGCAGTGCAATTTGTGTCATGTGATAAATGTGTAAATATGAATTTTACAGTATATAATTTGGCTTTCGGCTGCTGTTATTGAAGATTTAAGTGTCCTCTGGGTACCTGCAAATTGCAAGCCTTCAGAAATGGAATGTGGTGGGTCCTTTCTGCTTAGATATCCTGTCGGGATAACTTTCACCTGCCATCAACAAAATGGGCCTACAGATGAAAAGATGGTAGCATCTGGAAGTCAGTTGATAGTGTGTTTTTGGACGTTGGATGAGTTTCTTATTTTGAGGAGCCACTGCCAATCTCTCTTCCCACCACCAAGCTGTCAGGAGCATTTTGTAATTGTGTTAAACTAGTACATTTATGGATATGTCTGCCTGGGTGTTTGGATGATGAGATCACAGGTCTCTGTGTAACTTGAGTAAGATGACTGGAAAACAGTCTGACCTTGCTAAGTGTTAAATAACAGAAGTGGTTAGGGAATTTTTGAAAATAAAAATAAAAAGGGAAAAGAGGAAGGAAGGGAGGAAGGAAGGAAGACATTGCATGACTTTACATCAGACTTCCTTGGCTAAAATAAATCCAGATTAGCATTTTAAAGCAGCATTACTGGATAAAAATAAATGCAAAGCATTTATGCAATTAAAACTTTTCTGGTAGTTGCATTAAAAAAGTAAAACAAAATGGGTAGGATTTTTAATAATATATTTTAGTTAATTCAAAGTGTCATTATTTCAACATGTAATCAGTAAAAAGCTATTTGTGAGGCATTTTACATTTTTTGGTACCGTGCCTATGATCTGGTATGTATTTTACATTTGCAGCACACCTCAACTCAGGTTAATCACATTTCAGGTGTTTTATTGCCACATGTGGCCAGCATCTGCTATATTGGACACTGCAGCTCCAGAACTGCAGAACTCCAGAACTCCTTATAAGATCCGGCTAAAGGTAGTCTCTAGCTGAGACCACATCACTGCTTAGCTTCTACCTGTTTTGTCCTGCTTTTCTTACCCATTTCTCCCCCAAATACGTCACTTGTACAAAAATCTCAGGCTCTGCTTCTAGGGAAATTGACGTAAACCAATGCTTAATAAAAGTTAGTACTTCTTACTTAACAAAGAATCAAGTAGACTTCTTGTTACCACCTCATCTTTGCCATACCTCCTGTCTCCTTTTTCTTCAATTTCTACTCACTTCTTTCCATACTCCACTTGGATTGGAGAATATATATTCAGTAGGAATTTCCACAGTCAGCGGCAGTTACCTCTTAGTATCCATTAAAAAGGAGATTCTTAATCACTTGGTAAAGTAACAAACAATCAAAACTCCTGACTTGGACTTGGACTTTGAATTTGGAACGAACCCGTGTGCAAAGTGTTTGCCACAGTTCTGTCTCTGGAGTGGGCTTTTCCTGTTCTCAGTTTCCTAAAATCAGATCCCAGGGTCAGTCATATTGTTCAGTATGAGTGATAAATGCACTTAGGGAAAATGTCAAAACAAAAACCCTTTTCAAGAGACAAGTGTCAAAAAAGAGAAAGAGATTTTGACAATGCCTTGTGAGATATATTTGAATATATCCTTTAGTTGATTCCTTTTTATTATTGTTCACTCAAACTCCATTAAGAGGAACAACAAGCATTTGGTTCCTCTCATCATTTGGGAGCAAGATAAAAGATCTTTACAACCATTCTCCTTTTTATGCAGTCCAAACATAGTGATGGATGGATGGCTAACTGTTCCCAAGACGGCAGAAAATTGGCTAACAAGGAGAAATGTTAGGCACCCTTAGACAGCAACTGACTCTGGGATAACATTGAAGCTGTCTGTCTGTTAAGTAGCTGTGCAATTTTATTTTGTTGTACTTTTTCTTTTTTTTTTGCTTGTTTTTTGTTTGTTTGCTTTTTAGGCCTGAGCAGAGATAAACTAGCAAGTTGCAAACTTGCTAACTGGGAAGTTGGTGAGGACATTTACAGCATTTTAAAATCAGTTCAGTTCAAAAGAAGCTGAAAGTAGAAAGAAAGGAAACTCTCTCAATAGTCTGTGAATTAAACTCCAAATAGTCCTGCAATTTGCTCTAATCCATTCTAATTCATAGTCATCTCAAGTGCACTTTTTCTAAGGAATTGTTCAGACTTGTTCACAGTGGGAGAAAGGAAGGTTGATGAATGCACATTTTCGTAGTCTGTCTTCTCTTGCACTTTTTTAGTGAATCATGAGCACATCAGGTTGTGATGGTTATATTTTTTGCACGATTTGCCTGAATAAATAAAGGTATTTTATACATCAAATTATCATTATGTCTAATGTCTCCTGTTTAATGTGTCCAGGAAGACAGTTTTTTATTTGAGCAATATGCATTATAACAAAGTAATATCTTTTAATCGAAAATAATTGATGAAAATAGAGGGTAAAGAAGATAATACAAAATGGGAAAAAAATGAAAAAAAGTAAACTAAATTAAAGCAAACAGAATTGTTAAGTGGGAGGTAGAATATCATTATGAATGAGTGTCTTAATTTGTTCAGGCTGCTATAACAGAATGCCACCCAGGCTTGTAAACAACAGAAATGTACTTCTCACAGTTCTAGAGGCTGGAAGTCCAAGATCAAGGTACCAGTGTCTGGTGAGGGTCCACTTCCTGGTTCATAGAAGACCAGTGATCTTTCTCCTATGTCCTCACATAGTGGAAGGGGCAAGAGAGCTCTCTGGAGTTTCTTGTATAAGGGCACTAATCCCATTCATGAGGTTCCACTCTTATGATCTAATCACTTCCCAAAGGCCCCGCATCCTAATATCATCACACAGGGGATTAGGTTTTAACATATGGAGTTGGGGGTGGAGACCCAAACATTCAGTGTATAGCAGTAAGTCTCAAACTTGGAGTAAGAAGATTGGAGTTATTGTCATAACATGTTGCCTTGAGTGAAACACTGGGTCTCTTGGAGCCACAATTTTCACCCTTAAATGGGGTGATCGGACTAAATGCTCATTAAGGTCCCCTCCTCATCGGTACTGCGGTACCATGGTGCCAAGTCAGCTTGTATAAAGATGCTTGATATTGTACTGCTTGCTTTGCCCTAATTGGAGGCATAGTCTTGGTTCAGTAGGTACGGTGGAAAGAGTTTTGAGGACAGATAAGTCAAAGTTTAAATCCCACACCTGCCACTTAACTGTATGACCTTGAGCAAATTACTGGCTCATCTGAAAAACAGAGATAATAATACCTGCTTCCCAGAGTTTTGCTGATGCCCTTGAACAATGTCTAGAACAAAATAGGCTTGAGAAAAATCTTTTTTTTTTTTCTTTTCGGTTACTGAGAGGCCATTTTTCTGACACATCTCCCCAGTTTACGAGAAAAATAGTTCTCCACAGGAAACTGGCTTTTTTCTTAGCCTGTGCAAAGCAGTATGGGTAGAAGAGGGGAAACTGGGCCTTAGTCCATGCCTGGGAAACAACTTCTGATGCCCCAGTGGAAGCCATGCTTTATAAAAGAGCTCCCCAGAAGGCCAAGGGACCCCAAGGGGACCCAATGGCTATTTAGGTAAATAAGCAGAGAGATACAAAGAAATGTTTCTTAAGAGTCAACCTATAGCAAAAGACATCCAGAGAAATAATGCACTGCAGGGGAGGAGTAGGAAAGAGAAGGGGAAAAAACTGATGCATGGATCTGTCTGACTCTTAAGCGAAATCTTGGCAGCTTTTTCTTGTGGGATCAGGGCACAAGTGACTTGCAGCAAGGTTGGCGTTTTGATCCATTGGCAGAGGAAAAGATTTGGGACTTTTCCACAGCAGAATTGCAAAAAGAATATTGCTTTTTATTTCTCATCATGTAAAATAAAGCCACTGGCATCATAATCCATCTTGTCTTGCAGATTTTTAGTGGATTGTGAGCACATCAGGTTGTGATGGTTATATTTTTTGCATGATTTGTCTGAATAAATGAAGATATTTTATACGTCAAATTATTGTTATGTCTAATATCTACTGTTTAATGTGTCCAGGAAGATAGTTTTTTATTTGAGCAATTTGCATATGCATATTGTCTCATGATTTTAATACAATACTGTTTGGGAAGGCTGATTCCTGAACACATGATGGGAATACAATTACCCTGATGAGGTCTGGTTTAAATGATCAGAAAACTTTCTAAATGTGTTTACATTCTGGTTTGTATAAATTAATCATTAAAACAAGAGTTAAGGATTTAGCAGAAAAGTTGTATGGCTTCTTAACTAGGTTTTCTTGTTTTCCTTTTACACGTGTAATAGCAGAATATTCTCTATGAACTGTGTGTTATGTCTAGACTACTAATGCACTGTCAGAGAAGGGAAAGTAAAGCAAGAGAAACCTGATATTTAGGAGAATTACTTCAAGGCAGAAAGAGGATGAACATTTTATTTGTTTTAAAGAAAATCAGATTCTTACTAAACATATCAGTATTGATTATAATTTCATTATTTTAGTAAAATTTATTTAGCATGAAGCCCTCCATTTTAAATGAGTCTCAGCGTAGATGCTTCATGTGTATTACAGACCCCTTGAGGAGTTATGATCAGTGAGAACTAAAGGCACGCAGATTGTTCATCATCCTATAGAACCATTCTTTCATATAAGTATTCATTCATTCAAGAGAACATTTACTGACCACATGCTATGGACCAGGCATAGAGCCAGAAGCCAGGAGTGTAGCAATAGTGATGACACAGCCTGTGCCCTCCAGCACCCCCCAGCGTAACAGGACAGGTAGCAGTTACATGAGCAGTTACCATTGACTTTTGTGTGGCTCAAAGCTGAAGAGCATGCCCCCTGCAAAAAGCCACCATGCTCTCCTGATCATAATTAAGACACCTTGCTCCTCTTACCAAATGCATACAGATACTTGGGGTTTAAAACCTTCTTATCTTCATAAAGACATGAGGGTGACACGAGAGATTTGTCTTATACAACCTGTGTCCTAATTAGTGCTGCTCCTGTTCTGTAAAAATACTAAATAAACTCAAAAGAAGTGAGGAAGGAGAGAGACGGGGAGAGGAGCAGGGAGAATCCTCCTCCTGTTGTATAGTTGGAATGTACAGAGTTTGGAGTCAGAAACATTTAGGATTTAATTCCCTGTCATCAACTTCTGGTTGTGTGACTTGGAAGAAAAAGCATTTAAGTTTTCAGAGGCTTTTTTCCTTTTTCCTACTATGAGGAGGGAGATACCTGTGCCATAGTGTTGCTGTAAGGATTGGAAAAGGTACCATGTGCATAAATACTGGAGGGCATGGAATACTGAGATACAATAGAGGCAGGAGTTCTGCGTAAAAAAGGCACTGTCCAGCATATGCATCAGCCTTTGACTGCGTGGGTCATAAAACTGAGTCAGAATCCCAATCTCCCTCCCCTTAAAAAGCCTTCTTGGACCTCTCCATCCATCCAAATCCTATTGAAATTTCAAAACTGAGCTTTGGCTTCATTCTGTCATGGAAGATGTCCTTTCACACCCTAGCCCTCCTTGAGCTCCTCTTCTCTGAGCAACACCAAATCAGCAGTGTGTCATCTGTGAGAAGAACAAATCCATGCCCAGGGAGTTAAGATGACAAACTTAACAGAAGAAACAGGAAGTAGACTCAGAAAGACAAATACTGTATCATATCACTTATATCTATGCCTTTGCACACACTTATTTTTCTAACAGGAATGTCTACTCTTCCTTTGGGTTCTGTGTTATGTGTAGTAAAAGATATATGTGTTTGGGGCGGGGGTGGGGGGGAATCTCTACTACATTTCTTCTTATCTTACCTTTGTCATCATGTTCCCCTTGCCTGCAGTGCTCTTCCCTTTTTATCTACTTGATAAACTTACTCCATTTAAAAAATCTAATTGTTACCTACCAATTAACCTATTTGTCCTCAATCACTCCCTTCTTTAAAGTTCTATGGTAGGGCACATTACTATTATACTGTTTAAAATAATTTTAGGTGAAACAATTATGTCACTGTCCATTGTTACTCATATCAATATGTTTGCGAATAAAGAAATGTCAGTTTTCGATTGTGGGGTTTAGGATCATGCTATCTGGGAATCTGTGAAGACAGTGGAAATAGCTCTGCTGAATTAATTGATAGTAACAAATTTATCCAAGCTAAGTTAACGAAAAACAAAAACAAAGGCAAATTGACTGTTGGTATTGTAACTAAAAGGGGATAACATTTCTAGAGAAATATGAAACACATATGCCATTAATAAGAAATACTGTATAAAAATATTCAATGAGAAATACCCGAAACAATGCTATCTCTGTTCAATTGATACGGAAACATGCTGGAAAAATCACTGGACCCCCAGCATCAGTTTTGACATTAGTTGATGAGGTAGTTGGTTTACTGGAAACCAGAAAATTGTGTGATTCTCACCTCACCCCTTAGATTTACAGGACCCGTGACCTTGGGAAAGTAACTTAACTATTGTAAAGTTTTCCCAATGGTAAAATTACCTGGCTGACACACAGTCACATGAGATAATGCATGTGAAATGTATTTTGTAAACAATATAATAGAGATATTTGCCATTGTGATGATGATTGTGATTGTTATTATTATATCCTGGTCCATCTAGTCAAGTAAACGCTTTCTGAAAACCTGTCCTTTATCTGTCCTATGTTATGTACAAAGACTATGATCTCTTCCAACTTGTACAACTTAGTAGACATGTGAACAGAAGTTTACATTTTAGGAATGTGTTCAGATACTCATGATTAAAAAATAAGTGTTTAGTGTCTAGCAACTTGAAGGACAAATTAATGTGACATAGAAGGTTAGTACAGAAGAGGACACTTCAAGATGGCAGAGGAGTAAGAAGTGCAGATCACCCTCCTCCCCACAGATACATCAGAAATACATCTACATGTGGAACAACTCCTACAGAACACCTAAAAACACCTACTGAACACTGGCAGAAGACCTCAGACTTCCCAAAAGGCAAGAAACTCCCCATGTACCTGGGTAGGGCAAAAGAAAAAAGAAAAAACAGAGACAAAAGAATAGGGACAGGCCCTTCACCACTGGGAGGGAGCTGTGAAGGAGGAAAAGTTTCCACACACTAGGAAGCCCCTTCACTGGCAGAGACAAAGGGGTAGCAGGGGGGAAGCTTCAGAGCCATGGAGGAGAGTGCAGCAGTATGGGTGGAGAGAGCAAAGCAGAGAGATTCCCGCACAGAGGATCAGTGCCGACCAGCACTCACCAGCCCAAGAGGCTTGTCTGCTCACCCACCAGCTGGGATGGGTGGAGGCTGGGAGCTCAGGCTCCAGCTTCGAAGTGAGACCCCAGGGAGAGGACTGGGATTGGCTGCATGAAGACAGCCTGAAGGGAGCTAGTGCGCCACAGCTAGCAGGGAGGGAGTCCGGGAAAAACTCTGAAACTGCCAAAGAGGCAAGAGACCATTGTTACGAGGTGCACAAGGAGAGGGGATTCAGCACTGCCTAAACGAGCTCCAGAGACAGGCGCGAGCTGTGGCTATCAGCGCGGACACCAGAGACAGGCATGAGACGCTAAGGCTGCTGCTGCAGCCACCAAGAAGCCTGTGTGCAAGCACAGGTCACTCTCCACACCTCCCCTCCCGGGAGCCTGTGCAGCCTGCCACTGCCAGGGTCCCGTGATCCAGGGACAGCTTCTCCAGGAGAACACACGGCACCTCAGGCTGTTACAACATCATGCTGACCTCTGCCACCACGGGCTTGCCCTGCATACCATACCCCTCCCTCCCCCCGGTCTGAGTGAGCCAGAGCCCCCTAATCAGCGGCTCCTTTAACCCCATCCTGTCTGAGCGAAGAACAGATGCCCTCAGGCGACCTACATGCAGAGGCAGGTCCAAATCCAAAGCTGAACCCCAGGAGTTTTGCGAACAAAGATGAGAAAGGGAAATTTCCCCCAGCAACCTCAAGAGCAGCGGATTAAATCTCCACAATCAATTTGATAATACCTTGCATCAGGAACACCTGAATAGACAACAAATCATCCCAAAATTGAGGCAGTGGTCTTTGGGAGCAACTATAGACTTAGGGTTTGCTGTATGTGACTGACTAGTTTCTGATTTTTATGTTTATCTTAGTATAGTTTTTAGTGCTTGTTATCATTGGTGGATTTTTTTATTGGTTTGGTTGCTCTCTTCTTTTTTTAATTATTTTTCATTTTTTTATTTTATATTTTAATAACTTTATTTTATTTTTTTTCTTTCGTTTTTTTTCTCCCTTTTCTTCTGAACCGTGTGGCTGACAGGGTCTTGGTGCTCTGGCAGGGTGTCAAGCCTGAGCCTCTAAGGTTGGAGAGCCGAGTTCAGGACATTGTACCACCAGAGACCTTAGGCCCCATGTAATATCAATCAGCGAGAGCTCTCCCAGAGATCTCCATCTCAATGCTAAGACACAGCTCCACTCAACGACCAGCAAGCTACTGTGTTGGACACCCTATGCCAAACAACTAGCAAGACAGGAACACAACCCCACCCACTAGCAGAGAGGCTGCCTAAAATCATAATAAGTTCACAGACACCCCAAAACACACCACTGGACGCGGTCCTGCCCACCAGAAAGACAAGATCCAGCCTCATACACCAGAACACAGGCACCAGTCCCCTCCACCAGGAAGCCTACACAACCCACTGAACCAACCTTACCAACTGGGGGCAGACACCAAAAACAACACGAAGTACAAACCTGCAGCCTGCGAAAAGGAGACCCCAAACACAGTAAGTTAAGCAAAATGAGAAGATAGAGAAATACGCAGCAGATGAAGGAGCAAAGTAAAAAGCCACCAGACCAAACAACTGAAGAGGAAATAGGCAGTCTACCTGAAAAAGAATTCAGGGTAACAATAGTAAAGATGATCCAAAATCTTGGAAATAGAATGGAGAAAATACAAGAAACGTTTCAAAGGACCTAGAAGAACTAAAGAGCAAACAAACAATGGTGAACAACACAATAAATGAAATTAAAAATTCTCTAGAAGGAATCCACAGCAGAATAACTGAGGCAGAAGAACAGATAAGTGACCTGGAAGATAAAATAGTGGAAATAACTACCGCACAGCAGAATAAAAAGAAACGAAATTGAGTTATTTCTAGTGAGGTGGATGGACCTAGAGACTGTCATACAGAGTGAAGTAAGTCAGAAGAGAAAAATAAATAGCATATGCTAACACGTATATATGGAATCTAAAAAAAAATAAAAATAAAAAATGGTTCCTGAGAACCTAGGGGCAGGACAGGAATAAAGACGCACACGTAGAGAATGGACTTGAGGACATGGGGAGGGGGAGGGGTAAGCTGGGACGAAGTGAGAGAGTGGCATGGACATATATACACTACCAAATGTAAAATGGATAGCTAGAGGGAAGCAGCCACATAGCACAGGGAGATCAGCTTAGTGCTTTGTGACCACCTAGAGGGGTGGGATAGGGAGTGTGGGAGGGAGATGAAAGAGGGAGGAGATATGGGGACATATGTATATGTATAGCTGATTCACTTTGTTATAAAGCAGAAACTAACACACCAATGTAAAGCAATTATACTCCAATAAAGATGTTTAAGAAAAAAGATTGATGTACCACAATGTTCATTGCAGCTCTATTTACAATATCCAGGACATGGAAGCAACCTGTGTCCATCGACAGATGAATGGATAAAGAAGATGTGGCACATATATACAGTGGAATATTACTCAGCCATAAAAAGAAACGAAATTGAGTTACTTGTAGTGAAGTGGATGGACCGAGTCTGTCATACAGCGTGAAGAAAGTCAGAAAGAGAAAAACAAATACCATATGCTAACACATATATATGGAATCTAAAACAAAAAAAATTGTTCTGAAGAACCTAGGGACAGGACAGGAATAAAGACGCAGACGTAGACAACAGACTTGAGGACACAGGGAAGGGGAAGGGTAAGCTGAGACGAAGTCAGAGAGTGGCATGGACATATATACACTATCAAATGTAAAATAGATAGCTAGTGGGAAGCAGCCACATAGCACAGGGAGATCAGCTCGGTGCTTTGTGACCACCTAGAAGGGTGGGATAGCGAGGGTGGGAGGGAGACGCAAGAGGGAGGGGATATGAGATATATGTATACAGTATAGCTGATTCATTTTGTTATACAGCAGAAACTAACACAACATTGTAAAGCAATTATACTCCAATAAGTATGTTTTTAAAAATTAAATAAAAAATAAAAGTTTAGTACAGTGTTCTACAGTCCCTTATATTACTGCTCATAAACATGCTGAAAAATTTTGTCTTTCTATTCATATAAAATCTTCAAATCATCCTTAACCATATTATATTCTTTATTTTCAAAATATATTAACTTCATTCCTTCCCCTCAGACATCTAGATTACAATTTTCTTGATGGATTTTCTTTCTCCCTTGATTTCTCCTTCTGATCCACCTTCCCTGATTTTTCTTGGATGGAATGTACTTTCTAAAATTCAAATATGTCATCATTTTTCTCCTTAAAGACTTCCATCGTTTCTTAAGGACTGTGGGTAAATCCCTTTCTTAACTGGCTTACATGATCCCGCATCTCACTTTTAAGTCCATTCCTCCAACTCTCACATTGTGATATTCAGCCCATCCACATTGTCCAAAAGTTGCAGTTTTCCTATGAAAAGGTTTTGTTTGGATATTCTACTTCCTCTATATAAGCATCCATTATGACCTCTTTTGACTGAGAAGCTTTCATCATCAAGGGTTATATGAACCTAACCTCGCGTTTTATTAAGCCTTCTCAAAACAGGACTAATCTGTTACTCTCACAAGATTCTCTTTAATGTGATCTTAGTTCTTTTTTAAAAAAATTTTTATTGGAGTATAGTTGATTTAAAATGTTGTGTTAGCTTCTGCTGAACAGCAAAGTGAATCAGTTACCCATATACATATATCCACTGTTTTTTAAATTTTTTTCCCATATAGATCATTACAGAGTATTGAGAAGAGTTCCCTGTGCTGTACAGTATAGGTCCTTATTAGTTATCTATTTTATATATAGTAGTGTGTATATGTTAATCGCAATCTCCCAGTTTATCCCTCACCGCCCCCCCCTTTCTCCCCTGGTAACTGTAAGTTTGTTTTCTACATCTGTGACTCTATTTCTGTTTTGTAAATAAGTTCATTTGTACCATTTTTTTAGATTCCACATATAAGTGATATCATATGATACTTGTTTTTCTCTGGCTTACTTCACTCAGTATTATAATCTTTAGGTCCATCCATGTTGCTGCAAATGAGATTATTTTGTTCTTTTCATGGCTGAGTAATATTTCATTATATATATATATATATATATATATATATATATATATATATATATATATATATATATATATATATATATATATATATATATACATATACACACACACACACCACATCTTTATCCATTCCTCTGTCGATGGACATTTAGGTTGCTTCCATGTCCTGCCTATTGTAAATAGTGCTGCTATGAAAATTGGGGTGCATGTGTCTTTTTGAATTATGGTTTTCTCTGGGTACATGCCCAGGAGTGGGATTGCTGGATCATGTGGTAGTTTTATTTTCAGTTTTTTAAGGAACCTCCGTACTGCTGTCCATGGTGGCTGTTACCATTCTACATTCCCACCAACAGTGTAGAAGGGTTCCCTTTTCTCCACACCCTTTTCAGCATTTATTGTTTGTGGACTTACTGGTGATGGCTATTCTGAGTGGTGCGAGGTGATACCTCATTGTAGTTTTGATTTGCATTTCTCTAATAATTAGTGACGTTGAGCATCTTTTCCTGTGCTTTTGGCCATCTGTATGCCTTCTTTGGAGAAATGTCTATTTAGATCTGCCCATTTTTTGATTGGGTTGTTTGGTTTTTTTTAATGTTAAGCTACATGTGCTATTTTTATATTTTACAGATTTGTCCCTTGTCGGTCACTTTGTTTGCAAATATTTTCTCCCATTCTGTGGGTTTTCTTTTTGTTTTGTTTATGGTTTCCTTTGCTGTGATCTTAATTCTTAATATTGAGTACTTCCCAGGGTCGTGCACATCCACAAATGACTGCAAAAACCTCCCTGAAGTTTTCAACATGCAAAGGACTTAAGCTATAGTAGCAAGAGATAACACACTTGGTATTTGGGAGCAGAAGGTCCTAATATGCATCCTCAAATTACCCCTTTCCTAGCTGTTCTGGCTAATCATAATGTAAGCCACTGGCAGTCCCCTATGAGATGCCAAGTGATATCTTTACAAATGTTGCACAGGGGACAACTAGAGGATTGTTTCAGAATAACGATTCTGCCATTTTTTGTACCTGCAAGTATGGGCTAAAGCAGTAAATAGCATCATCCTAGGGTTGTGATTGTCAGGAGTTTCAGTTAAAAAAAAGTAATACATTAAATTTCACCAAAAGTTTGACCCGCTGCTTCTCAAGTAGGATCAATTAAGTGCAGATTTGGAGTTTTATATCAAACTGTATTTGACTTAAGACTATAGCAAGTAAAAAATAGAACTGAATATTTTTTTACAGAGCTGGAAAACCTACACTGCTTTTCAAAGGCTTGTAACTTAACACCTGCTTCTATATTTCAGTCAAAGTTTTCTAAAAAGAATTTTTCTTCCGGCCAGAGATTTTACAAGAAAATGTTCAAATGGAGAAAAAAAAAAAACGAAAAAGAAAAAGCTTTTAACAGAAAGTTAATAGGGTAGCCTAAATGGAACCCGAAATGGAAGCATTCACCCCCTGAATGTGTCTCTCTGTGGAACTTCAAAGGAAAAGACAGCAGGACAGGCCTTCGCTAAATGCAGGAATGAGGGTGGGCTCCCGTTGTCATTAGCTGGGGATGGTTACTTCATTTCTGAATGTATTTTCTCTGCAACTAAAGCAGTTGCCCACAGTATTTAGGTTATTTAAGCACCAAAATAGTCATTGGCTGGAAAATTAGTATGCTTCTCTGTGGACTTTGTTCTCTGCTTTGTGGAGAGAACAGTCATGTTGAGTTGTCATTTTTCATCTTAAAATGTGCTCGTAAGAACACAAGATATTAGTGACACATTCTTGTACTTTTAGAAAAATACCTGGTACTGTGACATTTTCCGTTCTGTTTCCAATCTTTGTCATGACAATGAGAGCCCCAAATGTGAATATTGGTTATCTAAACGCCAATGATGGTCTTTTACATTTATCAAAATGAATGTTGATGGAATATCCACTTGTTGTGTGTACAGTGTAGCTCTTTGCTTGGTATGAGGTGACACTTTGAATATTCTTTCAACCTGAATTAGAATTCATCCTCAGTCTTGCCTAAAACCTGACACATAAAATACTATTGAGTATCTACATTATTGAATCTACCTGTTCTGGGTTTTTAAAAATTTGGCTTCAGCTCCATTCATAATTGAGTAATTTCATATTGGAGTACAAAATACAAAATTTAATAATCGTATAGTTTCCACTCAGAATAATATTTATCAGCATTTGAGACACATGCAAATGTTTAATAGGGAATATATCTAAGCTATTGCTGCTATCTTCTTGTTGTCATCCAAATTCCTCCTAATCAAAAACCCCAGAAGGGACAAAGGCCAAGATGTGCTCTCAGGGCCTGGGAAAGGGCATTCTACTGACCAAGACAACCAGAGATGGAGGCTTAGTGAGATAGATCATGGGAAAAAGAAAAATCAGATCCCTCTTTCTGTCGAAAGAACAAGCACAGGGTCCAGTCAGGAGGGCTCAAAGCCAAATGGAACCAGGAAAGCAGACATATATAAAGAGCAGAGCATGATCAGGATAAAAAGTATAAGCCTACCAATCTTATTGATATTGATAGAATCATATAGGGTATGCTAAACAGTACCCTCTGAAAACGCACAGAGATAGAGCAGACATGACTTCTTTTTTTTTTTTTTTTTTTAAAGGATTTTCTTTTTTTTTATTTTATTTATTTATTTATTTATTTATTTATTTATTTATTTTTGGCTGTGTTGGGTCTTCGGTTCGTGCGAGGGCTTTCTCCAGTTGCGGCAAGCGGGGGCCACTCTTCATCGCGGTGCGGGGACCGCTCTTCATCGCGGTGCGCGGGCCTTTCTCTATCGTGGCCCCTCCCGTTGCGGGGCACAGGCTCCAGACGCGCAGGCTCAGCAATTGTGGCTCACGGGCCCAGCTGCTCCGTGGCATGTGGGATCTTCCTGGACCAGGGCTCGAACCCGTGTCCCCTGCATTAGCAGGCAGATTCTCAACCACTGCGCCACCAGGGAAGCCCAGACATGACTTCTTTATTCAAACAATTGTTTGGAAAAGAAACAGCCCTACCTGGGGGTATGGAGGAGCAAAGGGATTGAGATATGTAGAAGACATCCTTTACTAATAATTCTAGCTCCCAGGCCATAGGAAGCAGCTTCCCTAGGGAAGTGCTTCTGAAATTGAGCTTGCTACACTGATTACAGAGCTTGAACTTCATGTTACCTATTTACTCGTTGTATGACCTTGGACAAGGGTTTTTGTTTGTTTTAACATCTCTGCTTCAGTTTTCTCATTTCCAAAATGGGAACAATAATAGTGAACCTCTCACAATGTTGTCATTAATATTAAATGAGTCAATATATGTAAGTGGTGATAGCGTTACCGAAAGTGGAGTCTGGCTGCTCGCCACTGTAAAGCCAATAAAGAGGCAATGTTGGTGGAAAGGAAAGCTTGCTTTATTTTGGAGGCCGGCAAACAGGGGGTAGGGCAGACTCATGTCCAAAGGCCAACTCCCCCCACTGACAACGAATGGGCAAGAGCTTTTATAGGCGGAGGGCGGGGGCTACATGCAGAAACAGCACAGTCAGCTCTGACGCTCATCTTGAAATTGGTCATGTGGTGGTCTGATCAGCATCATCTTGATTGTGTTAAGTACAGTTAATCTTCACTTCCAGGGCCAATTTGTTCCCATTTCTTTGAGGCTGTTCTCGGAATTGTGGCAGCTTACGTCATGGCTACAGTCTGGTCATCATGTATTAACCTCTTCCACCTGGTGGGGGTTTCAGTATCTATAAGACAGCTCGCAGGACACGGCTCAGAATATTATCTATAGCCCTTGAGGAGGAACTAAAGGTCCTTGACTTTGCTTAATGACTAAACTATTATTATTTAGTCTTGTTGGACTGTTTTCCTTTGTTTCTGCATTTTCTCACTTCTCTGATTAAACTTATTCTTTGGCTAAAGTTTTTCCACAGACAAAAGCCAGGCGGAGGACATGGGGGGGAAGGACCTGCTCCGTTTCAATGGCACTGTGATTGTGGATCACATTTCTCAGAAGTAATGGCTATGTGGGATGTCGAGAGGGATTGGGATCTGGAATCTCCCCCAATAGAGCTCTAGTTCTCCATGCTTGCATATTCTGTCCTACTACCTGCCATTGCTAGGGAGCGGGGGGTGGCACATGCTATAAGCAGAAGGAAATCTTTCATAGTCATGTGGTATTTGTATCCCAGAAACCTTCAAGAGGAAGAGCCCTAAATTTAAAAACAAGTCAGATTCAATGAAGATTTTAAAAACCAAATGCAAATTGAAACTAATTAAAGCTACACACAGCTCAGACCCAGCTAAATACCTGAACAGATGAAAGGGAACAGTCTCTGTCCTTAGTTTTCTCACAGTAGAACTCGCATGCCTGCTTTGGTAAAAAATAGTATTAACTCTAGTCTCTATTATTTTTGTTTAAATCCAACGTCCAGAACACAATAAAAAGTATGAACCATGTAAAAAGGTCTAAAAAATATGATACATAGGCAAAGGTAAAAATATACAATAGAAGTTGATCCACAGAGACTCTGGTATTAAAATTTAAAAACAATGTATTGGGGACATCCCAAGTGGTCCAGTGGTTAAGATTCCAAGCTCCCAGTGGGTTCAATCCCTGGTCAGGGAACTAGATCCCACATGCTGCAACTAAGAGTCCGCATGCCACAACTAAGACCCAGCACAGCCAAATAAATAAATAAATAAAAATAAGTAAAAACAATGTGTTGAAAGTAAGTATTATAAATTTGCTAAAGAAATTATAGAATTAATGGGCAAAACTGGATCAAATGATGGAGAATCACAGCAGAGAAAAATGAAACAAAAAATATAGAAATATGTGTTATATATGTATACATATGATATTATAGGAATGATACTACATATCATACACATAAATATATGAGCAAAACTATAAAACCCTAATGAGAGAAATCAAAGAACAAAACCCATGGGGAGATATTCCATGTGCTTGTTTAGGAATGCTCAATATTGTGAAGATATCTGTTCTTACCAACTTGATCTATAGATTCAACACAATCCTAATTGAAATTCCAGAAAGTAATTTTGTGGATATCGAAAAACTGATTCTAATGTTTATATGGAAAAGAACACCAAGATATACAGTCTTTTTTTTTTCCCTTGTGCTCCATATATATGAAAAGGAAAGGCTGAAAACAGCTCATTCACCACTCTTTGTATGGCTTATCCAGCAAAAAGAGACATTGATGTAATATACACAAACTTCCCTTGGTGTCTTATTTCTTAGCTGCCTGCTGTAGCTTTATTTCTCATACCTCCACTCACAAGTTTTGTATATGTCTCTTTGTCTCTTGCATTTGTCATCTTTGGAGTATTTTTAGCCAGATTTATTAACCAAAAAAAAAAAACACTGGAAAAACAACTAGCAACCCCAGGCCTTCCTTTCTGACCAAGTCATGCTCAAATCTTTCCTGCTGTAGCTTTAAGCCCATTTCCCTGGGCTGTTGCCTTTGGAGAGGTAAAGATATCCAACCATATTCCTTTTTGTTTTGTTTTGTTTTTTTTGCATCCTTATTTTCTTATTACTTTTGAGTGAGAACCAAACAATTTTATTCATTTTTCCCTCTTAAGTGCAGATTCTGATTGGAAAGGAGAGATAAAAAGGGTTTTGAGAGTCTAATCCAAGAAGTTATTTGGGCTCACTCTATGTCATTTATACAGATTCTCATACTAGAATCGTTCTCACCACTCAGACTCCTGAACTTGACTTCAGTTGGTGCACCCTTATTTTAAACTTAAAAAATATTAATTAATATTTGCCCTACTCACATGTTGATTAAAGCAGAAAAAATATATTATACCTTTTTATATGTGCCACTGTCCTTAGTTTTATATTTGACCTGCAAAGCATACCAGGATAAACCCCATCTTTCTCTCCTTCCTTCATCTTCAATGGCATTTCCCAAGGGTATTTTTAAAGTGCAGATGAAAAAGTAACACAGTCCTCTATGAAAGAAGAGGAAAGAAATGGCAAGTGATTAAGAACTGTTTTACCTTTTTTCTGTGATCTGTATCTGAAGAGAAAGCATTGGCTGTGTTTCGTTTATAAATAGAACTAGGCAAACTCAGCAACACCTATAATTTTCAAGCCCTAAATTTCTGTCCCTACAAACCAGAAGTACAGTGCAGCCCTTACAGACAAAACAGGAGCCTAACACATCTGAGAGTGTGGTGAGGGATTGGCAACAAGAAATTTACAGGCAGGTAAAAATAGGTTTGGTTTCCACATCAAGCATTTGAGAATTGTGTCACCATGGGACTTTTTTTTTTTGAGCTTCTCTCAGTCCATTTCTTCATTCCAGAAATGGCAATTGTATTAGATACACCAGAAGACAGATTTTTAATTTAAACACAAATGGATTGGGAATGGACAGAACAGTGTTAATCACCCTCCCTGGGAAATGCTGGCCTCTTAGACCTCCCGCTGATTCAGGGCTTGTTTCCATTGTAAGAGCTGATAGAAAGAGTGATGGGAAAAATGAAGGAAGCAAGCAGAGTTGAAAACAAACCAAAACACCAACCAGTGGGGGAAGGGAGTTCAGGCTGGTCACCCAGTGAGGATGAGGCCAGAAGCAGGTTTGGGAGCTGGAGGAGCAGAGACAGAGAAATTCTAATAGCCAAATGTCTCATCTGTATAGAGATCAAAGTCCCTGGATGGGGCAGGCCCAGGATTATTGACCAATAGCAAGCTTTGCCCACACTCCCAGTTCCTGGTACTTTAGAAAGCTCTGCCAGTCCTTTGCAGTTTTATATGAACATTGTTTACTTACCCAGAGAAATACTATACATAGGGGAAATTGAGATATCCAAAGGGAGAGTACCATGGCTGTGACCTTGGATGACATTCTTCCTGGGACGATTCTCTGAGATGTCAGAATCTTGTGGGGAAGTTCATTAAAATTGATTGCAAGGCCGCCTACCCTCAGAGTTTTTGATTCAGTAGGTCTGGGGTAGGGCCTGAGAATGAACTTTTCTAATGGCTCCCAGGTGAGGTTGTTGCTACTATCCAGGGACCACACTTTTGAGAACCACTGCTTGAAGAGATTAGTTTAACTGAAATTGGAAGCAATTGTTAGAGCTTCAAGATTAACATATTGGTGAATATTGATAATCTGCAATATTATCAATATTGTAAGTGTCCTATCTGCAAATGTCCTATTTTCAGTGTCCAGTTTCAAGTGCCATCAAACTGTCATCAGAATTTACTGGACACTGCTGGTCCCCAAAAATGCAGTCCTAAAGTGGGTATTAATCTTCCAAATTTGAAATTTTCCTTTTTATGTCTTAGGCATTTGATTTTTTTCCCCACTTCAAAGGCCTATTTTGTTTTGCTTTCAGCAAAATTTGCTTAGAGAAAAAGGGGTAAAATCTTTACATGGGAGTATAACATTTTAAAAACCATTACAGAACAGAGTGGAGCCTCTGAAAGGTGCATTAAGAGGACAGCTGTGGAGGAGGCATTTTGAGGAACTCTCCAAGCCTGCAATTTGAAGGCCCTTTTAACCACCTCCTGTGTCCCAAAGACCTCAAGCTTTCATTATTACAGATAAAATAATGTTTCCAGGTTTTTCCTTTGGTTGCCTGGAAATTTGACATACCAACACATAAACCCTTGCTTACTTTTTTATTCTTTTTTATCTCTAACCCCTGGAGCTGAACTTAGAGTTAGCTCCAGGACCCTGACCATCTTCCAAAAAAATAAAATTGCATTCATGTGACATTAAGAATAAATTGGGAGATTGGGATTGACATATATACACTAATATGTATAAAATGGATAACTAATAAGAACCTGCTGTATAAATAAATAAAATTCAAAAATTCAAAAATAATAAAAAAATTTTTTTAAAGAATAAAGTCAAAGAGTGAAGCCTAAAACAAGAAAGTGATATCCTGAGAAAGTTATTTAATCCTATCAGATATTTGCATCTCATCTCAGTGGGTAAAGATGGCAGGTTTATCTGGGAATAGCTTGCTTAAAGTTTGGGGCAATATAGACATTAGGCTTTGTCATAATAGATAGCTAGAAGGGAAAAAAAACATGAGTCCATTTTTGTGGTTCTAGTGGATGAAAACCAAGGCTTAGTAATACATCAGTGAAAGATTTATTTTGGTCTAGTATGCCTGCACTACATCTTGCTTCCTATCAAATGGACCAGGCACATTCTCCTCTGATTCCTTAATAGATTCCTGTAGCAAATAGGCAGAGAAACAAGATGTCGGCAACTCTACCAGTTTAAAAGGGCAAGAACTTCCGAAGTGTTATTTCCTTACCAGCTTTTCCAGATTATTCTTTGTGTACCTTGCAAGCATCACAGCTAAATGTGATATTTACATTATTTAACAGCAAACATGGCATGGGCAGGAATCAATCAAAATAGATGCTGGTTATACACAGCTAGTGTGAATATCCTGGTGCATATTAGCTGAATATCCATTCTGATTAGAGTAATGGTAAACCAAAATAAAGCATCCTCTTCATCATTATCTTTATCACAATCACTAATGTATCTTATGCTTATACATTTTGCAATACTGGCTTAGGATCAATATATAGGGCTAAGCACATCTCCTGCCTTCTCATCTTCTAACCCTTAAAACATGTCAAAGTTGGAGTTCATTGACCTAAAACAAATAGATTGTCAGATAGTTCTGCAGCAAAAATGGATTTATTCAGGATCAGCAGAGAATTGCAACTCAGGGTCTATATTCATGGCAAGTCATGTGCAAGTTCCCACACAGGAAGGAAAGGAGAACCCTTTTATAGAGAGGAAAAGGAAGTTGGGAGGGCTGTAGTAAACAAAGAGCTCATGGATTTTCATTGGCTGAGCCCTTGCCAGGAGAGAAGGGATCTCTTTCTTCTTCCTGTTGGGCTCCACCCTCAGTACAGGGCATGAAAGTTCCCTCTTTTGGTCTCTCAACTCTAATTGAGGTTTCAGTTTATTAATGTTTTAAAGTATAGATGCTTAAGACTCTAAGAGATGAAACTTTGATAGGAACTATCAATTCCTAAAACAAACACAGGAGAGTACTTCTGTGAAAAATGACAGTAAAAGGAGATAGTGACTCCATTGGTATTTTCAGTCTAGATATTACAGAGACCAGGGGTAGGATGTGATTAACTTTTAAATAACTCAGCAAGTGGCCCCCAACTCCATGTCTCAAGCTGGTTCTAATCAGCCAGAGTGGTGAGTGTAAGCACTGAGACCAGTGAGGCAAGCAAATGCTCCCTGTAGAAAAAAAAAAAGAGGAAAAGAGAACACATACACCCAGGCATAAGCTACTTGTGTGTACCCATGAGAAGCATGTCCTTTCCTTCTTCCAAGATTGCTGAAGGTAGATCAAACTGCATGCACAGGAGAATCTCAAATAGAAAGATGAGTGCATAACTAATGCAATGGAAAAAATAAAACAATCTCAACATGCAGAATATATGCCAGAGGAATCAGAGTTGAAAGCTTTTCCTCTAAGATGGGGAAAAAGACAAGTTTGCCCATTCTCACCAGTACTGGCAGCCTTAGCCACAGCAGTCAGGCAAGAAAATGAAATAAAAGGCATCAAAATTGGGACGGAAAATATAGAATTGTCTGGGTTTCCTGGTGACATGATTTTGTATGTAGAAAATCTTAAAGACTCCACAAAAAGAAATTTTTTAATATGTGAGAATAAATAAATGAATTCAATAAAGTAGCAGGATATAAAATCAACATACGACAATCAGTAGCAATTCTATACATTAAAAATTAACTATCTGAAAAAGAAATAACCCCATTTGTGATAGCATCAAAAACAATAAAATACTTAGGAACAAATTTAACCAAGTAATTGAAAGATCTGTACACTGAAAACTATGACACTGATGAAAAATATTCAAGAAGATGCAAATAAATGGAAATATATTCTGTGCTCATGGATTGGAAGAATTAATATTGTTAAAATGTCTATACTATCCAAAGCTATCTGTAGATTCAAAATTCTATCAAAATTCCAATGGCATTTTTTACAGAAGAAGAAAAAACAATCTTAAAATTTGTGTGGAACCACAGAAGACCACCACCCCCCCACCAATAGCCAAAGCAATCTTGAGAAAGAACAAAGCTGGAGGTATCACAATGCCTGATTTCAAAGTATATTGCAAAGCTATGGTAATCAAAACAGTATTGTACTGGCATAAAAAGACAGAGAAGCAAATGGAGCAGAATCCAGAGCCCAGAAATAAATCCACACATATACAGGCAACTAATATTCGACAAGGGAGTAAAGAATACTTAGTAGGGAAAATATAGTCTCTTCAACAAATGGCGATAGGAAAACTGAATATTCACAGGTAAAAGAATGAAACTGGGACTTCCTGGTGCACAGTGGATAAGAATCTGCCTGCCAATGTAGGGGACACGGGTTCGAGCCCTGGTCCAGGAAGATCCCACATGCCACAGAACAACTAAGCCCGTGCACCACAACTGCTGAGCCTGCGCTCTGGAGCCCGTGAGCCACAACTACTGAGCCCATGTACTGCAACTACTGAAGCCCGCGCACCTAGAGCTCATACTTCACAACAAGAGAAGCCACCGCAGTGAGAAGCCCGCACACCGCAACAAAGAGTAGCCCCCACTCGCTGCAACTAGAGAAAGCCCGCGTGCAGCAACGAAGACCCAACGCAGTCAAAAATAAATAAAATTAAATCTTTAAAAAAAAAAGAAAAAAAAGAATGAAACTGGACCCTTTTTTGCACCACTTACAAAATTAACTCAAAATGGATTAAAAACTTAGAGAAAGATAAATACTGTGTGTTTTCACTTATATGTGAAATCTAAAAAATAAAATGAATGAGCAAATATAACAAAACAGAAGTAAAGGCATAGATACACTACAAACTAGTGGTTACCAAGAGGGGAGAGGGGTTGGGGGAGGGGCAAGATAGGTGAAGGGGATTAAGAGATACAAACTACTAGATATAAATTAAATAAGTTACAAAATGTAAAGTACAACACAAGGAATATAGTTAACATGTTATAATAACTTAATATGGAGTATAATCTATAGAAATATCAAATCACTATGTTGCACACCTGAAACTAATTATAATATTATTAGTCAACTGTACTTCAATTAAAAAAAAAAAAGACTTAAATGTAAGGCTTGAAACTGTAAAATTCCTAGAATAAAAAGGAGAAAAATCTCCTTGACATTGGTCTTGCTAATGATTTTTTTGGATACGGCACCAAGAGCACAAGCAACAAAAGAAAAAAATAGACATGCGGTTAAAGCATGGTTACTGTTTTCCAGCTACATGCTTTGGAGAATTGGAGAAGAAAAGGAGTGAAACAGAATTTTGTGACCATTTTTAAGTATAGGGAGAAGTTGAGAATAACTCTGAAGTACCTCAATTTCTTTCTCTCTCTTTTTTTAAAATGATTTTTAGAGCTAAAGAGGCCAGACTTTAAGTTTAACATCCAAAATAAAATTTTTATCCAGGAATTTCTAGGAATTTTATATATCCAACAAGATGCCATTTTTATAATGCTTTAAATCTAAAGAGAGATTATGGAAGATAGTTATCTCTGGAGAGGATAGTTTTGAGGTAGGACTGGGATATGTATTTGCTCTTTGCCATTTTATTGACAACCATACCAGCAGAATTAACTTGAATTAGAAATACATCTGATCTCCAGAGTGAAGCATCTATTAATGCAAATCCTTAGGACCCATGTCCTTGCTCTCCTCCTTGGGTTCCTTTTCTGGCTCTCATTGGCTTTCATGGATGTCTGAACTTCTTAAAGTCCTGATCTCATAGACATTATTTTCTCAGATCAGATGCCTGGAATTACAGTCATTGGAAACCATGAGGATGGGTTTCCTGGGACCAACCTCCAATTTGGTGGAGTCCTATTGAAATGCCAGTCAAAGTTCCAGGCAGCACGGGAAGAAGGCTTCCCTGGGGCATTTATATTCTGAAATGTAAATTATGGTTTGCCTTGACTTCCACTGCAATTTTTAAGATGTCCTCCTCCTTTTGTTCAGAAAACGTTCTCAGTGCAGCTGGGAATACTAGTTCCAATTAACAGACACATCTGCATGTAAGGAAAGTAAGACTATTAAGTTCATGGAGTTAAACTTAGAGGTTTTTTTCTCATAGACCATGTCAGCTTTGCAGTATCTTGAAAGAATCAGGGTTTGGGTGGAACATGATGGATTCAGAATGAAATAAAATTTACTAGGAATTATGCTTATCAAAGTTTAGGAATCACAAACAAGCAACTCTTGCCAGCTTATTCAGGTTTGTCTGCCATCATAATTAAAGAGTGTTTTATAAGTACAAATAGAAAAGAATCTATTTTGTAATTCAAATTGTCAATTTTAAATATTTATTTTCTCTAAGAAATGTTAGAAATAATGAGGAATAGTCGCTTTTGAGGAAAATCAAAGTTATTTATACTCACTCATACAGGGAAACACTGACTTCCCTCTCCACATAGCTTTTGTGCCTTTTCCTAACTGTGGTGGATTGAACTTCCACAATTTATCCCTCTTCCTGGATGTACCTTTGCGTCCTTTTGCAGTCTTTTGACTAAAGGTAGAACGTGTTTCATTACTGCTTGATTTCAGCTGATGGGATATTTGCAGACCTGATTCAAGCAAAGGCTTGAAATGAATGCTCTCCTTGAAAATGTTCAACAGCCAACTCTCAATTTATTAAACGCCATGGGTGGAGAATCAGTTGTTAACAACATGAGGAAAAACGTTCTGATTTGTTGCATTTGCTAATTTCCATGGTATCAATACTCCCACTACTGCCACTTTCAAGCTACCTGGGAGACACTGGTGAGTGCAACGCTGGGAAGAGACATACAGACATAACCATTTGTAGTGTTTCTACCATACAGATAGAATAGACCTAAATAACCTTAAGATTCTAGATACCAAGAGAATGTAGAAACATAATGAGAAAGTGATACATTTTAAATATTTATCTTTGTTTTTAATGTAATGTATTTAATTGTGACTTATTATAATTTAAATTTTAATAATGGCTGTTTTTAACAACCAACTCACAAAAGGCTAAAAATACAACAGTCAACCTCTGTAAATAAGTACAACCAACTGTCGCTTGAACTTCTTAGGTTGGTCAGCTCTCCTGCAC
Organism: Balaenoptera acutorostrata; assembly: GCF_949987535.1. Lineage (NCBI taxonomy): Eukaryota > Metazoa > Chordata > Mammalia > Artiodactyla > Balaenopteridae > Balaenoptera > Balaenoptera acutorostrata. The sequence goes on along the minus strand of NC_080073.1, from coordinate 50,712,436 downwards.
TCCTGCCATCACTGAGAAGAAGGTGCCTTGACTCGCCCCCTGTTGAAGGAGGATAAACACACAGGGAACAGTATCTCCTAGCTCACTCACTGACCTGCAGCTTGAAGCAGAGCCGCCTTGCTAAGCCCTGTGAAGGGGAGCAGATGCTCAGGTGCTGCAGATCCACTGAAATGAAGGATTGCTACTTCGCTACTGAGTTTGGAGGTAATTTGTTACATAGTACGATTGGAGTGATATATGACTGATATAGCAACTGCTTTCTGAGAAGAAAGCATCGTATCATAACAAAATATCATGTTGCTTTTATAAGAGCCAGTAAGATATGTATTATTATCTGAACTTAGCACTATAATTTATTTTTATATTTTCTGTGTAATTTAGTCTAAAAAGATATAAAGGTATATCCTGGATCATCCAGCTGGCCAGGTTATTACCAGGGATGACCTCATAACTCTAGTGACTACATTTGATTGGTATGTGTGATTATTTTGATGCCAAGTGAATATCCATAGTAACAATATTTATCTATTAATGTGCAGGCAGACAAACCTGACTGACGCTAGTAGGGCATGTTTTAACATCAACTTGATCAAATTCACCCCAGATCTGCAACTGTATTAAATTAGCAGCAACATATTCTTATTTATGCAGTGATAGTTCACCATAGAAGGATAGTTCCACAAGATCAGACTTTCCTGTTTAACTTCTTTAGTAAAGTGAGACATTGTTTTGACATCATAAAAATGGCAGTGTAACCAGCCGTTAGAAGTAATTTTATTGCAGTTGTCTAATGAAAAAAAGAATAGAAAGGAATTTACTGTGCAGTGATCTATATGCAACAGATGGAGGTCATTGCATGCAGTGTAGCCATAGCATGTGGAACAAATGATGGTTTCCCAATGGTTTAAAGAAAGAAAAAAAGAGTACTTAACCCATCAAGTAGGACCTTACAAGCATGCTAGCCTCAAAATCACATATGCATTAATGAGCAATTTCCTATTCCCATCACAACCAAAACATTTTGTGCCAGAAAAATATCACTTCTTCCAGCTTGCACAGCTCCCACCCTGGTCTAAGTCATCAGCAACTCCCACTTGCCCCCTCCCTGGGCACTGCTATGTCTGCCTTTGTTTCCTGTACTGATCTTGCTAAAATAGAACTCAAATCAGGCCACTCCTCTGCTCAGAGCCTGATGGAGCCTTCCTATCTCATTAAAAGTAAAGGCACCATTTCCTGAAAGGGCTTCCGAGCCTCTCCAGGATTCGTCTTCCCTCCCCTCCCCCCACCTCCTCTCCTTCTTCTCCAAGCCCATTTCTTACTACTCTCCCTGTCCTGAGAGTACAGGTCACACCCCAGACAATCAGGCTTCATGCTGTTGGGGTATAAGCTTTTGCTCTTGTCATTCCCTCTGCTGTGAGTTCACTTCCGATATCATTATTACCACTGACTTCCTTATATCCTCCAGGCTTTAATAAAATCAGCGACACAATGAGACCTTCTCTGATCGTCCTACTTAAAATTAAACACCACCCCCATGAACTTTCAACCCCCTTTCCCTCATTATTTGTGTCAATACAAATATAATAAAACTGTGTGTTATATTATACTAATTTATTTTATTTGTGGTCTCTCCTCCCACAAGAATATAAGCTCCGTATGGGCAGGAATTGTTTTCAGCACCTAGGACAGTGTCTGCACATAATAGAAACCGATTGCTAAAAAGCAGTTGTGGATTAAATAAATAAATCCTTGATTATAAAGTTGTGAGGGTTAGATGAGATCATCTATATACAAGTTTTGTGCTTCCTTGTCATATAGAAACCTCCCAACACATATTAGTGACAATCATAGTTTTCTTATTCTTATTGAAAGTCAAATGTAGGTGGTAATGTGTGGAAGAGGAAAGAGTGGCTTGAAACTTAAGAGACAGGCACATTTTAAAGTGTTCTAAATAAATCTCTAACAGACCTGATGATTTTTCAAAACTATTTAGAAGCTTTAGACTTAACATTATAAAATAGCAAATTTCAAATTCACTCAGATCTCTCTCCATCTAAATTCTCAAGGGAAAGTAAATACAGTGACAGATGAAACAAATGTGATGAAAGGCTTACATTCTTGGGTATTTCTCCTTATGTTCGAACTCAATAAAGAGCTGACTTCTCTCTGGAGCCCTTGCCAACAAATAAACACACTTTTTCTTTGCTGGCTCTCCTTTCAACCAGGCTCACTAACTCTGCAGTGTTTCAAGGCCCTTTGGTTTTTTTCTTCTGTCCCTCAATGAACTCACTACTCACATGTTTTCAGCTATTGCCTGTGCTCAGATTATATCCAATTTTCTTTCAACAGTTGTATGTTCCTTGCTGTCTCTAAAATATCTTTATATCTAAATGTCATAACTCTACTAAGAATATGAAACTCTCTCACCAAGATGTCAGTTGCCTAAGTGGTTCTACTGTCTTCATTCTTCTTTACTTTCGTTGACCTGAAATGCTTCATTAAAGATCTTAACTCCTTTTTTCCCTTATAATAATTCATGGATCTTTTCTTTCCGTTTCTACCCACAGCTGTATTTGCAATAGAATATATTAAAATATATTTTCCATTGTTTTCTATTTATTATTACTATTATAAAATATGTCTGCTATATAAAGCATATTGAGACTAAATACCTAATATGCCCACCGTTGAGGGTGAGAAATAAAACATTAGAAAAAAGTTGAAGACCCTTGTGTACAGTTCTGCAAGCGTATTCTTTCTTTTTCTATAAATAACAACTGATCTCCTGAATTTATTCTTTTTCTTTCTCATACATGACTTTTCAACATTAAAGTATAAACATTTGTTCATATTTGTTTCCTTAAAAATAACTGGGGGCTTCCCTGGTGGTGCAGTGGTTGAGAATCTGCCTGCCAATGCAGGGGACACGGGTTCGAGCCCTGGTCTGGGAAGATCCCACATGCCGCGGAGCAACTGGGCCCGTGAGCCACAATTACTGAGCCTGTGCATCTGGAGCCTGTGCTCCGCAACAAGAGAGGCCGCGATAGTGAGAGGCCCGCGCACTGCGATGAAGAGTGGCCCCCGCTTGCCACAACTAGAGAAAGCCCTCGCACAGAAACGAAGACCTAACACAGCCATAAGTAAATAAATAAATAAATTAAAAAAAAAAATAAATAACTGATTTTTTTTTTTACATTTTATGTAAATGCTGTCATGCTGTTTTTGCTCTCAGAATTATTCTTTGGTAATTCTTCCATGGTGATGTATATAGTTCCAGTTCTTTTTTTTTTTCACTGCTCTATAATATTCTGTCATATAAGTATACCACAATTTATTTTTACAGTTTGCAATAGATTCTTGTCTGTTCTCCTTGTTCCTGTAATCTTTAATGTCTAATCGACCTGACAGCTGCTTAATGATCTTTCTTAATTGCCTTCTTAGTCAATCTCCTGCCTGGTGCAAGAACATAAGTGGCACAGTATTGCCTGTAATAACACTAATTCTCCCATGGCTAATATTTAAGATACTTCACCACATGGTTATCTCAATACCACCATTCTTCCAAGTATTTTCTCTATACCTTGGTAAAATCTATTTTATTTCCATTTTTCCAAATAACATCTTCCAAATACCTCACAGAAAACTAGCCACTGGAATAATTTTTTTTCCCTTTCTCTCTTTTATCTGTTTCTTTTATTGTAAAACTTGCCTCAAAAATATGGCTTCTCATGACTTTTACCTGATTTAAACCAGTTCCTCTACTTTAATCCCTAACTCCTTTTCTTTCCCACCCCTGCCGACATGCTTTTTACACTAGTGGTCAATCATATTTACCATGTAAATATTCTTTTTCATGAATATGCAGGAAAGTACCCATTCTATTCAATAGGCATCCAGTGGGCATTTGCTGGGAATGGGTGGAATACAAATGTAGGTACGGAATAAAACATAGTCCCTGTCCTTGGAGACTCAGACTAATTATATGTCCATAAAGAGGCGATGACAATTCAGCGTGTGAATATCGTTCAGATTTTATGTAAAGTGTTATGGAAGTTTAGACAAAGGCTCCTTTCCCACCTTTGGGAGAACGGGAAAAACAGGCTTTTGGGGAGCTAATAACACACTGAAATGAGTTGTAAATGATGAATAGCCAGTTAAGGAGATGAAATGGGAAGCAAATGGAAGTCATACTAAGCAGAGGAAGGAATATGAATAAAATCTCATGAACTATAAACCACATTACATATATACAATATGTAGTGGGAATGGCAAGTTTTGAAATTTGAAAGCAAGTTAGTGATCAAATAATACTTCCCTCCTAGGATTGTTATGAGAATCAATGAGTTAATATATCCAAAGTGCTTAGAACAGTGCCTGACACCCAATAAATACTCTATAATTGTTAGTCAAATATTAGAAGGCTTTGAATGCCACATGACAGAACTTGGATCGTGGAGGGTGTTCAAAGGGTTTTAAATAAGAAAATTGGCATGGCTCAATGTTATGTGGCAGCCTGGGTGGGAGGGGAGTTTGGGGAAAAATGGGTACATGTATATGTATGGCTGAGTCCCTTTGCTGTGTACCTGAAACTATCACAACATTGTTAATCGGCTATACTCCAATTTAAAAAGTTTTTTAAAAAAAGAAAATGGCATGGTAAGTTTTGCTTTTTAGATAGAATACTCTGAAGGCATTGTGAGGGGATAAGACAGGAGGCAGGAAAATTACTGAAGAGGATGTTGCAGTTTCTATTAAGAGATGGCAAGGCAAGAGCAGAAGTAGTAGCAATGCAGATGAGGAGGAGATGGATTCAACAGTCTTTTAAGCTATTGAATATGGTAATTGAGGGAGAAAAAGGAAAACCCATGATGATAGATTATATGGCTGGAGAGAAGAAGGTGTCATCAACTGAAATGAAGAGATTTTCTTTAAGAAAGTGAAAGCATTTCCTGTGCATTCCTCACTAAACTGTGTAATACATGGTTACCAATACTGTGTATTCTCAGCAAACACGGCTGATTATGACTGAGACTCTGAAACACTGTTCTCTAACAAGGCATATTATGACATATGACATTAATGGATCATGTGCATTAAAAGCAGTTACAGTGGTGTTCGCCAGTAGAATGAGCATGGTTTTGGGTACTTAAAGAGAAGCAAGCATTAATTTTCAAAAACAAAAACATGCTTCGGACAGTGATTCCTGGATTGAGACTGAAAGCCATTTGTTTTCTGATTGAAAAATTTTTGTCTCCAGAGTACTCTACTAATTGTGGCTGTCAGATTCGAGTTCTTTAATTGTTCTGTGAGATGAATACATGCTTTATAATGGCAATTTCATAATTAGTCTTAAATACAATAGGGAATGTTTCATGGCAGCTTCCTAACATGAAGACCAAGGCCTAATTAAGCATTTTAATTCGATAGCCATTAATTCAACTTTCTTTACCTTCTTGTATGTTTACTATGTGCAAGGAAGTGTTTTAGGAAGCGGAGAAACATGCATAAAAAGCAAAAATTCTGTCTTGTATTAGGTCACAGTTAAACCAGAACAAATAGATGATTAAAATAGTGAAAAACCTAATTGTGGCAGAAGTATGCCTAAGGCGTGAGCATAGTCTGCTAAAGGTGTGAGATCCAGGGAAGGATGGAGAAGCCCTGTATTTTAAATGGAAGTGAAAAAAGATCTGAGATACATTTCTAAGAGAATCTTTTTGGCTGCACTGTGGAGAATGGATTGAACAAAGCCAACATGAGAGACAGAGGGATACGACATGTTGCTGTTTGATTGCCCAGGTGAGAAAGACTCAGTACCTTAACTAAGGCAGTGATATGGAATATGGGGAAAAAGAGATGGTGGCCAAAGGCGTTTTGGAGAAGGGCAGAAGTATATGGAAGTGGTGGCCTATTTGAACAAGTGGTGATCTAGCAATGTGATTGCCATCCAGTGCCAATTGGATAGACAGTTACATGTCAGCAGAGATGATAAGGCATGCTGGGTAAGAGCAAACTCTGCCTGAATGTGAATCCTGTAGTTGCCACTTATTTAGCTAGGCGTCCATGACCTGGTTAGCTTATACGTACAAGCCCATCATTTTTCATGACACACTAGTCATCAGAGATCTTTATCTCTAGAGCACACAAAACCAGCCAGGTTGCATCAGTTACCATGCCTGGAATGTTACCTCTCTAGAACCTACCTCACTGAGTTATTGGGAGGAGTCAGTGGGTTAAAATAGGAAAGTGCTTAAAATAGTGTCTGACACAGAGGAAGCACAGTGCGAGTGCTGGTGATCATTATCTTATTGCAGCATTCAGGTACATGGTTCTGGTAGCATCCTGATGCAGTTCTAGGAACTTTCAGATGATGTTCATCTTGTAGATCCTACATGTGGGTGATGCTTTCCTGCCAGAAGGATCGAGTGGCCGCTAGGGAGAAGCTGGCACTTTGCATGGCTTTAAACACCCCAGCCTTGCTCCCACTCATCAGAACTTCTTCCTCCCTTTTAATTAAGGCCTTGCTCAGCATCATTCAGAAAGGTCCCTCATGCTTGATCAGTGACTCATAGTCCAACCATTTGAACAGTACAAATGTTTCCTCTGCAGTAAGGAGCAGATGCGCTGGTGGAAAACAAGTAGGGGGGAAATAAAGCAGGGAGCCTCAAAAATACAGTGGAAGTCGGGACTAAAGAAATCACAAGTTTTCATAGACATGTTAGCTTATACAAGCGCCTTATTTTTTCAGGACACAACCATCATCAGAGACCTTTGTCTCCAAAGAAAGTAAAACCAGCCAGCGTTGCATCAGTCGCCATCCCTGGGGTATCATGGGAAGCTATACAGGGCAGAAGGCCTCTCTCCAGGTAGCAATAAAAGAGTTATCATTTCACTCTGGTATTCCTCTGGGACCCAGAGAGAAAAAAATAATCTAAGTCTGGCACCTAGGTACTTTCCTGAGTGGGTTGTCATGGCAACAGGATATAGCAACTATTTTCAGGATTCTAGGACCTTGGCAATTCTCATGCATTTCTCTGCCTCAGCTTCTATGTATGCAGAGACATATGGATACCAGAATCAGTGCCAGAATTGAGAAGAGGATTTGAAATTCATGCCAGGATTCCTCTGGGTTACACGGGACCTCAGCCGACCTCACAGAGTTTAGCTTGCTTGGCACCACCGCTGATAGCATGACCCATCTGGTTCCACTGCCTGCTGGGGCTCCGTTGCTCCAGCTGTAAAGTAAGGGGATTGGATTCAGCAAGCGCAAAGGTTAATGTCAGCTCCAGAATGTTTTGAATCTCAGTAATTTATAGAATTTGCTTTTGGAGTTCTCCATGGTTGAGCTTGAATATGCTACTGTAAGAAAAAAAAAATCCCCTTCATTAGTATTATTGATGTAATTATCTACTCTTGATCAAGAACTTCATTGTTGTTCAGGGAATGCAGTTAGCTCATTGTGTATAATGTACATATTTAAGAAGGCAAGATATATATGTATTGCGTGTGTATGTGTGTGTGCTCACAGAAGCTTGTGTGCAAGGGTATGAGTGTCACTAACTCTCGTAAAAAAAATTTAAGATTTAAAAAAGGCAGAGAGTAGAGAGACATTCCAATATTCTTATATTTTTATTTTTTCATTAATGATTTCATTTATTTATGACTATATGACATGCAATACTGTATTAACTGTATGTGAGCGTGTCTTTGTGTGTGTGTGTGTATGTGCGTGCGTGTGTGTGTAAGACTGTGTATATGCCATGCGAGGCTGCAGCTCTAACTCAGACTCTTATTTCCCTCAAATTCAGAAATGGCTGTAATATCTATGAGCTCAGTAACACACACCATTTTATCCTTTGCACTTTCGACAGTGTTTGACAAATGGTAGATAATTAATAAATATTTGGGGGGATGAATGAATGAATATATGAATGAGATAGAGTATAGGCCTACTTGAGTTTCTTTACATCTGCTAAAAAGTGGCTCTTGAGAAAGAATACTCCAAGTGTTCCAGTTATCTGTTGCTGTCTAACAATCCTAAAGCACAGTGACCAAAAAAAAACATTTAAATTTTTATGCTCATGGATTCTGTAGGTCAGAAATTCACGAAGATACAGTGAAGGTGGCTCTTTTCTTCCCCACAATGTCTGGCGCCTCAACTGGGATGACTCTGACAGCTGGGGATGACCCTGACGGTGGGGGATGACTCTAAAGGCTAGGGGCTGAAAGATCTGGGGCTGAGGGATCCACTTCCTAGATGGGTTCTTCACGCATCAGTTTGGTGCAGTGAGGGGGTTACTGGAAGGCTTGGCTTACCTGAGACTCCTGGCCAGAGCTCCTACATGGGGCTTGAGTTTCTCTCAGTGTGGGGACTGGCTCTGGGGAGGGAAGATCTGGAGCATCATCAAAACAAAAGCTTCTGGACTTCTTTTGACTTAGTCTTGGAAGAAACAGTGTCACTTCTGCCACATTTTATTGGTTGTGAGTCACTAAAACCAGCTCAGATTCAAGAGTAAGTGACAGCGCACAGTAGTGACCAGAGGTGGCAGAGAAGGTGGCAGAGTATGAAGGGCTCTGTTAAAAAATATGATGCCAATCTCATGTTTGTTTCTTGGTGCTCGGTCTCCATTCTCTCTGAAGGCTTTTAGAATATTCCTTGTGTCTTCTTTGTTCTGGGTTTCACTTCATTATGTGCATTTTTCCTTGTTAGTCCTGGTTAGCATTCCAGAGTCACTTCAATCTTAGTTTTTTATTAAATCTTTCTTAAGTTATGGTAAATTTATTTTGATCAGATATTTCCTACCTTCCAGTTTTTGGGCTCCTGGAACATTATTTAGTTTTTAGCACTTCTACTTTGATTCTCCCTGGCTTTCCTTTTATCATGGACTGCTATCTTCTAAAAACATTCTTTCATCTTGTCTTTCACCTTAATAACCCATGTTTCATCTGTGTCCTTCTGGTATTTATACCATCTATTGAGTGTTCTATTTTATCTGCTGAGTATTTGATACCAAAATATTTCTACTCGTTTCTAATTTAAGACTTTTCTTCCCAACATCACGTTGCCAATATTTTCCCCTTTGGGGGTATATTTATTGTACTTATTTTAAATAGTTATCTTTTTGATTTTCTTTTTTTGCACAGTGTCTGTAACTTTCAGGTGTCTAGTCATTTTGGCCTGGGATACTAGCTCCATGATAATGTATAATGCAATAGGTCTAAGTTCTGGCCTTGGTGTGCATCCCAGCTGAGGACACGGGTTGAACCCGAGACACAACAGAATGACTTGGATATTCCTCCATACTGTCAACGCTCACAGGCAACTATGCCAGTCAGGAAATCACGTTGAAGGTTTTAGGGAAAAAATGTATTATGAAGAGATATTTATCCACAGCTGTAATCCTTCAGCCATGGGAATTGGAGGGAAAGGGCTAAAGTAATGAATCCTCAAGAGTTGTTTCTATCAGCCCTCCACCCCAACAGTTATTTTGTGCTGCTTTCATGATACCAACCACTCAACACCAGCAGCCTGGCCAATGCAGTTTATGTGGGAAAAGGTCAGGAAATAACTCCTTAAACGCCTGGCTTCTCCACCGCCTCAAATCCACAGCCCACTCCACCACACACATGCGTGCATACACACACACACACACACACACAGACCCCAGAGAATGAAGATGGCTCCACATTTCCCCCAAAGCCCCTCATCCTTTTATTTCCCTAATTTCTCTAGGGTTGATGTAAGGGGAGGAGGCCAGCAGCACATGTTAATTTTCCATCTCATCAAAACTGGAAAGCTCCTCCAGTATTTTTTCTAATTACATATATCTCTACAGAAGAAAGGGATAACTAAATATCATTTCTCCTAAATGCTCCAATCATGAGCATCTGTAATGATGGAAATTTCACTTCAGATATGATAATGATTTTAATTATCATCATCCTCATCATTGTTTTGTAGTTATTATTATAAACATTCTAATTTATTCATTATTTCCTGTATCCCATATTCTGTAATAATCACTGTACATATATAATCATTTGAAATCTAGGACCTCTGGATAGTTTCTTCAATAAGGTCATGTGCAAAACTTCAGAATTCAACAGTCTAAAATAAAACAAAATGAAATGAGAAACCCAATTTTTCTCTTTTCTTTTTCTTTTTTTTTTTTTTTTGGCCGCACCGCATGGCATGCAGGATCTTAGTTCCCCAACCAGGGATTGAACCCATGCCCTCTGCAGTGGAAGCACGGAATCTTAATCATTGGACTGCCAGGGAAGTCCCAGAACCCAATTCTTTATTCCAGTCTCTCAAAGGGCACAAATGGAAACTTCTGGTACCTCCATGTCTCACTTCCTCAGCTCTTGACCTTCCCACATTCTCCAGACTCTCCTTCTACAATCTCTTTCCACCTCTACTTTTTTTACTTATTGACTTAACTTCTTTGCTAAGTTCTTCCCATCTTACTCCTGAGTCTGAGGTCCAGTTCTTTTTGGCTTCTGGTGCATCGCAAAAGGTTTCTTTGGCAGAGATGAACTCTATAGAAGGGGGTCTAAAACCAGAAAGTTGGATTAGCAACTGAAACGTTCTCTTTGGTAAATTTAAGGAGGGGAACATCTCTGAGTAATTTCTCATTAATATGTTTTCATCATATATGTGTGATCTCATTTAGCTCTCTCAACACTGTGGGTTTGATATCATAACTATATTTTTCATTTAAGAACAGCAAATCTCAGAGAGGTCAAATTGCTTGTCCAAGTTTGTAGCAGACTGTCTTGGAAGTGAAGAAATGGGGATTTAGAGACACATTATCTGATGTCAATGCCTATGCTTTGACTACTCTACAGTGTTGCTATACCTCCTTGCACGGTACATTCCCAAAAAGCACATCAAGGTCCAGACTCTCATATAAACTCTGCTCTTCATTTGAACACTTCTATCAAGGGAGATATTGTATTTAAAAGAACCTATCTGAGCACTGTGATTTTGCTTCTGCTTGCTCAAGTATATCTCCATTCCCAGAGAGCTGCTCACCTGAGGTCACCAAAGCAATTTCAGTCTACATAATTTAATAGACCTGTTACCAGTGTAACAGCTATTAACATCCCATTAGTAATTATTCGGGCAAGGCTAGATAATCTCTTGTACTAAGGCTTTTATCGTGGAATATTAAGTTATTAGATTAATAAATAATTAACTACCTACCAGCAATATTCACTATAAAAGACCGCACTTCAAATGTGCTGGCATATGTTATTAAATATAATTAAGTTATCCAACTGAAGCAGCATTTCTTGGAATCCTGCCATGCCCTTGAACTTAAAACAAGCTCAGGGAACACAGTGCTCTTCTTCTGACACCAGGATTCAATGTCCAGTTGCCATGAGGTCGAGAATGAAGTCTGTCTACTCATTCTAGAAATAGCCGTGCAGAATGTCAAGTCTCCCTACCTGTAGACATCTTATATTTGGTAAACTGAGGAAGCAAAAGAAAAAAAAATAGGGCTTCTAAGATAAGATGCTTTTTTTGTACCTGTGGGTCAAATCTCTAATAGCAGAGGAGAAGCAAAAATTTGGACAATTATCTAAAGAATAATTTACCTGCCTTCCTAAGCAATTCCAGACAGTGTATACCAGAAATAAACCAGCCACATTTTCATTTCTGACATGAAATACAAGAATTGAGAACACTCAACTCAAGTGTTCAAAATCTGCAAATCTATGAAAACTTGAAGTCCAAAGGGCAGGCTCTTTTTATTGCCCTCTGCAATATTCCAGATCAAAATAGTTGACTTCCTGGTACCCAATAAATAGGTAATGAATGAATTAAAGACTAAATGAACTTTATATTTTGGTAGTGTTTTTGTAGTTAAAGTAAATGTAGTTCACTTACATTATGCCCTAATAAAAGTGGCAGGAATTAGTGCTATTATCGCCTTACAAATAACCAGGGCGCACACACAAAGTAGCGTGGAGGAAAAAACAAGGGTTTTGGAGCAAAGCAGATCTGTCGTAAATTTTACCTTTATCCCTATATTAGCTTTTAGTTTGGACTTTACTCTCCAAGCTCAGTTCCCCCAGCAATCAAATAGTAATAAAATATCAAATTATGGAATCAAAAAACAGTAACAGGTATCCAATAAATCTTTCTTCCTCTCTGCCCCAAACCCTCTCTTTGCTTATAGAAATCTTTAATGTTGATCTTGCTTTGAGACAATTAGAAAGATGTTCAGTTACTATTTTTGCTGTTAGATACAGATTAAGTTTTACTAATCTTGAGAAATATAAGATAGTCTGATGGAAATTGTCCATTAATTTTCCTTGCTGACCTAATCTTTCCCTATCACTTACATATTCCTGCTCACATATTAGAGTCCAAGGCAAAAGGAGAATTCAGTAATGCTGATCTTGTCTTAAAATTTTGATATTTGGGTCATCATAAATTTTTTACATGAATTGTTATTTTTTTAAATATTACATTAAAATTATTTATTTTGATTATTATTTTTGATACACTCTTAAATTTTATACCCAGGTGACTGCCTCACTTGCCTCACCCAGTCCAGGCCCTGCCATCCCACCTTCTCCTGTTATATGTCCAGTCTCACTTTTCACCTAGTATAAGGCCAGTCTAAATCTGGCTTAAGCTAGCAGATACCAGAATTATTCAAAGAATAGGCGAGGCCTCTCCTATTGGCTCTTACAAGCCGGGTAGTAAAAGAACCTCCTACTTTTCTATGACATTGAAAATCTCAAGGCAGCACACAGGGCTGCTAAGCCCAGTGTCTAAATTGGGAAGCTTTTGTTTGGTTTGATTGTTTGCAGGGTTTTTTTGGTTTGTTTTTTTGTTTTGGTGGGGTGGGGGCTGTTTGTTTGCTTTTTGTTTTTATTTATTTTTGCAACAAGCTCTGAGTGATCTCAATTAGCGGTTGAGAATTCCCTTCCCTCAAAGCTGACATATATTGTTGTGCCAGTCACTTCCCCAAAGATGGGGCTTATAAGACAACAGACCCAACAAGCCCCACCTCTCCTTATCCTTTATCTCAGGGCAGCAAGGTTTGAGCTTCTCAGGGTTGTCCAGAGCCCTAGACATCCCCTCCTCCATTTTCCCAAGAGTATCAACTCAAAATGCAAGCCAAGTAGAGAGAAACCCAGGTGACACTGCATGAGCTGAGCTCTTGTGCTTCTTGCCCAGTAACATCCCAGCGGGAGTCAGAGCATGATACGTTTGTAGCTAGGTTCACAGAGGGTCACTACATTGGCTACCTTGCTGACAAAAAAAATATAAATGCTGGGCTTAATACTGATAATAGACCTCATTTTGGTAGAAGCTTGAAAATGAGAAACCAAAATTGACTCAGTACAGGAGAAAAACTGAACAGTGTGACCAGTAAGAATAATTTGGTGTAACATTCCCTAGAATATAGTCTACCCAGGAAATTAACGATAATTAACATTTATTACCTACTAGTGAGGAGCCTGGCATTGCTCTTAGTTCTTTTGTTATGTTTAACTCTTGCAATAACCTTAGAAGATAGTCACTATTTTTAGGTTTGCTGAAGTTCACTCTGTTATAAGGTCATAAGCTTTGGTAGACTCCAGAATCTGCGCTCTAGTCACTACAATATATACTCCTCAAGATATTAAGGAAAGTGTGCTTTAGGAAAATTCCAACAAGTATTGTTAACACAGAATCTTGGTTAATGGGTGCTGTTATGGGCTGAATGTTTGTGTTCCCCCACACAACTCATATGTTGCAGCCCTTAACGCCAATGTGGTGGTTTTGGAGGTGGGGACTTTGGGAAGAAATTAAGTTTAGATAAGGTCATGGAGGTGGGGCCCCGACGATGGGATTAGTGCCCTTATAAGAAGAGGCACTCGGGTCACTTTCTCTCCACCATATGAGGACACACCTAGAAGGCAGTTCTCTGCAAGCCAGGAAGAGGACCCTCCCCAGGAACTGAATCTGCCACCACCTTGACCCTGGATTTCCCAGCCTCTAGAACTATGAGAAATCAGTATCTGTTGATCAAGCCCCCTAGTCTGTGGTATTTCCTTATAGCAGCCTGAGCTGACCAAGACAGGTACTATGTGTGGGATGTGTGTTTCAGTATGTGTATGTGTTTGGGGAGCTGTCTGAGTACAGTGGAGAGTTCCAAGGTCAAAGATTTTGGAGGACAGTATCCAGCAAGGTTAAACAGATTTTTTAATTGCAAACCTTATCAGAGCCTTTAATAGGCTTAGGTGAACCATTATTCTCTAACAGAGGAATTTTGAGTGCAGGGTTTTCCAAAGGTATTTGGCTTGCAACATCCTTCTGTGACAGAACACGCCTTCTAGGTTGCATTTCATTTTGCTCTGCCATCTTAGGTGTAACTGTCACTGACTGGATGGCAGCCAGAAGTTCACTGCCAACGACAGTGGTGCACAAGTGCCATGTAGAATTCAGCCTGATCCCAAGCTGTCACACCAGCCTCGGTTTGAGTGAGGGATGTTTGACCAAGTGCGGCACACATACCAGCCTCAGCCCTGAGAGAGAGGCACAAGGCCGAGCTGGGGAGGTGGCCAGCTGAAGGAGCAAGTGATGGCTCAGAGAAGCTCACAGACTCACTGGGGTTTCTTAATGGGCGCTCACTTCCCCCAGGAAAGGAAAAGGAGAGATTTAACAGAGCTCGCTGTGTCGGTGGCTGTGTAAGTCCCATGTCCAGCGAAGTAACTGGCACGGTAATATCATATGTCAGGGTTGCAGACATTTGGCAGAGGTGGTATCGTTGTATTTACCAGCGTACAGGCTGTGAGTGAAAATCCAAATGTGTGAGTGTGGGAGTGTGTGCAGATCGCTACGGATGCATGCATATGCTGTTTTTTAGATCCACTTCCCACAACGCAGGAACAGAGCTTAAAAGGTAAGATTTGACATGATATTCGGTGCACACTGATATAGTTTAATTTTTACAGCCACACTTGTTAAGCAAAGTTCCCCCCACATACACACTCTCTCACACATACGTGGAAGAAATCAAACTGCCCGTGGCACCCATGGGAAAGCAGTGCTATAACTCTGCTTCCAAAGCAATTGTCACATCTCTGGTAATATCTCAAACCAGAGCCTTGCCTTTTATGTGACAAGGACTCTTAAAAGCCTGATAGCTTGTTCTAGGGGAAAAATATAGAAAATGGGAAGATGGAGTTTATTTGAAGTTAAAGTTGAGAGAAAAGGAAAGGTAGAAGATTCATATGAATATGTGACATTTTATCCTTATGCATTTTTATCTTCCATTTGCCAGGCGGAATGGTGCCCTGAGTAGGGCTGGTCTCAAAGCAGGGGCTCAGAGTACTTGAATTGTGTTGAATTAAATTGAGTTGAATCTAATGGAATCAAATAGAATCAAATAGATTCTGAGTGTTCACCTCTGTCCAAGGAAAGTTTATTTAGGATTGATCTTGGGTATAAAAGGGATGCACCCGAAGCAAGGGGGAAATGAGATTTATGTCCCAGGCAAGAGTTGCTAGCAAGCAAGAGAAAGGGTTAGATCAGAAGCAAAGTTTCACATAGGACACAGATCTGAATGAGAAAATAACTTGGAATTTTGAGTGTGGAGAAAATTCTAGAATCCCTGAGCTCAGGGCAAACCTTGTTGGTGATGGGGGTGGGTTATTAGAGTAGAATATTTATAATAGTCTAGTCACTTGGTTAGGAATGCTAACCAGGGGCCCTGATACTCAGAGTACACAGCACTAGTTGTAGCCCATCGTAGTGACCAATATTTTCCAAACTTGAGTGAAGAAGGCCAAGAGAACTACTGGGCAGATGAAATCAGAACAAGGGGTGGTTTGAGGGCTCTCGAAAATCCTCACCTCTTTCACTGTACATAAGCCAGAACATTTTAAAATGATTAGCTTGCTTCCTTCCTGTGCATATATGAGGCTGAAGCACACGAGCCAAAAAAAAAAAACCCATCTATTCATATTAACTCGGTTGATTTTCACAAAAATGATTGCTACATTATTTTTGCTACTTAGTTGCACATTCAGAAGGGGGAATTCATTTGAATGTCAAAAATGGTGCAGCCCTGCACTCTTGCACTAAGTCAATCACAGAACCTCAAATCTGGCATGCTCTTAAAAAGGTAGTGAATCCATCCTCCCACCTCAAGGCTGTATTCCATGGGCCCCAGAACAAT
Source organism: Balaenoptera acutorostrata (assembly GCF_949987535.1). Lineage (NCBI taxonomy): Eukaryota > Metazoa > Chordata > Mammalia > Artiodactyla > Balaenopteridae > Balaenoptera > Balaenoptera acutorostrata. The sequence continues at coordinate 50,696,255 of NC_080073.1, read as the reverse complement.
TATAAATGTGTTAGAGTCATTTAAAAATCTCCAGCATTGCACGACCGTAGGTTAACTACTACTTAACCTTTTAGACCTTCCATTTTCTCACTTGTAAAATTTTGCCGAGAGTAATTGCTGGCACTTACCTGATGGTCACTCTGTGACAAGTACTGTTCTAGGTACTTTGTATGAATTCACCCACTTTAATCCCCACAATCACCCGGTAACTCAGACTACAACTATCTCCATTTTAAGGATGGGAAATGGAAATGTGGAAAGCTAGAGAAATCATCCCATCTGGGTCACATTGCAACTAAGGGAGGACACCAGCATTTGAACCCAGGCCATCTGGTTTCTATTTATTTACCCAGCAAATTAAGCTTCCTCCCACGTAAAATAACTCTTATGTGATATGAACATAATAAAGGTGAAATGCAAAATAAGCACACAGTAAGACCCAGTAAATGTTGTTTTCCCCTTGTCTTGTCCAGGACTAACCTCCCAACCTCAGGCCAGATTATGGGCAGAGAAAGGAAAACTACAGATCTTTGTGCATTTTAACTCCCCAGGTGATTCTGTCAGAACTCCAAAATTAAGAACCTTTTTGTTCTGTGCACCCATTTCACAGTTTTAAAACACTCATTCTCAGGAGGTGCCTTCCTGACTTCTGCCTTCATTCAAACATGAGGGACTACAAGGTGTTTTGCTTTTGTTCTATTAAGAATGCTGTTTATAACACTCCTAGGAGTTTATGATTATGTCAAACATATCAAGTTTGGTTGAAAATTGTTTGGATCTCGGAAGGCTCTATTTTCTTCCAGTGTTTACTTGTGCAACCATTGCATTGCTAGATCAGCAGATATCTCCTGACAGCAAGTACATTCTGCTTCTTGAGTTGACAACCACTATTTCCAAAAAATTAGGTCCGAGTGTGATGAGCTGCTGAATTCTGATCCATTACCTGCTAGACTCATACACTCGATCTCTGTGTTTTCCTCCTTCTTACCAGCCTGGGCTTCTTTATAGAAATCTTAGGCATTAATTGCAACCCTAGCAGATACCTTAAGAAAATGAAAAATGTCAGATCAATCTAGAACCATTCAATGTCCCCGCAGATTATTGTGGGTTTGGAGGGTTGGAGGGCTTTCCTTTCATCATCAAAGTTGAGAAATATGCTTAGAAGTGCCATCATTTTTTTTATAGCTATGTGAATCTAACCTCTGTGAATGCTTATGAACCATTTCAAAGCAATTTAATACAGTGAAAAGTGAGAGAAATAAGTTAGAATGATATATCTATGAGGAACTTAAAGATTCATGTTTTAATTGAATAAAATTGGAAAGTAGACATTCTGTAGCATTTTAAAAGCATGAAGAAAATACTAGCCCCCTACCCCCATGGATTATGACATTGTCAGCTGGACTGTGGAAAATTCTATTAGCCCCTGAATTGATATTCAAAATGTTATAGTTGCATTTTGTGGGGAGGGGATTCATACCTTTTTTCCCCCAGATTCATCAAATGGCTTGTGACATAGTGAATTAAAGATACAGAGCTAGAAAAAAAATAGCTGTGAGGTCAATGTTTGTTTTTATACTGAGTGGAAATTTGGCCTATATGTATCTTGTTATTTTTTGAAAATAGTACTTTCAAAGCCCTTTACTGAGTGTCTAAAATGTGCCAAGCATAGTGCCTGGTGCTAAGAATGGTATGAAAGTTCAGATCCTTTTCCTGAGGACCTAAATCCTAACAGGGAGCTCTTTGCTGGCTCTGCATTGATTGCTTCACTTTCTTGCCTCCCAGGCTGGCCGTCTACTCCAGTCTCCCTACTTTCTTGTCATTCAGAGTGCCTTCTCCAACTCTCACCTGCCCCTCACTTTTCCTGGACCTCTCTGAGGCTAAAGAAATGATGGGGTGGCTTTTGATACATTTTTCTAGTCTGGGAAGAATCTAGACTCTCTTCTAGTTTCATAAGATTCAAGAGTGACAGGTAGAGAAAATTAATCTTCACAGTGCAACATATCTGATCGTATGTTTGATGCTCCCGTATGATTTCACCCCTCCATGAGGGCCTCAGTCCTTACAATCCTCCAATCTCAAATTTAAACCCCCTACCTCCATCCAGGATTAAAAACACACATGGCAGGTATGATCCCTATCGTATCTTGAAGACCTTGGGCCAGAAGAGTTGGACTTTGGAGTTGTAAAGGAAGGAGGATGCTGCAGGGGGTCCTGAGAAGAAGTGTGGAGCCGCTAGCTGGCTGGCAGCCATGGAATGTACCTTAATAATCTAGAATGAAGGTCCTGTGCTATGGAGAGAGAAAAGGCACCTGTATGTTGAGTAGGCAGAAGCCATTTCAAAATTTCCACCATCCATTGGACTATGTGTAGCTTATAATTTAACATTTGAATGTTAGATAAAGAACAGGTTAAACATTCTCTAGGAATCTGTGTGTGCCCCACCACCTAACAGGAAAATTTTATTTTTTTAAATATTTATTTATTTTTGGCTGTGTCGGGTCTTAGTTGTGGCACGAAGGATCTTTCATTGCGGCACGCAGGCTCTGTAGTTGTGGCACATGGACTCCAGAGCACATGGGCTGTATAGTTGCGGCACGCGGACTCTAGTTGTGGTGCGCGGGCTCAGTAGTTGTGGTGCATGGACTTAGTTGCCCCACGGAATGTGGGACCTTAGTTCCCCAACCAGGGATCAAACCTGCGTCCCCTGCATTGGAAGGTGGGTTCTTAACCACTGGACCGCCAGGGAAGTCCCAGGACAGTTTTATAGAAATGGTACTACCTTGTTCTTTTGTGATGTAACCAACCAATTCATTAACCAGTGCTTCAGGTTAAAATGTGGAAGTCAGTCAACATTAGTAATCTGTGGATAATTGATTAAATAGTACCTTTGCCAAAGTTAAAGAAGCAGGTGCCTTGTCAAGGGAGGGAATTGGCATAAATGGTACCAGAAAACCTAAGCTAAACATAGTTATGGAAACTATCAGTTTAGCTCTGAACTTTGAGAGAGGGAGAATGAAGGAAATCAACCATGAGGATATTTAACAGGTAATGGAGCCCAATTCATGGCATGGAGGTAGAGAACTTTAAGGATAAAATTCTATTCCATCCGTTTATTCCGATAGCTCTCAGATTGAAGTTAATTGCAATGGAAATTTCAAATTACAAATCAATTTTTCCCTAAATATTTCTCTGTGTCACTGACTCAGAAATATTTAAATCTGGTGTTCATTTCTGCTTAAGGATCCACGGCTCTTGGGAGATTTAGCTGCTGCTGCTGCTCTCAGGTCTGATGTTGCCCTAATTATCCTATTTCCTTACTCTACACAAATCCTCAGTTTGAGCATTGGCAGGGGTAGAATCTCTAAGTATGCTAACATTTGTCTCTAAAGTGAGAGATGATGCTTTTCAGTCAATGCACTACTTTTTTCACTTAAGATTTTCTGAAATGGATTAAGGAAAGTTTGCTCTTAATTTCAGATTGACTCAAGACTCCATAATCAATCATTCTGACCAATAATATAATGGGAAATATTTCTATTTACTATTTAATATTCTTGTAACATCCATTTTGAAGACAGGGGTGTGGTCTGGAAAAAAACGTTGTTTCATGTCTGTAGAATCTCTCAGATGCTTACCATTATTTAGGCCACTGTTAGGGAGAACCAGGTAGATTGGCAATTTTGTCTCTAATCCTTAAGTCATGCAGATATCAAACAATCTTACCAGTGACTCAGTTTATGTAATATGGATCCTGAGCACCTCTTATCCTGCAAATCTGCTTGACATGGAGGCCCCAGAGTCTAAGGAATTGCAGACTCACCTAAGAAGGGAATTGACAGGACTGAGACAAACTGTAAACTATTTCCCTAGGCCATCCTGTAACCCCACTGTCTTGGAGGACCCTTCCATACTTGATCTTACAGACCAAGTAAAATTCCCAAGACCTCAGATCTCCCTAAACCCAGTGAACATCCTTGATTCAATCTAGCCGAAGACCGTGCAAAATTGGGCCATATCTCATTCACCTTTATTCTGTGTTGGCCTCCAGGATGATATGTACAGTGAGAGATTACCTGTATTTCATATTAAGGATTATATTTGGATAGAGTTTATAAATGGCATTTTTAGATAGTGACTCTAAAAACAACAAATAACACACAAGGGAATCCCCATAAGGTTAACAACTGATCGTTCAGCAGAAACTCTGCAAACCAGAAGGGAGTGGCAGGACATATTTAAAGTGATGAAAGGGAAAAACCTACAACCAAGATTACTCTACCCTGCAAGGATCTCATTCATATTCAATGGAGAAATTAAAACCTTTACAGACAAGCAGAAGCTAAGAGAATTCAGCACCACCAAACCAGCTTTACAACAAATGCTAAAGGAACTTCTCTAGGCAGGAAACACAAGAGAAGGAAAAGACCTACAATAACAAACCCAAAACAATTAACAAAATGGTAATAGGAACATACATGTCGATAATTACCTTAAATATAAATGGATTAAATGTTCCCACCAAAGGACATAGACTGGCTGAATGGATACAAAAACAAGACCCGTATATATGCTGTCTACAAGAGACCCACTTCAGACCTAGGGACACATACAGACGGAAAGTGAGGGGATGGAAAAAGATATTCCATGCAAATGGAAATCACAAGAAAGCTGGAGTAGTAATTCTCATATCAGACAAAATAGACTTTAAAATAAAGACTATTACAAGAGACAAAGAAGGACACTATATAATGATCAAGGGATCGATCCAAGAGGAAGGTATAACAATTGTAAATATTTATGCACCCAACATAGGAGCACCTCAGTACATAAGGCAAATACCAACAGCCATAAAAGGGGAAATCGACAGCAACAAAATCATAGTAGGGGACTTTAACACCCCACTTTCACCAATGGACAGATCATCCAAAATGAAAATAAATAAGGAAACACAGGCTTTAAATGATACATTAAACAAGATGGACTTAATTGATAGTTATCGGACATTCCACCCAAAAACAACAGAATACACATTTTTCTCAAGTGCTCATGGAACATTCTCCAGGATAGATCATATCTTGGGTCACAAGTCAAGCCTTGGTAAATTTAAGAAAATTGAAATCATATCAAGTATCTTTTCCGACCACAACACTATGAGACTAGATATCAATTACAGGAAAAAAATCTGTAAAAAATACAAGTACATGGAGACTAAACAGTACACTACTGAATAACCAAGAGATCACTGAAGAAATCAAAGAGGAAATCAAAAAATACCTAGAAACAAATGACAATGAAAACATGATGACCCAAAACCTATGGGATGCAGCAAAAGCATTTCTAAGAGGGAAGTTAATAGCAATACAGTCCTACCTCAAAACAAGAAACACCTCAAATAAAGAACCTAACCTTACACCTAAAGCAATTAGAGAAAGAAGAACAAAAAACCCCCAAAGCTAGCAGAAGGAAAGAAATCATAAAGATCACATCAGAAATAAATGAAAAAGACATGAAGGAAACGATAGCAAAGATCAACAAAACTAAAAGCTGGTTCTTTGCGAAGATAAACAAAATTGAGAAACCATTAGCCAGACTCATCAAGAGAAAAAGGGAGAAGACTTAAATCAATAGAATTAGAAAAGAAAAAGGAAAAGTAACAGCTGGTACTGCAGAAATAAAAAGGATCATGAGAAATTACTACAAGCAACTATATGCCAATAAAATGGACAACCTGGAAGGAATGGACAATTTCTTAGAAAAGCACAACCTTCCAAGACTGAACCAGGAAGAAATCGAAAATTTAAACCGACCAATGACAAGCACTGAAATTGAGACTGTGATTAAAAATCTTCCAACAAACAAAAGCCCAGGACCAGATGGCTTCACAGGCCAATTCTATCAAACATTTAGAGAAGAGCTAACACCTATCTCAAACTCTTCCAAAATATACCAGAGGGAGGAACACTCCCAAACACATTCTATGAGGCCACCATCACCCTGATACCAAAACCAGGCAAAGATGTCACAAAGAAAGAAAACTACAGGCCAATATCACTGATGAACATAGATGGAAAAATCCTCAACAAAATGCTAGCAAATAGAATCCAGCAACACATTAAAAGGATCATACACCATGATCAAGTGGGGTTTATCCCAGGAATGCAAGGATTCTTCAATATATGCAAATCAATCAATGTGACAAACCATATTAACAAATTGAAGGAGAAAAACCATATGATCATCTCAATAGATGCAGAAAAATCGTTCGACAAAATTCAACACCCGTTTATGATAAAAACCCTCCAGAAAGTAGGCATAGAGGGAACTTACCTCAATATAATAAAGCCCGTATATGGCAAACCCACAGCCAACATCATTCTTGGTGAAAAACTGAAGCCATTTCCTCTAAGATCAGGAACAAGACAAGCTTTCCACTCTCAGCACTATTATTCAACATAGATTTGGAAGTTTTAGCCACAGCAATCAGAAAAGGAATCCAAATTGGAAAAAAAGAAGTAAAGCTGTTACTGTTTGCAAATGACTTGATACTATACATAGAGAATCCTAAAGATGCTACCAGAAAACTACTAGAGCTAATCAATTTGGTAAAGAGCAGGATACAAAATTAATGCACAGAAATCTCTTGCATTCCTATACACTAATGATGAAAAATCTGAAAGAGAAATTAAGGAAACACTCCCATTTACCATTGCAACAAAAAGAATAAAATACCCAGGAATAAACCTACCTAAGGAGACAAAAGACCTGTATGCAGAAGACTGTAAGGCACTGATGAAAGAAATTAAAGATGATACAGACAGATGGAGAGATATACCATGTTCTTGGACTGAAAGAATCAGCATTGTCAAAATGACTATGCTACCCAAAGCAATCTACAGATTCAATGCAATCTCTATCAAACTACCAATGGCATTTTTCACAGAACTAGAACAAAAAATTTCACAGTTTGTATGGAAACACAAAAGACCCCCAAAGAGCCAAAGCAATCTTGAGAAGAAAAACAGAGCTGGAGGAATCAGGCTCCTGGACTTCAGACTATACTACAAAGCTACAGTAATCAAGACAGTATGGTACTGGCACAAAAACAGAAACATAGGGCAATGGAACACGATAGAAAGCCCAGAGGTAAACCCATGCACATATGGTCACCTTATCTTTGATAAAGGAGGCAAGAATATACAATGGAGAAAAGACAGCCTCTTTAATAAGTCATGCTGGGAAAACTGGACAGCTACATGTAAAAGAATGAGATTAGAACACTCCCTAACACCGTACACAAAAATAAACTCCAAATGGATTAAAGACCTAAATGTAAGGCCAGACACTATAAAACTCTTAGAGGAAGACATAGGCAGAACACTCTATGACATAAATCACAGCAAGATCCTTTTTGACCTACCTCCTAGAGAAATGGAAATAAAAACAAAAATAAACAAATGGGATCTAATGAAACTTAAAAGCTTTTGCACAACAAAGGAAACCATAAACAAGACAAAAAGAAAAACCCTCAGAATGGGGAAAATACTTGCAAACGAAGAAACTGACAAAGGATTAACCTCCAAAGTTTACAAGCAGCTCATGCAACTCAATATCAAAAAAACAAACAACCCAATCCAAAAATGGGCAGAAGACCTAAATAGACATTTCTCCAAAGGAGGTATACAGATTGCCAACCAACACATGAAAGGATGCTCAATATAACTAATCATTAGAGAAATGCAAATCAAAATTACAATGAGGTATCACCTCACACCAGTCAGAATAGCCATCATCAAAAAATCTACAAACAATAAATGCTGGAGAGGGTGTGAAGAAAAGGGAACCCTCTTGCACTGTTGGTGGGAATGTAAATTGATACAGTCACTATGGAGAACAGTATGGAGGTTCCTTAAAAAAGTAAACATAGAACTACCATACAACCCATCAATCCCTCTACTGGGCATATACCCTGGGAAAACCGTAATTTAAAAAGAGTCATGTACCACAATGTCCATTGCAGCTCTATTTACAATAGCCAGGACATGGAAGCAACCTAAGTGTCCATCGAGAGATGAATGGGTAAAGAAGATGTGGCAGATGTATACAGTGGAATATTACTCAGCCATAAAAAGAAACGAAATTGAGTTATTTGTAGTGAGGTTGATGGACCTAGAGACTGTCATGCAGAGTGAAGTAAGCCAGAAAGAGAAAAATAAATGCCACCTGCTAACACATATGTATGGAATCTAAGAAAATAAAATGGTTCTGAAGACCCTAGGGGCAGAACAGAAATAAAGTCGCAGGCGTAGAGAATGGGCTTGAGGACATGGGGAGGGGGAAGGGTAAGCTGGGACGAAGTGAGAGAGTGGAATGAACTCATATATACTACCAAATGTAAAATAGATAGCTAGTGGGAAGCAGCCGCATAGCACAGGGAGATCAGCTGGGTCCTTTGTGACCGCCTAGAGGGGTGGGGTAGGGAGGGTGGGAGGGAGACGCAAGAGGGAGGCGATATGGGGATATATGTATATGTGTAGCTGATTCACTTTGTTATAAAGCAGAAACTAACACACCATTGTAAAGCAATTATACTCCGATAAAGATGTTAAAAAAATAAAAGAATAAGAGCAAGTGGCTCAGACTTAGAAGCCTAGGCGGGTCTTCCATACTTCTTTATTCTCCTCTTCACTTTCCACATTACCCCCACCAGAAAGGAAGGAAAAATAAGCCAGTAAAGAAACAAACGGACGACACACACAACAACAGAAAAGCACTGAATCTAAATGTGAAGCCAGTAACCTCAGCCATGTCTTCCAAGATAGTTGGCTTGGATCAAAGCAGGACCTGAGTGTGTATGTCCACAAAAACCTCATGGAGTGAAAAAGAGACACAGGAGGATGGTTATCTTTCCCAATGAAGATGTATATTCTGCCCAAATCTGAAGCATGTCTCCTTTCTTAAAGGCACAGTAACTCCGCCCACAGGAGCACAGGACTAACCAAGGTTATGACAATAATATTGGCAACTCTTTCTGTTTTGGTTGGAGAGTAAAGGCAGGCCTGATATATGTAGAGAAAGCAAATTAACTTTGGAAAAATCCCTTCTGTTTTCTTCTTTTAATCCATTTAGCTTAACACTCAAGCCTATATTCAGTCACTGAGCGGAGAGTCAGAAGATTCTCAAGATGTCCTGCTCCTATCATCATGAGGCTTTTCCCCAATTTATATCACTGCAGTTTGTGTTCTCCCCATTGTCATACATAGTTCAATACACAGCAACCATGACAACGTAGCCCAAATGAAAGACAAAACAGGGGAGAGGATTAGATTCCCCTTTCACATGTATATTAAAGACAAATGTAGCCCTGAGTCTTTTAGTTGGACTAATATAGGCATCCCAGAGACAGACAGTGAGAAATAAGCAAGTCCATGTTCAGTATGTCATTAAGTGTCTATGAATTCCAGATTGAGGTTGTTGGCCCAGATGAGACTGGAGGACTCTTTCGGATTATCTGTTCCCTAGCTGAAGGAGAGCCTTCTCTGTACCCACCCAGGATTGTTCTTTATAGGCCAAGATGCCATTTCTGCAAGTGCTGCCACCCCCAAGTAAAATTCCACTCTGGGATTTACATATAGGACATGGAACTGCAGGTAGCCTCTGCCTGTATTTTCAAATCTGGCTCTTGGTCTTTCATAAGCAAGCACACCTAACATCAGCACATTTACTCTTTTTCATTTCTGCTTTTTTCTTTATCATTCCAAGGCAGTATTTTTTTTATCTTTGGTACTATAATAGCGGATGCGTATCATTATACCTTTGTCAAAATCCATAGAATGCACAACATCAAGAGGGAACCTAGACGTTGTTTGGTAATGATGTATCAAGGATGTAGTTCCATGGACTGTAGCAGTGTACCCCTCTGTATAAGATGTTGATATAGGGTGAAGCTATACGGGTGTGGGGACAGGGGGGTGTATGCAAACTCTCCATACTATATGCTTTTCAACTTTGCAGTGAACCTAAAACTGTTCTAACAAATAAAATGTATTTTTTTTAAAAAGAAAAAAAAAGTAGGGGTAAAGAGTAACCGCTAGACAGTTTTTCTTTTTGTTTGCTTTTTAAAAAAATTATTATTATAGGAGAGTCTTGAGCAGGTTTAAATGCATGGAAACAATACAACTAAAAGAAGAGAATGAGTAGAATAAATACATAAAGATTTGTTCATTAATCCTGGAAAATTACACTGTTTTTTACTAAAAGATAGTGCAATATTACATGGGTGAAGAATTAGATACTAAATTAAGCTAAGAAATATGTAGAGCAGTAGGCAGTGTTGCATACCCTTTTGGGATTGGCGATCAGAAACTGATAATGGAATTAGTCTATGCTGTTAGGTGGGTTTCTCTAGAAGTGATAAGATTCTTGTCTATAGACATGTCAAAATGGTTATTTGGGGTTGTGCAGGGTTGGGATTTTGCTGAGTAAGTGAGAGGAAAAGACAAGGGAGTTTATGGCATTGTCACAGGTAAATCATGAACTCTAAGGTAAGTTAACATGATCCAAAAACCCTTAAGGTTTAGTTCCTTGATTTTTACATTCATTTATAAATTCAGTCCGTTTTTCTTACCTACTTACTGCATGCTGAGCACTGGTCTAGGCCTGGGAATATAAGAGTGAACAAAAGAGACAAATTCTTCTTTTGTGGAATTTACTTTTTAGGTGAATGGGCAAATACTATACAAAACATCAGGTTTCATGAGTTTTGTGAAAAAATAAAACAGTGTACAGAGAATAGAGAGTGTCTTTGTTAGACCTCAAGGTTGACATGCATTGCATTCCATGTGTTGATGCCCTCTGGACGTGTGTAATAAATACTATGTCCCTACTGGTACCAGGAGTGGTTGTTTCAGAGAACAAGGTAATGGAACACTTAGGGAAGAGGGAGATGGGAGGAGATCTGGGAGAAGAGCATTCCAGGCAGAAGGAAGAGTGAATACAAAGTCTCTGCGGTGGAAATGCGCTTGGTATTTTCAACAAACTGCAAGAAGTGTAGAGAGAGGTAGGCAAGAGGAAGTAGCATATCTTGTAAAGCCTTTAAGATCCCTGAGGGACTTCGGCTTTTACCCCAGATGAGATCACGTTTTGACTTACATATTATCCAAACTTCTCTGGCTGTTATTTTGAGAATATAACAGGAGGAGGCATTGGTTGAGCAACCAACAGCTCTGATGGACCAATTAGGAAACAGTGAGACAGATGAAAGGTGATAATTGGCTTGTTTCAAGATTGTAACAGGCAAGATGACAAGAACACATCAACCTCTTGAAACATTTTAAATGTAGAGCGGACAGGACTTGCTGGTGCACTGCATCTGTTGGTATGAAATGTGTATGCTATTATACCAATGAACATTGCCTCCCCACACCCTACCCCAACACAGAACATCTATTCTTTTTAATAATTTTGTGCACAAGAAGGAAATAGAAATATTTTTATATAGATGAAATTTGGAGTTCAAAATCTTGGGTTTGCATCCTGGCTAAATCAGCTGTGCAAACCTGGACAAATTATTCTATCCTTTAGTTTCATAGTTTTTGTCATGAAGAGTAAAGGAGTGTTTACAAGGAATTATCAACTTTAAAATTCAAAGAAAAATACACTGAAGGGAAAACAAAAATAAGAGTTGTGGGTTTATAGTTAGAACATTGTTGAGTGCTTGGGATTAGCTCAGGAGATATATTTCATTGTATGAAAGAGTATAACCGAAACTGGCAGGTTAAAACGTTCAGAGAGATGGTCCTCTAAAATGTCAGTCTTCTCCACAGATCATTATTAGGAGCTTCCAGGGTGATAAGGATGCTTATAAAAAGAGAGGCACAAAGCCTCAAACCAAAGAAATTATGATTCAAAGTCCTTTCCTCATGCCTTGTCCTCATGTTTAGACTTTAGTTTGTGTTTAGAAAGAACAAAAGAGAACGGGAGTGAAAGAAATGTTGTCTAGGGTCACACTTTAAGTGCTAAGGTAATTTCCAAAGCACTTCCTTATTTGGGTCACTGCAGTCCTGGATCTGGAACTCAGCTTTACTGGTTAGGAAATCTGATGTTGTCCTGGTGCTAGAGCTGACTCAGAGGAAGTGGCTATCTTAACTGAACTCCCAAAAGGATTATAAACAAACCAGGAAGCTAATTTAATTTTCATGGCTTTGAATTGACCCAATTTTTCATGTCCATCAAATTATACACCTCTCTAGTGTAAGCAGAAGCCATATTAGACCAGAAGGCATCTGGTAAGCATGATATCAGGGCACAGGCAGTAGGAAGGAAGGTTTGGGGCATAACTCATTCATTCAAAGCCAGCTGAAATGTTTCTACCCCACATCAGAGTATTTTTCCAGGATGCAGAATGTTCATTGCCTTGTCCAGTGGATCTCCCTTGGACAGTCTTCCAGTCACTGACTACTTTTTCTTTGCTCATCTTTCTTTGAGCACAATTCAAATTGCCTTCTTTATTTGTAGTCAAAAGCACATGAACTTATAACATAAAATGCACTGTAAGATAAGTTTGGGAGTCAGATAGGTCAGCATTTACTTATGAGTTGGGTGACTTTGAACAAGTTAAACAAATTGATTACTTTCTTAGCCTGCTTCATTATATGTGAAAAGCAATACCTAGTCTTCAGGTATATTGTGAGGATAAAAGAAGTAATGCACTTAGTTCTATGCTTCTCACATAGTGGACACCCAATTAGACATAAAAGCTGTTTTCTCTGTTTAGGCCATTCTTTCTTTCTCTATCTCTCTCTCTCTCCCTCCTTCCCACCCTCCCTCTCTCCTGTTCTGCTATTTTGTCCCTAGACTCAGCTGTGCATTGTTTTCATATGGTCATTCAACCCAATTAACAGGTTAGCTTCCTGTGATCACATGCTGATACTGACAGGTGACAGGTCAGAAGCGACTCTTAAGAATTGCATGCATTTGAATGTTATTAATTTGTTCAATATATCAACTGTTTTGAAATTAATAGAGATTAAAATTTGAAATATCATATGAATTTCTGGGTGAATATTTCTTTAAGTGTTTTTAAATTTTACGAGTTACAAAAGTGTGTAAGAACTCTGAGAAACTCCAGAAGAATTTCCAACAAAGTTAAGAGAACTAATGTAGACCATGACTCTCAAAGGAAACTAACCACAGTGAAGGTCAGACAACCCTAGAAGAGAAAAAAGAACAATCAGAAATACGGAGAATAATGAAATAACACTAGGCTTATCAAGGAGAGGTGCTAGATGTGAACAGTCAACAAACTACAGTCAACAAGGAAAAACAGAATGTGAGAAAAATGTATCACAACTGTGCACCCTGTAAGGCTAGATATTGGGGATTCAGGTTAATAACAGCAAATATATACAACATGCTACATGTTGCTGAGAAGGAAGATTTTCACTCAAATCACTCACTGTCCGATATTTGGTCTATTCTGAGACACAGTTTACTTGTGAAACAAATCTATACACAGTGCAATTTAGTAAAAGTGACTGAGATTAATTTAGTTCCAGAATCTAATCACAGATAACTATGTGCTAAGTGTCTCAGAAATTTAATCATGCACTCGGTAATTTCAGTATCTCTGTTTGGTGATGGTAGACCTATGTATTTTAAGCTGGATAGAGCTATTGTTCCTATTGTTAATGCTTTTTGATATATTAATATTATTACTATCACTAATAAGGGACTCCTCAGGCCCAGTTATTAGAATTGATCATGATTGTGTCCATTTTTATTCATTTATTTTAACTGCCTAAATAATAGCCTTCTTAGTTACACCTTCAGATATGTTGATACATTTCACCTTCCTGAGATTTTGTCCTGGGCACTTTAACTGACACAGACTTTGTCACATCTTCTCAGTCATTGTTTTATGATTCTTCCTGAGAGTAGATCATTGTCACCAGTTTACTACTTTAATTCAGGTTTTACTTGGGTTTGATTTGCTTAACATTCTGTGACTGAAATGATTTTTTACATTTTCTTAAAACACTCTGTATACCATGAAATGCATAAAAAAGGTCACAATGGAATCAAATTGAAACATAAATGATATAACTAAATATATAGCATATGCTGGACGATATGCATAGTATGAATGATATAAAAACTTAGGACACTTTTAGGTAGATGAGTAAAACTTTCTGCAAATTATTAAAACTGGACTCTTCATTTTGCTTTGAGCAAGAAGAGAAATGTGATTAGTTTAGTTATTACATTGTCCTTGATAGGCAAAAAATAAAAGTACAGTAGATACTTCTTTGGAGGAGCAGCTCTTCTTTGGGGGGAGAACTGCTTAAGACTCATCTTATTTCTGTATTTTGTGATGTGGGAGTGGGAGGCAAGCTTCATCTTGTGAAATAAACTTGGAGGCCATAATAATGTCACATGTTGCATTCAGAGCACTCCAGGATGCTTCCACTAGGCTTTCCAAATTTAACTCCTGAAACTCTTCCTTGTAAAAGTTTTTTTTTTAATTGAAATATATTTGATTTACAATGTTGTATTACTTTCTGCTGTACATCAAAGTGTTTCAGAGATATATATTTCTTTTCATATTCTTTTCCATTATGGTTTATCACAGGACATTTGAATATAGTTCCCTGTGCTATACAATAGGACCTTGCTGTTTATCCATGCTATATATAATAGTTTGTGCCCACTAATCCCACACCCCCAATCCTTCCCTTACACATCCCCCCTCTCCTTTGGTGACCACAAGTTTGTTCTCTGTATCTGTGAGTCTGTTTCTATTTCGTAGATATGTTCACTTGCATCATATTTTAGATTCCACATATAAGTAGTATCATACGGTATTTGTCTTTCCCTTTCTGACTTACTTTGCTTAGTATGATAATCTCTAGGTCCAACTGTGTTGCTGCAAATGGCATTATTCCATTCTTTTCTATGGCTGAGTAATATTCCAGTGTGTGTGTGTGTGTGTGTGTGTGTGTGTGTGTGTGTGTGTATCACATCTTCTTTATCCATTCATCTGTTGATGGACATTGAGGTTATTTCCATGTCTTGGCTATTATAAATAATGCTGCTATGAACATAGGGGTGCATGCATCTTTTCGAATTATAGTTTTGTCTGGATTGACTTTGAAAGTTCAGGTGTTTTTAAGTTGTATCGGTGTGCAAAGCACATCTTGAATTTCTTTAATGTCGCTTGCAAGCTTCTTCTATATTTATTTTACCCTCGCATAAGTCAAAAGTAGCGGAACAGATTTTGCTCAGATTGGGCAAAAGCAATTACCAGACCCTTAGACTAGGGCTTGACATGGTTCCAGAAGATAATTTTGGGGGAAGCCATGATGGCACGTAAATACAGGGTTATTAAAGGTTTCCACTGAGCTCTCTGCAGCTTAATGCTTTCTAGCACAGATCTTCTCAGAAGGATCTGCAGTGTCATTTCAGAAATTGGGTGGCACGTTTTACACTCTGCATTAACTTTGGTTTTAGCATATGCTCCTGGCTCTATGTTCATCCCAAATTTTAACCACAATGAAAATACACAGTAATAAATACTGGCTTAGCACTTGAACATGGACAAAGTGCTTTCATCATTTCGTTTTCCAATAGATCCTTACAGCCCTATGTGTCATGAATGATTTTTCTTTCTTTTTACAGCTAAGAAGACTGAGACTCATCAAGTTAATGAAATGACCCAAGTCCACTTCAGCTCGTAAGAGGTAGGACTCTAATCCAATTCTTTATTCATTCAACAGTTAGGTCATGAAAGCCTACTATGTGCCAGGCACTGAGCCAGGCAAGGGAGACACAGTGATGAACAAGGCAAGCAGAGTTTCTTTCTTCATAAAACGTCCACTAAACGAGATGCACAAAACATGAGCATAAAATCACGACTCATTATACTGTTACAAGTTGTGATGTTCCAAAGGAAAAGGTCAGCACACTTTGAGAGGGGAAAACACAGGCACCTGATTGCCATAAGGTAGACTCTGTGAAGAATATGCACATGCATTTAAATTGAGACAAGAAGGAGTTAATGGGCTCCGACTCCACAGCTCACTTTCAGCATTATACTCAGACTAGCTTGGAACGATGATCTGACAATAACACAGAGAAATCTCGACATTAAAAAATAAAGTCCTCATCTTTGTCTTTATTTAAAAAATAAAACTACTGGATACTAGTCGAAATTCACTTTACCTTGAACAATATCCAGAATAGGCCAGAATATTATTGCAGTGGCAGCCTTCTTTCAAAAGCGCTTCTGGCTTCTGAAACCAGAACGGACAGATGTCCTCCTGAAGCCCACGTAACACTTAGTCTAGCCTTCTCTTCAGACGCTTAGAACTGCCTTGGATGTAAATAGTTCTGTCAAGTTACACTGTCCATAAGGGCAGAGATCATGACATTTCCACGTCTGCATTCTCAAAGGTGTGCTGGTTCAACATTTGGTGTAGAACTAAATTGGTGGATGGAGATATATAATCTGTACATGGGCAAAATACATAAGAAGTGGCATGGTGTAGCATAAAGAAGAGGTCTATGGTGTCTGGTTGATCTGGATTCAAGTTGTCATCCCAGCCTGTCCGACCTTGCTTACTTAAACTTCTCTGAGCTTTGGATTCCCTGTCTGTAAAAACAGATATTAACATCTCCCTTACGAGGCTGTTAGACTGTTGTAGAAGAGAAAACACAATCTACGTGAAATAGGATGGACTGATTCGATCGCTCACAAATTTGTAGCTACTATCAAAGTCTTACAAGTCTCTTTTGGTTATGGTTTATCCATCTCCTAGAGCTATCTGGAGTTTGGTTAAGGAAAATGGGGGGGGGGGAATTCTGAGTGTTATGGTATTTAACATACTATGTAGATGTTCGTGACATATCAAGATGTAATAAATGATAAAGGTGCTAAGACATGATGATCTATTCAGCAAAGGACCAGATAAGGATTATATTTCACGGTGAACAATTAAATAGTATAGCATTCTTGTCCAATCAAAATGTATTATGATATGAATAATGCTGTTTCCTAGATTTTTAAGATTATTGTTGGAGATATCTAAAAATAATTACAATGTGGTAGGACTGCATGAAACTGAAATCAATTCAAATCTTTCTACATACGTTAAGTTACCTTTCCTTGGTTCCTGTAAAGGCATCTTTTACACCCACCATCCCTGGTGCATTTTCCCGCTGGCTTTGCAACTGACGAGAGTAAACAAACATGCGGTATCAATCCCAGAGCCCTTCTCTGATCCACAGGGCTGGTGGGGGCAAGAGGGCCGGGCAGTCAACAACATGGGCATAGAGAGAAATATGAGTTCATGCTGTTAAGCCAAAGCAGGGACGTTAATCCCCAAAGTGCATGGAGAGAGATCAGTAAAGTCAAAATAATAATAATAAATCGCCATCTTCTTCCAGGTTTCAAACTCACCAAAGATAACATGAGCAAGAGAGACTATAAACAAACAGAGAACATCTTTTTAGTAGCCCATCCTGTCTGTTTAATACTAGCCGTATTTGCCCCGTGGAGAGGAAAACAATACTACAGACTTATTTAAATTTAAATTACTTCTAGCTGTTGATAACACTGTC
Source organism: Balaenoptera acutorostrata (assembly GCF_949987535.1). Taxonomy (NCBI): domain Eukaryota; kingdom Metazoa; phylum Chordata; class Mammalia; order Artiodactyla; family Balaenopteridae; genus Balaenoptera; species Balaenoptera acutorostrata. The sequence continues at coordinate 50,678,639 of NC_080073.1, read as the reverse complement.
TCCCCTGAAATACTGCCTGTCTGGAATGTAGCAGACAGCGGTCTGATTATCATCATCATTATTATTACTTTACATCTCCCCCCTTTCCTCTTGAGATAACTACCATCTGGGATCATATTCAAGTAAACGGGAGGTCAGGTGTCTCCAGCCATCCCTGGCATTTCTTGGTGGTCTGAATTGTCGCACACGGATGGACCACTAGGCAGAGCTCTCTTAGTGGAGTGCTTTGATTTGTACATTTCATACATTTGGGTGCTCCAAGCAGCTTCTGCTATTAGATCCCATTTGGTGCTCAGTTGGTAATCTCAGGGGAAACCTGGAGATGTCTTTCCCATGTTCAGCTTTATAAACTGTGGTTCTTATCCACCTGGCTGATGTAAAATCTGTCCATAGACCTTTTGAAGGACAATATTTTTTCTTTCGTCAGCACCAACAGTTGAGAAGGGTGGTGAAGTCCTAAGTACTGATTGTTTGTCAGTAACAGATTACAGGAAAGAGCCTCAAGAGTGGAACAGTATGTTTCAAGTTCCTCTGATGCCAGTTTGGCCAAGATACTTGAATGGAGGGTGCCTGACCCATGTCTTCCTTCTCTGCAGTGACCGTTGAATTCTCAGTGTCGTTTATGCTGTGTATGTGCAGGGGGCTGAATGTATGCTAGTAATACTCAGGGAAGGAGAACCTTTCAGAATTTTAAAACCAAAATTTTGACACAGGCTCTACGCTGGATTCAGTGAAACTAGAAACATGCCACTAAAATAGCTTGCAATTGTTCTCTGGCATTGTTGCCAAAGGGGATCAGGTTGAGAGTAGTCTGAGTTACAAACATCTATTGTAACTCTTCAGGTAGACCGGACAAAGAGCACTGTGTGAATCCTCAGAGATTCAGTGCTGCGTGCGTGCGTGTGTGTGTGTGTGTGTGTGTGTGTGTGTGTGTGTGGACATGCACGCCCTCACCCCTGTGCAGGCATTGCCTTCCTCCCCAAATGCCCTTCCTTCCACTCTGCCCTCACTGCAATATCTGCCCGTCTAGGGTCTACCTATTTTTAAAGCTTAATGAAACATCACTTACTCTATACTGTTCACCTGGCCCTCTTCAACCAGAAGCAATCTTTTCGTCCTCTGAATTCATTTCATCTGACCTGATTCTCTCCAAGGGCTTTTTTGTCTTGGTTTTAACTTAAGAGTGAACATAGTTCACTCATCTCCCAGTAGAACAGACTCCTAACACCCATATTTGATGCCTTGTTGGCCCCCCAAAATGAATGTTAAATAAATGTCAGACACTCATGAATATCGTAATGCACGTCCAAACCCTGATGTATGTGGTACAGATAATAGAGAGCAATACATTAATACTAGTATCAAATTCAAATGCTGACAACTTTCTAATTTCCTGAAAAATCTGCCTGGGTTCTTCAAGTGCTGAGAGGGCTTCAGGGGAAGAATGTGTGTTTGCTGCAACCTAATCTGGCAGACAAATCAGCCCAACTGGCTGTGTGCCTTCCCTATAACTCGGCCCCCATCAGACAAGACCCAGAGAAGCAGTGGCTTCGCCGCAGTAGGGATTCCAGGAACAAATCAACCAAAGATCAAACACAAAGGCCAACTTGAGAAAAAGACTTCTTAATTCTTGGCAAAATAGCCATGGCTTATTTAATGTTGACTTTAGATATTTTGGTAATATGTATTCTCATTTGTTCAACAAACCCTTATTGATAACTTCACTGGGTTCTGTGGGAGGGAATCGAGCTAAAATAAAGAGACATCATTGCCAGCAAGTGGAACAATTGGACATATACATATGTATAATAATAATTTAGTGCATTATTATTTTTTAGGACACTGCTATTTTTCAAAGCAACCCAACTCCAACCTCAAAGTCAATGTTATTTCTACCTTACTTACAGCCTGTATTTAGTTGCCATATCCAATTTCATATTTTGCCCACTTTATTTATTTATGACTGCTTTATTCATTTAAATATGTTAGTGGTAGATTGTGGGGACTTACATAATATGTGATCACACTTTAAATATGTTGCAATGTCCTTTCTACGTTATAATGCTTCTGCCACATTTCCCTACAAAATGGACATTTTTGGTTCCTGGAGTCTGAGCATTGGAACCTATTTGAATGTCACTTGGTCCAGATTTCTCCCAGATGGATAAGCGCCCTTTTCAAGAAGCAGACATACTCTGATCGATATGTACGTGGCAGTCTCCAGTGTCAGGAGCTCACTAAATCCTCATGTAACAAACAGCAAATTCCTCTTCTGGACAGCTTTCATTTTACAGGGTAGTGCGCTTATCTGGTTGGCTGTGTTTTGTTGATTTTCATTATTTATCTGTTTTCTGATTTTTTTTAAATTAAGACTATTTTTTAGAGCAGTTTTAGGTTCACAGAAAATTGAGGGGCAGGTACTTCCCATATACCTAGAGCCCCACAAATGCAGAGTCTTCCCTACTATCAAAGGCACCCACCAGATGATATATTTGTAACAGTGGGGAATTTGCACTGACACATCATAATCATCCAAAGTCCACAGGATCATACAGGGTTGTTTAACTGCCCCAAAGATCCTGTGTGCTCCACGTATTCATCCTTCCCTTTCTCCCCCAACCAGTGGCAATCACTGGCATTTTTACTATTTCCATACGTTTGCCTTTTTTAGAATATCATATAGTTGAAATCATACAGTAGGTAGTCTTTTCACATTAGCATCTTTCACTTAGTAAAATGCATTTAGGTTTCCTTCATGTCTTTTCATGGTTTGATAGCTTATTTCTTTTTAGCTCTGAATAGTATTCTATTGTCTGGATGTACCACAGTTTATTTATCTATTCATCTACTGAAAGACATCTTGGTTGCTTCCAAGTTTGGGCAATGATAAATAAAGCTGTATCCATGCACAGGTTTTTAGGTGGATGTAAGTTGTCTCCTACTTTGGGTAAATACCAAGGAGCACAATTGCTAGATTGTACGGTGAAAGTAAGTTTGGCTTCTAAGAAACTGCCAAGCTGTCTTCCAAAGTGGCTGTGCCAGTTTGCATTCCGACCAGCAAGGAATGAGGGGTCCTGTTGCTCCACATCCTTGCCAGAATTTGATGTTATCCGATTTTTGGATTTTGACCATTCTAATAAGTGTGTGGTGATATCTCATTGTTGATTTAATTTGCATTTCCCAAGTGATGTATGATGTGGCATGTCTTTTCATATGCTTATTTGCACCTGTGTATCTTCTTTGGTGAGGTGTCTCTTAAGATCTTTGACTCATTTTAAAATCAGATTGCTTGCTTTCTTACTATTGAATTTTAAGTGTTCTTTGTATATTTTGGATAGCAGTCCTTTATCAGATGTGTCTTTTGCAAATATTTTCCCCAAGTCTGTGGCTTCCCTTTTCATTATATTGACATTACTTTCCACAGAGCAGACATTTTTAATTTTAGTGAAGTCTAGCTTATCAATTATTTCTGTCATAAATCATGCTTTGATGCTGTATCTAAAAAGTTATCACCATACCCAAGAGCCTCTCGGTTTTCTCCTATGTTATCCTCTGGGAGTTTTATAGTTTTGTCTTTTACATTTAGGTTTGACCTATTTGTGAAAGACGTAAAGTATGTATCTAGATACTTTTTTTTTTTTTTGCCTGTCGATGTCCACTTGTTTCAGCACCATTTGTTGAAAAGTCTGTCTTGGCCTCATGCTATTACCTTTGCTTTTCTGTCAAAAGTTCATTGACTCTATTTATGTGAGTCTATTTCTGAGCTTTCTGTTCTGTTCCACTGATCTGTTTGTCTGTTTTTTCACATACTACACTGTCTAGATTGCTAAGCGACTATATGACTCAGAAGAAAAGAATGACTCAAGACTTACAGTTCATCTGAATACACATTGTTATGAGGAATATTTTGATGTCAAATGTCATTATTAATTTGCCCTATTGTCTATGGAAAGTTCAAGAAAAGCGGTCTCAGATGTCTTTATGTAGGCTGTTTATCTCTCTAGCTATTCTGATACTCCAGCCCTGTTTCATTTGGCTGTATGCCTTGTATTCCATTTCCATGGATTCTAGAATCATTTCTGGGCTGCAGCTGAAAAAAATCTTTTTTTATAGATACATAACAATTGCATTTAAGAGGTATCCTCCTCGTGCTCCCACACTCCCAGATTCATCACTAATGTGAGGCTAATCTCTCACAACTAGAAACCCATCTAGTGGATACCTGAGAGGCCTCTCCTGTTTGCTCCATTGGCTGTCACATGGAACACACCACGAAAGGTCCATTTTTTTTGATAGATAGCACCCCTTTCTGTACTTAGCCTACTCTTTTCCATTTGAAATTCAGCGAGCTTGAAATAACAACAGATCCTGTCCCTGGTGGGGCATCAATAGAAATGTATCTGTCATGTAATTGAGGCGGCTGTGGCATTGGGAGACCTAAGTCTTTGGCCTGTAACCTTCCGTCACCTGTGCAGTGAACACAGAAGAAGTCTCATTGTTCATTGCAGTGGCTAAATGAGGAGCAGCATGTATAGTATTTGCTGGTGTAGGATTTTTCATTTAATTAAATCTGAGTTTCTACCTGCCCAAGGTACCTCATTGATAAAGGGAGGATGCTGAAAAAGCTTTGTCGGTGTTTAAGTCCCACAATAACTTTTTCCTGATATAATTAAAGTCCGTCCGTTGAATTTCAGTTCTCAGAGAAGGTTATTGTTTGTGAGCCAACACTGTCATCGCGACTTTGTATTTATGCAACAGCCTTATTAGTCCTGTGACCTTGGGCAAGTCACTTAACCCCTGTGACTTTTGCTATTAAGCAGTTATTAATGCCTGCTAAACAGAGCTATTGTCAGGATTACACAAGATAGTGAATGTGAAAGAGCCTCATTACTTAGAAAGGGAACCACCTGCATTATCTCAGTTCATTCTTACAATACCAGTGGGAGGGTAGACCAGTTTGGGGTGTATGTGTGTGTGTGTTTGTGTGTGTGTGCGTGTGTGTGTGTGTGTGTTTAACTCTCAACTCGAGATGAGAGTTCAGGTTCAGTAGACATTAAGTAAACTGTCTAACATTGCAGAGCTGGAAGGTTGCAAAACAGAGATTTCCCTTCTGGCTGTTTTGACACTCATTGACACTCATAACACATCAGACCCTACATACATTTCCTGACACTAAAGCCTGACCTCGTTCAGAAATCTCACATTGACTCCCAATATATTGTAAGAAATCACATTTAAAAACGCAAACAAAAGATAATAGGAATCTTTCAAAACTGACCTGGAACTGAAAGTGCTCACTTTGGAGAAGAATCGGGGGTGTGTGGGGATGATTCACATTGCCTTGTGAGAGTTGACTGTTAAATTGTTAGAAATTTCAACAGCTGCTGTTAAACACATTGTTAAATATTAAATTATATAAATATAACCATTGTTAAATATTAAATTATATAAATATAGCTAATTATAGTACAAAGGTGATGAATACCCAAAATTTATCACTTCCTAAATATTTTTACTATATTTTACTATTTTCTATACTTTAAAGCATATTGTAACTGTATGGTGGACATACTATATATATAAAATGGTCACTTACTACATATATGGCAGAAGTGATGGCATGTCCCTTTGTTTTGTAATAGGGAAGAACAAATATGACTCCATGTTAGATGTTTCTTTTTTTTTTTTAATATTTATTTATTTATTTATTTGGTTGCACCGGGTCTTGGTTGAGACAGGCAGGCTCCTTATTTGCGGCTCACCAGCTCCTTTGTTGCAGCACGTGGGCTCCTTAGTTGTGGCAGGTAGGTTTCTTAGTTGTGGCTCACTGGCTCCTTAGTTGCAGCACTTGGGCTCCTTAGTTGTGGCAGGCAGACTTCTTAGTTGTGGCTTGCTGGCTCCTTAGTTATGGCATGTGGGCTCCTTAGTTGTGGCATGCAAACTCAGTTGTGGCATGAATGTGGGATCTAGTTCCCTGACCAGAGATTGAACCCGGGCCGCCTGCATTGGGAGCACAGAGTCTTTATCCACTGCACCACCAGGAAAGTCCTCGGATCTGTTTCTTTTACTTTAACCTTGGTATTCTATTGCTTTGGCTACAAGTTAAGAATGTTGCCTATAGCCTGAAATATACAGGATAGCCGATTCTCAAGGCTCTGACCTTCAAAGGTATAACACTTTCCCAATCATACAGAGATAGAAAGTTGCAGAACAGAGAATAACATTTGTCTCCTTGGAGGGTTACAGGAGCATCATGACCTGTCCTACATGGACAGATGCAGGAACAAAGGCTTTTGACACGAAGAAGTTTGCAACAACCAACCCCGCTCCCCTTTTGGTGTAAAACAAGCCTGAGTTCTAACTTGGGTAAGGCGGTTCTTTGGAACACTAGTCCACCATCTTCTTGGTCTGCTGGCTTTCCAAATAAAGCCACTATTCCTTGCCTCAACAACTCATCTCTCGATTTATTGACCTGTTTTGCAGCAAGCAGTATGAACTTGGACTCGGTAACACCTTCTGATACTAGATTATCAAAGACTGCAGGTTCCATCTTGGGTTTCTTTCCCTCCATCTCTTGGATATCTCACTCTAGGGAAGCCAGCTGCCATGTCTTCAGGACACCCAGGCAGCCTATGGAGAGGACCATGTGGCAAGGAAATGAGGTCTCCAGCCTATAGCCAGAGAGCAACTGGAACCTGCCAAAACCACATGAATCTGGAAGTCTTCATATGACTACATTCCCAGCTGACAGCTTCACTGTAGCTCAGGAAAGACCTTGAGCCAGAACCAAACAGTCAAGCTGCTCCCAGTAATCAATAACTACTCCAGTAGCAAAGCATCTAAATATTCTTCAACTTGATGTCTGATTTTAGAGGGATGCCTGTAGAGGTCAAGAAACCTCTTTTTCCCTAAATGCTACAAAATTGTGGACAAACTGAAAATTATACCCACTATTAGCAGAAATATTTGCCCTTTAAAATTTTCTAGTTAGTAGGCTCAGGCAAAAACAATTAACTGCTTTCTGAAACTGTTTAATTTGGGGGAAAGGCTTATTATTTCAAGTGTGAGTTTAGATATGAAATAACATAGTCTACCTGACAATCTTTATTTTTTCTCTTTAAATATGAACTATCAACCTGCAAAATTAAACCAGGGTTATCCAGGAAAGTCTCTCAAGGTCTATGCAGGGTGTGAATAGTTTCTTCTTAACAGAAGTAAAAATTACATGGTTGTCCTTATTGAGTAAGGGAAGAAGGGTGGCCAGGGAGAGTGTTACAGCAACATACAGTGATGCTTTTGTGCATAAGTTAAGGCAACTAGCCAGGAGGCTTTGAGTGTTTTTGCCAATGGAAGGAAGTTTAGTGGAAACCCTGGAACTAAACTAGAACTTTCACACGTTTGAGTCTTAATATGGCAAATGCTCTCTGATATACCATGGGGAATCTTTGCTACTTACGGGAGTGGCAGAAGTTATATCCTCTTAACCTAAGCAACCAAAAGATCCTACACCCAAGCGTCACTAAAAAAGATACTTACAGGGACTTGGGTTTCCCCTCAATCGTATCCTGCATATCTATAGAGGTACCCAGGCTTAAGATATATATCCATTATCTATATCTATTTACATCTTTAGATATATACATATATATATATATATCTACACATATATATAAATTATAAATGCTGACATAAACTTTATTCTACAATAATAGGCCAGGAACTTCACTGAACCTCATGATATTTGTGTTACTAAAAAATAAATCATCCACAACTTCACTAGGTAACCTCTTGCTTCCAGGGATGCACACCAAAATGTGCAAAATTTTGGAAAATATGGTAAAGATGTACAGAATTTTTAAATGCTCCAAAAATTGCCAAATGAGATTATTTCCTGAACTGAAGGACTATGCCAAAAGCATTTTAAAGACAAAGTCCTGAATAAGAAAATTCTTGAGTCATTGATTATTCTATGGTCTTATGGCAGAGGAAAAGCTAAGACAGCCCAGATACAGTTACTAAAATAAGTCTATAGTTACTAAAATAAGTCCCAGCTTTTCTCTCTTGTTCTGTCTTTTTTATTGTTGTTTTGTCTTTTTTTTTTTTTAATGGTAGTACTTTTGAGGGGATGGATCTTTTTACCTCTCTTATTTTTAGGAAGTAATACTTTCTTAAAACTTTTTTTTTTTTTTGCAGAGAGGAATATAGGAAATTGCAGTGAGGCAATATTCAAACCTGGGAGACATTTTATTTTTTACACATATTTATGCATGTGAGTTATTTCAGTCTTTCATTTTTCCCAGTCAAGGGAGATGGTGGTGGCAAGGTAGTTTTCTAGGCAAAGCCTCTTTCTTTCTCCTGACACTTAAAGAGACTGCTTCCTTCAAATTTAGCTAATGTGTGGAAAACTTATTCACCCTCCCTCCTCTGATTTAAAGAATTAAAATAGGTCTAGGAAGGGTCTTCCCTGGACACTAGGCATCTCATTTCCACTGTTAAAGAAGAGAGATCTCTCTTGGGCACTCAGGTATGCTCCTCACCTGTAGAAATGTAATTTGCTGGCTCTTTTTGAACTCTGCAACCATAGATGTACCTTCCAAAGTTCCTCCTCCAGTTTCAGCTACCTGGGGTAGTCATTCCTCTTATCTTGTGGCTCTATTTTCAGCTTTCTCCATGTTTCGCTGAGTCCACATTTACATTTTTATTTCTGATCCCCCTTGATATTTTGAGAGGATTTCTCAAAAAGGCGAATGCTGATTTTATGCCACTATTTTAAAACTAGATGCCCAGTTCTTTTGTTTGAAATGTATTGTGTAGAATATACATACTTGGATCATTAATCCAGTCTCTAGACTAGGGACTGGATTAATGATCCAAATATAGATCATTAGATTAGATCTAATCTTCCTAGATTATAATTCTTCTTACCTTTTAGAGTTTAAAAAGTTGATATATCTAAAGTATTTGCAACAGTGGAGGAAATAGTGCTGCTAATATAGAATTCTGAAATTCCCTTCATTTCAGTTTTCTGCTGTAAGCAAACCTCAGTAGGTACAACCAGGTTTAATAGTATTGGTAGTAGAAAAAGGAAACAGAGGCACCTGTCAGCTGTTGCTCCTCTGTTACCTGTGTTGTCTCAAAATTATTTTCAGCATAATTTTTAATATTCACAGGGCAGTTCTCAACTGAGCCTACTTTTCACTCCAAATGTACAAATTATATATTTCTTGAATTTGAATCCATTTTTCTGAAGGGCTTCTGGTACTGGAATTCATTTACAGCATAGAGTAAAGTTCTGTGATTCATTAAAAAAAAAAAAGATCATGTGAGGTAAAAAAAAGAAAAAAAAAGTGAGAAATTTAATTTCATATAAAAATAGCTGTACTTTTAAAATATAACAAGTAGGGAAGATTAAAAATCAACAAATCTAGATATTTGTGGGGTTTTTTATTTGGCTTGAATTACTCTACTGTAGTATTTAACCAACATTAAATAGTAGTTCTAAACAATCTTCTCTGTCTCTTTCTGTAGTAAAGGGATCCTCAGTAAAAATATTTCTGGGCAGAAGATTCTAATATTGATAATGTTGTAAACCAACTGTCATGATGACGTGAGACTCTCTCTTGTTTAGTTAGAAGTTTTGTTTGTCTGCATGTGTGTTCACTTTCTGTCAATTTGAAGTGAATCTGGTTCCAAGACTAACGTGTGGCTTTTAACAAACAGGTAAAAGTGTGAGAGGAAAAAGGGTCACTTCCAGTGACAAATGGATACTGGTTTCTCCTGGGGGAAAAGTCTTAGAAATGACACTCCTGCTGAATCCCAGGATGTTCCAAGAGGGAACATCTCTTCCAGGGACCAAATTGAGGAAGCAGACATGCATGGAAAACTTTACCATGTATAGAAGGAAACAGGAAACAGTAGAATCCCTGAAAGATAAAGTGGTTTGTGCACGCCAACCCTGGCCGTGAGTCCACACAGATGGACGGTAAATGTCAAGAACAATCTATGTAGCTCAGGGGTTTCTGAGATCAGGGACAGCTGATAGAGGTGGAACTTAAAAGACTAGAAATATAATCAGTGGCAGCACGCTTTTGCCAATGCAGCTAGATGTTGTTAAGATAAAATGGAGAATAGGCTTGAAAATCCCCCAAACAGACAAAATCATATAAGCCACATGAGCAAAACGAAATCTTGCTTATTTCATGAACATAAGCAAAACTCAGCTTAGGTTATTTCTTGTAAATGCCTCTCATAATCATAGAAGAAACTTGTCATTTTTCTAAACTGGTGTTAAGATAATCTCTTGTAACCAATCCCCTGCTGTCTGGAAACCCCCACTGTAATAAACAGTCATTGTAAAGGTTTAACAACTTCCTCATCCTCACTTATGAGCCATTCTGTGATGTTATGCTTCTGAACTTCATATTAGTTTTGGATTTGAAGACTCCTAGTTTGCAAACTCTTCTTTTGTGCATAATACACTCTTACTAAATGCTATTTTACTGATCTGGTTTTCTTTTTTACTACTTCTGGATTTTTGACAGTCCGGATACTTTTTTCTTTCTTTTTTTAAGTTATTTATTTATTTAGTTTAGTTTTTCCCTTGATTTTGGTTTTTTTTTAATTTTTGTTTTATATTGGAGCATAGTTAATTAACAATGTCGTGTTAGTTTCAGGTGTACTGCAAAGTGATTCAGTTACACATATACATGTATCTATTCTTTTTCAAATTCTTTTCCCATTTAGGTTATTACAGAATATTGAGCAGAGTTCCCTGTGCTATCCAGTAGGGCCTTGTTGGTTATCTGTTTTAAATATAGCAGTGTGTAAATGTCAGTCGACAGTCTGGATACTTTAAAGCCCAGAGAGACCTGAGACTTGCCCCTAGAAGCAAGTAGCCAACAAGAAAGTGCAGTCTTGAGATTGGGAACCCACATCTCAAGAGCAAAAGGAAAATATACAAAAGAGGTACAGTTCAAAAATATCCAGCAGCCTAAAATTTTGAGGCAAAAATATTGTTGAATAGAAAATGGGTCCCTGTCCTAGAACAATGGGTCTCTGGTCTGAGAGTTCCTAATTTTATCCAGTAGTAACCATATAAAAGCAGTATAAATAAACACAGAAACTAATACTCAGCAGTGATTCTTGTTTCTGCCAAGAAAGTAGAGCCATTTAAGTAAATTACTTGTGAATGACGTGTGCAAAAATTATGCACATGTAAGTAACGATTAACTGAGGCACTTCCGTGCAAGGATGTCAATAAGTATGTCCATTTATACACATTAACCTCTCTCCCCCTGGTTATCATGGCGTTTCCAGGGTATTATAATCAAGGTAAGACCATTCTGCCTAGCAGATTAAGTAGGGAGGATTATTTAGGGGGCAGTGTAGGTTTGGCTTAAGTTTCTCACGACTAGCTCAAAGAGAACTATTTCATATAGATGTAAACATTGCATTAGGCTTTTCTCACTCCCTTAAAATTCACGCCTCCCCTCCCTTTCTTTATTATCACAATGAGTGCTCTTATCCAGAGGTGTGAAAAAAACAGCATTTAATGTTTATCTTTGGAGGTCTTTCTGGCATACTTAGGCATCTTCTGGTGAAATTCAGCACCTTTCAAATAATACTGAACATGTTTTTGGATGGGTTGATGACTCCTAACGTCTCAATTTAGGAAAAATCTGTCCTAAGAGCATCCTCTGAAGAACTCCAGCACGAACTAATAATACCCCAATCAGAGAAGAAAACATAAAACCTTAAGTCAAAATGAAATGCACAAATAATGCAAAATGACAATTTAATGAAATGGAAATAAAATTCAAAGTTTTCAGGTAGCACGTAACTTCAGAAAGCTCACTTGGGTACACAGAGCATCCCTCCCTGCTGAGCCAGAGAGAAGCTGAGTGTGCCACAAGCCTCATGCTCTTGTTCCCAGAGCTGCCCCAGTGACTACCTGTGAAAACGCAATTTAGAAGATGCCATTTGACTGTCCTCAGAAAGACATCATTAGTTACTTAAACTGTAGCTATTTAAGCACCTGTAACAAGTAATGGGAATTTCAGTTCTACTGATAAAAGGATATTATTTATAATGAGCTTCACCACCAAAGGAGTTCTGCATGCGGAAAGCTAACCATTAAATTGGGACTCAGAACGTTTTCGTAATATCTGAGCTGCACATGCTGATGACAGGACAAGAACCAGGATATGGAGAAAGAGTGAGAGCTAATGAGCCTGCCTGTAGGAGTAGTTGGCTCTTTGGGGGGGAATCTTCTCTATTTGTTGGGGTAGAAATGGGAGGTGGGAAGGTAACTCAGGAAGGGGGCATTGCTTTTTTTTCCTCCACATTAATATGAGATTCAACAGAGAAGCCTATGGTTTTTTAATAGTGCTAGAATGTTCCACATTCTTCCTCTAAGAAATGTCAGCAGCAACTGTAACTTCTTAGGAAAATCATGCAATGATATAAAATGGCTAAGATCAGTGCCTCTTGGCCCTCATAACTTTTTTTGAGCATTCTCTTTCCCCCGCCACTAAAAGCCAGCTTTAAGTTTAAGATCTTCATATACCATCCATTACCTTAAGCTGTTGAGTAAACTACCAAGACTCGGGACATTCACTCCCTTTCTTGGAGATTTTAGCTCCAGCACTTCAGTCACTCTCCCTTATACTCTGCCTGCCACGATCCTTGGTGATGCCAGCATTCACGTCATTTTCCAGTACAATCATCTTTCACTTCCTTGACCTCCTCTCCTCAGATGAACTTGTCCTCCACACTAACTGAGCCATGGTCATACCCAAAACTTTTCATTGCCAGTGATAAAAACCGATCTACAATCTCAAAGTTAACCTACTGTCTCTCCAGTTCACTTAATTCAGTACGCACCAGCATCATCCTTCAATCCCACCAGGACTCATGAAACATTCGTTACTGATCATACCACCTTTGTTTCTGACCCATACCTTCTCACGCTTTCAAATGCTTCCTTATATAACATAGATTTCACAGTCAATGTTACATCTTCAATTAACTTTTTTCTTTATTTTTCTTACCTTATTACAGTTATTTGAAAAGCCAATAACCCCAGTAAAATGCAAGTTTCCACTTATTCTATGCATCCACTCCCATAGCTATGTATGGTAGGAAAAAACATAGGTGTATGCCGACTGGTCTTAGGCAATAATCTGAAGTGGACCTGTAATGCTGCCCTGCAGGCACAATTTCTCCCTCTAATCTTTGCTTTCTCCCATCTTCTTCCCAGCCTCACTTTCAGATGATGACCTTGTTCCTTCACTGACAAAATGCAACCAATTAGAAGAGACTTTTTGCAAGGCGTATACCCATACCTTCATACCAACCCACACACCGAAAATCTGCCTCCCCTCCTATTACTGTGGATGCCTTGGTTGTGTTCCTTGTTTAGGCCACCCCTTTACTTGTGCACAGGATGCATTTCCTTCCAGCATTTCCTCCAGAACATCACTCTAGCAGTCTTTCACTCTCCCTTTGCATCATCAATCTTCCCCTTTTGATTGCTTCATTCCAATAAGCATACAGACATGCTGGGAATTTTCTGTATTTAAAAAGATATATATATATATATATATATATATATATATATATATATATATATATATATGTATGTATAAAACTCTTGATCCTACTTATGACTACTGTCTCATTTCCCTGCCATTTTTTAAGACAAAATGCCTCAAGTCCTTTATACCCGCTATATCTCTCCTATCTTTTCTCTTATATTCTCTCAAATCAGACTTTGCCCCCACCGCTCCTGTGAATCATCTTTTCTCATCACCGACCTCCACATTGGTAAATCCCATGATCAATTCTCGGTCTTCATAATACAACACAGTAAGTGTCCACATGTCCTGGTTTGCCTGGAACAATCACTGTTTATACCTATTGTTCTTCTGTGGGTATTAATAGTGTCATTATTCATGCTTAAAAGTGTCCCAGTCTCCAAAAAAGAGAAGAAAAGCAAGGGGTTTACCAAGGTTTTGGAAGAGGTGAATTCATGAGGGCCTTCGGTTCTGGTTAACAATACATCCCAAACTTGCTTTAAAACAATTCTGTAGAACTTAATATCTTGCAGAATAGGTGTATTGATAGGCATTATTGCAGAAAGTGCCGGGTCCCAGAGGCCACTGAGAAGCCATGCATCTTAGGCAGTCACTTAATATCTCTCGACCGTCATTGTTTTATTAAAAATAATTCAACATATATGTATAATCAGAGAACTCTCTGGGCTTGGCACTGCTCTAGACATAGCAGGCATTGCAGTGAATAAAAATGTTCTCACATTTATGGAGCTTGGAGCCTAGTGGGGGAGAATGAAAATAAATCAGCACACAGATATTTGGTCAGATAGTGTTAAAAACTATAATGGAGATAAATCATAGACCAGGGTATAGTGATGGGGTAGGGAAAAATAAAGAAATAAAGAGACCCAGTACAGTGGGACAAGCAGTGGGGTAGATAAGCAAGTGCATTTAAGCAGAGTGGACAGCAAGTGCGAGAGTCCCGAGGTAGAAGCACGCTTTGTAGTGTCGTAGGGACAGCAAAGAGGCCAGTATTGAAGCCTGTGAACAGCTGGGAGAGTGGAAGAAGGTGGGGGTCAGAAGAGGAAGTCAAGCACTAATGGAGGCTTCAGGGCAAGAGAAGGCTCTGGGATTGAAATCTTCACATGGTGTCTAGCAGGGGATCATCCAGGCTGCTGGGCAAAGAATAAACTGTACAGATAAAGAGTACTATTCAGGAGATTCTTGTTTGAATCCAAGCTAGAGTTAATGGTGTCTTGGAGGAGAATGATAATGGTAGAATTGCCATATGTGGTACTACTCCGGATGTATTTACTGATAAATGTGATGTATGATCTGAGAGAACCTGAGAAGACAAGTTTTTAGTCTGCATAACTGTTCAGTTTACTAAAATGGAGAACACTGAAGAAAGGGCAGATTGTAGACTAGGGGTTTAAAAGACAAGAGTTGTAGTTTAAAATTTAATATATGAGTGTTTTATTTTTCCTGTATCCAAGTGGAAGTTTAAGTAGATAATCCACTATGTGTTTCTGCAGCTCTGGGGAGAAATCAGCACTGATAATATTAATTGGAACCCATCAGCACTTTACCCTCTCATGATGGCAAGAGGCATTACAAGGCTCCTGATCCAGTTGATGCATTTTGCATCCATTGTTTCATAATTTCCCTCCCAAGTTTTCTTATGGAAAAACTCCATAAAATAGAGAACTTTCTAACTCTCAAAAGATTTCATTCTGTTCTGTTCTAGAACTGGATTAGTAGTTTTATACATAAAGATATAGATATAGATGTACATATATTTAAATTTGAGTCAAAATTTTATTCCCTGAAATATTTATTCATTCAGTCTTATGAAATCACACAGAAAGTTCACATGACACTTCAGAACATACAAAGATAGTAATTACTTCTGATGTAAAACTTCTTTGTTCTATGTTAGACCTTCTCACTTTTAAATGACCCACTGTACACTTTGTAATTGGCCTTTGGGGCCCTCTACTACTTTATTATTTCCCTTATAGATATGCTAATAATAGTTAGCAATACCCCCTTACAAAGCACATAGCTCGTAATGAGACAACCATGGCTCTTCTCATCATTTATTCTGAGCCAGAAGTAAAATGCGCAGCCAAGTATTTTGCACAGCTCCATGATCCCATGTCTTTCCATGGAGGACAGGCCTACAGTATTTGAAAGAAAATCACAAAAATTAAAAGCAGTGTTTTCTACAAACATAATAAATTTTCACTTAACTCATGATGCATGCTTTGGGTTATAATTGGGGATGAAATTCTTTAGGCTACTGATAACTCACTGGTAAATGCTGGTAAAAAATGGTTCTAATCAGTACAGTTGATAAATGGAGTTTTTTGTTTGTTTCTTTGTTTCTAAATCTGCCATACTGACTTAAAACCTCTGCCCTATTTTTTCATGAGGGTTAATGTAATGAAAGTTCCATTGTGAAAAAAAAATTAGACATGAAAAGTTGTGGACAGTTAGTAAAGGATAAAAAATAATATCTTGTGTGCAGAAGCAATAATGGGAAGACTTGGATTGACTGTATTTAATTGTCTAAATCAAAAACAAATTACTGTTGTTCCCTTAAAAGCATTTCTTATCATGTAAAGAACAGGGAACATAGTAGAAGCTCTGCACTTTGACATCAGTAAAATGCCTGTTAAAGTGTGTCATGAAATATGACCCAGAAAATTGGTTTAAATTGACTTGTAAGAGGACACAGGACCATGGGTTAGAAAGTAGCTAACTCATGAGAAAGATCAATAATCATTACAACTGCTGGCCCCTCTCTGTCTCAGGTCCTGATGTAGAGTTAACCTTCTTATTAGGGGTATATTCATGCTGCAATCTGCAAATGTAGTCATTTAGGAAGTGCCAGATTCAAACTGGTGCTCAGATGAGCTGCATGTTGAATTAAACATGACCACAAATTATGCGGCAGCCATTCCATCAAGACTTGGGATTTATTTCCCCTCCCCATGAAGATAGAAGGCTCTGTGGCTGCTTTCACTGGTAGAATACAGATGCAACCTTGTGATAATTCCCTGGTCCAGGATTAAAATCTTCCACTCCTATCTTCTTTTTGTTTGCTGCCTCTGGGATCTCAGCCATTTTACTGTGAGAAACCTAGGATACCTATATGGATGCTTCAGGAGACAGGCTAGTTGAGTTCCAGCTCCCACCCAGCTTTTGGATCATCCAGCCCCACAGAACTTTTGCATGATGCCAGCCCCAGGGACCATCAGAAGACAACTGTATAAGAGCTCCCAAGCAGTCAACCCCCAGATGACCCCTGCAATGCACAGAACTGTGAGAGATTAAAATATATTTGGGGAGCAGGAGAGGTTGTTACACAGCAATATGTAACTATGTAAATATGTTGTTTAAAACAACAACCTTTAAATAGTGGAAAATGTGTAGTTTAAAATAATGTTATAATCCTTCCTCAGAAGAAGATGCTCTCATTGATTTATATTAGAAAGCATATGAAGATGCACACACTGGCTATTGAGGTAAAATCTGCAAACAAATGTAATCCCTACCCCTCAAAAAATCTTTCATAAACTTATTTTTAAATTTTTCTCTTTGAAGTCAGTGGAAGGGGAAGAGAGCTTTGCTGTATCTACTCTATAGTCTGATTTGAGATGAGTATCTGGTTATATTTTAGTAACATCTAAAAGGGTTAATAGAATTTGTTGATTTTTATTATTTTACTCGTTTTAGATGACTTTATTGTACAGATCTTGGATTATATTTTTATTAGCCATACTGGGGTTAAGCTGTAAGAAAACTTTCCAAAACAAACCAAAATTTCTTCTGTGAAAACACAGTATACACTGTTTCAAAGAATAAGTGTGACACTTGTGAAACAGTAACCTACATAGGAATGAATAGTGTTTTTAGTCCATAGTAGGCACTAAGCAACTACCTGTTAATCAACTGATTGACAGCGTGGTCCACATATAGAGGTTCCATGTCATGAAGACAGACAGCTTCGTACATCTCTGGTTACATCCTGCGTGCAAGGAAATGCTTCAGGACATGAGGCATACAGGTTTATAGAAATCAACACCTGGAGGACTCTTTAAAGTCTTTCTATCATCAATCATTATCTAACTCTGACAGTTTATGTCATAGTATTAAATGTCCCAGTACAATCTGGGTCTGGATTTTAGACATGGTAATTGATTTAAGACTGTCTCCAATTATTTCAAGAGAGAAAAGAAAGAGAGAGAATTTACTTGTTATTTTTCTTTTCAGTACCCACAGCAAACATACATAGGAATTAAAATGCTGACATTTTAGTACCTCATAATACTTTAAGAACTAATTTAGATTTTCTTTTTGCAAAATCTTTTGAATTAAAAAAAAAAAAATGGGAAGAGCAACCAGAAACTTCAGAGTGCGAACTTTGAAATTGCCACCTGCAATTAAAAAAAAAAAAACAACTTCTTCTCTCTCCACTCTGGAATTATGATCAGCTACCACAATCCATCACTGACTCCGACTGGGACTCGTGCCAACATTGCAAATTGCTGCTGTATCAAGACCTCTTACCCTCCTTCTATGTGTGCTTCTTTGCTTTAAAAAAAAAAAAAAAAAAGAGTTTGAAAGAAAAGAGAGTGGGTTTGTATAGAAGGTTAGGCTGTTGAGAAGAATGAGGAAGGGAGTAATATGGGAACATCCGAAATAGATGCTTTCTTGGCATTCCCTGCCTTTTGGTATGTGTGGGGGACTTTTTTTCTTAGTATCTCCACCAGAGTAAAGAGGACTCATATAAAATTGGAATAAAAGAAAGAGAGAATTTCTCCTGCTGACATTTCCTTTAGCCCAAAATAACCTTGAATCAGAGAGGAAATAAAACAGATGCTTTTCCTGCTTTCTGTACATACCTTTTTCTCTCTCTTTTTAAGCCACTGCTTGTACTGAACCTTATGATACTCTGTGTGTGTGTGTGTGTGTGTGTGTGTGTGTGTGTGTGTGTGTGTTTATGTGTATGAGTGTAAGTATTCTTTAAGGCGCTTCATTCCTGAAGTTTCAAAGTAACTTTGAAGTGGGAGACACTGGCATCAGACTTTGTTTACACTTTATCTATTGGGTGATAAACACGACTTTTGGAATGTTTCCTTGACTCTCTGCTGACGCTGTATCACAGTGATTATCCACCTACGTGAGGCAAAAATGAATCTGCGAAAATGAAACATGACACAGAGGTCTACTGAATTTCAAGGTTAGAGAAATGTTTCCTGAGCCGTCCAGACATAAAAAGTAAAACACCAGTTTTGGGCCCCAGAACTTCACTGGTGGATTTTATCAAACAGTTAAGTCATCAATCTCCACAGACTCTTCTAGGAAAGGAAAGAAAAGGAAATACTGACCAGTTTGTTTCATGGGGCCAATATAACCTTGATACAAAAATGTAATAAATACATTACAAGAAAGGAAAACTGCATGCCAATCTAAATTTAATCTAGAGATACATAAGGTGGATACCACAATTCCGTTTAGAAATAACACCATTAAGAGAAAACAATAGATGGAAAAATATATTGGGTTCATAGAGTCTATCTCAATAGTTTTAAGATGAATAGTCTCCCCAATATCATTTATACGGTCATTGTAACTATAATTGAAGTACCAGATGTTTTGCTGTCTTTCTGCATGAACCTGGAGTTGATCCCGTGTGTAGTGTTCAATCAGCATTTCCATGTGTCACAAACTCATGGATCCAAGAGTTATTTATCGTCCCAGGAACTGGCTATGTGGGTATAGTGGGAGCCAGTCTGGTTCGTTTCGCATATGCAAGGATAAGTACCTATCTTCATTTAAAGTCCTCCCTGTTCTTAAGACATTTCTTTCTGAAGGTTTTTTTGTTTGTTTTTTTCCCACCAATCTACTTGGATCAAAAGACCAAAAGAACAGACCAAATTATATCTACCAGACATGACAAAGCATAGTCTTTTTGGTTTATTTCCCATTGATTTTTGGATTATGGCTCCATTAGAGATTAGAGTGAATTGCAAACTCTAAAAATATAGAAAATTTTCAACAATGACCTTCAAAAAGTAGATAAAGGAAAGAAACAACAGTTTTTTTTGTATTCCTTTTGGTATGTAGCAGGCTACTGCAATGCTTGGAAGTTGGCAGTCTTGTCCTTAGATTTCTTGGGTCCATCAGGGAACTAAGATCCAAAGCTAATTGTCACCCCCAAAGCTGGGAAGACAGGTGCATCCAGAGAGATACAGCACCGAGATCTGCTTAGCTGGAGAAGAAGCTGTTGGAGAAAGCTGTTGAAGCCACTAACTGATAAAAACTTAAATGGTCATTCTGATGAATTGCTGGAGGCTGAGTGTGCGAGAGAGTGAAAGTGGGTAAATTCTGGGGGAAGCAGTGTTAGGAGAGCGTCTATACATGTGTGGGTTCCTCCATCAGGAATTCCACCAGGTTCTCCAGGCGAAGAAAGAAAAATCCCCTTATGGCCACGGCAGAGGTGGAGAAGAATAGCCATTGCGAACCAGACCCAGACCCTTCTACTCTCCAAGAAAGGGCTTCACCAGAGTGCAAGTTTAAAACCTTTACCCAGCTGTTGGAATAGAATTCCTCCCCATTCTACCGCCCTCCAGACTTCATGGTAGAAAAAGTATAGAATCCATATTGCTTTTTCCTCTTGCTTCAGGTAGATAGATGATAGATAGATAGGTAGGTAGGTAGGTAGCTAGACACAGACAGATAGATACGGATGTAATGTTTATTTTTCCAAATTTTACTTTTTAATTTAAAATACATAGCTCAAAGTAAAGTCTAGAATTTAGGGTCATTGTGTCTTTTTTTCTGCTTCAATGCCAGAAGATTTATTGATCCCCTAATAATTATAATAATATAATAATAATAACTCTTGAACTGTCCCCTGCTAGCCTTCTTTCCTCCACTAGTTTTTGTTTAGTGATATTATTATTTTAACAGTATTGTGATTTATAGAATTTACATTTGGTTTTCTACCCACATTCACAGAGTATGTTAGTTTCAGTTTAATATTTAAATGGGTTACTACACACTAGTTCTTTTACCATGACTTGGACATTTTTGAGTTCCTTATTTTTATTCATCTTTTGATTCTGTTGACTTCATTTTATAGTGTGTTTTAAAATTATTATGATTCAAGAAAGGCTCATCGATAGCATACTCCCTAAACCCTTCATGTTTGACCTTGTCAGATCATAGTTTCTACAATTGAAGCATGACTCCGTTAGATACAAAATTCTTAAGTCACACTTTGGTTTTCATGCTAGTTATTATTAGGAAGCCATGCTCCTCTTTGACGTGTGGATGTAAATCTCTCTCACATAAGTGTTGTCTTATAATTTTGAAGTTTCTGTTCTTGTTTCTATTTATTTAATTTTCATTCCCAGGAATAATGTCATGTATCCTTATTTTTCTTCTCCTTTGTCTTTCTTCCTTATCGTTCTTATCTATTCATTCTTTCTCTCTCTCCCTTTTCTCTCTTATTTTGTGTTAACTTTTTAAAGCTTTCCAGCATGTACCTGACTATGGTGAAAGACTTCTTTCCCCATTTACTTTTTTTCTGATATCACTTTCATTTTTGTAGTGGATTTATTTTTCTTTTCCATTTCTTTCCAGATCCTGTTGAGCTCATTTTGATCACTTTTGGTTGTCTCATCATCTTATTTTAATATATCAACATCTCTTATTTTATCTCCCTTTTCAGGAAAAATGTGTTTTCATTACTTTTTCCTGGCACTATGGAAAACTATATGAACTCATTTGTCTCCTGGACTAATTATTATTCACCTGATGTATGCTTACTCTTTTACTTTGTTCATTATCTTTTTCTCCTTCTGATTTTTTTCTCTCCATTATCTTAGTAGTTACTCTTTTACAATTCTTTTTTAAAAAATTTTTATTGGAGTATAGTTGATTTACAATATTGTATTAGTTTCTGCTGTACAGCAAATAAGTCAGTCATACATATACATATATCAACTCTTTTTTTTTAGGCTCTTTCCCCACATAGGTCATTACAAAATATTGAGTAGAGTTCAGGTCCTTATTTGTTATCTATTTTATATGTAGAAGTGTGTATATGTCAATCCCAATCTTCCAGTTTATCCCTCCCCCCTCCCCCATACACCCTGGTAACCATAAATTTGTTTTCTACATCTGTAACTCTTTTTCTATTTTGTAGATAAGTTCATTTGTGTCCTTTTTTTAGATTCCACATATAAGCGATAATCATATGATATTTGTCTTTCTCTGACTTACTTCACCCAGTATGACAATCTCTAAATCCATCCATGTTGCTGCAAATGGCATTATTTCATTCTTTTTTATGGATGAGTTATATTCCATTGTATCTAGGTACCACACCTTTATCCATTCTTCTGTCGTTGGCCATTTAGGTTGTTTCCATGTCCTGGCTACTGTAAATAGTGCTGCAATGAACACTGGGGTACGTGTATCTTTTCGAGTTATGGTTTTCTCCACATATATGCCCAGGAGTGGTATTGCTGGATCATATGGTAGCTCTATTTTTATCTTTTTAGGGAACCTCCACACTGTTCTCCATAGTGGCTGTACCAATTTACATTCCTACCAACAGTGTAGGAGGGTTCTCTTTTCTCCACACTCTCTCCAGCATTTATTGTTTGTAGATTTTTTGATGATGGTCATTCTGACCAGTGTGAGGTGATACCTCATTGTAGTTTTGATTTGCATTTCTCTAATAATTAGTGATGTTGAACATCTTTTCATGTGCTTTTTGGCCATTTGTATGTCCTTGTTCTCCTTTTGATTTTTATAAATGTCAACGTCTGTGCATAGGTCTTATGCTGATACCATTTTGTTCATTATAAATATGCAATTGGGGTATTTAACTACATGCTGGGAAAGACTGTGGGGAATGCATGAGGAGTGTGAGCTGGAATGGTCTGAAACATATAGGGTGGTTAGTTGCCCAAAGCTTTCTTATCAAATCTTATATATCCTCTGTTCTGAAGACGCATTTCCTCTGGGATTTTGCTGCCTGGATGGTTTGTGAGTCTCATGAAGAATCCCAACCAGTTATAGAAGCTTGTGTTGTGATCTGGCGACTTTCTGGGGATCTGGTCCCCTTTGTCCTTCACTGGAAAGCATTTCAGCTACATCCCATAACCAGGAGGCTGAATTATAAATAACAAGGTGATGTGCCTTCAGTTTCTTTTTTTTTCTTTCTCTTCCAATTACCTGCCATTCTCCACTCTTGCATTCATTCTGTCCTGCGTGGCCAGTAGGATTAAATCACAGACTCAAAGAATAAAGAAAAGCTATACCAAAGGGACTTTTCAGTGGGAAACTGTAGAGACAGAAACGTCAGAAAACTTCAAATTTGGAGCTGTGATTGATGTTTCTGCTTCCTGAGAATGATGTTCTGCTTGATTTATATTGATTTCACAATATATTATAAACGTAGGATGGGACTCAGCATTCCCACTGAAGAGCATAGCTATAAGCTGGTGAAGGGAAATTCTTAAAAATCCTCACACCAGATACTAGCATGAAATGTATGGACGCTGTTCTCAGAATCAGTGAAAGCGTATCTTCCTGTGTGAATGTGGATACTGGCTATCATAATGAGTTTATCCTTGGAGTTATTTTAGTTCTCAGGCTTGCTTCTGTGGCAGTCAGGTATACCACAGAATTCTTGGGTTACTAATTATTGATGACCCTGGATGTTTTAAACATGGATGAATCAATTGTGCCTCTCTTCTGTCTTCCATCTCAGTAAGTTCAATCAGGTCTTAGGAAGTCACTGTGACATGGTGACCAGTGTACGGGGCTTTCACTGAATAGCATAAGCGTGAGATTGGATAACTCAGTTCATAACATATAGGGTTTGTTCAGATGATAGTTCTCAATCTTTGCTAAACTTTGTTTCTATTCATTGTATTTTATAATTAAGTTTGGAGAAAAAATATTTTAAATATATAAGCAAAAACAACAGGAAAAAAGATATGTCCAGCCAATCCCACTACCATGCATAAGCACATTAATTTGTTATGTACATTCTTTTATACTTTATATGAATATACATTACAGATTATTTTTAATTTTCCTTTTTTCATAAAAATATATAGCAAATAACAAATTTCTTTCTATACCAACTTACTTCCTTTTACAAGAGTATATCTTTTTTTTATAAGCATCATTTTATTTTATTTTATTTATTTATTTATTTTGACATCTTTACTTTTAAGGCTCCTAGTACAGCAGTTTATCATATTTTTAATGTATTTTTCTTATCCAGTGTTTACTTTTACTTTAGGGATTTCCGCCTTGTTTGTTATTTTCTACAGTCTTTCAAAGAATATTTTGCTTCATCATTTAATGAAGTAAACTTAGAAGTAGAACTTTAGGTTAAAGGGAATACGTTAATACTTCTATTACATTTCAGCAAATTGCCTTCTACAAAATTTGCACTGGTTTGTAATTCAGTTTATGTGAGGCTGTGTACTACCTTGCTTCATTTCTGGCACTACTGGTTAATCAATAGTTATATCTTAGCCAAAAGTCAGAAACTGAACATGGGGCAGCTTTGTTCTTTGGAGCTTTACTTTTTGAATTATTATAAGTAAGAAAATATCATTATAAATTTAACAGTGATTTAGTTATTTTTAGTTAATTACTCCTGCAAATCCTTCCACCATTTTTTCTACTGGAGTCCTGTTTTTTAAAGAATAAATGTGTGAGATTGTATATGTGTGTGTGTACATCTATATATACACATACATACATATATACGCAAATATATCATGTAATCTCTCTCTGACATTAACCCTTCTTTGTTAAATATATCTTCATTTTGTCACTTGCTTTTAAATTTTGCTCACAGAATTTTGTATTGAGACATGTTAGTTTTTAGGTGATAAAATCAGTATTTTATATTATGGTTTCAGAGTCTACTCTCATAATATGAAATACCTTCAGCAATCCAAAATTACATCTCTGCTTTCTTTTTTTTATAAATATATTTTATTGCAATTGGATATTAATACATCTATACTTAATTTGATGTTAGATAGAATTCTAACATACCTCCTCAGCTTGTCCAAACACAATTTATTGAATTATTTTCCCCATTGCTTGAAATTCCAATTGTATTATGTAATAAGTTGTTATAATAAGTTCTTGGATCTATTTCTCAACTGCATAGTCATTTTCACTGCTCTGTTTGTCTTTTTCTGCACCAAATTCTGCCCTCATTCTTCTTTCTTATTCCCAAAGTTTCAAGTTCAGTCTTTTATTTTATTTTTTTCTTGAAAATGAGCTATAGAATAATTTTGTCAAGTTCCTCATGTAATCTCAATGAATTTTTAAGTAAACTTATGTTAAGAGTGTAAGGACTGTCAAGATTCTTTTTTTTTTTTTTTTTGCATGTGGATTTCTAGTTGTTCCAGTACTATTTTTTGAAAAGACACAACTCCATTACATTGTAATGCTCCATTGTGTTGCCTTTGCTCCTTGTTCAATGATCAGTTGACTATATATATATATATTTTTTTTTTTTTAGTTTTATGTGCTTATTTTATTTATTTTTTATTCACCAGGTTCTTATCAGTTATATTTTTAAATTAATTTTTATTGCAGTATAGTTGATTTACAGTGTTGTGTTAGTTTCTGCTGTACAGCAAAATGAATCAGTTATACATATACTTATATCCACTCTTTCTTAGATTCTATTCCCATATAGGCCATTACAGAGTATTGAGTAGAGTTCCCTGTGCTATACAGTAGGTTCTTATTAGTTATCTGTTTTACATATAGTAGTGTGTATATGTCAATCCCAGTCTCCCAACAGTTGACTTTATTTACGTGAATCTATTTCAGGGCTCTCTATTCTGTTCCATTCATCAATTTGTCTATTCCTTTGTTAATACCATACTGTCATCATTACTGTAGCATTATAGTAAGTCTTTTTTTTTTCTTTAACGTCTTTATTGGAGTATAATTGCTTTACAATGTTGTGTTAGTTTCTGCTTTATAACAAAGTGAATC
The DNA here is from genome assembly GCF_949987535.1 of Balaenoptera acutorostrata. Taxonomy (NCBI): domain Eukaryota; kingdom Metazoa; phylum Chordata; class Mammalia; order Artiodactyla; family Balaenopteridae; genus Balaenoptera; species Balaenoptera acutorostrata. Next base: position 50,653,020 of record NC_080073.1, on the reverse strand, counting down.
AGCTATACGTATACATATATCCCCATATGTCCTCCCCCTCTTGCGTCTCCCTCCCACCCTCCCTATCCCTCCCCTCTAGGTGGTCACAAAGCACCCAGCTGATCTCCCTGTGCTATGCGGCTGCTTCCCACTAGCTATCTATTTTACATTTGGTAGTATATATAAGTCCATGCAACTCTCTCATTTCATCCCAGCTTACCCTTCCCCTTCCTTGTTTCCTCAAGGCCATTCTCTACATCTGTGTCTTTATTCCTGTCCTGCCCCTTGGTTCTGCAGAAACTTTTTTTTTTTTATTCCATATATGTGTGTTAGCATACGGTATTTGTTTTTCTCTTTCTGACTTACTTCACTCTGTATGACAAGACTCTAGGTCCATCCACCTCACTACAAATAACTCAATTTCGTTTCTTTTTATGACTGAGTAATATTCCATTGTATATATGTGCCACATCTTCCTTATCCATTCATCTGTCAAAGGACACTTAGGTTGCTTCCATGTCCTGACTATTGTAAATAGAGCTTCAGTGAACATTGTGGTACATGACTCTTTTTGAATTGAGGTTTTCTCAGGGTATATGCCCAGTAGTGGGATTGCTGGGTCGTATGGTAGTTCTATGTTTAGTTTTTTAAGGAACCTCTATACTGTTTTCCATAGTGGCTGTATCAATTTACATTCCCACCAACAGTGCAAGAGGGTTCCCTTTTCTTCACACCCTCTCCAACATTTATTGTTTGTAGATTTTTTGATGATGGCCATTCTGACTGGTGGGAGGTGATACCTCATTGTAGTTTTGATTTGCATTTCTCTAATGATTAGTGATGTTGAGCATTCTTTCATGTGTTTGTTGGCAATCTGTATATTTTCTTAGGAGGAATGTCTGTTTAGGTATTCTGCCCAATTTTGGATTGGGTTGGGTTTTTTTTGATATTGAGTTGCATGAGCTTCTTGTAAATTTTGGAGGTTAATCCTTTGTCAGTTGCTTCGTTTGCAAATATTTTCCCCCATTCTGATGGTTGTCTTTTTGTCTTGTCTATGGTTTCCTTTGCTCTGCAAAAGCTTTTAAGTTTCATTAGATCACATTTGTTTATTTTTGTTTTTATTTCCATTTCTCTAGGAGGTGGGTCAAAAAGGATCTTGCTGTGATTTATGTCATAGAGTGTTCTGCCTATGTTTTCCTCTAAGAGTTTTATAGTGTCTGGCCTTACATTTAGGTCTTTAATCCATTTGGAGTTTATTTTTGCTTATGGTGTCAGGGAGTGTTCTAATTTCATTCTTTTACATGTACCTGTCCAGTTTTCCCAGCACCACTTATTGAAGAGGCTGTCTTTTCTCCATTTTATATTCTTGCCTCCTTTATTAAAGATCAGGTGACCATATGTGCACGGGTTTACCTCTGGGCTTTCTATCCTGTTCCATTGATCTATGTTTCTGTTTTTCTGCCAGTACCATACTGTCTTGATTACTGTAGCTTTATAGTATAGTCTGAAGTCCAGGAGCCTGATTCCTCCAGTTCCGTTTTTCTTTCTGAAAATTGCTTTGGCTATTCGGGGTCTTTTGTGTTTCCATACAAATAGTGAGCTTTTTTGTTCTGGTTCTGTGAAAATGCCATTGGTAGTTTGATAGGGATTGCATTGAATCTGTAGATTGCTTTGGGTAGTATAGTCATTTTCACAATGCTGATTCTTCCAATCCAAGAACGTGGTATATCTCTCCATCTGTTTGTATCATCTTTAATTTCTTTCATTAGTGTCTTACAGTTTTCTGCATACAGATCTTTTGTCTCCTTAGGTAGGTTTATTCCTAGGTATTTTATTCTTTTTGTTACAGTGGTAAGTGGGAGTGTTTCCTTCATTTCTCTTTCAGATTTTTCATCATTAGTGTATAAGAATGCCAGAGATTTCTGTGCATTAATTTTGTATCCTGCAACTTTACCAAATTCATTGATTAGCTCTAGTAGTTTACTGGTGACATCTTTAGGATTCTCTATGTATAGTATCATGTCATCTGCAAACAGTGACAGTTTTACTTCTTCTTTTCCAATTTGGATTCCTTTTATTTCTTTTTCTTCTCTGATTGCTGTGGCTAAAACTTCCAAAACTATGTTGAATAATAATGGTGAGAATGGACAACCTTGTCTTGTTCCTGATCCTTTAGGAAATGGTTTCAGTTTTTCACCATTGAGAACGATGTTAGCTGTGGGTTTGTCATATATGGCCTTTATTATGTTGAGGTAAGTTATCTCTACGCCTACTTTCTGGAGGGTTTTTATCATAAATGGATGTTGAATTTTGTCAAAATCCTCTTCTGCGTCTATTGAGATGATCATATTGTTTTTATCCTTCAATTTGTTAATATGGCTTGTCACATTGATTGATTTGCGTATATTGAAGAATCCTTGCATTCCTGGGATAAACCCCACTTGATCATGGTGTATGATCCTTTTAATGTGCTGTTGGATTCTGTTTGCTAGTATTTTGTTGAGGATTTTTGCATCTATGTTCATCAGTGATATTGGCCTGTAGTTTTCTTTCCTTGTGACATCTTTGTCTGGTTTTGGTATCAGGGTGACGGTGGCCTTGTAGAGTGAGTTTGGGAGTGTTCCTCCCTCTGCTATATTTTGGAAGAGTCTGAGAAGGATAGGTGTTAGCTCTTCTCTAAATGTTTGATAGAATTGGCCTGTGAAGCCATCTGGTGCTGGGCTTTTGTTTGTTGGAAGATTTTTAATCACAGTTTCAATTTCAGTGCTTGTGATTTTTCTCTTTATATTTCTTGTTTCTTCCTGGTTCAGTCTCAGAAGGTTGTGCTTTTCTAAGAATTTGTCCATTTCTTCCAGGTTGTCCATTTTATTGGCTAATAGTTGCTTGTAGTAATCTCTCATGATCCTTTGTATTTCTGCAGTTTCAGTGGTTACTTCTCCTTTTTCGTTTCTCATTCTATTGATTTGAGTCATCTCCCTTTTTCCTTGATGAGTCTGGCTAATGGTTTATCAATTTTGTGTATCTTCTTAAAGAACCAGCTTTTAGTTTTATTGATCTTTGCTATTGTTTCCTTCATTTCTTTTTCATTTATTTCTGACCTGATCTTTATGATTTCTTTCCTTCTAACTTTAGGGGGTTTTTGTTCTTCTTTTTCCACTTGCTTTAGTTGTAAGGTTAGGTTCTTTATTTGAGATGTTTCTTGTTTCTTGATGTAGGATTGTATTGCTATAAACTTCCCGCTTAGAACTGCTTTGCTGTATCCCATAGAATTTGTGTTATCATGTTTTCATTGTCATTTGTTTCTAGGTATTTTTTAATTTCCTCTCTGATTTCTTCAGTGATCTCTTGGTTATTTAGTAGTATATTGTTTAGCCTCCATGTGTTTGTATTTTTCACAGATTTTTTCCTGTGATTGATATCTAGTCTCATAGCATTGTGGTTGGAAAAGATACTTGATACAATTTCAGTTTTCTTAAGATATGATCTATCCTGGAGAATGTTCCATGAGAACTTGAGAAGAAAGTGTATTCTGTTGTTTTGGGATGGAATGTCCTATAAATATCAATTAAGTGCATCTTGTTTAATGTATCATTTAAAGCTTGTGTTTCCTTATTTATTTTCATTTTGGATGATCTGTCCATTGGTGAAAGTGGGGTGTTAACGTCCCTCCTTTGATTGTGTTACTGTCGATTTCCCCTTATGGCTATTAGCCTTTGCATTATGTATTGAGGTGCTCCTGTGTTGGGTCCATAAATATTTACATTTGTTATATCTTCTTCTTGGAACAATCCCTTGATTATTATATAGAGTCCTTCTTTGTCTCTTCTAATAATCTTTATTTTAAAGTCTATTTTGTCTGATATGAGAATTGCTACACTCCAGCTTTCTTTTGATTTCCATTTGCATGGAATATCTTTTTCCATCCCCTCACTTTCAGTCTGTATGTGTCCCTAGGTCGGAAGTGGGTCTCTTGTAGACAGCATATATACGGGTCTTGTTTTTGTATCCATTTAGCCAGTCTGTGTCTTTTAGTGGGAGCATTTAATCCATTTTCATTTAAGGTAGTTATCGATATGTATGTTCCTATTACCATTTTCTTAATTGTTTTGAGTTTGTTATTGTAGGTCTTCTCCTTCTCTTGTGTTTCCTGTCTAGAAAAGTTCCTTTAGCATTTGTTGTAAAGCTGGTTTGGTGGTGCTGAATTCTCTTACCTTTTGCTGTCTGTAATGGTTTTAATTTCTCTGTCGAATCTGAATGAGATCCTTGCAGGGTAGAGTAGTCTTGGTTGTAGGTTTTTCCCATTCATCACTTTAAATATGTTTGCCACTCACTTCTGGCCTGCAGAGTTTCTGCTGAAAGATCAGCTGTTAACCTTATGGGGATTCCCTTGTATGGTATTTGTTGTTTTTCCCTTGCTGCTTTTAATATTTTTTCTTTGTATTTACTTTTTGATAGTTTGATAAATATGTGCTTGGTGTGTTAGTCCTTGGATTTACCCTGTATGGGGCTCTCTGCACTTCCTGGACTGATTGACTATTTTCTTTTCCATATTAGGGAAGTTTTCAACTATAATCTCTTAAAATATTTTCTCAGTCCCTTTCTTTTCTGTTCTTCTTCTGGGACCCCTATAATTCGATTGTTGGTGCTAATGTTGTCCCAGAGGTCTCTGAGACGGTCGTCAGTTCTCTTCATTCTTCTTTCTTTATTCCACTCTACGGTAGTTATTTCCACTCTTTTGTCTTCCAGGTCACTTATCCGTTCTTCTGCCTCAGTTATTCTGCTATTGATTCCTTCTAGAGAATTTTTAATTGCATTTATTGTGTTTTTCATTGTTGTTTGTTTGTTCTTTAGTTCTCCTAGGTCCTTGTTAAACATTTCTTGTATTTTCTCCATTCTATTTCCAAGATTTTGGATCATCTTTACGATCATTACTCTGAATTCTTTTTCAGGTAGACTGCCTATTTCCTCTTCATTTGTTTGCTCCGGTGAGTTTTTGCCTTGCTCCTTCATCTGCTGTGTGTTTCTCTGTCTTCTCATTTTGCTTAACTTACTGTGTTTGGGGTCTCCTTTTCGCAGACTGAAGGTTCGTAGTTCCCGTTGTTTTTGGTATCTGTCCCCAGTGGCTAAGGTTGGTTCAGTGGGTTGTGTAGGCTTCCTGGTGGAGGGGACTGGTGCCAGTGTTCTGGTGGATGAGGCTGGATCTTGTCTTTCAGGTGGGCAGGACTGTGTCCGGTGGTGTATTTTGTGGTTTCTGTGAACTTAATATGATTTTAGGCAGCCTCTCTGCTAATGGGTGGAGTACAACTCCAAGTACAACTTCCTGTCTTGCTAGTTGTTTGGCATAGGGTGTCCAGCTCTGTAGCTTGCTGTTTGTTGAGTGGAGCTGAGTCTTAGCATTGAGATGGAGATCTCTGGGAGAGCTTTCGCCATTTGATAGTACATGGAGCTGGGAAGTCCCTGGTGGACCAATGTCCTGAACTCGGCTGTCCCACCTCAGAGGCACAGGCCTGACACCCAGCCAGAGCACCAAGACCCTGTCATCCACACGGCTCAGAAGAAAAGGGAGAAAAAAAGAAAGAAAGAAAGAAGAAAAAAATGAAGTTATTAAAATAAAAAATAATTAAAAATAATTTTAAAATAATTTTTAAAAAAAAGAAAGAAAGAAGACAGCAACCAAACCAAAAAACAAATCCACCAATGAAAACAGTGCTAAAAACTATACAAAACAATATCTGGACAGACTGAACCCTATGACAAATGGTAAAAGCAAAGTTATACAGACCAGTCACACAAAGAAGCATACACATACACACTCACAAAAGGAGAAAATGGAAAAAAAATACCATATATATATATATAAAATAAAAAAGGAAGAGAGCAACTAAATGAATAAACAAATCTACCAATGATAATAAACTCTAAATACTAAACGAAGATAAACATAAAACCAGAAATAAATTAGATGCAGAAAGCAAACCCCAAATCTACAGTTGCTCCCAAAGTCCACTGCCTCAATTTTGGGATGATTTGTTGTCTATTCAGGTATTCTAGAGATGCAGGGTACATCAAGTTGATTGTGCAGATTTAATCCGCTGCTCCTGAGGCTGCTGGGAGAGATTTCCCTTTCTCTTCTTTGTTCGCACAGCTCCTGGGGTTCAGCTTTGGATTTGGCCCCGCCTCTGCATGTAGGTCGCCTGAGGGCATCTGTTCTTCGCTCAGACAGGACGGGGTTAAAGTAGCAGCTGATTCAGGGGCTCTGGCTCACTCAGGCCGGGGGGAGGGAAGGGTACGGAATGTGGGGTGAACCTGTGATGGCAGAGACCAGTGTGACGTTGCAACAGCCTTAGGCACGCCGTGTGTTCTCCCGGGGAAGTTGTCCCTGGATCACGGGACCCTGGCAATGGCGGGCTGTACAGGCTCCTGGGAGGGGATGTGTGGATAGTGACCTGTGCTTGCACACAGGCTTCTTGGTGGCTGCAGCAGCAGCAGCCTTAGCATTTCATGCCCCATCTGTGGGGTCCACGCTGATAGCCACGGCTTGCGCCCATCTCTGGAGCTTGTTTAGGCAGTGCTCTGAATCCCCTCTCCTCGCGCAACCCAAAACAATGGTCTCTTGCCTCCTAGGCAGGTCCAAACTTTTTCCCGGACTCCCTCCTGGCTAGCTGTGGCGCACTAGTCCCTTCAGGCTGCGTGCACGCAGCCAACCCCAGTCCTCTCCCTGGGATCCGACCGAAGCCCGAGCCTCAGCTCCCAGCCCCGACCCATCCCGGCCGGTGAGCAGACAAGTCTCTCAGGCTGGTGAGTGCTGGTCGGCTGCGATCCTCTGTGAGGGAATCTCTCTGCTTTGCCCTCTACATTCCCTGTTGCTGCGCTCTCCTCCATGGCTCCGAAGCTTCCCCCCTCTGCCACCCCCCGTCTCCACCAGTGAAGGGGCTTCCTAGTGTGTAGAAACTTTTCCTCCTTCACAGCTCCCTCCCAGAGGGGCAGGTCCTTTCCCTATTCTTTTGTCTATTTTTTTTCCTTTTTCTTTTGCCCTACCCAGGTACATGGGTAGTTTCTTGCCTTTTGGGAAGTTGGAGGTCTCCTGCCAGCATTCAGTAGGTGTTCTGTAGGAGTTGTTCCACATGTAGATGTATTTGTGGGGAGGAAGATGATCTCCACGTCTTACTCCTCCGCCATCTTGAAGGTCTCCCCTATAGTAAGTCTTAACATCAGGTAATGCCACTCTTCCAACTTTGTTCTCATTTAATATTGTGTAAGCGTTGCAGTACTGATAAGGCTCTTTCTACCTTGATTTAACTATATTGTTAATCCACCAGGGATTCCAAATGAGAACTGGGCGGATATATTGGGTCCCTTCTCCTTGCCAGGATCTGTGCTCTATTTTTTTCAATCCCCAGCACTATGAGACTGCTGAAATTCTGCTCTGTTTTTCAACCATTGTCTGAATAGCTTCTAAGGCCTCTCGCCCTTGGAAACTTTAGTATCAGCAACTGTTTAGAGAAAAAGAGTCCAAAAATATTGCACTCACTTCTCACTTCCCTTCTTTCTGGGATGTTGGGCTCTTTCATCTTGGATGCCTTGACCAGAAATGCAATTTTTGCTTCCCAGTCATATGGGGTTGCTGAAATGTCTTCTGATTCTGTGACTCTTAGCAGTAACCCTCTCCTCAAATTCTCAGCCTCTCTCCATAGACTAACTGGGCAGTTTCCCTGAAGGGAAACGTGGTACTTAGAAACTTGGGCATAGAGAATTTTACAACTCTCTCAAACTGATCAGACTACAGCTCTCCTATCTTCTTTATCAGAAAAGGAATAAATTCAGTTAACATGCATATATATATATACATATATGTATATATATATATGTACTTTTCATATATATATATGTATACATATATATATGAAAAGTAAAGCTCAGACAGGTAATTTTTGTTGAACAGTGTCACATAGTATGTTGGGGGGAGGGGGAGAAAATACAAATACTGTAACTCTCTAAACTTGTGGCTGTCTTTTCTAATATTTCTCATTTTTCTAATGCCTGCCATTTTAAAATACTTTTTTCTAAAATGAGCTGCAGGTGGAAAACTCTTGATTTTACCAGTTCAAAGGGATACATCTGAGGAGGGGCATATTGGAGACTGGCACACCTCAGTGGATGGGACTCAGACACCACCTACCAGGGAAAGAATCATTTGTAAATACCTCCGTGTACAGCTGTGCAAGGGGCTCCTGAAGTATGGCTGTTCTTTTTTATTAAGGAGTCTTTGCGGCAGCAAAGCAGTCATCAGCTTATGCAGATTCCTCTGGGTACAGAAAAGGGACATTTTAAGTTGCCTATTAGTTTATTATTGCTGAAAGAAGGAAAAGAGAAGCATAAAGGGAGAGGTGGGTAGGGAGAATTAAGGATCTAATAACAGTGAGAGCTCACTGCCCAGGTTGTGTCTCTTGCTGCGTTTGAATGATTTTCTTTGTCGACAGCCTTGCACTTGGCTATTTTTAGCATCTCTTTAATAATTGAGCTGTAGCAATTGTGCTCAGCAGCTGGAACAGGCAGGGAAAATAGCAACTCAAAGAAGTAGTGCAGCAGGGTCATAATTTAAGTCAAGCTGCATTATGAAGCATACCTTTCTCAAAGGTAGAATGCTGAGCTGAGGTGAAAAAAAAAAAAGTTGAGAAGAGTAGAAAGAGAGAAAGACAAAATGAAGTGATAGATGGGGAGGTTTTTGTTTTTCTGATTTTTTATGCAAGCCTGAGAAGGTACCCCATTGGACAGATTCTTTTGATGGTAAAGAAGGTGGGGCGGGAGGGCCTTGCACCTTATGTCCAGATGGGACAGGGAGACTGAGGTTGCCAGCAGCATTGATGTTGTCCTCTTTCCCAGGGCTGCACAGGGAAAAGCGTCCCTGCAGGATACCAGGAACCTAGACGTGGGAGTGGCATGAAGCTAAAAAGTTGAGAGAGGAAACTTTGGCCAGTGACATGGCAACCTACTGATGAGGAAGGGGCCACCTCACAGTCCCTGTTGTTTTTCTGTCCTGAAAGGCTGTGGGCAAGGAGCACACACTTTGGGAAGATACAGTTGGGTTTTCCAAAGCCCAGTTCTCAGATTCATCATGAAATACCTGATTTAGGTCCTTATGGCGGTGGGCACGGCACACACCTCACTTTGTCGAACTCTTTGACTTTACATTGCTGGCTCCTTCTAGGCAGGGTTTGTAGAGCCCAGAGTGAAATGGACACTTAATAATTGGAGACTTAGTAAGTGCCCATATGCCTGGTCCATGGAGACATTCAACCTGAGTAATTCAGGTAACCTTAACAAAAAAACAAATGAACAATCTAAATAGTCAAGGGTGTCTCCAATTAATTAAATGATCAAACTAACTAGACAGATGCCAAATTGTAACCGAGCAGAACCCTATGGGGCCTTCCCAAGACTAACCCCTCCCCCAGATCCACTGCTCTAGCTCTTCTCTGAAGCACCTAGATAACAGTGTGTGATGCACATTTCCTGAGTTGTTTTACACATGCTAAAACCCCCACCAAATGGAAGAAGTTAACTATTGTACTTGATGACCAGGAGCACATAGCCCCCAGACCTGCAGGAGGCTAAGGATTGATACTGTTAACCCCTGTGACACTGCCCTGTTACGTCACCATCAACCAATCAGAGAACTGTGCACAGGCTGATCACATACTCTATGACCCCCATCCCTCATCTTACCTTTAAAAATGTCTCCCTGAGGCTGGGATTAACATATACACACTACTATGTATAAAATAGATAACCAACAAGGACCTACAGTATAGCACAGGGAACTAAAAACTAAAGTCGATATTTTGTAACAACCTATATGGGAAAAGAATCTGAAAAAGAATATATATATATATATATATAACTGAATCACTGTGCTATACACCTGATACATGAAATCAACTATACTTCAATAAAAAATTTTTTAAAATAATAATACATTCAAACAGGACAAAAGCCAAAAAAGAAAAAAAGGTCTCCCTGAAACCCATTGGGGAGTTTGGGCTTTTTGAGCACTAGCTGTCTTGTACTCCTTGTTTAGCGCCCTGCAATAAACGCTGCACTTTCCTTCACCACAATCCAGTAGATTGGCTTTATTGCACGCAGGCAAGCGGACCCAAGTTTGGTTTGGTAGCAAAATTGCTTCTGTCCCCTTTTGAGGAGGCAGAGATTGCTAAAGATTGACCAGGTTGTGAGCTTTCTTTCTCAGCACTTCAAACTTTTTGCCTCTTGCGTTTCCTCTCTTTTTTCCTTTGCCTTGCTGTATTCTGGTCTTCACTACTTCCACTTGTTTTCCTTGCCTTCCTTCCTTCTTCACTGCATTTCCCTCTGCCTTTTTATGTCCCCTCTGCTTTCTAGCAGGGTTTTAGACTGGAGCCTTAGGCGATAGGAGAAAGTTTCTAAAGTGAGCTGAGTTGGTGAGACATTCCATCCAGTAGAGGTCATTGTGACAAAGGGAATTTCACAGCCACCTGGGCATATAGGCACAGCCCATCAGCACAATATAGGGAAGGGGAATGATTGCTTCCCCACCAGCACCTTTAATTATCAAAATAGACATTTGCTTTAGCACTAGTCTTCAGGAACTTTGAAACAGAAAGACAATGTAAAGAAGAAATTCTTTTCATGTATTTCTTAAACCTCAGGGTCAGTGTTAACTCATGCTTTCTTCTAAACTGAAGAAACAAAAAGAAAGGTCTGACATATAGATTTAAATACCTGCATATATTTTAGGTCTTCAGGAGGTCAAAAACGGTGTCATAAATTTGAACAACAATCAAAAGAATCAAGTTGGATCAGAGTGAAATCTGGTACATATCAAAACTCACTTTTTCATATGAATTCATTCTGCAATAATTGGTATGGAAGGAAGGAACAATTGGATAGGATTGCTTGCCTGGAAAACACTTAGTAGATACAAAGAAGACCAGGGGATATGTGTAGGATAGTCTTTGAATTTTGTGTGTGTGTGTGTGTGTGTGTGTGTGTGTGTGTGTGTGTGTGTGTGTGTGTGTCTTCTGTCTGAGTTGTTCAACACACAGAGCATGCAGGTGCTGTGTTCTCACAGGCAGGGAGAGATATCCATACGTCATTACACTTTCAGGCATTTAGGAGAATGCCAATGTGCAACTTCACAGGCTTTCCTGAAGGTCCACTGCAGCAGCCAATTGGATCCATGAAATTGAAAATGAGATCTGATGGGTTTGGAGGGATTAGAACTTCAGAGGGAGAACATGTCCTCTCTAAATTACCTGACACCAGCCACAGAATTTAATTGTACCCTATATTACTTTCCTAGAGCTTCTGGAATAAATATCCACAAACAGTGGCTTAAAACAACAAAAATTTATCCTATCACAGTTTTGGAGGCCAGAAGTTCAAAATTAGTCTCACTTGGCCTAAATCAAGCTGTTAGCAGGGCCAAGTTCCCTCCAGAATCTCTAGCCGGGGGGATTTCTTCCTTGCATCTCTCAACTTCTGTTAGTGAAAGACTCTGTGGGGCTCCAGGGTACAAATCCTTTCCGCCCCCTGCCCTCCCCCCACTTCGTGTTTATAGGAATAGGCTTCATTCAGCCTCCTAGACCTTCCCTGAGTTCCAAAGGGCAGATTCAAACACTTGCTAACCAGGGAAGGGAGGGAATTCAGGAACAAGGGAGGAACAGTCAAGAAACAATAATGCAGCCACCCTGGGGCAGGGTCCTGGTTCCTCCTTAAGGGATATACATAATAGCACCTTTGAGTTCTTCTGCTGGAACTCAGGCCCCCACCCAGGTGAGAGGGTGGTAACTTCAGGCTGCGCACAAGATTCCTGGACACCACCCTGTTACCTCACTACCAACCAATCAGAAGAAAGCCACACACCCTGCAGCCCTCACCCCAAATTTTGCCTATAAAAACTTCTCCCCCCAAACCATCAGGGAGTTCCGGATTGTTGAGCACAAGCCACCCGTTCTCCTTGCTTGGCCCTGCAGTACACCTTCCTCTGCTCCAAACTCCAACATTTTGGTTTGTTTGGCCTCACTGTGCATTGGGCATATGAACTTGTGTTTGGTAACACCATAAACCTGTGCTGGATTTTTTTAAGCAAACACCAGCATGCACAGTCCCTTCATTTACAGAAAGAAGATAAAATAAATGAAAAGGGGAGAAGGTGAAAGAAGACAGAAAATGTATGTGTATAGATATGCATGTGTATTTCACATATAAATACACACAAGTTAAGCTTTGGATAAATTATGTTATTTTAATAGTAAAAAAAGTTAAAAGAAGAGTAGGCAGGGGAGAGATTTGTGCTCAGCTGTACAGTAAACTATGTTCTAATAATCTTATAATAAAAACAGTAAATCACAGCCCCACAGTAGGAAACATAAGCTTTTTTTTCTCTGATTTTTTTTAGTGTCCTTTTAGTGATTAGTGTTATGGTTTTTTTTTTTACTGACCTTACTTATTATTACTTTTTAAAAAAATTTTACTAAAGTGTAGTTGATTTACAATGTTGTTGTTCAGCAAAGTGACTCAGTTATACATATACATATATATTCTTGTTTATATTCTTTTCCACTGTGGTTTATTACAGGATATTGAATATAGTTCCCTCTGCTATGCAGTAGGACCTTGTTGTTTATCCATCCTATATACAATAGTTTGCATCTGCTAATTCTAAACTCCCAACCCTTCCCTCCCTCCCCCTCCCCTCCCCTTTGACAACCACAAGTCTGTTCTCTATGTATATCTGTGAGTCTGTTTCTGTTTCGTAGATAAATTCATTTGTATTTTAGATTCCACGTGTAAGTGATACTATATTGTACTTGTCTTTCTCTTTCTGACTTAACCTCAACTTAGTATGATAATCTCTAGTTCCATCCATGTTGCTGCAGATGGCAATATTTCATTCTTTTAATGGCTGAGTAATATTCCTGTGTGTGTGTGTGTGTGTGTGTGTATACACCACTTCTTCTTTATCCATTCATCTGTCAATGGACATTTAGGTTGTTTCCATGTCTTGGCTATTGTAAATAGTGCTGCTGTGAACATAGGGGTGCATGTATCTTTTTGAATTATAGTTTTGTCTGGGTATATGCCCAGGAGTGGGATTGCTGGATCATATGGCAACTCTGTTATTAGTTTTTTTGTTTTAGTTTACTGGTTTCCATAGTGGCTGCACCAGTTTACTTCCCACCAGCAGTGTAGAAGGGTTCCCTTTTCTCCACACTCTCTCCAGCATTTATTATTTGTAGACTTTTTAATGATGGCCATTCTGACTGGTGTGTAGTGTCCTGGGTTTTACACAGTACCAGGAACTGGAGATTAGGGATGTCTGGTCCCCTGAAAACAAATCTCTGTAAAAGGAACAGCTACAAATATGTAGAGTGGACTGCTGAAAAGAAGGCATGGGGATGCCCCCAAATGTCATCTGTTTTTAATGTCAGCTTTCGGGAAAATTGTATCTCTGCCTTCCATTAAGATGCAGTGATTTCCTTCTTAAATACCATCTGCTCAGATAGGATACCTGCTGAAAGAACCTGTGACTTCTGTTCTTTGACATATGCTTTGTTTTTGTTCTTGTGGGAACTGATTACTCTTTATTCTTCCTTGCAAGCAGCAGAATTTTAACCATGATACTTGACTTTTAACCTGCTTACATTTTAAAAAAATTAATAGCATTTTTCCTACTGATTAAGAAGCAATGTGTATTTACTATAGAGAATTTAGAAATATGGACAATTAAAAAGAAAAGATGAAATCATCCAGTAATCCTAATACCCAGAGATGACCACTATTCATATTTGCTAAATTCCTTTCAAGCCTTCTTTGCATATACATATAAATATTATAAAATGCAGTAATGTTATATGGAGAGTGTTGGTTTTTATCCTTTTTTTAAATAAATTTATTTATTTTATTTATTTCTTTTTGGCTGCACTGGGTATTCGTTGCTACATGTGGGCTTTCTCTAGTTACGGCGAGCAGGGGCTACTCTTTGTTGTGGTGCATGGGCTTCTCATTGCGGTGGCTTCTCTTGTGGCAGAGCACAGGCTCCAGGTGTGCAGGCTTCAGTAGTTGTGGCACATGGACTCAGTAGTTGTGGCTTGCGGGCTCTAGAGCACAGGCTCAGTAGTTGTGGTGCATGGGCTTAGTTGCTCTGTAGCATGTGGGATCTTCCTGGACCAGGGATCGAACCTGTGTCCCCTGCACTGGCAGGCAGATTCTTAACCACTGCACTACCAGGAAAGTCCTGATTCTTATCCTTTATACTCGACATCAAATGTTTTCTGGGCTTAAATATTCTTCACAATGTGATTTTAAGAATAAGATTGTTCTCCGCTAATGTATACGAAGAGTTCTCCAGAGAAATAGAACCAATAATATATATATATATATATATATTACATATTATATATTAAGAACCACATGTGTATGTGTGTGTGTGTGTGTGTGTGTGTGTATAGAGAGAGATATTTATTATAAGAAATTGGCTCACATGAGTATGAAGATTGGTAAAATCTGCTGCCAGTGGTGCAGGAGACCCAGGGAGAGCTGATGTTAAAGTTCAAAGGCCATCAATCAGGAAGAGTCAATACTGCAGATGAAATCCAAAGGCGATCAGCTGGAGAGTTCTCTCCACCTCAAGGGAGAGTGGGTCTTTTTGTTCTAATCTGACCTTCAATTGATAAGATGAGGCCCCCCTGTATTATGAAGAGCAATCTGCTTCACTCAAAGTCCACTGATTTCAATGTCAATCTCAGGCAAAAAGACGCTCCCAGAAACCCCGGAATAATATATGACCAACTCTCTGGGTACCTCATGGTCTAGTCAAGTTGACACATTCAGTTTACCCATCACTGTGTGTATGCCTTGATTTACTTAACCAAATTTTATGAGTGAATATTTAGGTGATTTTTAAATACATGGAACTTAACTATCAGTCCTCCTTCACCCATGACAGACCCTGATATTTTATCAGGGTCTTCCTTCTAAGAATGGAGAAACAGAGCTTTTTTAAACACAGCCACCGAGGACCCCCACTGTCAGCCAGAGTTGATGTGTCACCAGAAATGTTTCCTCTTTCGCACCCTGTGTGTTTCTGATCAACTGCTGTGAAATTATTGTCTTTCCCCACCTCCTGCTCCTCTGTTACTCTGAGATGACACAGTATATGGACAATCACCGTCTTCATCTTGCCCGGCTACATGCTCCTTCTTGTCAGCACCTTCTGCTTTAGGTGTAGGAGCTACAGCCTATCAGGATGCAATGCCTAGCAGTCTCACCATTCCTACCCTACTTCTTAAGCCTCTTTTTCCCCCTGATTCTCGCTTTGAATTAGTATTTTTTAAAGAGAAAATGAGGGGATAGATGTAGGAGGCACTCGAGGCATAACCATGCTCAGACATCTCAAAAAGCAACACACTTTAGGAAAAAGAGTGGGAGAGGTGTAGCAGGCATGTTATTTTTTAATATTTACTTTTTTGACTATTTCATCAAGGCAAAACCATGGGAGATATACCAATTGTCCTTCTAACTCTCGCACTGCTACCCATCCACCTCCCAAATCCTGTCATATGAAGAAAAGCCTACTTACGTCACGAAATGCATTTCAGATACGTCTGTGGCTGTGTTTTTTTAATTTATTTAGTTTTATTTATTTATGGCTGTGTTGGGTCTTCGTTTCTGTGCAAGGGCTTTCTCTAGTTGTGGCAAGCAGGGGCCACTCTTCATCGCAGTGCGCGGGCCTCTCACTATCGCGGCCTCTCTTGTTGTGGAGCACAGACTCCAGATGCGTAGGCTCAGTAATTGTGGCTCACAGGCCCAGTTGCTCCGCGGCATGTGGGATCTTCCCAGACCAGGGCTCAAACCCGTGTCCCCTGCATTGGCAGGCAGATTCTCAACTACTGCGCCACCAGGGAAGCCCCCTGTGGCTGTGTTTTAATTTCTAATCCAGCCCAATTGACTTGATTGTTAGAATAAGTTCTCCCCAAATTCTGGACTTAGGTTTTATATCTGGGTTGGAGAGATTTTCATCTTTATTCATATTTTCATAAGTAGAGAAATCAAGAAAGACCATTTCTGAACCTGCAAATCAGACACAATTTTAACCACTGACATATGTTTTAAATAGGAATTCACAACACTTATCTTGAGCTGTATGCCCACTGCAATCCAGGAAGGCCAGTGACCTAACAAATTGAAGTGACTTGATAAAGTTATTTCTTAATACTCTATTGTAGATTTTACATTTGCAAATGTAGCTAATTGTATTGAACGTGAAATCTAATTAAAACCTCATTGTACCATCTGTGTTCTTTGGTTAAAGGACATGTACTATTAAACAAGTATTGAAAAGGAGGTATTGAAGACTTACTTAAAATTCAGTTCCTTGCATTCTCAAAGACTGGATGGTGGCAGAATGTAATACTCCATTGCTGTAGCCAATCTTTCAAAGCTCCCCAGAGCCATAGCTAATTTTCCTATTAGTTACAGACGAGAGACTGCACCACCAAATTCAATCTCACGATTTCGGCAATGGAGAAGAGAGAGAGAGAAAAAATATACACCCATGCACACCTACAGACATACACACGCATACACATACATACATATATCGAGGAAAAAAGGAAACCTCAGTAATGCATACACCTAACAGTTTTCCAAGGGTTTCATCTTTTCTTCCCTCACCCTGCTTAATTCAAATGAGAAGTGTTTTGTTTAACTGGAGTGTTTTAGGATCTCTTCCGCCAACAAATGGACCAACCTCTTAATAGTCGTAATTTCTCTTGTGTTACATGGTGCAAAAGTCAGAGAGTAGAAAAGGAACGAAATCAAGAAAGGATACTGTTGGAGTGAAATCCACACATCTGCAAAAAATTAAGTGGCTACTATAGTTTAGCTCACACTAGCATGATCTACACTTAGTTTATTCTGCCTACAATGGTCACGTGATATCTACAAAGAAATTACTGGTGTTAAATCTTAGTTGAAATGCTAAAAATCAGTTTCAGTGGAAGTTTTCAGTCTCCTCTGTTAAGATTCTAAGACATATTAAGACATTTCTTCTTTGTAGGTCTTAGATTTTTGAAAAGCCCCTGGGGTGGCTTCCAGTTTATTTATATACCAGCAGCTGCAGTCATGACATCAGGATGCAATAAAACCCTCTCTCTGTAATACAGGCACCTGTTGTTAAAGAAAGAAATCTAGTACACACAGGCAAGGGATGCTGGGTCCTAAGTGATGCCGGAAACCCTGAGAAACTAGATGTATTTTTAGGGCAGCCGGGCCAGAGTTTCAGGTATCAGTGGCCAAACGTCCCCTACTTTGGCCCTTTGTTCAACTGACCTCCTTATTCACACACAGGCAGACATCAATTTCTATGTGCAATTCCCCCAAAAAAGTATGATGGGACGAAGTTTGTTTTCTCCTTGTTTTTGAAGCTGTGTACCCTGTTGCAGGAGACCCAGAAGCACACAACACATCCTTGACAAATATCAGTGACTGATGGGGCAACAGGAACTTTCAACCCTGAGATGATCCAGGACATTGCAGTCCAATTTTTTTAAACACTGGCTGTCCCAAATAAGTATCAGACAGGTTCATTGATGGCTTGGGTCTTCATAATAGCCATGTCTGACAGGCAGAGCAGAGATTGTGTTGTGACAGTTGAGGATCCTGAGGTTCACACAGGTTGAGTGACTTGCCCAAGGTCACGTACCACATAGCTGGTCCAGGATGAACATCCAGCTGTCAGAGCAACTCTGAGTTTCCTGGGCACACACACAGCTGAGTTTGAATTCTGATTTATCACCTGTTGTCTCTCTGAAACTCAGTCTCCTGGTCTATACATGGTTTGATGTGGGATCAAATATAATAACCTACACCTGATACAACCAACACCAACATGGACGGCACACCCTGTACGTACTCAGGTCCTTTTCTTGGGCTCTCTTTGTATGGAACTCAAACTAAAACAACATTCTGTGGTTTATAAAAATTGGAAAAATATGTATTATTAAATAAATGCAGTTTTCAAGTGAACATTTTTCTTTCAAAGATGATAATGCACAAAGGTAAAAGCAATGTAAGGGTGTATAAATGTTAGAACCATTTCTTTAAGGATACATGATTTGTCATGGAAAAGCAAAGACTTCACCAAAGGCAACAAAAGACAAAATCAGTTGATTCTGAAATCTGACTCTTTTCTGAGATCTTCCTTGAAAAGGAATTTGAGCAAATAATTGGTCAAATAAAGGTTCAAGTCTTCTAAGTTATTTGATAGCAAAAACCAAGCACAGTAAAAGAGAGCTTTCTGCCGCTTCCCCTTCATACCTCTATTGCCTCTGCTAAGTATATAATAAAGACCTGTGATGCTTCATCTAGATGCACAGAGATTCTTGTGAAAACAGCAAGAAAAAGGGAAGCAGCTTGTATTGCTGTAATTGGTGCAAACCTTGGATTGGATCTCAGTGTTCTCGGATGATTATAAATTGTGAGGCAGTGGTTTTGTTTGTTAGGTTTTTTTTTCTTTAACCTTCTGTAGTTTACTGGAACTTAAGTCAATATAATCAACATCCTGGAAATGACTGAATTTGAAGGGAAACCAGTAGGATGCTGGATTTTAAGAACAAATTCGTATGCGGATAAACAATTAACAAACCGCCATAGATATATGAGCAGTAGGTCTTGCTTTCAAAAACAAAACGTCATCAGTGAATATTCACTTTCTCTTGAAAGCTGTCTGTTTAGTCTACTGATAGATGAAAAATATAAGTCAGTCATAGACATAAAATGTGAGACTGGTATGCCCTTAGACGTCATCCAGTTCAGGCATCCCAAGTGGAGCTATTTTCACTTTCCAACCATAATTGATTGGTAATGGCTGCCTGATTAGCCATGTTCAGAAGGATTATAGGGCTTTGCGCCGAAACAGGAGAAAAGTGAGTGAGATGGATTAATAATGTTTGTGGTGGCCTGAATAGGAAGAGTGTCAGTTTACGTAGAATCCTGATTCTAACCTCCGCTTCTAGAAGTCATTAATTCTTATAATGTTGGGATTTATATTATGACAAAACAATTTTTTTTCAGTTTCAGTATTTTTTATTGACGTATAGCTGATTTACAATGTTGTGTTAATTTCTGCTGTATAGCAAAGTGACTCAGTTTTATACACACACACACACACACACACACATCCTTTTTATATGTTCTTTTCCATTATGGTTTATCATAGGATATTGAATATAGTTCTCTGTGCTATAGACTAGGACCTTGTTGTTTATCCATTCTATATATAGAAGTTTACTTCTGTTAACCCCAAACTCCCACTCAACTTTCCCCCCACCCCTCCCTCCACCCCTCCCCTCTCCCACCAGCCTGTTCTCTATGTCCATGATTCTGTGTCTGTTTCATAGATAGGTTCATTTGTGTCATATTTTAGATTCCACATCTAAGTGATATCGCATGGTATCTGTCTTTCTCTTTATGACTTACTTCACTTTGTATGATAATCTCTAGGTTCATCCATGTTGCTGCAAATGGCATTATTTCATTTTTTTTTATATATATAAATTTATTTATTTTATTTATTTATTTTTAGCTGTTTTGGTTCTTCGTTGCTGTGCGTGGCTTTCTCTAGTTGCAGTGAGCGGGGGCTACTCTTCGGTGCGGAGCGCGGGCTTCTCATTGTGGTGGCTTCTCTTGTTGCAGAGCACGGGCTCTAGGTGTGCGGGCTTCAGTAGTTGTGGCACATGGGCTCATTAGTTGTGGCTCACAGGCTCTAGAGCGCAGGCTCAGTAGTTGTGGCACACAGGCTTAGTTGCTCCGTGGCATGTGGGATCTTCCCAGACCAGGACTCGAACCCATGTCCCCTGCATTGGCAGGTGAATTCTTAACCACTGCACCACCAGGGAAGTACCTGTACTACATCTTCTTTAACCATTCATCTTTCAATGGACATTTAGGTTTTTTCCCTGTCTTGGCTATTGTGAAAAGTGCTGCTATGAACATAGGGGGCATGTATCTTTTTGAATTAGAGTTTTGTCTGGATATATGCCCAGGAGTGGGATTGCTGGATCATATGGTAATCCGATTTTTAGTTTTCTGAGGAACCTCCATACTGTTCTCCATAGTGGCTGCACCAGCTTACGTTCCCACCAACAGTGTAGGCGGGCTCCCTTTTCTCCACACCCTCTTCACCATTTGTTATTTGTAGACATTTTGATGATGGCCATTTTGACCAATGTGAGGTGATACCTCATTGTAGTTTTGATTTGCATTTCTCTAATAATGAGCGATGTTGAACATCTTTTCATGTGCCTATTGGTCATCTGTATTTCTTCTTTGGAGAAATGTTTATGTCTTCTGCCCATTTTTTGATTGGGTTGTTTGGTTTTTGTTGTTGTTGAGTTGTATGAGCTGTTCATATATTTTAGAAATTAAGACCTTGTCAGTCGCATCATTTGCAATATTTTTTCCCATTCTGTAGGTTGTCTTTTTGTTTTGTTTGTGGTTTCCTTTGCTGTACAAAAGCTTATAAGTTTGATTAGGTCCCATTTGTTTATTTTTGATTTTATGTTTGTTGCCTTGGGAAACTGACCTAAGAAAACATTGGTTTGATTTATGTCAGAGAGTGTTTTGCCTATGATCTTTTCTAGGAGTTTTATGGTGTCATGTCTTATGTTTAAGTCTCTAAGCCATTTTGAGTTTATTTTTGTGTATGGTGAGAGGGTGTGTTCTAACTTCATTGATTTATATGTGGCTGTCCAACTTTACCAGCACCACTTGCTGAAGAGACTCTCTTTTTCCCATTGTATATTCTTGCCTCCTTTGTCAAAGATTAATTGACTGTAGGTGTGTGGATTTATTTCTGAGCTCTCTATTCTGTCTCGTTGATCCATATGCCTGTTTCGTGCCAATACCACACTGGTTTTTTTTGTTTTGTTTGTTTGTTTTTGTTTTTGCTGTTAGAAAACTGTTTTTATTAATTTGAATGTCTTTTTTTTTAATGGAATCCAATCAGTACTTCTGAAGTGCAGGTATAGTGTTCTAACTAAAACATATTAGCTAGTAATACCACTGATTTATAAACAAAACTGTTTACCTCTGCTTTCTGAATTTAGAATAATACCATACTGTGTTTTTTTTAAATTAATTGACTTATTTATTTTTGGCTGCGTTGGGTCTTCATTGCTGCGTGCAGGCTTTCTCTACTTGCGGTGAGCAGGGGCTACTCTTCGTTGCAGTGCGCGGGCTTCTCATTGCGGTGGCTTCTTTTGTTGCAGAGCATGGGCTCTAGGCACACGGGCTTCAGTAGTTGTGGCTCACAGGCTCCAGAGCGCAGGCTCAGTAGTTGTGGCACACGGGCTTAGTTACTCTGTGGCATTGGGATCTTCCTGGATCAGGACTCAAACCCGTGTCCCCTGCATTGGCAGGTGGATTCTTAACCAATGCACCACCAGGGAACCCCTCCCCCCCATACTGTTTTGATTACTCTACCTTTGTAGTGTTGTCTGAAGTCTGGGAGGCTTATGCCTCCTGCTTTGTTCTTTTTCTTCAGAATTGCTTTGGCAATTCTGGGTCTTTTATGGTTCCATATGAATTTTAGGATTGTTTCTTCTAGTTCTGTGAACAATGAACTTTTTTAAGCTAAAATAAAGTAAAAATAACTAGGTTAGGATTAATCTAATGACTCTAAAATTTCTGAGTATGGCTTATCAAAGACCTTGGACATCTTTTTTAAATTGAGCTATAATGTGTATAGCATAAAGAATAATAATCTGAAGTATACAGCTTGATGAATTTTTGCATAGGTAAAGATCTGTGTAAACACCACCTTGATCACTTTGACTGAAGCATCCCAGAAATTCCTTTGAACCCCTTCCCAGTCAGTAACCCCAGAGGTAACCACCATTCTGACTTCTGTAACCATTGATTGGTTTTGTATGTTCTTAAACTGTGTAGAAATGGAATCATAGTATGTATGTGGATATCTTTTTATCAGTGTAGGTTTATTATCTGTCTCTGTGCTGGTAACTGATTATTTACAGTAAGTTGATTGAGAGTCTAGCATCTTGTGAATGGAAAAGTATTGTACTTTGTAAAAGAGATTGTTATGAAAAAAGGGCTGTGTTAGATGCTATGCAAATCTCTAATAATTCTTACCTCTTTAAGACTAAACTAGCACCTGCACCTTGAAAAGGTTTTCTGGAAAACTGTATACTTTCAAAAGCGCTCTATATAAATAACTGTAAATGGTAGATAAAATACAACAAACAGCCTTTTACATTCACAAATGACCTCAATTAATCTCCAAAGAAAATTGCCAAGGACAGGGAAGGAATAAAGAAAACTGAAAACCAAAAAAGTAATTTCATAATCTACTTCTGCAGCTTCCCTGCAGTCAGGGGATAAGAGGAAACCACAGTCCACCATCAGGGAGAGGAGATGGTTTACTATGCCCTTTCTAGGTGTGGTCCTGGTATTGAGACCTTCTCTTGAAGCAGGATACAGCAAAATGGTCCATGTGCAGCAAACTGAAGCCTAGAAAAATCTTTCACCTGGCCCAAAAAGATGACAAAGAAGATTGTTAGAATCTGAGTGGACTCTTTGCAGACAAAAACAAAAACAGAGTCTTTGAATTAACAAATGTAGTGACCACCGTGCCTGGATTTGGGATTCCAATGTAAATAGCCTGTGTGGTCTGGAAACTCTTAAAGAGGCACTAACATAAACATGGCCTTCCCCATGGAACACTTGGCAGAGTCAGCCACACGCCTTTAATCCACATCTCCAGGATTGTCTGAACACAGCCTTCTAAACACGGGTTCAAGTTCCAAATTGCAATTACGAGATAAATGAATGAGAAGCCAGATAAACCTATACTATAATATTACTTATGCCATTTTGTTTATTAAGCAATTTGTTAAAATATGATATGATTTAGTTAAAACTAAAAATAAATAAAGACTATAAGAAATAAATACTATCAGGAAGTGGGAGAAAAGAACAACATAAAATTCTATAATTAAGTATATATGTCTGTACACATACATATAAAACAATTACGTTTGACTTATGCAACTTACAAGTATAAAGTTGTTGGTGAAATGGAATATAGATGTAAGGCAAGTATCCATAATGAAACAGAAAGATTTTAAGAATGACAAACGGGGGCTTCCCTGGTGGCGCAGTGGTTGAGAATCTGCCTGCTAATGCAGGGGACACGGGTTCGAGCCCTGGTCTGGGAAGATCCCACATGCCACGGAGCAGCTGGGCCCGTGAGCCACAACTACTGAGCCTGCGCGTCTGGAGCCTGTGCCCCGCAACGGGAGGGGCCGCGATAGTGAAAGGCCCGCGCACCGCGATGAAGAGCGGTCCCCGCACCGCGATGAAGAGTGGCCCCCACTTGCCGTAACCAGAGAAAGCCCTCGCACGAACCGAAGACCCAACACAGCCAAAAAAATAAAAAATAAAATATAAATAAATACAATGTCCTTTAAAAAAAAAAAAAAAAAAAAAAAAGAATGACAAACATTACACAGGGAACTATACTCAATATCTTGTAATAACCTATAATGGAAAAGAATCTGAAAAAGAATATATATACACATATATATGTGTATGTATACATACACATGTGTATGTATGCACATACATGTGTATGTATACACACACGTGTATGTACACACACACGTGTATGTATACATATACGTGTATGTATACATATACATGTGTATGTATACATATACATGTGTATAACTGAATCACTTTGCTACACACTTGAATCTAACACAACAATGTAAATTAACTATACTTCAATAAAATATTGGAAAAAAGGGCAAACATGAAAGAATTTAAAAGAAATGAAAATGAGAATATAATCATGAAATTTGGCATACACCTTAGGAGTGAACATGTTAAGAGAATGCAGAGAATCGTAGCAAGAGAATATTCAAAGACAAAAATATATATACTTTTCTACAATGGATGAAAAGCATGAGCTCTTAGATTTACAAAGAATAATAGTAAATAAAAAGGAATATACTCCTAATAAGAAAAATGCAAAACACTAAAGGAAAAGAAAAGTTTAAAGACAGAAAGTAAATATCAGATTATAGGAATGATACAAAAGTTTTCTCAAAAGCAAAAATAAAGGTTAAAAGAGTTGAATAATATCTCTAAAATTATAAGGAAAAACAATCATCAACCTGAAATTTTATGTCCAGAAACATGATTATTCGAAAGTAAGCATCAAATATATTCTGAAATCAAAAGTGAGGGAGTACACCTATGTTTTTCCCTTTTCTTAAGTCATTCTCTAGCTTTTGTAATTCAAGTCAAATTCACTCATATACATTACTGTGAAATTCTTAAACACTATATTAGAAAATCAAATCCAACATTGCACCAAAAATATGTAATCTTCTAAATAATATTGCATGACCAAGTTTGGTTTATCCCAGAAATATAAAAAGGAGTGTAATATTAGAAAGCACTCAAAATATGTGTTGAATGACATAGATCCCTTTCTTTTGCTCATCTTCCAGATAAAATACTGTAGAAATTAAATAAACCACTATGACATCTAACACAAAATAATAATATTTTATATTTAAAAATATAAATCTATAAAATTCTATTGAGTGTTTTTTTAATTATATATTGCTGTACACCAATGTTACCACAAATATAGTGGCTGAAAATAATGCACAATTATTATCTCACAATTTGTTGGGTCAAGAGTCTTGGAACAGCTTCATGGGGTTCTCTGCTTCAGGATCTCATACGGCTGGAATCAAGGTGTAGGTTAGGGCTGCAGTCTCATCTGAAGTTCAAATGAAGAAGGATCCATCTTCAAGGTCATATGGTTGTTGGCAGCATCTAATACCTTATGGGACTGAGAGCTTGTGTCTTCTTGCTGTCTGTCTGCTGGCAGCTAGCATCTGTTTCTTGCCATGTGGGTCTTCTCAACATAACAGCTTGCTTCTCAAGCCTTCAAGACAGAATATCTCCTAGCAAAATGGGTTAAAATCTTACGCAGCACTGTCATGATCATGACATTTGCCAAAGTCACAGGTCCCATGCACAGTCAAGGGCAAGAATTTCGCAGAACATGAATACTAGGAGGCAGGGATCTTGGGGGCCACCTTTTGACTGTGTCCACCACAGAAGGATTTAGATTTTTAATATATTTTATAGTTACAAAGAAGATGGTGATAAATGTTATTTTTCTTTTCTTCTCTTTCTTCCTTCCTTTGCTCTTTCTCTTCTTTTCTTGCTTCACTTACATTCGTCTTGCTGTAAAGCTGATGCTATGCATTCCTCTTAAATGAATGATGTTTTCTAATAATTAAGTACTTTAAAGAGACAATGATATCCTTACAGAAAACAAGCCAAATGAGTAGACAAACAAGGCTCTGGAGATATTTTCCAAATTGTTTGGAGCTTTAACAAATACCGTAGAGTATTGAAAGAATTCATTTATATACATTTTATTGAATGCAACTAACTCAAGCTGGGGCCTACGAAACTGATAATAAATTTCTCCTCTCGTGTATTGGTCTGAGATTTCCTTGTTATATATCTGCAGAGTGAATTTTTTAGTGGAAATGATCATTTATGTCTATTCCCTTGTCTCTTGGAAAGGCTGATTTCTTTCAAACAACCAGGGCTCATTAATTCAGACTACTTCTTAGCAAGTCCAGCCAAAATATTCAGAAATAACTATATTCATTCAAAAGAAGATCACATAAGCTCTTATTAGATAAAAACCAATATACTTTAGATTTTGGAGCATATAGTGTTATAATTTATTAAGTCCCTATATTAAGAAAGAGTGACATTACTTTCTGTAGTTAAATATAGTAACTCAAGCTATACCAACACAGAGGTGATTTAGTTTTGGAATCAACAAGACCTGTTTTAAGAAGTTATATCCTTTCCTCATTAACTTAGTTTCTTTTTTCTATTTTAATTGTTAATGTTAATTGTCTGTTGTCTATTTTAACTGTCAAAATGATTTGACATTTTGTTAACGTTAATTTAACTAAAGGATCTTTATTCTTTTGCTCCAAACCAAGTTGCCTCTGAGAAATTGATTTATAGACTCCAAGTTGTCTTAAGTTCCATCTCAGAATTGTTAGGATGGCTTCAGTCAAAAGTGGAGGGAAGGGGCTTCCCTGGTGGCATAGTGGTTGGGAGTCTGCCTGCCGGTGCGGGGGACACGGGTTCGAGCCCTGGTTTGGGAGGATCCCACATGCCGCGGAGCAACTGGGCCCGTGGGCCACAATTGCTGAGCCTGCGCGTCCGGAGCCTGTGCTCCGCAACAAGAGAGGCCGCGAGAGTGAGAGGCCCGCGCACCGCGATGAAGAGTGGCCCCCACTTGCCACAACTAGAGAAAGCCCTTGCACAGAAACGAAGACCCAACACAGCCAAAAATAAAAATAAATAAATAAAATTTAAAAAAAAAAAAAAAAAAAAGTGGAGGGAAGGTCTAGGTGCCCTTCATAAGAATCACTAGTCTGAAATCGTAGGCATTGTTTCTGCTCCTTAAAAACCTATGTTAGGGCTTCCCTGGTGGCGCAGTGGTTGAGAATCTGCCTGCCAATGCAGGGGACACGGGTTCGAGCCCTGGTCTGGGAAGATCCCACATGCCGCGGAGCAACTAGGCCCGTGAGCCACAATTACTGAGCCTGCGTGTCTGGAGCCTGTGCTCCGCAACAGGAGAGGCCGCGACAGTGAGAGGCCCGCGCACCGCGATGAAGAGTGGCCCCCACTTGCCGCAACTGGAGAGGGCCCTCGCTCAGGAGCGAAGACCCAACACAGCCATAAATAAATAAATAAATAAAAATTTAAAAAAAAAAAAAAAAACCCTATGTTAAGCAATCTTACAGCTCTCGAATTTGCTCTCTATAAAACAGAGGCACCCTAGGATAGTCTCAAAACATCTCATCTTAGAGCACTTTCCACTTGTCCCTAATTGATAGGAAGGATTGCTAAATCAGTCTGAGAAAGGACAGAAGAATCAATGTATTAGGAAAGCCTGAATTTATCAGTATAGACATGTGGATGCTTTGAGATCACAAAAGCCAGATCTTGAGAATAGATGACGTTTAATGAGGAAAAGCGTAGTTTACTATGAACAATGATGTGTCCACCATTCTTCCAATTATTTATGTCCCCAAAAACTGAAGTTGTATTTTCAAAAAAGCCCTCTCCCTTCTCTTTTTTTCTTATAACTGTTTTGTCATTTTCCATTGCTTTGGGGCACAGTTCAAATTTCTTAAAATGTTCTGTAGGGCTTTGTACTATTTGGCTCATAGGTTTCCATTGCAAAGTTGAGCTTAATGCTTTAATGATGAATGAAACAATATGCAATTTGGGCTTTATGGACAGACCACAGGAAAGGGAAATGTGACCCTGAAGGTACTAAATTCCTGCCCCATGGACGTGTTTGTGTTTGTGTGCAGTTACACCATGTCCCCTAACTCTTTTACTCTGGCATTTTTCCCAGTTTTTGAATGCAATGTGTTCTCTTCCACCATAGTGCCTTTGCACATATTCTTCCCTTTACCTGAATGACTAAAAACACTCTCCCTTAATTCCTAACCAATCTCTCTCTCTCTCTCTCTCTCTCTCTCTCTCTCTCTCTCTCTCTCTCTCCCTCTCTCTCTCCCTCCCCCACTCCCTCCCTCTCTCCCCATCTCTCTCCATCTTTCTCTTTAGTTAACTCCATTCCTTTAGACCTCAACTCAATGTCTGCTTGCTTAAAATAGCTTTACCCGACTTTCTGGATGAGATTTAATATCAACTTTATAGCATTTCAAAGCAACATACGCCTCTTTTCACTAGCAATTAATATAATTGTAATTTTCTCTAGTTTATTTGACTGTATGTTTAACGATCATATTTCACTGGGTTGTAAGCTGCATCAGGCCCATGTCTATTTTGCTCATCATTTCCTAAGTTACATCCAATAGTAGGGATTCAATGAATCTTTATTATTGAATTAATGTATCATGTTTACCATAATGTTGTCTCCAACTGCTCTTACTCTGTTATGATAGAGGAGAGAAATAATTTGAAAGGAGAGCGCTGTACTATCTGCACTGTGACACAGGGCTTCCTCTGATATACAGGTGTTTTTTAGATGGGCTCAGGGACCACAGGGTCTTTAATTTCCATGATGAAAATTATAGCTTGCCTGATTAGTCTTTGTCATCACTTAATGACCAAGAACAAGATGACGAAAGAAGGAGAATTCAATTTGGGAGGAAATAATGACACAAAAGCAGATTTATACCACCTTCCTCCAAAACCTAACAAAATATATCAATATAAGTTTAAAATGTACCAATATTATAAAACCCCATATGATTCAAATTTAACTAATGAATCAGTTAGGGCAGAAGATCACATCTTTAAAAACAAAATGAAGCAAAAACACCTCAACGATAGCCCCATAAGGAAGGATGTGAATGGAGGAAATCCACTTGTGGGTCAGATGTAAAGAAGCTGAAAACCCCTTTAGAAAAAAACAAACAAAAAGCATACCTGTCACTGTGAATAATTAACAACGCAAAGAAGAAGGTAAAAAATCTTTAATTTGCCGTGATTTTGCCATGGCCAGGAGAAATACAGGAATGAGCACAAAGAAAATTCTCCCTAATCATTAATAAAAACACATGAAAAATGCCTTTTGAAAATCTCTTTTCCAGTGATGAGTAAGCGTTCCATATTTAAAACCCTAAAACATTGCCTATCTTGCCCTTTCTTTTAAGTCTGCTCTGCTGCTCTTGACAACAAAAAAGGAGATAGAAACGTAGCATTGAAATACGGCTCGAAGATGATGGCGCACATAGGGCCTAGACAAGGTGTGAAGTCAGTCAAGGAAGACCACCCAAAATATATTTGGACAAATAGCTGGTCTGGGTAAAGATACACATGTGTTTTGTTATTTTCTAAGTAAAGATATTATAGACCACCGTATAATGACATTGGTAAATAATATCGTAATTAGAAAATTTTAAAAACTCGTCTACTTGGAAATATTTTAAAACTCTGTCTTGAACAACTTCTGAATTGCAGAGAAAACCAAAATCCCCAGTGGTCAAAATACTGAAAGCCAAGGGGCATAGGAGCCCTGTTGCTTAGCCCAGGTAGGTCAGCCTCCCATGGCAAAGAACAGGATGGAAACGTGGAAAGTCATTATGGAAAGGCAAACAAGAGATAGCCGGTCCAAGGAACAGAATAGGTGAACAGAAGTTAGAGAGTTCATTCCAAAAAGTAATGAGACTTTTGTCTGGATACAGATAATCTTACCTGGATACAGGGAATCAGGTAGATTGTGGCAAACAGCCAGATACATTTAGAAGTAGATGCTTTGGTGCATAGGCTACAACTACAGATTCTTGAACAGGAAAATAAAATGTAAAAGCTAATGTCTCAAGGATATCAGTTTGGGCATTGTGGGCAGGGTAAATGGGAAACCAGGAAATATCAGTCCAGGCATGAAAAAGAAATGTAAGCATCCAGCCTAGTATGGTGGCTTTAGAAGTAGAAGTAAGTGGTTTAACTACCGAATGTAAAATAGTTGGCTGGTGGGAAGCAGCAGCATAGCACAGGGAGATCGGCTTGGTGCCTTGTGATGACCTAGAGGGGTGGGATAGGGAGGATGGGAGGGAGGCTCAAGAGGGAGGGGATATGGGGACATGTGTATGCATATGGCTGATTCGCTCTGTTGTACAACAGAAACTAACACAGCATTGTGAAGCGATTATACTCCAATACAGATCTATTAAAAAAAAAAAAAAGAAGTAAGTGTTTAACACTGCTATGATCATCTTTATCCAAGTATCTTTCAGCAACCATCACATTCCAATCTTGGGACATTTTTTTTCCCTAGAAGACTTTTAAAGGGTAAAAGTCACTTTAAGGATGTAGATACAGATTGCCAAATTACCCTTCAGGATGCTTGAATTGATTTATACTCCTCACGACTAGGTATGAAATTGTCAGTTTCCCCATTATGATCACTCGTTTTCTTTTGCAATCTCATAGGCCACTGAGAAGTTCCTTTCAATTACCTTAGAATGCCCTATGAACACCTCTGTCACCACACTTACCATATTTTTAATCTGTTTCTGTGTCTGTCCTAGGGCTTCAAGTGCCTTTCGCTTCAGTGTTTCTGTTGTTTAATTTTCTCACATTTTTTTCAACGTGGGATCTCTGAGAATAAAACTGAAGAGAATGTCTCAGAGGAGGGTGATTAAATAGATATTCTTAGGACCAAATGAAAGAAGAGCAAGAAGCAAAGAAGACAATGAAGAGTTAAGCATTGACAAAATAATGAAGATCTAATCAAAGAACACAGTCATATGAAAAGAGGCAAATGTCTTCCATTCTTGTAGAGAAATAAACAGAAATACTGCAATTTAAAAGTTAAGATCATTTGACATCATAACCAGAAAATAATCTTAATAGTCATATTGTTAGATGGTTACTTTACTTGTAATTAAGAGATGTGCTATATTTTAAATAAACTTGTAACATCTGAAATAATAGTCTATTCAATTAACATCTAATATAGAATTTAATGAAACTTCTTTATTAAAGTTTTGCCTTCATGAAAAAATAAAAATAGGGAAGGAATTTATTAATGAAGACAAATGAGATGGGATTTGCTTATACAGATCCAGTGTCTCCCTAAGATCAGAAACCTTCAGTTCATTCCACTTGTACATCACCTTCATTTACATACACTCAGGACAGGTTGTAAAGCCCTCTATAGAAAAAAGCTTATTGCAATAATTATATACTAAATCATAGACATTAATTAGTCTGCAGGCTACAAAATTAGAATCTTACTGACTTGGATTTTCTTCCTTGGAAAAAAACAAGCAATTAAAATAGAATTGTACGTGTGTGTGTGTTCATCAGCCAAAGACCTTGCAACAGGTAGGGATTGAATACACCTGGGAGGGGTGCCAACTGTGGTTTCTGTGCCCAGGTATTCAAGTATGCATAGGAAACTAACTTAGACCGGAAGTATCACAACCAGACGTTCAGTGGTGAAGGGACATCCTTTATCTCTGTGAATTGTTGTTGACAGAGTCCAGGATTCTGGATCTAGCTGCTCTTACTTTTGCCACTTGGTCTCATGTAACCCTTGCCCTTCACAACCAGCTGCCTGATTCCTCAACTACTCTTTTAAGCAGGAAAGATAATATTCACCTCCTCTCCCCGACAAGAGAAAAGGACCTTCATTTTGGTACCTGCTTATCTCAACATCAATTTCCTGTTGGTTTTTCAGTGCACTGACCTGAGTTTCTCTGTTCTTTATCCAGTACCACTCATTCTGTTGAGCATTCTTATTCCTGATTGAAAGACTGTAGCTGTGGTAACCAAGGGCAGTCAAGTTTGAACTTCTAACACAAACACCCACTGATACAAGCCTGCTCCACACACCCCTCCTCCCGCCTCCCCTGCCCCACTCCCTTTTCCAACTTTCCTATTTCCGTCAAAGGATCTTCCATTCCTCTGTTTGCAAACATTGCAAACAGTAGAATTGGAGGATTAAACACTCTAGAACAAGAAGAGACATTGGAAAACACCTGCATTCTACATTGGAAACTGATTTTGGTTTGACTACAAAATTCCTTCAGTTGGTACTGGTTGTTGAGAACGTAGTTGGTAAGGATAATGAGGCCTGATTTGTACCCAGTCGGAAAGCTTCATGATTGATGAACGATGTCTGGTTCAGTCACGGGACTACAGTGTGAGGTCGATTGTACTAGAAATGACACACTCTGGCTATAGTCCATTGGCCTTCTTTTTATCAGTTCAAGGTTCCAAGGTTCTAAGAGTTTAAATAACTGGCTTTCTAACACACAGCTAGTGGATCTCACTGCTGGAGAGAGAAACCAGATTTTCTGAGTCCTAGGAACACAGTGTCCAGGTATCAAAGGAAATCTAAGAGTCACATTATCTTTACTTCCTCCATATTGTAGCAAATCGCATTCACAATTCCTTCAAACTTTCCCTTCTTTAGTTTTATCCTTTCCAGCCCTTAAGTACAGTCTTTTCTTCTCACACAAACATTATGTCAAGCTCCTGGTAATTGTTTTTTTGTCTTTCACTGACTGCTACTCCAATCAATCCTGTTCTTAGCACTAGATAAATCTCTCTAATATACTATTATCATAGTCTTAAACTCTAGCTTTAAAAACAGTCAACAACATAAATATTTCAAAGATAAAATTAATCCCTCCAACTATATTTTAAACTTTTTTATGATGTCAGACTATCACTTGGGAAAATGTATCTCCTACTGTGATCCAGTAGGTAACATATTCACCGGCTAGTTTGGTTTTGTCATATGTCTGAAGATGGCATCATAATTTCTACCCAAGTAAATCCTTCACCTGTTTTCTCTACCCAGTTGTTGTCAACTGCTCCTATACCTCTTTCCAGTAGCTCTTTCCTACCTCACAATACAAACATACACACACATAGATTCACAGTTTACTTTTACCCAACAGAAATCTCACCACTGCTACTGGGGTCAGCTGAAATAACTCAAAGCCCAAAGCATTACATGAGGACCTTGGCATATGAGGGACCATAAAGAATGTTGTCTCAGATCTATACTGTACATAGTATGAAACCCAATAAATATTTTTCTGATAATGATGTCAATATAAAAAATTGTAGTTACTCAGTTTGGCCATAATTTTGTTAGCTTGAAGTATATCTACATACGGATTTTTCTCCCAAAATAGACCCTTTGGAATCCCTAGACAGTTCTTTTCATTACTTTTCTGAAATTGATCAATTTCATCCCTGGCTTGTTTGACAGTCAACAATGAAATTGAATTGCTTTTCAACAAGTAAATGGGTTCCCACTCCTTTTCCTAGTTGAAAGAAAATACTTATTTGCAGCACAAATAAACACCACACCTGTCCATTTCTACAATACAATAATTATTTGAAGAATTCACTCAACTGGAAAATATATTGGGGTAAGAAACTACACACAAGTCAAGAAAGGCGTTAGGGTAAAAAAGAAATCTAACAGTGTCTGTATCTATTTATTCCTTGTATGGGGGACAGCTGTGGCACCAAAAATTCCAGTTATTTTGGGCATCTCTTCACCATAATCCTGGGTGGTGTGAGGTTGGGGGGAGTGGAGAAGGGGAGGAAAAAATCTAAACAAGGTATACTATGATTTTTCTTTAATGTTATTAGGTATTTTTTTAAATTTTGATTAATTTTTTAAAAATTAGAGAATACTGTTAGTTAATAATGGTTAAGTTCTGGATACATGTAATCAATCCCACAGAATCCTATAATTTATCTGTATCCCCTAAAGATCATGCACGATGTCACTTTCAGCCTTTAGGAAGCATATTTTTGCATATGCTTCCATGGGTCCTATCATGGAATCTGCATCATTGCCTTCTACTCTGTGGTCAGCTCATAGCACTCTCTCCTGAGGAGACCATTCTTCTGAGGTGACTTTCTGGGTTATAGCCCTCTGCCCATGGTCACCTTTTTCTCTGTGCCTAGCAAGATCAGCTGTAGGTTTTTATTTTTCTGAGAGTTCTATGTTTTACTCTAGAATCCAGCTCTCTATGATCTACTTGCTATTACCCCTAGAGTTATCCTCCTGAGGTGATTTTTGAGTTCTGTTCTTCTGTGGCAGACATAGGTTTGGAAATGAGTTATCAGTTTAGGAATTCCAAATTTAGGACTCTATTTATGTTTTCAAAATGGACACTGTTTTACATGATCATCATCAAAATAATGCATGGTCTTTAAACAAACAAATAAAATGCAATAAGTAGGACATGAAGTATAAAGTGAAAATGTATCTTTCCAACTCATCATCTTCTGTAAACAATTATTTAGAATTAACCACTGTTAACAAGTTGACTGATATACCTTAAGATATTTAAAATACATGTATGTGTATGCATATACATATGCATATACATATATAAACATATATATATAATATATATTCATATTAATATATTTAGAGTCTAATCATGTAGCAACATATATAAGTATAGTCTTCTGGAAATGTCTTCCTTTGTTTAACTCTAAATATCTTTAATTTAAATTTTAATATTTATATGCCAGTATATACAGGTCTACATTTCTTTCTTTTTTTTTTTTTAACTGCAACAGGTTATATGAATGTACCGTGATTTATTTTATTTTTCATCTTAGTAAAAAATACCTACCCTTCTCCTCAGAACACACACAAGCAACAAGAGAGTGGAGTGAAATATTGAAAGTGTTGAATGAAAAGAATCCACCAAGTATAAAAATAGTCTACAATTACAGAAATTTTGAAATACTATTGAGGATATAGTCATAGACATATGAAAGATGAAATGTAAGAACACACTATACACCATGCCATGCTAATACATTTGAAAATCAAGATGAAATGCCTTGTTTTTAGGAGATTATATATCTGAGATGTCAGATTCATGCTGTGCATGTCTCTATAATGTTATTTCATTAAAATACACATACTTTATTTGCAGAGATGAATTTCATATGGACATCTGTTTCCTGGGTAATTTTTTATAAATGAGTGGGAAAAAAAAAAACTATTGGTTTAAAATGTCCCTTCTGAAATAGGTAATGCGTTACAGGAAACACATTTGAATTTTTAGAAAATAAAGATTATTGCTGAAATTATGAATCTTAAGAAATTTAAAGGTCATCTTTCTTTGCTGGTCCTTAGTGATAAGAGTTCCAATTGATTCTATTTATTTACTCAAGAAGTACACACGGCTGGGATACACAAATAGAATCTACTGGAAACAACAGGAGATGTTGGATTCATGCTATGCGTGTCTCTAAAATGGTATTTCATTAAAATACACATACTTTATTTGCAAAGGTAAATTTGCAATGATGATTAGTTGCAAATAAAGTCCTCAGCCCAGATAGTTTTATGGATGAAGTCTGTAACACCTTCAGAGAATGATGATTCCAAAGGCAACATTAAGTTCTAGAACATAGAAAATTGCCCGCTTTCCCATTAATATTATACAGCTAGCATAACCCTAAAATTAAATTAGATTAGAAAAATAGCCTAACAGGAAATGTGAAGATCAGTCTCAACTAGAATATTCATATAAATAAGGTTTAACTGCATACTGTTAATAAGTAGTATTTTGAAAGAAGTCAAAAGTTGTTTGACATGAGAAAACCTAATATAACTCATTGTGTTAATTTTTTTAAAAGGAATCTTCTCATTAGTTTTTTAAAAAGGACATTTGACAACATTTGACACACATTTTTGACAGAAAATCACTACAGCTGTTAAAAATATTCCTTCTGGTAATAGCCCGTCAAAATGTTTATCACATGTTGGCTCCTCTTTCATGTATTTTCCATCTTAAGTTACCTTATTGTAATGATCCATTTACATCTTTGTCCTTAATACCAGATTATATCTTATTTCTCTGTGTGTGTGTGTGTGTGTGTTTGTGTGTATATAATTTTGTGTAGTATCCAGTACATATCAAAAATGTAAATATGTGTTGAATGAGTGAATGAAAGAATTAAATGTATAGCTTCACCAGGCCATTTGCTTTTTGCACGTCAACACGGTGCCACGTCAGGAAAGAACTGACGAGCCATCAGTTCATAATCACTTACGATGCCCATACTGTATGTCAGGCACAAAACTCTTTGAGGACACATATGGATAAATCATAGGCCTTGCCCTTGAGGAGCCCACAGTCTAAGAAAAGGTAACAGGTCTATAATGACATCCATAGTGGATTTGCTTCAAGAGGAAAATGATTTTCTATTACAAGAGTCACTTGCACTAGCAGTGAAGTCCTGTCTTAATTTAAATCCTCAGCAGAATACCCATCACATAAATGACAACTTGAGGAAGTACTTCACTCTGGAGTGTATGCCCTAAGCCCAGTTCCGTGGATGACAGTGGATTGATTCTCACATCAAAAAGAACACAGAGCTATACATACTTAACCTTTGGAACCAGCTACCTCTGGAAAAATAATAAGCAAGTCTTAGGAGGGGAAAAGAGTTGCTTGAAATTCTGCAGTTTTTTTTAATCTTGTGAAGAATGGGATATAAATCAATAAATAACAGTAACATCAAGAGGTGCAATTACATTTTCTATCCACTTAAAAACACTGGGAAGAAGTCCTTGGTTCCAACAGCTTTCTTCCTTTAAAGTAATAACAGACTAAATCTTTACTTCGGAACTAGGGCATGAGTCTGGGTCTGGGTTAGTGTCCTTTCACTGAGTTAGAAATAGTCTAACAAAAATAAATTGAAAAATAAGTCTATGTCAAGGGATTCTTTCCTCAAACTTTCTCAAATTAGAAACATGTACACCTTCAAAGCTATGTCTTAAATAGCTCCAAAAAGTGGATATTTGTGCAAAAATTTTAGACATAGTTGGACTCTTAGAGGTCAACTGACTCATTTCTACTGAGGAAAAAGTCACTTACCTAAAGCAATGTGGCTAATTTTTTGGTATTATTGTATTATGATTCTGACCTAAGTACCAAAAACGCTGCTAAGAATTTAACTGAATATGGTAACAATATCAATAAATTTTTTTTCTTTCTGTAGTTAAGCAATTCCCTCCAAGCCAGAGGTATTTTATTTCCTCAGTTTAGAATAATTGGGTCCTTTCTCCTGATTGGTTTGATTTAAAAGGTAATGAGATTTACCCTCATGGAACAAATCCCATCATACTGTTCAATTTTAGGTGTAAAATAATATGCCTAAATATTCAAATGGAAAGTGTTCAATGGAGGTGTGCTCAGAGTTCAACAATATATGTTTCTTTCTTTGTTAAAGAAATTGTTCTTTCGCCTGGATTGTTAAACTGAGAGTTTTGATGGAGGGTTTGAAAGTAGTATAAATCCCAAGACCCACGGATCATAGGAACCAAGGAGAAAGGGAGGATTCATCAGCAGATTAAGTGGAATGGGTTGGAATAATAAATAAACATAGGTAGAATTACATCAGTGACTGATGAAAACTTTGTCTAAATTATTGGAGATGAGATCAGGGCAGATACGACAGGAAATATGCTGCAGTGGCTGTGGAGCTTGTTTTTATAGAGATACGATATTCAGGTGCACTGATTCTCTGTGACTCAAACCTTCTTTATCTCATTTACTGCTCTTTTTCAGCCATAATGAGCAACCAGACCTAGAATTTTTAGGTTCATTCATCAAGCAGAGAGAATCCTAAATGGATGCTCGCTTGGTAAATGACCCCTTTAAAGAGAGATATAAGCAGATGATGGCAGCAACCTCACTCCAGTGGAGAGAGAAAGTGGGCACCAGTGTACCCTAGGCTTCCTCCTCCTCCTTGCCCCACGGATCAGAGGTTTTGGCTGGAGCAAACCATGTGACTCAGAAACTAGCTCACTGTCTGTCTGTCTCTCTCTGTCTCTGTCTCTCCTGCCTTTTGATTGTAAAATAAAATTCAGATCCAGAAAACCAGACAAAACAAACAACTAGCTGGCTGAGTTATTATAAAGCTAACCATCTTCTACCAAACAGCACTCAGATCAAACAACAGAACCTTTGCAAGCTAATACAGAAGGTCCTTCCCTCCCTCCAAATGTAACCTTTCTCTTGATGTTCACTGCAGCCTTGCTTGTAACAGCATGATAAACAAACATGCTAAAAAGGGAAATAATTCATAAAGTAAGGTAAAGACATTCAGTGGAATACTATGCAGCAGTTATAAAGACTGAGGCTGAATCACTCATTAAATTGTTTATTTGTGAATGCACAGACACAGTCCTAGCTTCTAGGGATATGAGAGTGAACAAAATAATACTCATGTCCTTTTAGAGGTGACATTTGAATGAGGGAGACAGACAATAACAGACAAACAAAATAGTAAGCAGCACATCTGTAGTTAATGGGAATACTTTGAGAACAAGAGATGGAGAGAAAGGTGTCGTCCACAGAAGGGCTTTTGGAGGCATGAACCTTTGAGCAGAGAGCAAAGTAAGTATGGAGAAGATCCCAGTCAGAACAAAGAGCATGGTAAATGGAATTTTTGAACAAAAGCAAGGCTAGAGGAAAAGGATATCAGGAGATAAATTCAGGAGAAGAAAATTACAGATCCTGGAGGGGCTCAGAAGCCGTGGAAAGAAGTTTGGATTTTACTTTAATTGCATTGGGAAACCATTGGAGGATTTTGATCAAGGAAGTGATCATCAAATTTATGTGCCTAACGATCATGTTGGCAGTGAGGAAGAGTAATATTTAGGGGGCGTCTTGCCTCAAGTTTGGAGAAAGATGATGGCGGAAAGAAAGTTCTGCTTAAAATTATATCGAAAGGTCTCCGAGACATATTGTTGGTTAAAAAAAAAAGCAAAACATTCCTAATGTGTGATCTTAGTTATGTAAAAATAGCAAAATCAGTACTTTTAAACCACACAATATAAGCTGTGTATGTGTGACTGTGTGTAAATGCTTATTTAGAAAGCTCTCAGGAGAATCATAGAAGGCAGCACAGCAAACAGAGAAGAGAAATAATTCTGGAAACAGAGTGGGTTTGGCTGTGGGTGGGGATGAACCACTTTTGAATGATTTATTTTAATTTTTGCAACAATAATGTATTCATTTGTTGATTGCCTATCATATACAAATTATAAGAATGATATAGCTGAATCAAGCAGTTGGGATATTGCTAAAATAAAAATTATAAAGATTTTTAACTGCTACCTTCAAAAAGATAGATATTTTAGAGAATCGGTGATTCTAGAAGCAAGAACTAAATCTCATAATTTTACGTTTACAAATTTACTGTCAAATTATTTTACCGCAATATTAATTTTGGAAAAATTAGATACACATTTACATGAAAGATGAGTAGGATGTTGAGAAGGTGTGAGAACAAGTACAGATATATGACAGTTCATGCAGAAATTTTGATCTAGAACTGCTGATGGAGAGTAAGCAGAGAGGAAAGCTAGTTTTCAAAGCACAGGATTTGGAAAATTTTGTTGCAAAAATAAAAATAAATCATTCAGTTCTGACATGGAACCCACGCTCCTCTGTTTTCTGAGGGATTGATGCAGGACAAGTCACTTAATCTCTCTAAACTTCCATCTCCTCTCTGCTAAAATGTGGCCAATCATTTCTACCTTGTAAGTTTATGATAAGAATAGCAGAAGGAAGAGAGAGGAGGAGAGGGAGAGAGAGAGAGAATGTTATTTAAAATTACAACTAATATCAGCAGCTTCTACCACGTAAGGGGGTATCATTTGTCTCTGGAGCAGGTAACCTTTTGTTTAGCAAAACAAAATAATGGGACATTTGGCTGTGGCAGTATCCTCCTCAAGGAATGGTAAGAAAGAAGGTTTGTGAAATAAAGAGGATTAAATTGCCCTGCAAAATAAATAAGAATTTCCAAGTTTCCAGGACTGGAGAGAAGCCCACTAGGATGAGTAGGGTGGGGCCCCTGAGGGCTCTCAGCCAGGGAGAGTAGCTCAGGGCCTTCTTTAAAAAGTGGCCTAATAATAACCAGTTTGTAATCTATTTGCTGCTTCTATTGCCATGTGACACCCTAATTCCCATTATCCACAAATCTCAGTAAAGGACTGCTCCAGAAAAAAGCTTCTACTCTTGGGACTCTGGTGAATGAATGCTGGGAAGATGTCTCTTCTGGGGGATTAAATAGTAACCAACATGTAAGATTCCAGAAGAAACTTCAGAAAACTTATGAGTTTCCTATCACAGGTGCAATGAATTTGTCACCAGTGACAGTGTGTCTCCAGATGACATCTGGGTTGCATGGACGGGTTGAAATAATGCAGGGAAAAACTGGTTCACACACTTTGTTAAATAAAGACCCTTTATTTAAGTCCTTAAGCCATTTTGAGTTTATTTTTATGTATGGTGTGAGGTAGTGTTAATTTCCAAAATATACAAACAGCTCATGCAGCTCAATAACAAAAAGAAAAAAAACAAAACAAAACAAGCAACCCACTCGTAATCCTAGTTTAGCCAACAGCGTCAACACCAGATGTTGCCACTGGGCAAGATACAGAACTCTCTAAGGCCTCAGTTTCCTTATCTCTAAAATCTAGAGAGTAATTTTAACTTAGATATCTCTGTTTTTGCAAGAATTAAAAAGTTAACATACATAAAGTGCCTAGAACCATGCCTTGAATGTTGAAGAAAGCAATCAGTATTATTTTTATTAAATATTTATTTCCTAACCCACGCACATATGGTTACCTTATCTTTGATAAAGGAGGCAAGAATATACAATGGAGAAAAGACAGCCTCTTCAATAAGTGGTGCTGGGAAAACTGGACAGCTACATGTAAAAGAATGAAATTAGAACACTCCCTAACACCATACACAAAAATAAACTCAAAATGGATTAAAGACCTAAATGTAAGGCCAGACACTATAAAACTCTTAGAGGAAAACATAGGCAGAACACTCTATGACATAAATCACAGCAAGATCCTTTTTGACCCACGTCCTAGAGAAATGGAAATAAAAACAAAAATAAACAAATGGGACTAAATGAAACTTAAAAGCTTTTGCACAGCAAAGGAAACCATAAACAAGATGAAAAGACAACCCTCAGAATGGGAGAAAGTATTTGCAAATGAAGCAACTGACAAAGTATTAATCTCCAAAATATACAAGCAGCTCATGCAGCTCAATGTCAAAAAAAAAACAACAAAACAACCCAATCCAAAAATGGGCAGAAGACCTAAATAGACATTTCTCCAAAGAAGATATACAGATTGCCAACAAACACATGAAAGAATGCTC
The DNA here is from genome assembly GCF_949987535.1 of Balaenoptera acutorostrata. NCBI lineage: Eukaryota > Metazoa > Chordata > Mammalia > Artiodactyla > Balaenopteridae > Balaenoptera > Balaenoptera acutorostrata. Next base: position 50,612,194 of record NC_080073.1, on the reverse strand, counting down.
AACATCACTAATCATTAGAGAAATGCAAATCAAAACTACAATGAGGTATCACCTCACACCGGTCAGAATGGCTATCATCAAAAAATCTAAACAGTAAATGCTGGAGAGTGTGTGGAGAAAAGGGAACCCTCTTGCACTGTTGGTGGGAATGTAAATTGATACAGCCACTATGGAGAGCAGTATGGAGGTGCCTTAAAAAACTGAAAATAGAACTACCATACGACCCAGCAATCCCACTACTGGGCATATACCCTGAGAAAACCATAATTCAAAAAGAGTCATGTGGGCTTCCCTGGTGGCGCAGTGGTTGAGAATCTGCCTGCCAATGCAGGGGACACGGGTTCGAGCCCTGGTCTGGGAAGATCCCACATGCCGCAGAGCAACTGGGCCCGTGAGCCACAATTACTGAGCCTGCGCGTCTGGAGCCTGTGCTCTGCAACGAGAGAGGCCGCAATAGTGAGAGGCCCGCACACCGCGATGAAGAGTGGCCCCCGCTTGCCTCAACTAGAGAAAGCCCTCGCACAGAAACGAAGACCCAACACAGCCAAAAATAAATAAATAAATAAATAAATAAATAAAAGAGTCATGTACCACAATGTTCATTGCAGCTCTATTTACCATAGCCAGGGCGTGGAAGCAACCTAAGTGTCCATTGAGAGATGAATGGATAAAGAAGATGTGGCACATATATACAATGGAATATTACTCAGCCATAAAAAGAAACGAAATTGAGTTATTTGTAGTGAGGTTGATGGACCTAGAGACTGTCATACAGAGTGAAGTCAGAAAGAGAAAAACAAATGCCGTATGCTAATACATATATATGGAATCTTAAAAAAATGGCTCTGAAGAACCTAGGGGCAGGACAGGAATAAGGACGCAGACGTAGAGAATGGACTTGAGGATGCGGGGAGGGGGAAGGGTAAGCTGGGACAAAGTGAGAGAGTGACGTGGACATATATACACTACCAAATGTAAAATAGATAGCTAGTGGGAAGCAGCCGCATAGCACAGGGAGATCAGCTCAGTGCTTTGTGTCCACCTAGAGGGGTGGGATAGGGAGGGTGGGAGGGAGACGCAAGAGGGGGAGGACATATGGGGATATATGTATATGTATAGCTGATTCACTTTGTTATAAAGCAAAAACTAACACAGCATTGTAAAGCAATTATATTCCAATAAAGATGTTAAAAAAGATTGAAAAAAATTTATTTCCTTTACCTATTGTCCTGCAAAGTGATCTCATAACATTAATTGCAATGGAGACAGCAAGATATTTTGGAAAGAACAGTAACCCCGGGAGTCCATTCCTGCCGTACCATTTATTCACTGTGGGACTCTGAGTCCTGTAGTCCCTAAGGTTAAATTGTTTCATTTATAAATCATGACCTTTGAACCAGATGATCCCAAAGATGGATTTCCATTCTACCTAGCAAATTTTGAATCTCTCATCCTCTATAAATGCATCCGTGACACAGTTCCCATGCATTATCTTACGTACAAAGATGGTTAAGCTTATTTTCCATCCACTTTATTCCCTTGGCAGAATTATCCAAAGGCTGATAAAAGTAAAAAGTAGCTTTCTCTCCAAGCCATATATTTTTATGGTAATGCCTTTGTCTTTGTGAGTCTTGGGCTGCCTATATATAAAAATGAAGGGTTGTTTGGTTTTTTGAAGAATGGGGTAGTCCTTCTCAACTTAGGATTGGACTCAACATTGCGAGAGTCCAAGTATGGATGGAGGAAGGAGGCGAGAGGAAGTCAGGGTAGGGAGCACGGCCCAGCTTTGGGGGTCACCACAGTGAGAAATTATGGTCATTGGGGAGCAGTGAGGAAGCCAGAGGCTTTCAGGAATCTGAGTGGGTTCAAGGTTCTGATGGGAAGAAAGTAGTAAAGGCAAGGGAGGGACCAGAATTGAGTAGGGCTGGAGACAACTTCCGAGTTTTGCCTAAAACTAGCTAGTAGGAAAGTGACTTGCAGGTAAGAAAAAAAATAGTCCTCTTCACACTTAATGACCAAGCAAGAGAAGAGTATGTCTTGGACTAAGATAATGGAAGTAGAAGTGAAGAGATATTGATATGTTTGAGATAGTTTCGCAAGTAAAATTGATAGGATTTACTGATGCAGTAGATTTGGGGTTTGGAAAAAGGAAGAATCAAGAAAGATGCTGTTTCTGACTTAAGCAACTGAGTTGATTGATGCCATTTAATTGGGTGGGAAAGACTAGAAAATAAGCATGGAGAAGGAAGGAGGAAAATTCAGGTTTCCATTTTGTACCAGGTTATTTGAGATCCAGCTCTGACTTCCAAATGGAGAAGTCACCTATCTGTTTGACAAATAACTCTGGCATGCAGAGGACAGGTTTGAGGCAGAAATAGCCTTTTTGTTGTGGTCCACACATGAGCGACCTTTTAAAGCACCAGAAATGGATGAAATCACTAAAGCTACAAGGACCTAGCATCAAACCCACGGGGCCAGAATACAGAGTGGGAAAGAAGAGGGAACCTATTAAGGTGAGAGAAAAAGAGGGGCTGAAGTGATAGGTTGACCACTTTGAAAAAGTGGAGGATTCATCTCTGTGAATTGCAGCTAAGAGAATGGAGAAGAATCTATTGGATTTTGAACATGGAAGTTATTGATGATCTTACAAAAGCAGCTTTGTTGGTGCCTTGGGAGCAAAAAATGCAATTGAAATTTTTCAAAAATGAATTAGAGGTCTGGCTGAAAGGAAGCTACACGTAGTAAAATGTTTTGCAAAAATTTCTTTTTAAGAAAAGCAGAAATACAGAGGGGAGTTTGATCAACTTGAATTTATTAAAAATGTCTCTAGTGGTTTCAGGTGTTTCCTGCTCATTGCTTGCTTATCTCATCCTAATACTAACACAGTCTGACTAAAATTAGTTAGTAGCGGTGGGCTCTGGACCCACCTAACTTTCGCGTAATGTCCATTTAGTTGGAAGTGGTGGAGACCTCTAATCCATCATGGGTTTGCAGACCGGTCTGGAGCTCTGAGTCCCCTCCGTGTGAAGCAGAGACTAAGGAGGATACGAGGGCATCCTAGTAGAAGTACCTCATTCAGGTTAGGAATGTGGTAGGGCTGGGTTATTGGAGAAGGGACATCTCTTGTTCTACACAGGGCAGTGTAGCTGAAGGGGAAGAGCCAAAAGCAGTACCTTGTGCTAACCCTGAAGGGAGATTGACGGTGAAAGTAGCTAAATATGTGGTCATCGGCTCGAACTATTTGCCAGTCTTTCCAGTGCCTGACCTAGGCATTCAACTTTTTTCTAAACTCTGGATCCTGAATATTCTGGCTTTGGCAAGCCTCACAGACCCCAGGGACAGTATACCTTTTTACTCGATGCAGACACAAGTTCTCTTGCCCCAAGGAGAGACCCACATGGCAGGTATCTACTGAGATGGGATCTGAAAGTTGGAGAAAAGCATGGGGCCCTTAGAGAGTGAAGATTTCCCTGGTCCAGTGGACTGCCTCAACCAGAACCTGCACAGAGCTTTCTCGCACAATTCAGAACCTAGAGGGTTCCAAGAAAAGATGACATTCAAGTTAATTGACTTGAGATAGCATTAATATTTAGTACATTATTTCAGCGTTCAAGCTACACAATGTTACATCTTTTGCCTGCATTGTATGATATAGATGGTCAAGCATGAGAAGAGTTTGTACCTCTGAGATTATGCCACGTCTGAAGAATAGGAAGAGCAATGAACTGGGCAGGTGATGGTGGACAGCAGGCCTGGGCGTGGGTGGACAATGAAGGAAGACCGGTAGCTGGCAGTGAAGCAAAGCCCTGAGGATGCGCTGCATAGTTCTCTTTAACTCAGCCACCATCAATTTCTCTTTCCAAACAACACCCTGACTTCAATTTGAAGAAATACATCTTATGCATTAGAATCAGTCTGGAAGTCAGGAGTGTTAGGGGCCTTGTCCTAGCAAAAGGGTGATCATTTGACCCAAGTTAGGCCAGTTGGGGGTTTCTTCTCTGGGATTTGAAACTTAGAGGAACAAAAAGACTGAAATGTCCAGTGTCCACTTTGTCCGCATGTATGTATGCTGAACAACTGGGACCATATTTCTGCAACTGCCTTGCTTCTCTAGCCTTTCATCAATTCGGTGAACCTCTGATATCCTTCTAGGTGGGTTTATTTTGCTTAAATGCATTAGCGTTGAATCTGTTGCTGGCAATTAGGGAGCCCTGACTGGTTCAGTGGACAAATTCCACCAAAAGCTAGATGAGACTCGTTAGAAGGGGAATGTAAACACACCTGACACTGCAAGGATTTTAAAGATGAACAAGGAGGAGTGACAGGAAGAGGTTTTATTTATCCAAACCCCAAGTGTAAGAAGTGTCTCTCTTTTATCTCTTCAAATCATACTTAACCTGTTCAGAGCCCCCTTTCCATCTGGAGGACAGATTATTTAATTTTAGTAATCATGGAACCTTCCCCCTCCATCCGTGAGACATACAAGAAACTGAAACTTATGTGTTGGCAGGAAGAGCTGTGCTCCTGGTCTCGTGTGGTCTCCACCATCTGTCCCTTGGGCACCTCTCATTGGTCCACAACGCCGACCACAGATGCCACATCACAGCTATCCTTCTGTCATCCTGTCATCTAAGGCATTAGGTGCCAGAAGCACACCTGTCTGCACTTCCTTCCTCAGTGTCCAATGCTTGTAAGAAGCTCAAATTTCATGTCCGGCCATTTCTACTTTTCCTACTCAACAATATTGCTCCATTTCATCCCTCTACCCTGGTCAATCCAAATTCAGCATAATCTCCCGCAACTGGCCTTTAGAACCCTCAACATTGATTTCTTTCTTGTAGGTAGAGGTGGGGATAAGAAATGCTAACACCAGGGTTTTCTTCTCTTTTCTTTTCTTTTTTCTTAATAGCATGCTCTGTTAAATGGCCAACGGAGCACATACCTCATTGTGTCATAATTATTTTGTTTGTTGCTGTTTGAAACAATTTGATGAAAAAAATTGATCTGTGTATGTCCCATTCCCAGTTCCTGGACCTACTGAATACTCGATAAATGCTTGTTGAACAGAACACCACAGAAATCCACTGTGTAGGCTCATCTTAACATCTTTACTCAGTTCCTGAGAATAGCTTTTGTGGGAAGTCATAAAAATGCATTGATGAGTAGATAGCATCCCCAAAACCAAGATTTTCAAGTGCTTTTCAATAATTAAATTCTGAGGAACAATTTAAAGCTTGCATAGTTTTCTCTCAGGTACTCTCTAGAGACAGCTGGTGCTCGCTGGGGTTCATGGGCTTCATTACGAGTTCATTTTTCTTTCTTCAGTGTTGGATGTACTGGCTGAAATGAGGAGGAGGGAACGGGAAACAGAAATTAAACAGGTGGGGTCTGGAAGGTGGCAAAGCCCTCGCACAGATTATTAAACAGCAGGCTTTGCGCTCGGTCTTGGCCAAGGCAGGCTTCAGTGTTCTGAATGAAATCAAGCAAGTAGTTGCATAAGCATAAGATGGTATTTAGTGTCTAAGATCAGTTCAATTAATGAGGGGCCTTCAACAAGTCTACTGTATATTTTGTGCCTCATTTCTCTCTTTGGATAACAGAATTTATAAGCTGCTATCTCAGTGAGAAAGAGTGAAAAACATCTTCAGACTTTCCGCGTGCTTAAGAGTACATAGACCATGCTAGGAATTTAATCCAGAGGAGCATGTGACTTGCCCAAGTTAGAGTTTAATAAAAGTAAGCCTGGAGCCTTTTCTGCTTTTATCCACTCAGATCCCTGAGGTCTTGTCATCCTGTTAGAGCTGCTCAGAACTGACTCTCCACCCCTATCTGCAACCCATCACAGAAAATCCTTTCAATCCTGGACTTTCTGGGCACATCTTCTTTTCCCTCCTTCAAGAAATCTTTCCCTTCTTAAATTATGTTTTTCCCCAGTTCCTCGTTAGGCACTAGTTGGCCTTAAGTATCACTGTTGTAATAGCAGTGATGATGCCTGACTATAGAAGAGAATTGTGTTTCTCCAGTGATAGCTTCTACACCCTAAGAGGGACCCCTGATGTAAATTTCAGACTGTGCATCATGGGCAATGGAGAAAGCACACGGTGATCAGAATGGACGTTTGGGAAGTAGTAGTGAGAAGGGTTATTGTCTAACTCTAGAAAACATTTCCATGTCCTGCCCCCTGAGTAGGAAACGTTTAAAATCATACTTTGATTTGAGTAAAAGGCACTACATACTTATGGAAATGTAAAGGATTAAATGCCTCACAGATTACTTTTCATAAGACGTTCTATCAATTTTCTAAATGGATCCTCACTAATAAAGCACCTTATAAATTAGACGGGACTAATCATTAAATGGGATTTTGCACAGTAAGGAAACTGTACATCATAGAGAGAAAAAACAGGTATTATTTTCAGCTCTGTCATTGCCATATTGTGGACTGGCATTGTGGGGTTTAAGACCTACCTAATGCATGTGAAGGCTGCAAGCCAGAAGATTAGCGTAATCACTATACCTACCACCACCATGGAAATCTGTGCTACACCTAAATTTGAACATTTTGAGATTTCGGGTGTATCTCTTCTAAATGGTTTGTAAATGGTCAGCGTCATGTTACAACATAGGGTTCTTATCTTTGTTGAAGTCTTTAACCCATATTAACTCAGGTAGTAAGTCAGAAATAGAAACTGATAAATAAACCCAGAACCCTGGTTGGCGTTACCATCTCTGGTCTTGAATAATAAACCAATTAGTCATTCATTGAACAAATAATTATTGGGCTCATTCTATTTCTAGGCACAATTGTAGGTGCTGGCAATTCAACAATAAACAAAATAGGCAGAATGTCTACCCTCTTAAAGCTTATGTGGTAAGGGGTACCATTAAGTAATTGAAGATGCTAGGCATTAGTTTGATCCAGATGGTTTTAAGAAGAGAAGGAGCACACAGTATCACTGGTCCAGGCATGAAATTGCTGTTCTGTAGTGCTATTTAATTCAAATATATGAGAGCCAGCTTTGTCTAGTTAGAGACAAACTAACTATCCTTTGACTGGGATGCGTGACAGTGGCATGAGCACACTCAAAGGTATGTGTGTGCAAAGTGGGAAAGATACGGTTGATTTAGATGAATGCTTTCAGAAAGGAGGTAAGTTTTTAGCTTCATCTTAATGTTTTGAGTTGGACTCTCAAGTCACTGAATCATATCATCTTAAAGCTGGAACGGTCTTCAAGAGACTTCTCATTTAAACTCTTCATTATAAAGACATCAACAATTAGACCCAGACTTGCCCAAGGAAATTATTTACAAAGAACCTTGAAAAGTGCTTAGCACACATCACAACGTTAATAAAAAAACATATTTTTATATGTTTTTTTCTGTTTGTTTGTTTGTTTCTTACCAGAATCTAAAATTTTCTTTCTCTTTATTTGATGGTGGAACTTTTTTTTTTGAATTTTATTTATTTTTTAAACAGCAGGTTCTTATTAGTTATCCACATATTAGTGTATATATGTCAATCCCAATCTCCCAATTCATCCCACCAACACCTCCCCCACCACCACTTTCCCCCATTGGTGTCCATACGTTTGTTCTCTACATCTGTGTCTCTGTTTCTGCCCTGCAAACAGGTTCATCTATGCCATTTTTCTATATTCCACATATATGCATTAATATACGATATTTGTTTTTCTCTTTGTGGCTTACTTCACTCTGTATGACAGTCTCTACATCCACACATGTCTCTACAAATGACCCAGTTTTGTTCCTTTTTATGGCTGAGTAATATTCCATTGTATATATGTGCCAATCTTCTTTATCCACTCGTCTGTCGATGGGCATTTTGGTTGCTTCCATGACCTGGCTATTGTATATAGTGCTGCAATGAACATTGGGGTACATGTATCTTTTTGAATTATGGTTTTCTCTGGGTATATGCCCAGTAGTGGGATTGCTGGATCATATGGTAGTTCTATTTTTCGTTTTTTAAGGAACCTCCATACTGTTCTCCATAGTGGCTGTATCAATTTACATTCCCACCAACAGTGCAAGAGGGTTCCCTTTTCTCCACACCCTCTCCAGCATTTGTTGTTTGTAGATGCCCATTCTAACTGGTGTGAGGTGATACCTCATTGTAGTTTTGATTTGCATTTCTCTAATAATTAGTGATGTTGAGCAGCTTTTCATGTGCTTCTTGGCCATCTGTATGTCTTCTTTAGAGAAATGTCTATTTAGGTCTTCTGCCCATTTTTTGATTGGGTTGTTTGTTTTTTTACTATTGAGCTGCATGAGCTGTTTATATATTTTGGAGATTAATCCTTTGTCCATTGATTCGTTTGCAAATATTTTCTCCCATTCTGAGGGTTGTCTGTTCGTCTTGTTTATGGTTTCCTTTGCTGTGCAAAAGCTTTTAAGTATCATTAGGTCCCATTTGTTTATTTTTGTTTTTATTTCCATTACCCTAACAGGTGGATCGAAAAAGATCTTGCTGTGATTTATGTCCAAGAGTGTTCTTCCTATGTTTTCCTCTAAGAGTTCTATAGTGTCCAGTCTTACATTTAGGTCTCTAATCCATTTTGACTTCATTTTTGTGTATGGTGTTAGGAAGTGTCCTAATTTCATTCTTTTACATGTAGTTGTCCAGTTTTCCCAGCACCACTTATTGAAGAGACTGTCTTTTCTCCATTGTGTATACTTGCCTCCTTTGTCATAGATTAGTTGGCCATAGGTGCATGGGTTTATCTCTGGGCTTTCTATCTTGTTCCATTGATCTATATTTCTGTTTTTGTGCCAGTACCATATTGTCTTGATTATTGTAGCTTTGTAGTATAGTCTGAAGTCAGGGAGTCTGATTCCTCCAGCTCCGTTTTTTTCCCTCAAAACTGCTTTGGCTATTCGGGGTCTTTTGTGTCTCCATACAAATTTTAAGATTTTTTGTTCTAGTTCTGTAAAAAATGCCATTGGTAATTTGATAGGGATTGCATTGAATCTGTAGATTGCTTTGGGTAGTATAGTCATTTTCACAATATTGATTCTTCCAATCCAAGAACATGGTATATCTCTCCATCTGTTTTTGTATCATCTTTAATTTCTTTCAGCAGTGTCTTATAGTTTGCTGTATACAGGTCTTTTGTCTCCCTAGGTAGGTTTATTCCTAGGTATTTTATTCTTTTTGTAGCAGTGGTAAATGGGAGTGTTTCCTTAACTTCTCTTTCAGATTTTTCATCATTAGTGTGTAGGAATGCAAGAGATTTCTGTTCATTAATTTTGTATCCTGCAACTTTACCAAATTCATTGATTAGCTCTAGTAGTTTTCTGGTGGCATTTTTAGGATTCTCTATGTATAGTATCATGTCATCTGCATACAGTGACAGTTTTACTTCTTCTTTTCCAGTTTGTATTCCTTTTATTTCTTTTTCTTCTCTGATTGCCGTGGCTAGGACTTCCAAAACTGTGTTGAATAATAGTGGTGAGAGTGGATATCTTTGTCTCCTTCTTGATCTTAGAGGAAATGCTTTCTGGTTTTCACCATTGAGAATGATGTTTGCTGTGGGTTTGTCATATATGGCCTTTATTATGTTGAGGTAGGTTCCCACTATGCCCACTTTCTGGAGAGTTTTTATCGTAAATCGGTGTTGAATTTTGTCAAAAGCTTTTTCTGCATCTATTGAGATGATCATATGGTTTTTATTCTTCAATTTGTTAATATGCTGTATCACATTGATTGATTTGCGTATATTGAAGAATCCTTGCATCCCTGGGATAAATCCCACTTGATCGTGGTGTATGACCCTTTTAATGTGTTGTTGGATTCTGTTTCCTAGTATTTTGTTGAGGATTTTTGCATCTATATTCATCAGTGATATTGGTCTGTAATTTTCTTTTTTGTAGTATCTTTGTCTGGTTTTGGTATCAGGGTGATGGTGGCCTCATAGAATGACTTTGGAGTGTTCCTTCCTCTGCAATTTTTTGGAAGAGTTTGAGAAGGATGGGTGTTAGCTCTTCTCTAAATGTTTGATAGAATTCACCTGTGAAGCCATCTGGTCCTGGACTTTTGTTTGTTGGAAGATTTTTAATCACAGTTTCAATTTCATTACTTGTGATTGGTCTGTTCATATTTTCTATTTCTTCCTGGTTCAGTCTTGGAAGTTTATACGTTTCTAAGAATTTATCCATTTCTTCCAGGTTGTCCATTTTATTGGCATAGAATTGCTTGTACTAGTCTCTTAGGATGGTTTGTATTTCTGTGGTGTCTGTTGTAACTTCTGCTTTTTCATTTCAAATTTTAATGATTTGAGTCCTCTCCCTCTTTTTCTTTTTTTTTTGTTTGTTTTTGTTTTTTTTATATTTACTAATTTTTGGCCATGGTATTCTATTTATTTATTTATTTATGGCTGTGTTGGGTCTTCGTTTCTGTGGGAGGGCTTTCTCTAGTTGTGGCAAGTGGGGGCCACTCTTCATCGCGGTGCGTGGGCCTCTCACTATCATGCCCTCTCTTGTTGCGGAGCACAGGCTCCAGTCACGCAGGCTCGGTAGTTGTGGCTCACGGGCCTAGTTGCTCCGTGGCATGTGGGATCTTCCCAGACCAGGGCTCGAACCCGTATCCCCTGCATTAGCAGGCAGATTCTCAACCACTGCGCCACCAGGGAAGCCCTCCCTCTTTTTCTTGATGAGTTTGTCTAATGGTTTATCAATTTTGTTTATCTTCTCAAAGAACCTGCTTTTAGTTTTATTGATCTTTGCTATTGTTTTCTTTGTTTCTATTTCATTTATTTCTGCTCTGATCTTTATGATTTCTTTCCTTCTGCTAACTTGGGTTTTTGTTTGTTCTTCTTTCTCTAGTTCCTTTAGGTGTAAGGTTAGATTGTTTATTTGAGATTTTTCTTGTTTCTTGAAGTAGGCTTGTATTGCTATAAACTTCTCTCTTAGAACTGCTTTTGCTGCATCCCACAGGTTTAGGATCGTCGTGTTTTTGTTGTCATTTGTATCTAATATTTTTTGATTTCCTCTTTGATTTCTTCAGTGATCTCTTGGTTATTTAGTAAGGTATTGTTTAGACTCCATGTGTTTGTATTTTTTATATTTTTTTCTGTAATTGATTTTTAATCTCATAGCGTTGTGGTCAGAAAAGATGCTTGATATGATTTCAATTTTCTTAAATTTACTGAGGCTGGTTTTGTGACCCAAGATGTGATCTATCCTGGAGAATGTTACGTGCACACTTGAGAAGAAAGTGTAATCTGCTGTTTTTGGATGAAATGTCCTATAAATATCAATTAAATCTATCTGGTCTGTTGTGTCATTTAAAGCTTGTGTTTCCTTATTAATTTTCAATTTGGATGATCTGTCCATTGGTGTAAGTGAGGTGTTAAAATCCCCGACTATTATTGTATTACTGTCGATTTCCTCTTTTATAGCTGTCAGCAGTTGCCTTATGTATTGAGGTGCTCCTATGTTGGGTGCGTATATATTTATAATTGTTAGATCTTCTTCTTGGGTTGATCCCTTGGTCATTATGTAGTGTCCTTCCTTGTCTCTTGTAACATTCTTTATTTTAAAGTCTATTTTATCTGATATGAGTATTGCTACTCCAGCTTTCTTTTGATTTCCATTTGCATGGAATATCTTTTTCTATCTCCTCACTTTCAGTCTGTATGTGTCCCTAGTTCTGAAGTGGGTCTGTTGTAGACAGCATATATATGGGTCTTGTTTTTGTATCCATTCAGCAAGCCTGTGTCTTTTGGTTGGAGCATTTAATCCATTCACATTTAAGGTAGTTATCAATATGTATGTTCCTATTACCATTTTCTTAATTTTTATGGGTTTGTTTTTGTAGGTCCTTTTCTTCTTTTGTGTTTCCCACTTAGAGAAGTTCCTTTAGCATTTGTTGTAGAGCTGGTCTGGTGGTGCTGAATTCTCTTAGCTTTTGCTTGTCTGTAAAGCTTTTGATTTCTCCATCGAATCTGAATGAGATCCTTGCCGGGTAGAGTAATCTTGGTTGTAGGCCCTTCCCTTTCATCACTTTAAATATGTCATGCCACTCCCTTCTGGCTTGTAGAGTTTCTGCTGAGAAATCAGCTGTTAACCTTATGGGAGTTCCCTTGTATGTTGTTTGTCATTTTTCCCTTGCTACTTTCAATAATTTTTCTTTGTCTTTAATTTTGTCAATTTGATTACTATGTGTCTTGACATGTTTCTCCTTGGGTTTATCCTGCCTGGGACTCTCTGTGCTTCCTAGACTTGGGTGGTTATTTCCTTTCCCATGTTAGGGAATTTTTCTACTATAATCTCTTCAAAGTTTTTCTCTGGTCCTTTCTCTCTCTCTTCTCCTTCTGGGACCCCTATAATGCGAATGTTGTTGCATTTAATGTTGTCCCAGTGGTCTCTTAGGCTGTCTTCATTTCTTTTCATTCTTTTTTCTTTATTCTGTTCCACAGCAGTGAATTCCACCATTCTGTCTTCCAGGTCACTTATCCGTTCTTCTGCTTCAGTTAGTCTACTATTGATTCCTTCTAGTGTATTTTTCATTTCAGTTATTGTATTGTTCATCTCTGTTTGTTTGTTCTTTAATTCTCCTAGGTTTTTGTTAAACATTTCTTGCATCTTCTCGATCTTTGCCTCCATTCTTTTTCCGAGGTCCTGGATCATCTTCACTATCATTATTCTGAATTCTTTTTCTGGAAGGTTGCCTATCTCCACTTCATTTAGTTGTTTTTCTGGGGTTTTATCTTGTTCCTTCATCTGGTACATAGCCCTTTGCCTTTTCACATTGTCTGTCTTTCTGTGAATGTGGTTTTTGTTCCACTGGCTGCAGGATTGTAGTTCTTCTTCTGCTATCTGCCCTCTGGTGGATGAGGCTATCTCAGAGGCTGGTGCAAGTTTCCTGATGGGAGGCACTGGTGGTGGGTAGAGCTGGGTGTTGCTGTGGTAGGCAGAGCTCAGTAAAACTTTAATCTGCTTGTCTGCTGATGGGTGGGGCTGAGTTCCCTCCCTGTTGGTTGGTTGGCCTGAGGCAACCCAACACTGGAGCCTACCCGGGCTCTTTGGTGGGGCTAATGGCAGACTCTGGGAGGGCTCACGCCAAGGAGTACTTCCCAGAACTTCTGCTGCCAGTGTCCTTGTCCTCACAGTGAGACACAGCCACCCCACACCTCTGCAGGAGACCCTCCAACACTAGCAGGAAGGTCTGGTTCAGTCCTCTATGGGATCACTGCTCCTTCTCCTGGGTCCTTATGCGCACGCTGCTTTGTGTGTGCCCTCCAAGAGTGGAGTCTCTGTTTCCCGCAGTCCTGTCGAAGTCCTGCAATCAAATCCCGCTAGCCTTCAAAGTCTGATTCTCTAGGAATTCCTCCTCCTGTTGCCGGACCCCCAAGTTGGGAAGCCTGACGTGGGGCTCAGTACCTTCACTCCAGTGGGTGGGCTTCTGTGATATAAGTGTTCTCCAGTTTGTGAGTCACCCACCCAGCAGTTATGGGATTTGATTTTATTGTGATTGCGCCCCTCCTACCGTCTCATTTTGGCTTCTCCTTTGTCTTTGTATATGGGGTGTCTTTTTGGTGAATTCCAGTGTCTTCCTGTCGATGATTGTTCAGCAGTTAGTTGTGATTCCGGTGCTCTCACTAAAGGGAGTGAGCACACGTCCTTCTACTCTGTCATCTTGAACTAATCTCCTCTATATGTATTTTTGAGGAGTGGTAGAATCTTGCAGGATTATGTTAGTTAAGGGACTGCATGTTATACTCAGGGTATGTTAACAGTTATACTGTCCATTTATTAATTTGTTATGAGAACTACTTGCTCATGTTATCCCTCTATCTGGGGATGGGGCCTTTCCTAGGAGATGAGAGATCTGGATTCCAGTCTTGCTGTAGAACCTGAGCAAGTCATTAAATTCTTGAATACATTGTTCTTATAATTTAAAAGATAATATCTTTCCTACCTCCTTTATGTAGATGCAGTGGGGTTGGCTGAAGTCACTGATATAAAAGTTTTTTTTTTAAATAAAACATTATAAAACACTGGACTAATACTAAACAATGCTGGTACTCTGCAGACAGAAAGAATTGATGATTTATGGTTGGGTCAATCTTCATCACCATCAAACTTTCCCAATACCTCTTTCACTTACATCCTTCCTTTCAGTGAAAGTGATCCATGGGATTGACCTGAGGGGCCATGAGGACAGGCTCGTGGCTATGTCCCCTATGATGACATCTCCTCAACCCTAATAATGGTGCCTGCAATTGAAATCCAGACCCAGTCATGCTTGTGCTATTGAACCTGTAGAAGCAGCTTTTATACTTGAGTTTCTGGTGAATGACTTATTGAAAATCCAGGGCTCAAAAAAGTACAGAATCTGCTATAAAGTACAAGATGATTTGGGGTCAGAGTGATCCTGTTCTTTATCCACTACAGTCACTGCAGGATTCCATATATTTAGTGCCATAGTGAGCACAGATACACACAACAGCAACCCCTGATTTTGTATTAACCTGGGGAAGCAACTTGAGATTTATGTTTGCACACTGTTAATGGTGGATTTTTAAACAGGAAAGCAGAATACTAATAAATTTCCTCTGCTTCCTCTGATCTGTGTAGCCCATGAATATTTGAATCCCCTCCCCTTCACTATCCCCTTTGCCTTAGCATGTTGCTGTTTTGAGAGGATGAAGGACATAAGATTAAAATGTGTGTGGGGAACCCAAGGCAGCTGATGGAGTTGGCAGCAATTTTGAATGGCTTTGTTGAGTGTGACATTTTTTAGCAATGCCTTGTGAAAGCTGTAACATAAATGGGGTAATGATACAGAGGTCATTCATCAGTATCTCCCTGAAACCTGTATATATGGCTTCACATTAGTTATTTGATGTGTTGGGTGGAGATGCTGCCTGCTGGGGAATATCAGTTAGATGTTGTTCTGTAAGATTTTCATTTGCTCACACAAAAACGTAATGACATAGCTCAGTGAGGACTGAAGTCAATGTATCATTGTGTAACCAGGAACTTATTCTGTCTTATTATTTATTAGGGGGCATATGAGCCTATAAAGTGTCCCTGAGCATGGCAGAAATAAGTCCTGAGCTCTGAAGTCTTGTACCACAACTGCTAAGGTGACAGAATAGTGAGGTACAAAAAACCAGAACAAATAAGACGAAAACTTCTTTTCATTCAGTGGGTCAAGAGGAGTACGTTTAATATTTGACATTCCTGTTGGGCGTGTGAAAGAAGTTTCTAGGTAAAAGGTCTGATACCTTGCCAAATAGGTTTTTGTTTGTTTTCATTAGTTCAGCAAAATCAAGTCACAGATGGGAATAAACTGAAAACTATATAAACTTTTTTTTTTTTTTAATGCACCACATTTGTAAAAGCAATTGTCTTACAGGATACTAACCAGCAGGTTTTTAAAAATTTTATTTTGCATGGTTCCCTAGAGAAAACAAAACAAAATAAAACTCTTCTTAGCAGTCATCTTTATTTTTTTTTAATGTGTATTCTTATTTATTTTATTTTCTTCTACTTTCATTTGGTGTTTTCTGCTCTTCCTGTTCTAACTTTTTTTTAGTATTTATTTATTTATTTGGTTGTGCCAGGTCTTAGTTGTGGCACGTGGGCTCCTTAGTTGTGGCACATGAACTCCTTAGTTGTGGCATGCAAACTCTTAGTTGCGGCATGCATGTGGGATCTAGTTCCCATACCAGGAATTGAACCCGGACCCCCTGCATTGGGAGCGTGGAGTCTTATCCACTGCACCACCAGGGAAGTTGCAGCAGTCGCCTTTAAAACAAAGATGATCAGAGAAGTTTAGGGATAATTTTTTTCTTCCACTTAGTATTATTGTGAATTAAGGACCTTCCCTGTGTTCTTTCTTCTGTTACCACATTGCAATACCCTTCTGAATGGGGGTCAGTCTCCCCACTTAATGTCTGCATGATGAGGGCAAGGCCCTGTCTTTGAGTTGCCTGAGACTTGCAGAGGGAGAGCTTTGCCCTGAAGGGTAACTGAAAACAAAGTATGTTTGGTTCAATTGAAATATTTATTTCACTCAGTTGATGAGAGCGATGATTCCTTTATGAACACATGTTCCAATAGTTGGTATGAAGGACAGGAAGACATTAAGACTTTAAGACTCAAGGGAGTATCTGAGGCCAAAGGCTCTGGAATTAGAAGATGGCAGATTAGATGCCAAGAATGAGCCCTGGTTGGAAGGAAGGAAACTGGATATTTGAAATTCTCTGTTCATACTTGCAATTTGCACTCAGGTTCCTGTTTTGCTGGATCCTAAGGTTGCTTATTTTTTGACTTGACAAAGACCTATGAAACTCACTGACCTTGGGGAGAGCTCAACAGATAGCCTTAAAATCAGGTTATCACATTCATATCAAACTTCCCAGTGTACAGGGACTGTATATACATCGAAACATGTTAGCCATGTAACTCTTACTAAGAAATACATCATAAATATCAGAAATATTTAAGGTAATATTAATCATGCTGCATGTTGGAGGCCCTAGTGATAGGGTCTGGATTACTTTAAACAAGAGTTTGCAGTTATGTAGGTTAAATAAGTCTAGAGATCTAATGTACAGCATGATGGCTATACTTTAATAATACTGCAGTGAATACTGGAAATTTGCTGAAAGAGTAGATTTCACTTGCTCTCACTACACACAGACACACACACAATAGTAACTATATGAGGAGATGAAATGTTAATTAGGTGACTATAGTAATCATTTCCCTGAGTATATGTATATCAAATAATCATGTTGTAAACCTTAAATACATATAATTCATATTTAAAATAGATTAAAATAAACAAAAATTTTTTAAAAACCAATAATTTGCTATTAATGTTGATAGAATGACATTATAGAAGAACCACTTCTCATAATCAACCAGTTGTAGACATTTTCATGGAAAAAGGAATGTATATTTATGAAAAAAAAGGTGAAAATATGAATAATTCACAAAACATAAATGTCTTAGCCCCTAGTGTCTGTTATAGTCCAATTTACTATTTTGCAGGAAAAAAAAGACTCATATTGTTGATAGTAGTAGACAGTATTTTTTATTTTTTTCTCTAAAATTCCTATGTTTTCAAAGTTATTAACAACATGTATTAAATTCTGATATAATTAGGGAAAAAGCCATTGAAATCTTCTTTGGCCAGATTTCTTGAAAGCTGTCTCTTCTTATTACAGAGATCTTCTTTGTGATTCTTCCATAAATCATTCCAGATGACTAAGTGTCTTTATGTTCATGCAATAACAAAGAGATTTTTATTTTTAATATTCAGCTGTACATTCCTGACTTGTACAGTTAATATTTTGATGGGATTGGCTCTCTAGAATCTTCTTTCCAAAGCCTTAGGTAGATTCCTTGGTTGACTCAGGACGTATAAATAGATTGCCATGAATCTGAGAATCCCTCTTCATAGTATGATTGATTCTATCGCTTTGATTAAGTCAAAAATAATCCATATTCCCAGACATGGCTTTTTGAAAACTTTTCTAGTTCATTTTCAATGTTGTTGTTGTTTTATAAACTCTGTTAGCCCCGTCATAAGTGACGTCTCTGAATACTACATACATTAGAAAACTTTATGTCTTGAAAGCACAGCTGTAAAAACAAGTCCAGGTAGGACCAGAGAAAGTAGTTGGGCTGCCATCTGCTTGCTTCCACCATCTTCATGTGTTCATATTATTGGCCTGCCCAAGGCAAAGTTGTAAACTATTCAAGCCTGATTATTATTGGTCCTCTGCTTTTTCAGTCAATAATGCCATTGTGTCTCCAGAAGCTCAGTACTCCCCTGATCAAGCCACCACCTTTCACCTTTATTCCCTGGGCAGCATTTCAAAAGCTGTATCTTACTTCCTCCAACTCCCATAAAAAAGCACCTGTTCTACAGTCTCTGGGGAACCCTGTTCCCTGCATTCCCTGCTGCCTGCCAGGTGTGTGTTTAGTTACATAGTGCAGCCACCTGCATCATCGTCATCGCAGCTGGACACTTGGAGGCAGGGAAAGACTGACATGGCTTCCAGCACATTCTTGCTGCTTCTGGTTTGTTCTTGCTCTCACCCACTCCCAGTGGAGTGCTGATACCCACTTTTACCAATGGTTTAACAAAATTCCTGAGTGTTTAACAATTGGCATTGCCTGTCCAGCACTTTAGACCCAGCATCTAACACAGATCTCCTATTTTGGCAATTAGATAGATGATATAGACATAGATATATATCCTACTAGTTCTTCTTTTCTGCTCAAGCCCTAATTGTTGTACTACTTAAGAAAGATATTAAATTAAGGACCCTGGTCCTTAACAGTTGAGGTGAAGTTTCTAAAGGAAATTCAGCAAATTAAGGTATCTCTAAATTTGATAAAATTTATGAGATAAAATTCACTTGAGTCCATTTCAGAGATGGTCATTACAAGAAGTTTGTTAGCAAAGGCTGACAATTATACACATAACTTCTGGAGAGTGTTTCAATTTTAACTAATTCATCAGAAATATTATAATGAATGGTGTTAGCAATTCAGGATGGTGAATGTTCTAGATTCTGTAAAACCCACGTCAGTCACAGACCCACAGAAGAGAAATCATCCACCTGATTGCTGAGAGATGTTTGTACTTCTACACTCTCTTAGCTGATCATGCCAAATCTGCCCTTGTGATTCACCCCAGGCAATAAGTGCAAAACCTACCTGGAAGACACACAGTGCCTTTTATTTCTCTAGACGCTAGAGAGTTTGCCTTAAATAAAACAAAACAAATAAACACACAAAAAAACTCTGCACTGTTGGCCCCCAAACATGGTTCACTGGAGGCTTGTGCCACATCCTGGGTGACCCACTGTCCTATGGCTCTGTCATCGGGCCACCTGTGTCTGTCCGCTCCAGGAACCACACAGAGCTCAACCGGATAGAATTGGGTGACCTAGCCATGCTCAACTAGAATCAATTTTTGCTTTGTGGATCAGATTTAGATGTTCTGGTTTGGATAGAGTCACACAAATCCAATTTGGGCCTCTTGACCTTGGAATGAATTCTATTCAGATCATGCTTTTCTATGTAAATTTTATTATTCTCCATTCCTCTTCCTGTGTGGCACTTAGCATGCCTAGCAGAGGGCTTTGGCATAACTAGGTGGTGTTTATTCCAACAAAATATTACTGGGTATATAAATATTTCAGAATGCATTTGCATACCATGTTAGTGATACCCTAAATTTTAGACCCAGCTAATATAATGGGCTACTCTAACTGCATAGTTTTGTTCATTTGTTTCAACTAATTTAGCATGGGCCTAGACAGATGCTGTCTTAATTACTGCAAAACAGTTTTCTGCTGTTTGAATATTTAGTGGCAATTTCTCTGAGTACTTAAGATGCTTTCTCTGGTGAAATAAACATCTATAATGGAAGAGTTGGTGTTTTTTGATGAGCCCCAAGCCAATGTCTCTTGGCTTATGTAGATGTGTGTACAGTGTGCCGTGTGATTTGTGGCTTCAGGCACTGGCCCATCACCACTTTGTGTGTTGGCATAAACATAATATAGAAGAATGCTGGACAGGAGCTGCATGAGGTGCTCTGATGGAGCTAACCAACACATAATCAGTAACTGCTGAGGAAGATGGATTGTCAAATAACCTACCCGGTGCTCTGACAAGCTACCTTGGTGTGATAATCTTGTTTAAGATCTTGCTACATTATTCATTGCTCTTCTCCACTACTAATCTTTGCAGCATGCTTCTGTTATGTTTCTGCTTGCATTCTCAGAGCTATGGAGACTATTGTTTTATGATAAAGGTAAAGACTTTTCATGAATTTGCCCATGCTTTGCAGGGAGAGCAAGGGAAAACAATGATCTCTGGTAGTTTGCTGTTCACAGACTGCTTCCTGCAACTGGTAATTTCCACTGGCTAGAGGAGAATTAATTGTACATGAATAGAGATGATGGCGGCTTAGGCGAGGTCTCCGTCAAATGTCCATGGAAAGGGGGATAAGTTAAAAGACTTTGGAACACTTACCTCCTTATTACAGCACCAACCTGGTTCTATCACGTTAATATATTTGTTTATGAACGTTTGGATATATGGATATAGACACATAAATATTGCTGCCTTACAAGCATCCATATTCCATTGCCTTTTAACATCAGCAACATTGCAAGGATAAGGTGAGTTAGCGCAGAGGTGCAGTTAAGGAATCACAGAACAAAAACTGAAAAGTTTCTCAAGAATTTACTAGAATACTGAAGTCAGCTGTGGAAACCGAACGGCTGGTGACTGGCAAGCCCAAAAAAGACACATACATCGAGAATGAGAAGCTCATCTCAGGAAAGCGACAGGAGCTGGTCACCAAGATGGACCACATCCTGGATGCCTTGTAGCCCCTGCACTTCAAGAGGGCAGGTTGGGAGAGGGGAGTGGTGAACATTGAGGCTGGCAAATGTTGGCATCTGTATTTTGCAAAAGGCCTTCAAGGAAGAGAGAAGCCAGGTCCTGCCTCAGGTAACACAAGAAGCTTAGTTTTTGTCCCTGAAGTGTTCCTTTGAAACACAAACAAAAAAACAAAAACCCAAATCCCATTAAAAACAAAATATCTTTGTATTTTGAACAAAGAAAAAAATTTTACTAGAATAAATCCTAGAAAATAACTAAGAAAATAACTCAAAATAATAGTGAGAAAATAATTAAAGGAATTAGCATGCTGTACTAGAATTAAATCACTTCATGCAAAAGAAAGCAGTAAAGGAAGAATAGAGAAACTAAAAAGGTAGGAGATGCAAAGAAAACAAATAGTAAAATGGTAGACATAAATCCAATTGTATCAATAATAATATTAAATGTGACCAGATTAAGCAATCCAACCAAAAGGCAAAGATTATCAGACTTGATTAAAAAGGAAAATCCAACTATTTGATGTTTATAGGACACATACTTTTTTTTAGGGTTTTTTTTTTTTATTAATTTTTATTGGAGTATAGTTGCTTTACAGTGTTGTGTTAGTTTCTACTGTACAGCAGAATGAATCACCTATACATATACATATATCCCCTCGTTTTTGGATTTCCTTCCCATTTAGGTCACCACAGTGTACTAAGTAGAGTTCCCTGTGCTATACAGTATGTTCTCATTAGTTATCTATTTTATACATAGTATCAATAGTGTATATGTATCAATCCAAATCTCCCAATTCCTCCCACCACCACCCCTCTTTCCCCCTTGGTATCCATGGATTTGTTCTCTAAGTCTGAGGACACACACTTTAGATTCAAAGATACAAACAGGTTGAGAAAGTAAATGGACAGAAAAAGATGCATAATGCAATTAGAAGCCATAAGAAAGCTGGGGTGATTACAGTAATATCAGACAAAATAGACTTTCCAATAAAATTAAAATGTTGCCAGGGATAAAAAGGAGCATTTTATAATGATAAAAAGGTCAAATTCATCAGGACGATTTAACAAATACAAATATGTATGCATCTAATAACAGAACCCCCAAAATACATGAAGCCAAAACTGACAGAATTGTAGTGAAAATAGGCAATTTAACAGTTATAGTTGGATACTTCAGTAACTCCACTTTTAATAAAAGCTAGAACAACTTTACAGAAGATCAACAAGAAAATAGAAAACTTGAACAACACTAGAAATCAACCTGACCTAAAAGACATCTTTAGAATCCTCCAGTCATCAGCAGTAACTTCTTCAACCACAATGGGATTGAGAAATGGGAAATGAGAAATTTCATAACAGAAACCAAGTTAGAAATTAAAAGTGAAATAATATTTTCTAAATAACCAAGGACTCAAAGAAGAATCACAAGGGAATTAGAAAATACTTCGAGATGAATGACAATAAAAAAGACACTATAACAAAATTTATGGGATACAGCAATGCTTAGAGGAAGGCTTATAGCTCTAAACACCTATATGAAAACTAAAAAAAGAAATATCACAGTTCAGTAACCTAGCATTCCACCTTAATATGCTGGATAAAGAGATTAAGGTACATCTAATGGAAGAAGAAAAAAGGAAATGATAAACATTTGAGTGGAAATTAATAACACAGAGAATAAAGAAAAGAACAACCAAAATTTGATTCTTTGAAAAAGTCAACAAAATTGACAAACCTTTAGCTAGACTGGCCAAGAAAAAAAGAGGGGACTCAAATTACTGAAATTAAGAATTAAAGAGGGGGCATTAATACGGACCATACAGAAATTTAAAGCATCATAAGGAAAGACTGAATAATTGTACGCCAACAAATTAGATAGCATGAGTAAAATGTACACTTCTAGAAAGACATAAGCTACAAAGTGAATCAGTAAGAAATAGAAATCTGAATAGACTTATAACAAGTAAAGAGATTATAAGGCTTATTACTATATGTTTTTAATAGGGTATTAAACTTTTAAGGTGTTTGTGACAAAGAGCCGAAAGACTTGAAGAACTCCATCTCTCTTTTACACCAAGAGCAATCTTTAGCTTAAAACCTCATAATTGTTAAGACTTAAGAATTCTCTACTGCATTTTAATATGGGAGCTGTCATTGGATTGTGTATCTCTCTGAAACACTAATAGAAAAATCAGAATTGGTTTACGCTACTGTGCTATCTGAATAGCCGCAATGAAAGCTAGGAAATTAGGAATCATGTAATTATCCTTTAACCAAAGGATTAATGTTACTACAGGTGGGACTTAAAAACATCAGTCATTGCTTTGGGTAAGATAATTGTTTTTTTAAGTGGTGTCAGAAGACTACCTGGGAAAATGGGAGTGGTTGGTCCATGACATGACCTCTATCTTTCTTTAGTTAACAAGGATGAGTTTATTAAAGTAACAAATTTATCACACTGAAAATTCTCATGGACCAGACCTCATATGTTAGAGAAAGTTAGGTTTGCTCAAATATTTGAGCCCAGTCAATATAGGAGGAAGGAAGCAAAGTGGAAAGGCCCTGGGATTTATGAGAACTTTGGCTGCCTTAACTGCAAAACGAATAGTACCTGTTAAGGATTGCTGTAAAGGTTAAATGAGTCAATGCCTGGTACATGGTAATTGTTCAGTAAATGGTTCTTGTTATGACTCTCTCCAACTTTCAACCTACCCAACCTTGGACACCCAACTCTACTGTTGTTTCCCCGATCAAAATTCTTTTCATTTATTTTATTGAAGTATAGTTGATTTACAATGTTGTGTTAATTTCTGCTGTACAGCAAAGTGATGCAGATATATATATATATATATATATATATATATATATATATATTCCTTTTCATATTCTTTTCCATTATGGTTTATTACAGGATATTGAATATATAGTTCCCTGTGCATAAACAGGGAACTATATATCTAATATAGTACTGTTGGATAAACAACAGTAGGACCTTGTTGTTTATCCTCCCCCATCAAACCTTAAATTATCTGAATAGAAGATTTCTTTGCTTCTCCTGTGTCTCTAAGTCCCATATTTTTCCTTTTTATGATATGTATTTCAATAGGTAAAATAGTTATGTAATTTCTATATAATAAAAATAGTTATACAATTTCTTTTTTCTATCTTAAGTTATGATGTTATAAAGGTAAAAGCCATATCTTCACCATTTATATCTGCTGATGTTCAGTATAGTATCTTGCTGATAGAAATCACTCAAAAACATTTATTGAATAAACTCAACACTCTTTCAAGCCTTTGATGGAAGTATACCTTACAAACAATAAGTTGCATGAATTATAATTGTACAGGATTATGAGAAGATGAAAAACATATCCACATAAGCCACCACTAAGGTTTAATAACAGATATTACTAGCACATCACTAGCACCCTGGAAGCCACCTCTTGAACCCTGCCAATCATTGCTGCCACCTCCCACACTGATAGCCACTCTCCTGACAGCTAACACCCTACAGTCCTTCAGTTTTGTTGGTTTTAAACATGTATATCCATTTATGGATAATCCATATGCATAGATAAGAGTGTTTATTATTTTTTGTTTTCTGATCAACAATACTAGCAGAACAGGGACTAAAGCACTACTTCCAAGTTAAAATCACTTTTAACTTGAAAACACAAGCCCCTCAGTGATGGGCACCACTCCAGTTAAAGGGTTTCTCTGTATTTTCCTAGTCTCCTTCTCACCACTCACAGTTTATAATCTTCAAGAAGCAACTTTTGTTTTCCAGTGAAGATGATTGAGGCCCACTCTGCAAGGTGCTCTATGGAACAGTGGTGCAAAGTCCATGTCCTCAGAGAGTTGAAAGCCTTCGAAGGCTTAAACTCCTTGGGAACCAAAACAGCTGAAAAATTTAGAAAAGGACAAGTATGAAAGTTGTGCTTTGAGTTATAGAGGAGACGAGATCTTACAGTGGATCCAAGAAGCAAGAAAGTTCAACTCTGAAACATTTCATCTATACTAGTACCAGTTGGAGGTTAGGGAAGCTAACGTGTCTGTCTTGGGGGAGGTAAGTATCTGATGAGTTAGTGCACTGGTCTGGCATACTTCAGTGCCTTTTGTTTGGATTAGATCTCGAGTTTGCCCCTCCTACCCGTCTTGCTGTGGTTCCTTCCTTTTGTCTTTAGTTGTAGAAGATCTTTTCTGGTAGGTTTCAGTCTTCCTCATAGATGATTGTTCTCCAGGTAGTTGTGGTTTTGGTGTGCTTGTGAGAGGAGGTGAGCGCAGGGTCTTTCTACTCCACCATCTTGGTTATCCTCCAGTGCCTTTTGTTTTAATTAGGGCACAACCTAGCTGAGTAACTGAGTAGGAACTAGCAGCCTTGATTTGGAGCCAAGAGAGTTTATGAGGATTGGAAGAATGAGAACATAGAAGGTATAAAGAAAGCATTTATTCATTTATTTATATCAACCAAAAAGATTGCTAAACTCCAAAGAGCATTTAGTCTGATGGTGGAGAAAGACAGATTAAAGTGAAAATGATTATGCACCAGATTATTATTTGGGTAGAACATAGCTAATTCCTGAGATCAGAAAGAAAGCCTAACCCAGAGAAGAAATTATTTTCATTATCGTAGTTCTTATTTGCTATTCACATTAGATGCTGAGAAAACTCAGGTTTGTGAATCATTAATCCTTTCCTGAGTGGTGATGTGGTTTTCTTGATGAGGTGGCATTTGAGCAAGATCTTGAAGAATGAGTTGGGGTGTAGCAAAGAGTCTAGGCTACCTTCTCTGAATACTGAAGATGTGCTGTGAGGTGTTATGATGTAGCAACCATTGCTAGTGCTCTGCCGTGTATAATAAACATGAAAAGTAAAGGGTCACAATTATTCAGTTCTAATCATGATTGCCAGTCTTGTTTCCTTAGCTTAGGGAGTTAGTTCTAATAGCTGCAGAAATCAATGAGAGACCTTGCTTTGCTGTAAGTCTTTCAGACAGAGCTACTACTAATTGCTCTGTAACTGTGGGTCTGACTGTGTTATCAACCTTACTTCTCAAGCGATCCTATTCTGGTGTAATTCTCCTTTTAATGGCTATTTGTACAGAACAGCAGAGTCACAATGGCCCTTGGAGACATCTTGTCCAGAATTTTATCATTGGAGACCTTTCTCCAGACACAGTTCTATTTAACGTTGTAAACAAATCAAAGAGGAGTGCTCAACTTAAGGAGTCCTTGTATGTGGTCTGGTCTGTTCAACCACTGCCCAGACTCACAGCTGCACTGACCCTGGAGGAAGCTCCAAGGATGCTGTGTCACCTGATCAAAGAGAGTGATCATTGTCTTATCTAACACCTTGTTCTTACAGGTGAGGAAATTGATACCCAGAAAATTTAAGTGATGACTCAAGGTCACACAGCAAGGAGTTGTCATAGCTACCCCAAATTCATGTTACCTTTCACTTTAACATGGTTAATCTCCCAAGTCTCTTTAGTAACAAATATCAGGAGTTGGGTTCAAAGTGTAGGGTAACATTTTGGCCACTTAGAATAAAACTCATTTAATCCCTTCATCTCCTCACATGAAACAGTTTGCAGTACAGTGAATCTCAAAACCTCAAAGGCTTATGAACAACACAGAATCCTTGACCCCATTCCAGAATTAGTAAATCAAAATGTCCAGGGCTTCCCTGGTGGCGCAGTGGTTAAGAATCTGCCTGCCAGTGCAGGGGACACGGGTTCGAGTCCTAGTCCAGGAAGATCCCACATGCCGTGGAGCAACTAAGCCTGTGCGCCACAACTACTGAGCCTGTGCTCTAGAGCCCATGAGCCACAGCTACTGAGCCCGAGTGCCACAACTACTGAAGCCTGTGCACCTAGAGCCAGTGCACCTCAACAAGAGAAGCCACTGCAATGAGAAGCCCGCGCACCATAACGAAGAGTAGCTCCCGCTCACCGCAACTAGAGAAAGCCCATAGCAATGAAGACCCAACGCAGCCAAAAATTGAAAAATAAATAAATTAAATAAGTAAATTTTTAAAATAAATAAATAATAAAATGTCCTAGGTCAGAATGAGAGATCAGATATTTTATAAGACCATTCAGGTGATTCTGAGGTAGCCTGTCAGTCAGTGGGGTTAAGATTCATCACTGGGCTTACGGTTCTCGGGGAGTTTTGACTCATTAAACTTTGGAACTTAGAACTTCATGTGCAGAAGGATATGTGAATGGTATTTCACTTTCTACCAGAGCAAGATGACTTCAGCTAGGGAAGAATTACATAGAGAGTTCATTAACAACTGTAGTTCGGGTGATCAGTGGGTCTTCCCATCTGTCTTGTGAGATTTGTGCATAAAACTGAGTGGGCTGACACTATTGCCTGACCACAGAGTCCAATGGGAAAGACTGTGGAAGGCACATCAATTGTCTCCTTCAATTGTCCCTCTAGATATAATCATACAATGGTAAGATTTTGGCCTCCAAATTTAAGACTACTAAAGATCTCTTGGAAAAGCTCAATGTACACATGTATTCTACTTTTATGTTTAAATTAGAAAATCCAGATTCATCCAAAGTAGGTAGAAATACCTTTCTTTATAAAATAATGAGTTTTACAGAATTCAGAGGGATCTCAGAAATCAGGCAGTTTATCTCCATTTTTTATAAATTAGGACTGAGGGGGCCCATACATAGGTAATGGTGGGGGTAGGCCTTGAGTCAAAGGCCAGGAAAGTGAGTAAATTTTTTTAAGTGAGTAAATATTTTGAATAATTTATTAAATAGTATACAAAATAAAGTTTCCTCCAGAACTTTATATACATGAAATTTGAAATAGGTAAGAATAAATAAAAACAAAATGGGATAAGGAGGACATTTAATTCAAATTAGATTAAAGATTACTTGAGAACTTTCTAAATCATCACTATTATTTTTCAAATTGTGTTTATTGTAAATCAAGGTGGGCACACAGTGGTTTAAGAAAAGGGATTCACCCTCATTAGTTTCTCAGCAAAAGGGGGAAAAAAGCAATGAGATTGAACTTGATTTTTAAGACACTGTGATTTTTTTCATTTATTTATTTATTTATTTTTAACATCTTTATTGGAGTATAATTGCTTTACAATGGTGTGTTAGTTTCTGCTTTATAACAAAGTGAATCAGTTATACATATACATATATCCCCATATCTCTTCCCTCTTGCATCTCCCTCCCTCCCACCCTCCCTATCCCACCCCTCTAGGTGGTCACAAAGCACCGAGCTGATCTCCCTATGCTATGCGGCTGCTTCCCACTAGCTATCTGTTTTACATTTGGTAGTGTATATATGTCCATGCCACTCTCTCACTTTGTTCCAGCTTACCCTTCCCCCTCCCCATATCCTCAAGTCCATTCTCTAGTAGGTCTGCGTCTTTATTTCCGTATTGCCCCTAGGTTCTTGATGACCTTTTTTTGTTTGTTTTTTAGATTCCATATATATGTGTTAGCATACGGTATTTGTTTTTCTCTTTCTGACTTACTTTACTCTGTATGACAGGCTCTAGGTCCATCCACTTCACTACAAATAATTTCGTTTCTTTTTATGGCTGAGTAATATTCCATTGTATATATGTGCCACGTCTTCTTTATCCATTCATCGGTTGATGGACATTTAGGTTGCTTCCATGTCCTGGCTATTGTAAATAGACAAAGCAATGTTGAGAAAGAAAAATGGAGCTGGAGCAATCAGGCTCCTTGAGTACAGACTATACTACAAAGCTACAGTAATCAAGACAGTATGGTACTGGCACAAAAACAGAAATATAGATCAATGGACAGGATAGAAAGCCCAGAGATAAACCCACACACATATGGTCACCTTATCTTTGATAAAGGAAGCAAGAATATACAGTGGAGAAAAGACAGCCTCTTCAGTAAGTGGTGCTGGGAAAACTGGACAGCTGCATGTAAAAGAATGAAATTAGAACACTCTCTAACACCATACACAAAAATAAATTCAAAATGGATTAAAGACCTAAATGTAAGGCCAGACACTATAAAACTCTTAGAGGAAAACATAGGCAGAACACTCTATGACATAAATCACTGCAAGATCCTTTTTGACCCACCTCTAGAGAAATGGAAATAAAAACAAAAATAAACAAATGGGACCTCATGAAACTTAAAAGCTTTTGCACAGCAAAGGAAACCCATAAACAAGGTGAAAAGACAACCCTCAGAATGGGAGAAAATATTTGCAAGTGAAGCAACTGACAAAGTATTAATCTCCAAAATATACAAGCAGCTCATGCAGCTCAATGTCAAAAAAAACACAACAAAACAACCCAATCCAAAAATGGGCAGAAGACCTAAATAGACATTTCTCCAAAGAAGATATACAGATTGCCAACAAACACATGAAAGAATGCTCAACATCACTAATCATTAGAGAAATGCAAATCAAAACTACAATGAGGTATCACCTCACACCGGTCAGAATGGCTATCATCAAAAAATCTAAACAGTAAATGCTGGAGAGTGTGTGGAGAAAAGGGAACCCTCTTGCACTGTTGGTGGGAATGTAAATTGATACAGCCACTCTGGAGAGCAGTATGGAGGTGCCTTAAAAAACTAAAAATAGAACTACCATACGACCCAGTAATCCCACTACTGGGCATATACCCTGAGAAAACCATAATTCAAAAAGAGTCATATACTACAATGTTCATTGCAGCTCTATTGACACTGTGATTTTAGATGGAAATTTTTCTATAAAGAAAGAGCAAAGGGCCAGCATACTAATGGCAATGAATATCTAGGGGCTGGTCTAAAAAATGCTTGGTCCTTTAAGCAGACATGCAGACTTTTCAGCCATAACTCATACTTCTCAGCAAATTCATTTTATACACTGAAATGCAGCTTTTGACAAAACTCATGGCTCTGCCTGAATGTGCCTTTGGCTGTGACTTAAGCAGCTGCCTCTGACTCTGCTCAAGTCCGTCAGCTTATGAAAGAGATGTGAAGGGGCCAACCCTGCCTCCCAGTGGGGACAGAATCAAGAAGTTTTGCTATCCTCCCTGCCCTCCCTGTCCCAGCTACCTCTTTTTGCCAGTCCCCACTGGAGCAGAGGGAAAGGCAGAGTGGATGCGGGAAATGCTGCTTCTGTTGCTGAGGTGGTCTCAATCTGTGTGCCAGCAAGTGTGGCGCTTGGCCATGTATCAACTTTGGAACCAGATAGTGCTACGTTTGAACCTTGCTTTCTCCTCTGAGATCTTGTGTAAATTATTTCATCAGTCTGATCTTGTTCTATCTCTGGGCCTCAGTTTTCTCATGTAGAAAGTGAGAAAGATAAGAATACTAGCTCCCTCTCAGATTTTCTAACTTCATTTTTTTTGTACCCAGAGCAAAATAAGTTCTCCTTAATGATTGTTTACTCCACAACCTTTATCATAGATTCCATTCTGGACATCTTTCTTTTGACAGGTATACCAGTTAGCTTATGCTGGATAATGAACTACCCTAAAACATTTTAAACAAAACCATTTCCTGAGCTCAGCATTCTTCCGATTGGCAGTTTGAGCTGGATTTAGCTGGACGTTGTGTTGTGGATTTGGCTGATGTTGGCTGGGCTTGCTCTTGTAACTGCATTTAGCTGGTAAGGCACACAAGGCTGCCTGTGACAGGGGGGCCTTTCTGGAGAGGCTGGATTTGTTCCCACGGAAATAGCGGAGGTACCAAGAGAGCAGAGTGGAAGCTGTAAGACCTCTTGAGACCCAGGTGTGGAATAAACACAACGTTTCTTCTGCCACATTCTTTCGGTTCATCAACTCATAAGCCCAGCCCAGATTTAAGGGGCATAAAATACATTCCGTTTCTTGATGGAGGAGCTGAAAGAATTGGTGCAATGTTTGCCGTCTACCAGGTAAGCTCCTTCTAGATACAGTTTTAACTGACAGAAGGAACACTGTACTGCATGACAGGATGCTTGGTTCTTAGTCACTTCACTGAGTCTATCATCATCTACAAAGGAGGGCATTTGTAGCAAAGCTTTGTTATTTTAATTTAAAATTGCATCTCCTTGTGATTCATCCCAGAGCTAAGACAAGCATTGATGCCATGCATTTATTTATTGGGGGGTTGGGGACACCTCCTCTTTTTTTTTCTTTCTAACAGGTGTCCTGGGAAATCCTTCTGGAGTAGCAATCTGGCCCTTCATCTCATTTTGTCAATCCGATCACCCTAGGGTAGGGCAATTTAACAGGAGTAATTAATCATTGTATTTTCTGAAATTGGAAGCCAAGGCACATTAGCCTCATACCAGAGAGCATGTATGCAAGTGAGGGGGTTATGAAGGAGTGTGTGTAATGAGAGAGGTGAGAGTCTTATAATTAAGGAGGAGCATAAATAATAATGAAAGTCATTAGTGCCACTCGGTTGAAAGAATGTCATCAATGTAATTGGGGCATTAAAGTGAAATCCATTATGACAAACATTAACACATACAGAGGAGGGGAAAATGTGGTTATCTTGAGTTTGACAGATAGTGTCAGCTTCCAGTGGGGCCCAGATGGCATTCAGGAAAATGTTATGAGCAGTTTTATTTTAATATTTTTGGTTATGTGATATTTGGGAATCGAATGACACAAACACATGAGGAATTTTCACATGCCTGGCCTTGAAGCGGCTGGCAGAGAGGGGAGGTCACCGGAGGCAGCAGCCGACTGGAGGACTTCCATCTCAGTGCACGATGTTTTTTCTTAGGTGTTGTGAAAACTCAAGGCATATGATGCAGCCTGGCATTTTTTCCTCTGTGAAATTCCCCGTTGAACCAGACATGCAGTTTGGATGCTTTCTTTAAAAAATAGCAAAGTGTGGGGGGAGCGACAGAGATGAGAATGAGGACATTTAAACAATTATGCAGGAAATTATATGATGCTAAAATTGAACACGGACAGACTGTGCAATGGCAGGATTCCCACTCGTGCTGAGCTTTGCAAAGTAGAGGATTTTTTTCTCTCTCTGGGACTGTCATTTTTGAGCGTGAAATAATTTAGAATATAAAACAAAAGAAAAAATTTAAATATGTCTAGAGATGGAGGCAAAGAAAAACAAAAAAGAAGGCAGTTGTAAAAAATAAGAGAATTGAGATGAAGTGTGAGAGAGAGAGAGTGTGTGTGTGTGTGTGTGTGTGTGTTCAAAAGGAGAAAATGATAAATGATGGCAGTGGTTTGGAAAGAGGTATGTTCTTCTCTGGGGTTTCTTTTTTTTTTAATAAATTTATTTATTTTATTTATTTATTTTTGGCTGCATTGAGTCTTTGTTACTGCGCACAGGCTTTCTCTAGTTGCAGCGAGTGGGGGTTGCTCTTCGTTGCGGTGCATGGGCTTCTCATTGTGGTGGCTTCTCTTGTTGTGGAGCATGGGTTCTAGGTGCGCGGGCTTCAGTAGTTGTGGCACGTGGGCTCAGGAGTTGTGGCTCACGGGCTCTAGAGCGCAGGCTAAGTAGTTGTGGCACACGGGCTTAGTTGCTCCGCGGCATGTGGGATCTTCCCGGACCAGGGATCGAACCTGTGTCCCCTGCATCGGCAGGCGGATTCTTAACCACTGTGCCACCAGGGAAGACCTCTGGGGTTTCTTTTCAGGGTAGGACAGACTCGAGGGGATTGAGTCTCTGCCAGCAGGGGTATCATGAGGATTCAATGAGTCTATATATGTAAAAGCCTTAGCACACTGACTAATGGTAAACCCTCAATAAATGGGAGCTATAATAACTATCATTATAAGTGTTATTGTACGTCAAGACTGGTAGAGCAATCCATATTTGGGGGGTCTAGATTATTCATGCATGATGGGGAAGAGGGAGGAGTACATTGACATCTGTGTCAAACCCACTGTATGCAAAGAGATTCAGATAATATGTTAGCTCATTTAATCCACATGGCAAAGCTGCTCAGCAGGTATTATTGCCTATAATCTAGGAGCCAAAGGCTCAGTTTAACGCATGTAAAGCAGTTAAAACAGTGATTGGTACATAATAAAGTCTCAATAAATATTAGCTCTTATGATTGCCACACTCGAAGTCACACAGCCAACCATTGGAAGAGTCAGGTTTTAGATCCTCTCTTTAATTCCAGTTGCACCAAGCTGCCTCTCACCTGACTCACCTGGAACAATCTGCACCCCACAGATGAACATTCTAGGGTGAAAAGGCTGTGGAGACAGCTGGGATGTGATGGAAAGCCTTTGAAGCTTGGAGCCAGATACTTAACGTCGAAATCCCTGATACTTAGATGCATGGCTTGTGTAGTGCACATGCAGTCATAGTGCCCAGAGTTCCCTTCAAGGAAGGACTGGCTACCCCAGTTACTGGGAAAGCTGTTAGTGCTCATATAAGGTCATGGGCCCTTCCTTGATCTTGATGACTAATGGCCATGGAAGTGTGAAGGCATAGACATCCCAGCTTAGTAGGAACGACTCAGAGGGGCCATTATAGCTCTAGGGCTCCTCACGTGTAGGGGTGTGTGTGTGTGTATGTGTGTGTCTGAATGTTGCCTGAAGCTATCAAAGATCCTGCATGACAACTGGACTCCTCCTTCCCATCCCCTGTCTTTTCCATCCCTTCCACAAGAGTGGATCCCAAACACTCTTTTTAATAAACATTCTGCAGATTAAACTCTAGTTCAGAATCTGCTTCCTGGGGAATTCAAGTGGAGACAGTTTTGAATCTGCAAAGGGAGGTGGTATGGTAGCTGCCTGAGAGATTTCTGTGAGGCTCTGAGGGGAACTAGTCAGCCTATTCAGGCAGGAACACAGCTCTGAGCACATAAAGGAGTTTCAGAAAATATTACTGAATCTAAAGCTGAGTTGATTAAAGAAAATATAATGAGCACACATCATAACATCAGCACTGAGCAGGATCATTCGGGGGGCTGAAGAATTTCAATCAGCATCTCCATCCCACCCCGAGGAGATGCCGTCCTGCATTCAGGGTTCATCCCTAGGGAGCTTGCCAGGAGACAAAAGAGATTGTTTGAGTAACAATGTCTTGCTGAACTTCCCCCATGTATGTGCTCTGATGTAGGAAAAAACCTATTTAAAATGAACATCAAAGACATCAGAGAAGAACAAAAAAGAGTCATAAAATGACAACATTTAAACCTAAGAGGAAATGTAGAGAACAGGCTTGTGTCTTGATTTAGGAAGCCTGACTTAAGAGTCTAAATAATAAGTAATAATAATAATAATAAGAGTGGAACTAAGGAGGAACAATCAGAAGCCAGAGACGGACTGACTTAATTTTGTCTGTTTGCTTACTTGTGTTTTTTTGTTTGATTGATTGATTGATTGATTGATTGATGGCTGCTTTTGGGTCTTCGTTGCTCGCATGGGCTTTTTCTAGTTGCGGCGAGTGGGGACTACCCTTTGTTGCGGTGCGCGGGCTTCTCATTGTGGTGGCTTCTCTTGTTGCAGAGCATGGGCTCTAGGCACATGGGCTTCAGTAGTTGTGGTGCACGGGCTCAGTAATTGTGGCGCACGGGCTTAGTTGGTCCACGGCATGTGGGATCTTCCTGGCCCAAGGATCAAACCCGTGTCCCCTGCATTGCCAGGCGGATTCTTAACCACTGCACTACCAGGGAAGTCCCTGCTTACTTGTTTTTAAATTACATTTTTATTTATTTTAAATTAGATGAATAATATATAAATATGATCTCATAATAAAAAAAAGCAAGTTAGTCCTTTAAGGATCTAACCCTAAAGGACTAGATCCTGCTCACCCTAGAGGTTTTTGGCAATAGGAAACATTGTTGGTCTAGAGATTCTTTTCTATTAGTGAATACAATATTTGCTTTTATATTTTTATTTGTTTTTTTAGAATTTTCAATTACTTTTTGAGTCTTTTTTAACTTACATTTTTCTTTAAGATATCTTATTTCTTCAAACTCTTAAAAATTATTTGTAGAAGGTTGTTCATAACTTATTTTGGAATTAAACAAAAGGAACCTCACATTTGTAGCAATATTACCCTTATACTTCCTAAGAGTGTTTATTTGTATATTGTTCCTTATTTTCTTAGAGAATTATCTGATTTTCAAAGAATGAACTGTTTGCAGGAAAAATAATCTTTGTTATAATTAAAATTACAGTAATTTAATCATTATACTTTCATGTTATTTTAATTTTTGGTTTAACTACAATTCTCTTTCTAAATTTACAGTTGGATGTTTAGATAATCACATCAACTGTTTTTGTAATTATCTATCTATCTACCTATCAATCTCTATCCATTATTTGTAGGGCTGTGAAATCCCCTCTGAGCACAGCTTTAGCTACTTCCTAGTGGCTTGAAAAACAGGTCATTTATTTTAAATAGTTTCTATATTGTTACTGCATTTTAACTAGTTTATTATTTAAAAGTATAAAATTTAATTTCTCAACATGTTTTGGAGGGCATTAGCCATTAATATATTATTGGTTTATAATTCAGTTTCATCAGGGTTAGAAAATAGATTGTCTGCATTTATTTTTTAATTAGAGGTAATTCCCTGTTGCCTAGCATGTAATCTGTATTTATAATGTTTCCTAGATTTGTAAAGAATGCATATTTTTTCTTTGGAAATTATGAGCTGCTCTAGAGAGCTGTTTGACCGTACTTATTGTTTGTATCACTTAACTCTTACATCTTTACTCTTTTTCCCTTCTTTTAGGGAAAAGGTTTCAAAGTCTCTCCTATGAATTCTCCCACTTCAGCTTTATATATTTGTGAAGCTATTGCAAAATCTCTTTGCATTTTCAAAATTCCGTCATTAGAAATGGATTACTTTCCATCCAAATGGATTTTTATTTTCAAAAATTTTCTAAAGAAATACCATCAGCCTTAGAAAAGGTGATACTTCCAGCTGGCCTGGCAATCACAAGGTATTGATGCCTCTCTCTTCTCTCCTGGGCCTTTGCCAGTCTTGGCTAATTGATCAAGGTCTTCCTTCCTGCAGAGTCCAGATGCTACCTTGGAATATACTGCTTAAGTCAGTTGCTACCAACTGATCACAGTTTGCCCTTCAGTTAAAACCTATTTGCCCTCCCTGTTTTAAACATTATTAGTCAATGTAAGAAAGTGAAGTTGACCAATTCCTACTAGGTTTGGAGAGATGCCTCAGATTAATACTTTATCTGTCTAGCTAAAGCTGTTGGCCAACACTGTTTAACATGGGAAATCTCAAGATAAAAAGTATCCTTGAGACCTTCTCAAAATAATTATTTGACAAAATCCAGACAACCAAGTGATGAATCAAAATAAACAATTCTGCATTAAAGAAACTATGGTCATGGAATCCATCAAAATAAGATTAAACAATTATAGTTACAGGACAGAATATACACAGTTTATACTCTGACCATGGACATAAAGAAAGTTACTGGCTGGAAATAAGTTAAAATAGCTGATCTGTGATTATCGGGAGGATATTTTTGGGGAAGGAAAAAAGCTGTTGACCTCACCTAATCTTCTTTTAAACATATTGGTAACTAAACCCCTTGGTAAATAATGATATTTGGTAGGAGGGAGGGTTCTTATCTATGGAATTGTCTTCACAGAATACCCATGGGTTAGGATTG
This sequence comes from Balaenoptera acutorostrata, assembly GCF_949987535.1. Classification (NCBI taxonomy): domain Eukaryota; kingdom Metazoa; phylum Chordata; class Mammalia; order Artiodactyla; family Balaenopteridae; genus Balaenoptera; species Balaenoptera acutorostrata. The sequence goes on along the minus strand of NC_080073.1, from coordinate 50,576,210 downwards.
TCTATGACGAACAAGACTAATACAAATGGATTTATGAAACATAATTCCCAAGAAATATTATATAAGCTATATGACAATCTGGAATATCAAATGAAAATGTCTCATGACTAAAATGTTTTCCACTGTTTAAGACTCTGGCAAATTTCAGTTAGAGGCCTCCTATATTACTCTAGTCCAAAGACCTCTTCTCAGAAGGAAGAATCTGAGGAGCCATTAATGGTCTCTGGGACCTCTCTTCACTTTGCTTGGGCCTCTCAATTCTTGAATATTGAAATTATTAGTAAAGCTTGGTGTTGGGTAAGACCATTCATTTTCTTGACTCATATTTGACAATCAATTCTTCATGTTTGCTGAGTAAGAAAATTGGGAAGATGCACAGACAGAAGTACAAAACTGAGTATTTCTTCTTTCTTGGCATGGAATCCAGCAAAATTGAAACATGGGACTAACAAAATGTTTTACTCTCAACCTGTTAATGTTTTTCAAAGTATTTTTTACATACTTAGTGGATTTTTAGGCAATTCCATCACTTAAAGTGTAAAATGTTTACCTATTATTTAACAAATCATTTTGTTTTGCTTCTATTTCTCCTCATTCTATATCCAAGTAATTTATTATTATTATTAAAAGTAACATGTACTATAAAATCCCTGAAAAATGTTTTGTTTCTATCTGCCTACCTGTACTTTTTTTCAAGGAGAGCACACATGTTATAAAGATTATTTAATATTAAATTCTTTATAATATGTGTGAATAATTTTCAAATGATAAATTATTTATTATTTATTTAAAAACTGTATGCCAGATCCTTAGTAAGGATTGATTTAACAAATGTCAGAGCCTATGGAAATGCTAAAGGCTGGGGAAGAAAATGATTAAAATGTGGAACCCAGCATTCTCAATGCTAACATTTTGTCTCCAATCTGGTAATTTATACAGATTTTTAGAGTGTTCATTCTCCCTTAGTTTTTCTACATGCACAGCTACTTATAATGTCCTAAGCAGTATTTTAAGTGATGATAAAAAGAAAAAGGATAGAAAATCTTCCCTCAAGGAGTTTAGAGTTCAAAATAAAAGTAGAAGTGTGGTGTATTGATTGTTAAAGGTAACAAGCTCTATGTAAAGTGACAAGGAGACTTGGAAGAGGAAACAGTAACTGCCTGGGGCAGCTAAGGAAGGCTTCCATGAAGAGGAGATCAGTGTACAAACTAGGGACATCTAATTCATGATATATAGGAAAGTTTTAAGACTTTGATATTCCATTATTCAAAATAACACCTTGAATGGGGTGCAAAATACAACATCACACCTGATTGAAATAGTCATGAATAATCATGTCAACACTGTAAACCTTGACAATTAACATTGTTATGGATTGACATAAACTCTTTGGGTTTCATTTTCTTCATCAGATAAAAAGTGGGGTTGAATTGCATTACCCAATACTTTTTGAACACAGGAATCAGTGTTACCAAGACTAATAATAAATTTATACCAGAAGACAGACTATAACCAAAACCTACCCTAGGAGGCATTAGCTTAGCAATCAGGCAGCAGGTGTGAGAATCCTGATATAAGAAGTTGGAAAGAGCAAAATGTCTGACAAAATTGTTACCTACAGTAACCTAAGAAGCAAATCACATTCCTTACATACATGAGGGCATAGGGGGAAAGTATGAAGACAGAACATGTTAGCAATGTGTGTAGAATATTATTGGATGCTTTGGCAAAGTGTTAAAAGAAAGAGATTAACTCCAGATAGAATTGGCTGGTTTCCAAATAAAAATGAAGGAAAGCAAAGGTTCTAAAGTTGGAAAAACATACTGCATCTAAACCCTAGTTAAGATGGCAAATATAGAGGTTTTGAATGGAAATATGCCCAGTAAATCTGATCAATTGATTAAAATGATGTAAGCAAAAATCAAAGTAAGAGTATAGCCTACATACTTATTGTTAAAATTTTTCAGTGGACTATTGTGCCTCAGGGAAAAGATTGAACAAAGGGTTTGGCCTTTACACCTGTTATTGTAGATAACCTCTTAGAAGCAGCATAGAGAGAGAGAGAGAGAGAGAGAGACAGGGAAAGAGAACCAGAGGTGTGGGGAGCAAGGAGGAGGAACAGGAAAAGTTTAATAAACCGCCATGAGTGTAGTTAGCACATAGAATTTACTGGTATCAAACTATAAGAAGCCAAGTAAGTTTTGAAAGATAGTTACTAGCAAAGAAACCAAGAGCTTGAGACTTAAAATGACCCTTTGGCTCTCAAATTGCTGCAGGCAAGAGGCAGAATAAGAAAGTCACACAACCCTCTAGGTGGGCCAAGGAGGATAATGGAAAAGGAACCACCCCCCAGAAGGCATTGCCTAGAGACTCGAAGAGCGAAGACAAGGCTGCTTCTTTCCAAGAACAGAATCAAGACTTAAAGACTTCTCTGTATACAGAGAGTGGAAGACCTTAAGAATGTCTGCCCAGAGGATTTCAAATTTGCTACAAACCTGTGGCTGGTATGTATTTCCCATTTTTCCACTTTCCAACTGGGAGTGTTTACTGTGGTTATCCTCTCCTTGTCCAATCTCTGCATTTGAGGGTAGGTTGATAGGGTGGCAGGAAATGCCTTTTAATTCACAAATTTCTGTAACATTCTATGAAAGTTCTTCTGAACCTGATATATAGTAATTACTACACATCACATAAAACCTAGACTTTGAAATAAATGTGTTGATTAGTTGGTATTTGGGATTGTCTCCCATGACAAGCGAGTAAATGGGTTTTGTTATTGTTGTTTTTGGTTTTGTTTCCTAAATGTGTGGGAAGAAGGGAACAAAGAGATATATGGCGATCACTAGGATAGAAAATTACGGTATTTATACATTTATATGTCTGAAATTCAAAAAATATCAAGGATAGCTGAATTTAATTAGTGTTCATGTCTAGGTGTTTGATGGCTCAGCAATGTTTGGATGAGTAATAATATAAAGACATACATACTATATAAATCAAGGTACACTTATTTGCTTTTCTTGCCTTCACTTCAGGTAAAATCATTAATTATGTTTTTATATAAAGTTTGTCCCCTAATTTGTGTTCAAGTGACAATAGTAATAGAAAAGGTTAAAATATAAAGTAGAGGGACTTCCCTGATGGTCCAGTGATAAAGAACCCGCCTTCCAATGCAGGGGACATGGGTTTGATCCCGGATGGGGAACTAAGATCCCACATGCCACAGGGCAACTAAGCCTGCGCCACAACTACTGAGCTCGCGCATCTCAACGAGAGAGCCCGCGTGCTGCAAACTACAGAGCCCACGTATTCTGGAGCCCACGTGCCACAACTAGAGAGAGAAAACCCACACGCCACAACTAGAGAGAAGCCTGCATGCCCCAACGAAAGATCCCACATGCAGCAACAAAGATCCCATGTGCTGCAACTAAGACCCGACACAGCCAAAATAAATAAATAAATAATAAATATAAATATATATATATACAGTAGAGATATATTCAAAGTACAGACAGTTTGAATATGAAACAAGCATAAACAATAAAAAATATAGAGTATAGATTTTCAGGAATGTTATTTTTCTTCTAGATTGTTTATTATTTTTTATTAAAATAAAAAAATCAAATCACTAATTTGAACAAAATATAGTAAATTAATTTGGATTTATATTTTTTAATTATTTAAATCAAATTCATTACTCTTTAGATATAAAACTATTCACAATTCTAGCCTTTAATGTCCGTCTAGATGCCAGTGTAAACAATCAGTATTGTCCTTCAGACATATTCCCCAATTTTATCAAATAAAAATGAAAGACACCCCATTAAATTTGAACCTCAGATAAACAGCAGTAGTTTTTCGTACAAGTATGTTCCAGATATTGCATTAAGGCATACGTATTCTAAAACAGTTACCCATTTTTTAATCAAAAATTCAAATTAAACTGACTGTCCTGTATTTTATCTGGAAACCCTAATATACATATAAATTTAAGAGTAATTGAATTTGCTTAATATTGCAACATGTTCCAGAGTCACTAGATACAACTGTTGCAAATAGTATGGTGATAGGTAAGTAAATATCAGAGGGGGAATTAATTGAAAACCACAAGTAGCAACAAAACAGACACTTGGCAATACAGGGAACATATTTCAATATATTAAAAAAAAAAATTAAATTCATACCCAGAGGATAGGTTTGACATGTTAATTAATTTGTCTTTTCTCTTACCTAAGTGCTTCCACTGCTCAAATTCCTCCTGCATTCCAAAGCAGCATCCGTCTTCATACTTAGCAATGCCAGGCATTTTCAAGGTAGTCAAACACAGGTGTCTTCTGTCTCTAGGCCATAGGGCAGAAGTCCTGGAGAAGGGTTTTCCCCCAACACCTGAGACCTGCAATGGGATTAGTCATGGGAGTGGAGTTAAGAGTTATGACTTACGCTCTACCATGCAAAGTCCTTCATCCCAGTGTCATTGGGGCACATGTATTCCTTAATAAGTATGTGTGTGTGTGTGTGTGTGTGTGTTCTTATAAAATCCTGGGCTCTTGAACACCCAGGACCCAGAGTAGACATCCCTCATACCCAGGTGTAAAATGAATAAATTAGACCTTAGATATATTTCTTTCTGACTATCTCTGCTCTGACAATTCCCCAGTCCCCTTTGTAGGCCCCCTTTGGTCCATGTGACTAGTCCTGGGCAATGGACTGAGCAGAACTGGGTACTGTGTGTCATATCTGTGCCATTTCAGAGCGGGTATGACCTCCTTCAGCTGTCTCCAATCATATCTACTGTGGAGATGGCAGCACAAGACTGTAGGGCCTCCATTTGTTTGTTTGTTTGTTTGTTTTTTAAAGGGAACGCTATTTATTTATTTATTTATTTATTTTTGGCTGTGTTGTGTCTTCGTTTCTGTGCGAGGGCTTTCTCTAGTTGCGGCAAGCGGGGGCCACTCTTCATCGCGGTGCGCGGGCCTCTCACTATCGCGGCCTCTCTTGTTGCGGAGCACAAGCTCCGGACGCGCAGGCTCAGTAGTTGTGGCTCACGGGCCCAGTTGCTCTGCGGCATGTGGGATCTTCCCAGACCAGGGCTCGAACCCGTGTCCCCTGCATTGGCAGGCAGATTCTCAACCAGTGCGCCACCAGGGAAGCCCCAGGGCCTCCATTTTTGACCAAGTGGCAAAGAGCCCGGCACCAACCCACATTAGATATGTAGCAAAAGCAAAAAAAATAAACGTCTGTTAGGACAAAAACAGAAGGATTTTGGAGGTTTATTCCTTCCATCAAACCATAGCCTGGCATAATATGAATAATATCAGTTACATACTTTAAAAGAGCTTTCCACATTCTAAAGTAGTTTGTGCTTTTTAAATTTATATTTAAATATTTAATCAAACTGGAATTTTATTTTAGTGTAACATATACCGTACATATTTAAGGTTTTATTCCAAAAAACCTGTCCAGACAAAATTTATTACCTAATCAATGATTTCCCCAGTAATTTCCAATAAAACTTTTATCATCCACCAAATCAGGGGTCACAAACTATGTTCTGCAAGCCAAATCTGCCTGTTTTTTAAAAAATAAATAAAGTTTTATTAGAACCCAGTTGTGCCCATTTGTTTACATGTTGCTGTGGCTGCTTTCATACTATGGCCGAATTGAGTAGCTGTGACCAAGACCGTATTCAACTGAAAGACAAAAAGTAAAGTGCAAAAATATAGCCAGGATAATCATTAAAAAGAATTCTCAACAAAAAATACAGATAAATATGTGAGGTATTGGATATGTTACCTAGATGATGAGAATCCTTTCACCATGTGTACGTATATCAAATCACCACCATGTACACTTTGAATGTCTTACAATTTTGTTTGTCAATTATACCTCAATAAAAGCTGGGGGCGGGGAAGAAAAAGAAGAATGAGATCTTGCCTAGAACACATCAGGCCTTAGTATAACCCATCAGTAATTAGAACAGTGTGATACTGGTTAGATGAAAACTTAGTGCTATCACCTCATTTTGGAAATTTAAAAATAAAAATGATGCTTTAAGGTGGAAATGACTTATTGAAATCACATAGTTGATTTCATGGCTGATTCAGGACCAAACTCCTGGCCTCCTGCAACCCACTGTTGGTCTCTGTTTACTTCAGTACATGTTACTTTCTCACAGACCGACTAGCTTTATAAAGCAAGGAATCTAGGTTGTACTGTGGTAACAAAAAATCTGCAAAAGTCAGTGGCCTAAAACATAATTTTTTTTTTCTTGCTTAGTTTGTCTGACATGGGTCACTGTTGAAGTCTGTTCCACACAGTCACTCAGGGACCCAGTTTGATGCAGGCTATCACCATGGAGCTGGACTATCTGGGCATCTGACCTCCTCTGTGGTTGTGTGGGGGCCAAGGAGAACCCAGAGGATTTTGCAGAGGCTTCTTACTGCCTCGGCCCAGAAGTGATATATACAGCTCTGTTCACTTATTGTTGGTGAGAATTTGTCACATGGCCAAGCCTGTCTGCCAAAAGGCTGAAGCGTGTGCTGTCCTCTAAAGGAAAGAAGAAGTGGGTGTGGTGAGCCCTGGGTTACAATTGCATGTGATGAAGGGGAAGTAACTGAATTGTTAGACTGGTGATTTCTTTCTTTCTTTTTTTAATATTATTGGAGTATAGTTGATTTACAATGTTGTGTTAGTTTCAGGCGTACAGCAAAGTGATTCAGTTATACATACACATATATTCATTCTTTTTCAGATTCTTTTCTCATATAGGTTGTCACAGAATGTTGAGAAGAGTTCCCTGTGCTATATGGTAGGTCCTTGTTTGTTATCTATCTTATATATAGTAGTGTGTGTATGTTCATCCCAAGCTCCTGATTTATCCCCCCCGCCATCATTTCCCCTTTGGTAACTATAAGTTTGTTTTTGATATTTGTAAGTCCGTTTCTGTTTTGTAAATAAGTTCATTTGTGTCCTTTTTAAAATTAGACTCTGCATATGAGTAATATCATGTTATATTTGTCTTTCTCTGTCTGACTTACTTCACTCAGTATGATCATCTCTAGGTCCATCCATGTTGCTGCAAATGGCATTATTTCATTCTTTTTTATGAATGAGTGATATTCCATTGCATATATGTACCACATCTTCTTTATCCATTCATCTGTCAATGGACATTTAGATATGCTTCTATATCTTGGCTATTGTAAATAGTGCTGCAATGAACATTGGGGTGCATGTATATTTTCTAATTATGGTTTTCTCCAGATATATGCCCAGGAGTAGGATTGCTGGATCATATGGTAGTTCAATTTTTAGTTTTTTATGGAACTTCCATACTGTTCTCCATAGTGGCTGTACCAATTTACATTCCCACCAGCAGTGTAGGAGGGTTCCCTTTTCTCCACACTCTCTCCAGCATTTATTGTTTGTAGACATTTTGAAGATGGCCATTCTGACCAGTGTGATGTAATACCTCATTGTGGTTTTGATTTGCATTTTTCTGATAATTAGTGATGTTGAGCATCTTTTCATGTGGTTTTTGGTCATCTGTATCAGACCAGTGATTTATCTGATTGTTTCTCTCCCACAGAAGCTTCCAGTTTTTTAACATATTCCTGACTCTCTGTGTCTGTACCCTCATCCTGAGAGTTGAAGGATAAATATATGTCAAATCAGTGATTTTTGGCTCTGTGTGCTTAAAATGGTTAAAATGATAAGCAAAAGAAAGAGGATGAAAACAATGGTTTGGAGGCTTGCTCATGGCTCCTAGGGATCTGCTTTATTTCTGGAGGGAAGGAGAGCAGAGTCCACCAAATCGTCCACAAATTCTTGGCCTGAAAGAGTTCACTCAGCTTCCTCAAATATTTACCATTTTTTAATAGAAAAAAAAGTGTTTGGTGTTTGTGTTAAGGGAAAAGCTTGAAGCAAAAGATAATTAGTAAATTCACAGAATTTTTATTTACTTCTCTTTCCAAAATGAAAATTTTGCCTTATGACAATTCAATTAAAAATACACACATAACAACATTTCGTAGGTTTTTAATGGTATATTTATTTTTTTATTCTATGTAATTTATACCAGGAGGCAAAGGTCAACCAGCTCTTTAATAAAGATTAGTAATCAAAACAAAAGATATTCTGAACCTGATGTAGCATCTTTAAATCTAGTATTATGCCAAAATGTAAAATAAAGGCATGTTTGATAGGCAATTCCGATTTAAAGATTTACACTAAAGGGATAATCCTCCAGTTTGGAAACCACACCCTCCAGTAGCCTTCACGTTTGTATAATACCCATGTTTTGTATTTAATACACCACTCTGCTGTCATTAATGTATTGATATAGTCAATGTCATGGAGATAATGCCCATGACTTATTCTAAAGAAGAGAACATGGAGCTCATTATAAAGTGACATGCATTTTGCAATCCATTTATGCAAAATATACCTATATATTTATGGATATATATGCACAGAAATTGGCTAAGCATAAAAGTGATGACTGTTGAGGTGGTGGTATTTTGGGAGATTTTATTTTGTTCCTTTTTCATTTTGATTTCCACCCTCATTTTGTTTTTCACGATAAATCTCTATAGATTTTGCAAATGTGCATTTATTTTCAAAATTAAAAAAGTTATTTGGAGAGTAGCTTTGGAGAACAAATTGTACGTTCATGTAGAATTATAAATCTGCACATTGTTCTTTAGATGCTGGATATTAGCCTACAACTGGGTTTCCAGTAAGATCATAGTACTCTTTTGAAATAGTAACACTGTGAATATATTTTACCTTTTAAACACACACACACACACCATTTTAAGTTATGAAGAACAGTTAAAAATGCAAATGTGCTATATTTCATTAGAGATGGATTGTAGCTGTTTTATTCTAGTGGCTAATTCATAGAACTTTTAACGTTATCTCATTGTGGAGAAGCCAAATATATTATTCCAGTTCTGAATAACTTGGTAACCTTTTTTGTCTCCCTTTGTGTGAGAAAGGGAGCAGTGTCCATGATGGAAGAAAATGCTGTATCTCAGGGCCAGGAATGTAAAACTAGAGACAGGATTACACAGTGCTTTGGCAAATGCTAGATTATGCTCTGTATCATTCCTTGCATTGCAGGGAGAAACATTTTCCTCTCTCCTTCCCAAATATGCCCCTGATGCTTCTGCTTCATTTCTGCTTTCAATTCTGGGCTCCGTTTTTAAAAATCAAAAACATCCTTCATGGGGTCCGTGGGAAGTTGAGACCCCTTCATGCTGAAGGAAGTCCTAGAGGGCAGAGCTAACCCTAGGCAGGTAGAGAGGCCCCTGGACATCTTGCCTGATCACACGCCTGCTCTGCAGTCAGATTCCCTGCATCTGAGCGCCCTGCTGCCTGGAGCACAGGCCTCGGCTACGCAGAAGTCACAGGTCCCTCAGGGCAGTGGATGCAGAGAAGGAAGATGCACAGTGCTCAGGGGGACCAGGGGCCCAAACCCCCAAATACTAAGGTTGTGTCTCAATGCTGGTATTTCTTTCCCAAGAGATGCTAAAAAGAAATACGCAATTTAGTCAACAGCCTTTCTTGTCTTTTGATGCTCAGATGACAGGTTTCCTAAACCTCTCTTCAGCTTTTTCTTCTCGTTGTCCCTCCTCTGATTTAGACGCATCTCCATGAAAATATTACATGCATTCCTTTTTGAGGAAATTTCTGGGTTTGCCCTCCCAGCAAAGCATCACCGTGTGCGTGTGCTGGCCAGTGTTCATTTCTGGTCTGCCTGTGAGAACACCAAGGGTTCATGGAGATCGTTTTCTTGTACTGCACACAGCAGACTCCAGAGGGATCTGTGCCATCAGAACATTTGGTTTCTAGTCTCCCAAGTCCTCTTTGTTTTTGATCGTGACATTTCTTCATGCTCAGATGCATACGTGATGTAACATTCTTTGTTGATGTTCTGAAATGTGTTTTAGAGTTATTTTGGCTTAGCACGAATTAAGAATGGGGAACTAAACTTTTCTGATTAAAATGTTACTCTTCCCCCCCTCCTCCTTATTCCCCTGCCTTTCTGTACCAGGCATATCTGTATGGCTTTAAACCCAAGACTCGTATTTAATAGACCCTAGACTGTTATGTTGGAAATAGGGCAAATGAGAAGTCTCTCTGGGGGGTTTGTGAGCCTTTGTTGTGATGGGGGAGAATGCCCTAAAGGGGAGTTCCTAGCAGCCTAATTGTTGAGAAATGATGGAAGTTCAACAGCATGGAAATTTACTTCTCGCTTCAGCTGAAAAGGTGCTTATAAAGGTAGCTGGGCTATTTTAGCAATTTGCCTTATTTTGAAAATCCAATTTGAAAGCTTCATTAAAGGGCACTAATTTAGTGTCTTAAGGGAATATGTGTAAAGGAGCTTATCAACAATCTTAGATGTTTGCCAGTGTGTAGGTGAGCTCAACTCCCCAAGCTGGCGTTACCCGGTTACCTGTATGCCCTTTCATTTCAAACACAATACCAAATAAATTCAAGAGCATCCAGCCAAAGACTAACAGCACAACTTCTGCTTGCCGCACGACAGGCCAATAAATAGGGAGATGAGTTCTTGGGGCAAGGAATAGTGACTTTATTCAGAAAGCCAGCAGACCGAGAAGATGGCAGACTGATGTCCTAGAGAACCATCTTACCCCAGTCAGAATTCAGGCTTCTTTTATACTGAAAAGGGGAGGAGGTGTGGTTGGTTGTTACAAACTTCTTGGGGCGGGAATCCTCTGTTCTTGCAGCTGTCCACCTAGGTCAGGCCAGGATGCTCCTGTAAACCTCCAACAAGACAAATTGTTGTTCTCTGTTCTGCAACTTTTTACCTCTATATGAATGGGAGAGCGTTATACTCTTATTAAAGGTCAGAGCCTTGAAAACAGGCTATCATGTGTATTCCAGGCTATAGGCAACATTCTTAACTCAAAGCAAAAGCAATAGAATACAAAGGTTAAAGTAAAAGAAACAGATCTAATATGGAGTCAGATTTGTTCTTCCCTGTTGCACTTCCTTTTTCCCCCCGTTACCACCGCTGCCCACCCCTAAAGGTAGGATGCTTTCAGTGCAGAAACACCTCTGCATCGGCTTCAGCATCATAGATGTCATCCAGAAGTCCAATAAGGTAGACAGCAGTTTTAGTGAGTTTAGTGGTAGTTAATGTACAACAGGCCAAGGGCCTTAAGGAATGGTAACTGATTGTTTAAGGAAATACAGACACCTTCCAAATGCCTAGAAGAGTCACGTACTGCTCACTGCCTGCCTAATATTCCCAGAAGTATATTTCAGGCCCACATTGGGATGCAAAAGTTAAAATTGGATAGCTGAATTCTAATTACCTGCATGGCCTCAAATAAACTTGAACCTTCTCTAGTCCCTAATTTGTTGACTACATACGAGAAAAGGTAGAAAAATTTAGCTGAATTAAATGAATATTATTCTTCTTTGTCACACTTTCCTTTCTAAATAAAGGTTAAACTCTATGAGAAATTGCATTAAGTTTCATCATCAAGCTTGTCTATACACTGATAAGATATCGAAACATTCTGTCTTTTTCTTTTCCATAATCACTGAAGTATGTACTAAGAGTGCTGTTTGAATTCCCCTTGCCCCAATCAATGGTTATAATTTCTAATCCAGTTTATAGAATCGAGTTCCTGTGTGTGTGTGTGTGTGTGTGTGTGTGTGTGTGTGTGTGTGTATTTCCAGAGTGAAGTTCGGTCTAGAAGACTTTGTGTTAAGAACAAGCTCTTCAGGTTTCCTCTTAGTAGATTACCCATTCACCCATTCAGGAGCTGCTTAGGTGTAGTTCTGTCCAAAAAGAAAATCAAGTACACTGACCCTCCTTCCATGCAGTCCCAATCGTGTGAGTTTAAGACACAGCACAACTTGTCACAACAATTTCCCCCAGGGAAAGTAGATTTTTTAGAACATGACTTGAGATGAAGGGAAGAGAATTAGAAATACTTTTGATGAATTTTTCCTTGAATTCCATATGGCTGGAAGGAGGGGAGAAATGCCTGTCAAAATGTTTTTGGAGAGGACTAAGTCGAAGTCTCAAAAAATAGATCAACAGAAGGGTCTTGAATTCTTTAGGCTTCATTTGCTGAAACCTCATACAACAGATTTATTCTTATTCCAGCACGGCTGATCCCCAAGGGAGGCAATTTCCAATATTTGGGAAATATCTATTCATCAAAGACCAGTACAACCTTATCCTAATTCTTTCCATAGCATTTGCTAGAATCACACATACCATCTGTTTGATATTTTAATCAATCTCTTAGCATATATGAACATGGCTACTGCTGTTGAAATTACATTTCTATAAAAAGTGGAAGGCGCCTCCCTTAATAAATCTGTTTATGATGTCTGTTATCGGGAATGGGTGTCAATAAGTGGAACTAAAGGGACATTTATTGACGTGTATTACTAGTTATTTGTTGTCTCTTCATGGGGTTACTAATTGCAGCTGTTAAAAGTTGATTTTCTCCTCTCCAATTTATTGTGGGATGGGGCATTCATTGCGCCAGATCCATAGTTATTCAGTGCCTACATTTCAGAAGCTGAATTGCTGGATACTGTCAGAAAATGAGCTTTGGCAATTCCATGCAGGCGTGTACAAGTATAATTTTGCTTCCCGTTAATAACAGCCTAGCAAGGAAGCTCAGAATCAAATGCCTTGCTCTCAGCTGGGGGCAGAACGCCAGAATGATCTATCTTGGCTGGTGACCTATAATGTTGGAAAAGTAGGCTCCACATTCACTCAGGAGGGGTGGGCGGTATTCCGGAAATGTATTCCCATTCCTCCACTATTCCTTTTTTTTTTTTTTTTTTTCCCTTTTGGTAGTGTGTGCCTTGAAACAATGGGAAAAAATGAATTACAGATAATAAAAATAGCACGTCTCCAGAACAAACGGGAAATGCAGCGCTTTTATTTCTTGGGTTGTCAACTCGGCGCCCTGCCCCACGCCCTAGCCTGCCGGGGTTTCTGGGGCACCTCTGCGATTCTCAGTCAGCGCCCGAGTGGGCAACGGGCTGGGCAGGCGCCCACGGCGAGTCCACTTGGCGTCGCACGCCGGGACTTGGGGTCCTGCTCGGAGCCGCGAAATCTCTGAGAGCTCTGAGGCTACGGCTCGATTGGGGTGGAGTGAAGTGTCATTGTTGTGGGATATTCTCTGCAGAGTTGGCCCGGAGAGTGAGCCCCGGAGGAAGGGAGTGGGCAAGGCTTGGCCAAGTGTCCGCCAGGTCGGAGTCGGGAGGCGCCCGGGAGAGGTACGCGGGGGGTCTCGGCCCGGGGCGGGGAGCGGGAAGGCAGGGTGGAGGGGAAGGGGGCAGCGTGCCAGTGTTCTCTCTGATGAATGATGCTCACGCCCTGTGCGTGGCTCGCGCGCTTTGTCTCTAGCCCGGGACCAGGCGGAGGAGAACGGCTGGGGGACGGATGGCACCACGCGCTCCGAGCGCACCGGGCGGGTGCCCGAGCTCCAGCTCGGCCAACTCCGGCCGCGCCCCGTGGCCGAGGCCCGGCCCCCGCAGGCGCCCGGCCGCGGCCATCTCCCGGGCGTGGCGGGTCGGGGACTGGAGTCTGCCAGCCGAGCAGCTGCCACGCCACATGCCACCCGCGCGCTGCCGCCAGCCCAGGCGGGGACCGGACGCTGCCGGGGCTGCGGGGAGGAGCCGGGCGTGTGGGAGGGCAGGGGCGCGCGGAGGCGGGGAGAGGGGCGCGCGGGACCCAGGGACTACCCGAGCCGGCTGGCTCGGGGGAGGGGGGCGGCGGGGAGACTGAGAGTGACAGAGCGACGGACAGGTGGGAGCAGTTAGACAGCTGGAGACTCGGAGACCGGCACGCAGAGAGAGGGAGGGAGAGTCAGGGGAAGGAGAGAGAGAGGAGGGAGAGGGAGAAGCAGCCTCGTGCTCCCTTCCTCCAGACGCCCTCTCCCCTGTCCGAGGGAAGCGGCTGGGGCATCGAGTGACAGAGCGACAGAGATGCGGGCTCAGAAGACGGGGAGAGGGACCCTGCCTCGCTAGTGGGACCGAGATTCGCGGAGGGACAGACCGACGCGAGGGGCAGCTCGGAGAGCTGCGCGCGGGACGGCGAGAAGCCCGCGGTGGACTGCCAGGCTGAGCGACAGACGGCCAGACAGACAGACGTGCCCGGGGACGGACCGGCAGACAGGAGGCGGGGGCACGCTCGCTCTCCGCAGGCAGCAGGGCGGAGAAGGCGGCGGCGGCGCCCCCTGAGCGCATCCGGAGCAGCGACGAGCAGCAGGGGCCGCGGGGTCGCCGGCTGAAGCCACCGCCGTCGCCGCAGCCCTGGCCGCCGCAGCCCTGCCAGGAGCCCCGCCGACGCCGCAGAAGGCTCCTTTTACTAGCAGTTAAATAAACCCACCAATAATAACAATAATACTAATAACCCAAGCCAAACCAAACAAATACAGCCAAATCGATCCGTGAGAAACAGTAATATTAATAAAAGCCAAAAACTAAATCAGATCAATCAAGGCACCGAGACGCTGGGGGGATATCCACTGTTCGGTCAAGGTAATATAATTAAGGTCTTCAGACGTGAACGTTGCACGCCTTTTGTGATTTCTTTTTTCTCTTTCTTTCTGCCTTATATCTGTGCTTTTCTTTCGAATTGTTTCTAGTCTGTATTTCTCCTTCCTGTTTGTAGAAAGCTGTTGTTTTATATGTATTGTGAATTTATGTTCTGTCAGAGGAGGGGTAGATTTCCCCTCCCCAGAATGAGGCCAAAATGGAAAGCTGGGAGAGAATTGAAAAGGGCAGGTCTCTTCATCAGAGAAGTCCCCAGTGATTTATGCAGGTTTCTCAGTAGAAAGTTTGGCGTGTTTTTATTTCATTTGGAAGAGAGCTGTGCAAGGGGCAGAAAGTTGTCATCTGTTTGTTGTCCTCAGGGGACTTGAGGTCCCAAGGGGTTTAGGGGGAAGAGATGTTCAGTTTTATTTTTACATGGTTGAATTCTGTGTTTCATTGCAGACTCCAAATCTAACAGTCTTCTGTCTGAGGTTGTAGATATGCTGGTAGAACTGAGTTGACTGAGACAGGTGTTTAGAAAGTTTCCCAGGAAGAGAAATTGACTCACTGGATTTTTATGCATAGAAATCAGGCTGGAGTAGATGTGGTTGCTGTCAGCTGCTTGGGTTCAGTATTCCGAAGATACAGGATAAGGACAGAGTCCAAGCCTGAAAGGAAAGACAAAGAAGGAATTGAAAGTTAGAGGGATGGGAAGCTAGTAAGTACAATGGAAGGCTGGTAGGAATCACTTTCACGGTAATGTGTTTAGAGTGCAGATATCCATTTTAATTTCTGAATTTTTTTTTAAGTTTTTTGGTATGACACTTTAGCCTCTCCAGACACAAATGACGATCCCCGGAGTTGGAGTGAATCTGGACAAGATTTCACTCAAATGCTGAGTAAATCCAGATGATCCCCACCTCTTTCTCATCCACTTTGGTGATCAAAATGACTATGATTGTTTTTAGAAAACAGAGAAATTGAAATGACAGGAAATCATTTTTCATTTGGTAAAAGTTAGGAAACCTTTGACACTTTAAAATAAATGCACCTACTGCTTTGATTCGTGTCACCACAGGGTTTGCATGTCTTCATAAGATTTTAATGTCATTTTCGCAGAGGGCAGTCATTTGGAAGCCTAGAGCTCTAGCTATGTAGCCGAGTAGTCTGCTGTCTTGGCAGTAATTGCTTCTGCTGCCTCCTAATGTGGATCGCATAGGAGAAATTAAGTATGTACTCTTCCCAGGTTTATATGGATTTTTAAGGTATGTATTTGTGTTCGATCCTATATTTCCTTTCTTATCACATTCTTATACTTCTTTTTATCACTTCAACTAACAGAATGTTTTTCAATTTTCCGGAGAGGGAGTTTAGAATACTCTTTAAGGAATACACTTCCTCCTCACACAAGATACAAAAGGCTAACCTATTTCTACCCTTGCTTATTAATACTATTACTTGGTTTAAAGTAACTTGGTTTAAATGCAATTTTAAGACATTTAGACTGCTATGCAGAGATGTCTTAATTTCCCCTCACTGGACGTGATTGATGTTGTTCAATAAATCATATATCTAAGTTGCTGTGGATGAATGAATGTTCAACAGAGTATTTGTTTTGGTGAGATATTTAAAGAAACTTATGCAGCTCCAGAAATGGTCCTTTAGCTTCTCAGTAACTTAATTTCACTATACCCTGATTTCTCTTTTACAATATTCAGCTCAGACTGAGACAGGTTTGTATGCTCTATTAGATTTGCAAATTGCTGATCTCCCAGTGACTTTCCCTCTTAGATACCAGCTGAGTGTGGTTACCTTGAGAACTGTGGCATTAGCCCATTAGAGCATGCTCCACTGGGGAGTTCTGTGCAGTCTATTTTTAATGCTATTTAATGAAGGAGCAAGCACCTCACTCAGCGATACAAGGAGCAGGATGGAAGACAGAGCTGGGCATGGTTATGGATACTGGAGAGGGATCTTTGGAAAGGTACAGACTGGCTACTGGGTATGGTAATTTTCATTAGTCCTGATATATCACACTAACAGAAATCAGTTGATTTTAGTGGGCGAATTACACATGAATAGTTTGATATGTGTTTTCATCAACCTCTTCAGTAATTCTTAGAAAGAAGACTCAATAATTTGAGTGCCTTAAAACTTCAGGGAGATAGTAACCAGGGAGTTGCTGCATATATACTATTTTTAATTCAAGCTGTCAGGTGCTTGGGTGGTAAGAAGTGCAGAAATAATTTCAGATTCCTAAAATATTGTACTAGGGAAGGGTTTGGAGCTTGTAAACTGTTCCAGGCGTAAAATAACTAACGTCCTTCTAAGATATGCTGATGACTTGAAGCTCTGCCTTGCGATTTTGTTTGTCATTTTCTTTTATAAACTTGGAGTCTAGGTCAAGTATTGTGACAATGAAGTGAAATAGGAAGTTTTGGTTGAACTTGTTAGAATATTTGAGTTGTTTTCTCTCCTTACTCTGAGATAAGCACAATAGATTATGTTACCAAAGGTTAAATATTTTAAAAATGTAGATAGCAGAGGCAGCACTGGTAATTTTTGGAATCTTATAATGAGGGGGAACATATCTTTATATTATAGTGTGTAAAACATGCAAAGCCATCTGTCTGCAACATTGCATATATGCAGAACACCTGTCTTGAGGTAGAAAGTGAGAATGTTCAATCAGAAAGGTCTCTGCTGTTCATTTTCGTATTAACAACTTACTGCAGTCGGGTTACTTCTTTCTACAGAGTAAAGCTAACTAGAAAAATGCCTAAGCAGTTTCAAAAGTAATAAACGTAAGAGAAAGTGAGAAGTTTGTATTAGGTGGGGAAGTGAGTCATATAATTATTGTTAAATGAAGCTGTTAGAACAATGTACAGAGTTGTCCTGGATCTTGTCAATTTTTACAAGAAATAATCCAAAAAAAAAAAAAAAAGGGAAATACATTGCAAAGAGTTACTGTAATTTGCTGTTGTTGCTTCTGTTTTCCACCTTGTACTTTTAGAGGGAGAAAGTGATCTAATCAACTGTAATATTTCCCTTAGTGGTCAGGCTATTTGGACCACCGTGCTGCTACCTTTCTCAAGATTCTCAAGGCAGTGGGCATTCTCATCTGAATTCAATGTGTATTTTGTCTGTGGACAAGATAATGATAAGCTACATGAGTAGAGTGTAGAATGAATCAGCCACTGAAGACACAGTATACCATGTAGCCAGAAGTGGAAAGGATTGAAAATTCTCATTAGTATGGGGAGACAGTTTTAAGTCCATAAGGTTGAAAATAGCAAATGAACCATTTGTATACACGTTAGTTTAATTCAGATCTGCTTTGTGACAAGGTTAGGAAAGAATCTGGGGCTTAAAGGTGAGGTCGACACCGCGAGCCATCTCTTCAAATGGTAAGTACTGGCATTGTCCTAACTGGTACCACACAGTGGTAGCCTGTTGAGAAATTTGTGAATCTCTAACCAGAATAGGAATTGGTTTCCTTAAAAATGCCTATGTCACCTGGAAAGTTCTGAACATATTTTAAGTCAGTGATGATTAACTTATAAAATACATGCTTCCTCTCTTTGGACAAAGGATCTTTATTTTTTAGGAAATTGATGGTTCCAGAGGCTTTACATTTCTGCTGACTTTGCTTTCTTTTATTTTTCATTCTAACATTTAAAGTTAAATATGATAAATGATTTCAAGCAGTGATAGAAGTCAATGCTAAAGGGCTGTTGAAGGTATAAGCAGAACATTAGCAAGATGTGTCTGTGACTGGATTTGTTTTTCTCAGGTGGTCTTTGCTTCTGAGGGTCAGTTTCCTTTAAGGTGTATTTATGCCAAGTGCTAATAAAGTGATTTTTTTCAGTGCCTCAGAGTCTTATAATTTAAATTAATTTTGCTTGTCTTGGATTAAACTCAGCCCTGGATGTTCAAAGTATTTATTACTTCTATTTACATCACAACGGTTTCATTTCTATGAGGATGAGATGGGAGCTGATACAAAGTATTTAAATTGCGTACATTAATATCATATGCTTGATAAAAAAATAAAGTGCTTGGGACAGAGTATCAGGTTTATTCAGCAGTTTTTAATGTTTGGCAGCAGTGTTATCTTGTGGTTTCAGAATTCTCTGTAGTCTGGTGATATTTTCCTAAGTTATAAAATGCCCATCTAACGTTTTGAAGGTACCTTTCTCTAAAATTACTGGGACATATCTGTGCCCCGGGAAATAGCTATGCAGGTAAACCAAAAAGCGAATTGAAATAATTACATTGAGACAGTTGAGGGGATATCAAAAAAATAAAAGAACTGACTTCTATTTACCAAACTGACTGTACTTTCAAACTGAGTCCTCAGCATCATGTTATGTTCTTTTCTTGCTGCCAGCATAGACCTTGGTATCGCCAGGTGGGAAGACTGGCAATCACGGTCTATGGCCACAGTAGATCAATATTTTAAATTTCTCTACATAGTTTTCTGAAGAAAATTTCTTCTGGTAGTTTTTTATAACCCCCACTTCATATACATGTCAATGCCAAAGGTTATCTAAGATTTTTAAAGTTCTGTAACCAAGTGATATCTATTAGGATAAAATTGCATCTGTGACTTATTTAAATGCCAAGGAATTAATCCAAAATTATCTCACTCAAGGCACACGTTCATAATTATCCCTCAGTCATAAATTCATACAACATTTTTAAAGAAATATAATTTACAATTGCTTCTTTTATCTAGCAAGAGAAAATATTTCATTTTCTCCAGGTAAAGGAGAGAGAGGGTTCCACTAATCATTACCCTTTAAAAAACAGGCCTCTTACCACTTTGTCACATTTATCACTACCTTAAAATTATACAACAGTTCTTATATTAAAAATGTGTTGTGGATAACACACAAAATATTAGGATTTTATTGACAAAATCACTTCTGTAAATAAAAACTGGTTTTAATATAAGTAAAAATAAAGCATGGTTTCAACTGAAAGGAGGACTTAAGATTTTTAACAGGAAAACAGTTATGTCACGTTTTATTTCAAATATTTCAGCAAATTTTGTAGAGATTTCTTTGGTATCCTGTGGTTACGCAGTATGTGATTCTACGCAGAATCACATAATGTAATATACAGTCTTTTTTCTGCAGGTTTTTTCACTGCGACATATTCACAAAGCTAATCTACCTAGATAAACCCAGAGAAACTTCCTGATACCCACACAAGATAGAAAATCAGTGTTTGTGATAGGGACTTCCAAAAGAACTCTGTGACTTCTCAACCTAAGATGTAGTGCTGGAATTTTTAATAATGGATATGCATTCTTTTACATTTGCATTATCATTGCTTGCTTCTTTATTATACACTAAGCGCTTGAGATAAGAATGAGGACCATCTCTAGGGAAATGGAAACCAGAGGAATGATCCTCCTATATTTTGCAGATTTTCTTCTAGTTGCCAAGATCCAGTACTCACTGTTAGGACAATCTAATCCATAGAATCATACCTTAAAGGAAAAAAAATGCATGTTGACATATTTTGATCTGGTTGAAATTGAAAATCAACACCAATAATTGAGGTAAACTATTTCCACATCTTCAGAGAATTAAAATGGAACGTCAATTTCTAAAAGTTTCACGATCCTTCAAGTCCAAATATAATATGCCTTGACATGTAAATCAGAAGGCCTAGCTGTCATCTGATTGTTCCGTCATTTGAGTGGCTTTCAGGTGATTTCATCACTGTTGCATAGATCTAGAAGAATCCAGCCATGGGTCAGAAGAGAATGAAGGAGGGGCATGGCAGCTCACTGAAATTCAGGGACTACGCATAATTGTTTAACTTCTTTTTGCTCATAAACTCAGTAGGAAGATAAAAAGCTATCAAATTGTTTTTGCAGTTTTTTTATACATTTCTAAAGCCACCAGCTAAAATCCACACATGAAGTTCAAATATTTATTGATAAGATAATATCTATACTCTGGATTGACAGACTTTTCTTAGCATTTTGCTTGTTAATATGTATACCACTTCGATGGAAATCCCAGCGTTGCTGTCATCTGACTTAATTTAATCATCAAAGAGCTGTTGGAAAATAAGTAGATTCTGTCACATAAGAGTATCTCAGCATTGTTTACAAGCTTCAAACACCCGTTTCTTTAAAGCACGACTTTTTTAAAAAAAATGATAGTGTCAAAAAACCTTTTGGTTGGAAATATGGCAATTTATTTTCTGTTTTTAGAGAAAGAAGATTGAGGTTTATAGTCAGATGATCACTCTTTAAGCCAAGGAAGCACACAGTTGTGTTGAAATTGCTATTGAACTCTGCCAAATTCATTAATTGTCAGGACTTTGCAGTCATGTCTGTGATCCTGTTTCTTTTATCTGGCTTATGGGAATGATCAAGCTAACACTTTTAAATTACATAGTTTTATATTTGTTTATTTTAAATTTACTGAGATACGCTGGCATTGTAAGAACTTTAGGAAATTATCAAACAAATGGCGTAGCACTAAAGATGGATTCCAAAATCCCAACTAGCTGGTATTAGTGATTCGTCATTTTTTTTTCACTCTGGTGCTTATTTAACTTTGGTCACAGCACATACTTCCTTTGTGAAGATTAAAGTAGTTCTCTAATCCTGAAATTTCCACATAATCACTACCAGAGTTTTGGAAAGATGAAATGATATAGCACGCCATCATAATGCATGTCCATGCTGTTGCTATCTGCTTAAGCACCATAAAGCACCCTTAACAACTAGACTCCTTTATCTTTAATTATTATTATAATTATTGTCTTCATCCGGAACTACACATGACTTTGTTTTTAGTGGGTTTTTCTTTCAGCATCAAGAGATGGGAGAGTATATATAGTTAAATGTGAGAGTTTACATATGAAAAAAAAGTATACGTATTTTAAGACAAGAATGTAAACATCCCTCCAAAAGGGATATCATTTTACTACACAGATGATTGCAATGTCTGCGTTATTTGTCAAGTGTGATGTGGGAAGCCCTAGTAGAGAGATATTTTGAACTCAGTGGTGCTTCCGATCCAATGTCAGGTTAAAAGTGAGCGAGGGATCCGAGGTATGCGGGCCTCCGTGGGATTCTGCAGATCAGAGAAACGTACAAAATCTGGATTAAAATAAAAGGTCTGGAAAACAAAGTCAAAATGTGGTGGTGCACCCAGATCTCACTTCTCCAAAACTTACATCCGTAAATATGCAATTTACCACCTGAACAACCCATCCTGGAGTTTGGCCTCTGGGTCTGAGTAAATAACTAGAAGTGTGTCTATGGCCAAGACTCTCGACCCCTCTCTGCTTCATAGTTTCTGCAGGTAGAAGAGTATAGTAACACCAGTCCAGTAGCAACAAATGACTAGTTATGTGACTTCAGTGATTTCGTTAATTCCTCATTGCTTCTATTTTCTCATGTAGAAGGTAGGACAGATAAGGCCTACTTTGCAGGACTGAAACAGAAACAAAGTACCTGCCACATAGGTATTTTTCACCAAAAGGAAATCATCATCTTTTCATATAAAAAAGTTTAGAGGGAGATTTAACCTGATTACATGAATGAGAAAAACGTCCTTTTAAGAATTTTTTAAAGTAATATAGAGTACAGCTCTCTTCTGTTCCCACCCCATAAACATTTTTACTGGTTAGAGTTGGAGACTAGCTTTACTCTCTCTGGGCCTATGAAATGTTGAAGGCCAAGCAAGGGTAGTAACTAATCTAGGAGGTGTGCCTTGTACGTGGATAAAGATGCTTAGTAAGGTCATTATCTTCTGTAGTCTGTAGGGGAAGGGATGGCTCCATTCAGAGTTGTCTGGAAAGTGAACAGATAGGAATTATTTCTCTAAAACATTTTAATTGTGTAATTTCTACCATCCAAAAGGGGTGGCTGAAGAACCTAATCATTGAATAGGAAGGGGTTGAAATGAATCCATGAAAGAATAGCCTTACATCCTGTACTAATGGGTGAGAGCAGGAGCAGCAGCTCTGGGTGGCATGAGAGGTGGAAACATTTTTCAAGGACCTCCCGGATGTGAAGGGAAGCAGAGCTGTGGGCTTGCTTCTGGGCTCTCTGGCGCCCCCCACAGACAGCTTTGGTTTCCTGTCTCCAAGCGCTGACTGAGCTGTTTGGGCAGCTGATACGGCCTCTGATTCTAAAGTATCTTCACTTAATGTTGCGGAAATGAATCATTTCGGCACGTGTGTGAAAATAGTCAAAGGAGGGAGGGGAAGACTTCTCTCATAATTGGGGTTTAATCAGTTAGTCCCCCGTCAGAAAATGTAGAACCATGAGTTGTGTTCAGTGCAGAGGGTGAGCCATGCAAAGCAGTAAATTCATCAAATAACCGCATTTTTTATTATAATTAAATATCAGCCATTCTTCTGAGGGATAGTACCATCAGAAAGTCATCCAGTGAAATTTCTCAGAAGGTACCTGAGAATAAATTTATAATCCTTTGGTATTCTAATATGAGCTGGAAAACAAAAAAAAAACAAGGAAAGGGTAGACAGATTACATATACTAACTATATACACTATATAGATATATACATATGTATATCTATATTGTGTGTGTGTGTGTGTGTATCTAGAGTCAGCATACAATATATGCTTAAATACTAGCCATTTAACTAACATTAAGCAAAAAACTAATTTATCTCAAAAGGACACAGGCAAACCCCAGAGATATTGCGGGTTCAGTTCCAGACCACCTCAATAAAGTTACTATCGCAATAAAGCACGTCACATGAATTTTTTGTTTTCCCAGTGCATATAAAAGTTATGTTTACACTATACCACAGTCTATTAAGTGTGCAATAGCATTATGTCTTTAAGAAACCAATGTACATACCTTAATTTAAAAATATTTTATTGCTAAAAAATGCTGACCATCCTCTGAGCCTTCAGCGAGTTGTCACCTTTTTGCGATAGTAACATCATAGATCACTGATCACAGATCACCATAACAAATATAATGACAAAGAAAAGGCTTGAAATACTAGGAGAATGACCAAAATAAGACACAGAGACATGAAGTGAACAAATGCTCTTGGGAAAAATGGCACCAATAGACTTGCTTGATGCAGTGGTGTCACAAACCTTCAATTTGTTAAAAAAAAAAAAAAAAAAAAGCAATATCTGCAGAGCACAATACAGTGAAGAGCCATAAAACAAGGCCTGTGTGTATTTCCCAGTGCATTTTTTTTCACTGTCTTTAGCTGTTCTTGCTTGCACATGCCAGATATTTAATCAGCTTGTTGAATTAAAAATTGACCTTTATATTGTTGATGGCACCTAATATTCAAGATTTAAAATCAGCTCTAACTAAAGTTTTAATTGTGATTTTTTTCCCCAAAAGTTTCAGCCAAAGTGGATCTGACATTCATCTTTCTGACAAAGAGAACAAAGAGATGCCCTTATATGTAGAATTATAACTTCACTAGAGATGATTTTGGCTGTTACAAAGAAGCTTTTCCTTCAGATCTCAGGCAGTGACTCGGGCTTCTATGGGGATAGCAAGGTCCCTAAAACTTCAGTCGTTTAAACTGAGTACCTAGATCACTTTTACATCTACGTGGAAGGATATTACAGTTAACAGTCAGTTATGGTCTCGGGAGAGAAGATGAGGCAAGTTCACAAACAATTTCCAAATCACTGGCACACAGAGCTAGAGACAACTCCTGTTTACTGGAGATTTGCCTTCGGAGAGATTAACATTGGTGAAGGTGATCCAGGATGTGGGGAAGAGATTCACTCCTCTGAAGAACTGGGCAAGTAGGCGGTGATGGATTAAAAGGCAGGGGTGAGGGAGCGAGGAGAAGAGAATGCTGACAAGTTGGGGTTTCCTAACTCCTCTTCCTACCTTAAGGAGAGTCGCCCTACTCTCCCTGCTATGTGGGAACAATGATAGGATTAACCAGAGTTAAATGGCAAACCGATTAATCCACTTGGGACCACCGGAACTGAATTAATGTCTTACTCCTATCTTTCAAAACAATCTAATCCTAAAGGATGGGATCCAGTTGATTAAGAGTAGAGTGAGTTTGCTTTCTTAATTTAACTTCTGCGTTTTAAGATATGCTGAGTGTGGTTCTGATTGTATGAACATCTACTCACCCTTCTGACTTCCCAAAGCAAAACAAAACCTGGTGCTTTAATTTAGAGAGATGAGGAGAATATTCTCTTTCTTCTTTGCGGCTATGGCAGGCTTTAGGAAGATGTGGATAGCAAGAGATTCTGACACAGCTGGTATTTTCATCAGGAAGCCAGAAAAATATCTTCTAGACCACACTGTATCAAAGTAGGGGAACTTCCATGGGAGCTGAATTGAGATTGAGTTCTTGTGTGGGAGTCAGCAAGACTTGTCTGTTGCATCAGATGTCACACTCATTCATTTATTTGTTCATTCTTGTTTTTCAGATATTTATGGAGGGTTTCCTGTGTGTCAGGTCTCATGCTAAATATTTGGGAAATTTGCTATATAGGATTTTGTAGGCACTTGGGAGAGAGAAATGCGCTAGAACATTTTGAACAATGAATTGAATGATTGAGAGTGTAAGGAAACTCCAAAATGATAGATGGGCGGTATCTTGGATGATAAAGCAGTATGAATTAATTTGGACAAATGAGAAAAATCTTTTTTTACCAGTAAATCTCGTTAAGGAAGTTGACAAGGAATGTACCTCGAGAGCGGAGACCATTACTGTTTGCAGAAAACAAACAGGGAAGAAATAGCCCCGCTACTGGGGAAAAGTTCTGTTGATGGTAATAGAGCACAAACTAAAACCATCAGTTGGGAAGTTCTCTAACAAGAGAAAAAAGATCAGCTGATTATGACAAATGTGTATGGAATTGGAATAAGCCATTTTGTTTTCTTTGTTGATTTATAAAATCATGTATTTACAATATTACTTACTAGAGCTGCAAGCAACTGGTACAGATTTAATTGTAATTATGAACTGCAAAGTTCAAGTTCATATCAGGTGAAACCAATGTATCTGTTTAGAATTAAAAAGTAAGTTTTTCTGAAAGCAAATTATTCTTTGAATTTGCTGTTAGATTCCACATTGTGCGTTTGAAAAAGGAAACTGAAATAGTTTCAGAATTTTATAAACGTCCTTAATAGATTAAAAATAATGCCTGTGATTAGAGGTAGGTGGAATTACATATGGTTCTGTAGGGAAACTTTAGGAGTAAAAGATTTGATCTGTAAGTCACCCGAAGGATATTTTTTTTTAAGGATGCAGTTCTTTCCATTGGCAGAGATAAAGTTAAAGATTTAGGTATTTGGAAGCAGAGAGATATCTTGACATATTGTCCCAAGACCTGGCATCATGTTAAAATTTCTTGCCCTGAAACACTGAGAAAGAACTTACTTTTAGAAGTTACCCATAAAGCAATAAGATTACACCAGACGATTTCTAAAATCTCTTCCAGTTTTCAATGTCTATTAATGATTTTGGGGGGTATAATATTTGTGAATCAATTTTATATTGCATTGTCCATAAATTTTGGTCATGCTTTTTTTTTTTTCTTAACCTTTAAACTAAGCACTAATGCTACAGTATGAGTGAAATGATTAGAAGGTTATCGTTCTTCTATCATGTAACTAACTTATCAGGAATAAAATAGTTAGTTAAGAAAAAAGGATAATGGATTCCCAGACCTGGGTTCAGATCCCCCTCTGCAACTTGCTAGTAAGTTTGTCAAGCTTTCTAAACCTCAGCTTCCTCATCTCTTAAATGGGCTTGTTGTAAGAATTAAAGATGCAATACTTATCCCAATGCTCAGTATTCATTTATTTATTTCCTGATGCTCACATTTTCAGATATGCACCTCCAAGCCAATGGTTCAGTGAGGAAAGGCCATCTGTGAACCCCTAAAATCCAGATGTTTTCCAAAAAATGCTCCTTTGCACAGACAGCAGGGTTTGACATTTTAGAAGCTTAGATGGACAATAGGGACCCTGGAAAAGAGATGTGGGCATGGATGATTTAGAATTTCATTATCTATTAAGGATAATTCACATGGGATAAGATTGTGGCTCGATGCTGCTTTGCAAAGAAAGTTAACGAGGCTTTTTTCTAGATTTGTCTAGAAATGGTGTAGAGAGTTCAGTCTTAGCATCATTCTGGGGACAATTTGGGACTTTAAGAACTAGGAATGATTGCAAATAAAATTGTGGTAGACTTATGATTTGTACACTTTGCAGGTAAAACCAATAGCTATACCCAACAGAAGGCCATTTGTATAATCAGAGATTTACCCAATGAATCTAGCAAGAGAAGAGAGCTCTAAAAGCAGTTTTTCTAAAATCACTAGAAAACATTACCTCATTGTTCTGACCTGGCTGTAAAAATAGATTGGTTTGGATGTTTTAAGAAAGGATGAGGGGATGTCACTTGTTTCATTGTTTATAGATTAGATCCTCGGGCTTAAGCAGGAATCAGAGGGTTTGCACTGTTAGTGAAGGAATGTACAGCAGTGAGACAGACCCAGACCTGCGACCTTGAAAGGACTGATAGATGTCACTCCAGGTCTTAGTGACCTGACCTAATGTATTGAATTGAAAGAAAGTCAACTTTGGGGGTATTCCTAATGAAGTACACCCAAAAACGTAAGGAAATTTTAAATGAAAGAGACGTGGTTTGTTTGTGTTTTTTTTTCTGAATTTTTTAAGAGACGTTACCGAGTGGCCATTTGTGGAGGAAATCTGTACTTATTTCTGTATTGATCAGGTCATTAGTGCCATTTGTTCCGCCCTGCGGGTGTTACTTTACTTGGCTAGCTCCTTCTGCGCTCTGCATTACCCTGTTTCTTCAGGCAAAAGTTCTTATTAATAAGAGAGCCGAGATTTCTGCAGCCCTGCATGTATCATTTGCAGGAGCCACAGGGACAGTGCTAAGGAAAAATCAGTATCCTTCTACTGATTCTGAATTTACCTTTGGATCATTTTGGGGCAGAAGTTGTGTGTGGCCTTACTATTTTGGAGAAATAATTTGTTTCATTGTTTCGCAGTAAAAGTTCTCAGATATTTATGAACGCCCTCTCTTACGAAAGAGAGGGACTTGCACGCCCGTGTGATGTCCACGCCGACCTGCTCTTGGTTGTGGTCACAGCCGTGGCAAAATTTCTGTTGCAGCGTACTTGCGGATTCTTGGTGCAGGGAAAAGAAAGGTGTACATTTCATTCTTCTGTTATTTCCTCTGTAATATGACTTACACTGTAATACGTAATAGCCGTATGAAACACAGAGAATTCGATCTGATCGAGGCGTAAGGAATTGAGGAACAGGATACAGTGGGATAGTGGAAGGATATGTATGAGCCATAGCAAAGAAGGGCATGGAAATTAACTTCTGAAATTGGTACAGCCACCTGGGACAAGAATAGATTCTCAGCTCCTGATTTTACCTATTATTGGGACAGTTTCTCCTGGTATGATGGAAAGGCAATAGGCTTGAAGTCCAGGTGGCCTAAGTTTGAATTCCATCCCCGCCTCTCACTGACCTAGTCAAGTTAATTAACTACTGTGCGCTTCCAGATGTCAGCAACAAAACTCTCTTCATGAATTATCATACGTAAAATACTTGCCACAAATAGAAATGTTGTCTCTAGCCTGCTTCCTCCTACAGGGCCTGACTATTAATCCATTAAAACATTGAAACCTATAAGAGCACATGTATTGAAATGATATATCAATACTTGTTTTAAAAATGCTATGAAGCTTGAGTCACAAGTATCTTATCTGTCCACGGATTACTGAAAAAAAAAAGATAAAATTATTTTGGTGGGTGGTGGGGTTTTTTTTTTTTTTTTTTTTTGGGTATGCCACGCAGCATGTGGGATCTCAGTTCCCCAACCAGGGATCAAGCCTGTGCCCCCTGCATTGGGAGCGTAGAGTCTTACCACTGGACTGCCAGGGAAGTCCCGTGGTGGGATTCTTTTGCATTGGCTTTTATACAATGTTGACAATACATACAGCATAGTTAAGGAAAAGAATAATGAAAAAAAAAAAACTACACCACATCTAACCTGTATCTTTACTCACCACCCAACTTAGTCTGAAACAATGTTATTGATTTAAGGGACCCAGTGGTTCATACTTAAGTACAAATAGATGCCCAAGGATAACTGAATAAGGAACAAAATGTTAATTAAAAACTTTTAATAAATAGATAATGGTTTTGAAGATATTTATTAAATGATGAGTGGAGTTTCAAGAAAAATTGCCTTTCCATTTTTTTTTTCTCATGGAGTCACGAGGTTTGGGCTTTTAAATGCATGCTTGATGGTACACTTGTGATTCTTTATAGTTCAGGTATATTGCCTTGCTCTTCAAATATGTGTTCTGAGCTATCACTCAGTCAGGTTGGGGAAAAGTTTATTTACACTCTGCCTTCTGTCTCATGTTCCCCATTAGTTCTTCCTGAACTGATACCAGGTAGATAAACCTGTTTTAGGCCCACTGGCCAACCCATATATCTGTAGTTTCCTAATATTGAAGATGAAGTTATCAGTTTTTACTAATATGTTTTCCCTGAAATTATCTTCTGGAAAACCTAAGTCAGAATGAGCCAGTGTGAGCTTTCTTCGTAGATGGTTTGTACTCAATTCGTTTTCTACCTAGCAAACCCCAGACACCTGGAACACAGACCCACTCGTTCTTTGCCTGTGCTTTCTGTATGTTTGCGTAGAGGGTGATGGTTGCCTTTGGCAGATGTACAGGATCAAAGGGGCCTTTTTATCCTGCTACCCTCAGGGAGTCAGTTTCTCAGATAAAGGAAGTAGTGAGGTTAACAGTAGTTTCAGCCCTCCCCTGAAATAAAAGATAAGTGTAGTAGGTATAATAAACATATTTATTAATTATTTGTCAAAAGTAGTGGCTTGGTTAAAATATTTGGACAGAGAAATTTAAGGATTATGCTTACTTTTTATTAATTAAATGCTTTAATTTAATTTTAGTAATTGCTGTAAATGATATATACATTTATATATACACATATATTACATTTTATAACATATATAATAAATTATATATTATATGTATATATATATGTGTGTGTATGTATATATATATGTACATATATAAATTTTGGATCTTGTTATATTACAAAAAGAGCAATCCCTCTTGTTGTGAGATCTGTGGTGAGGTGACCTAAGCTAGCTGCTTTTCTACTTCATTTTCCTTCTGAATTCATTTATCTCACTGCTGATGAACAATATCCCACTAAGGACAGGGTTACAGAACAGAGCCAGTGAAGAGAGGAAACTTGCATTCGCCCCTGTTTTCTACCCATCAGTACTGATAAAATGGCAAGATGGAAATAGAAGGTAGGGTGATGAATTCATTGTTTCAACTGAGGAGTTAGGGATTTCTGTACATTTCAGGTTTTGATTCCATAGCTCTGCCCCCAGGTGACCAAAGTGAACTACACTGTCTGTGTTACAAATGTCAGTGGGTGATCTAGGGCTCATATGTTAGCACAAATGAGCCATCTTATTTTTAAGTGACTCCTGCTACAGAAGGAAGTATGTGTAAGTCAGTCTGTCATCTCGAGGGGAAGTCCTGGACTATGGCATTCTTCTCTGTACTGCACAGAGTCGTTCATCCCTAAAGCAGTGGTTCTCAAACCTACACGAGCATCTGAAATCACCCGGATAGTTTCTTCAGACAGAGAATCACTGGACCCCACTGCCAGAGTTTCAGATTCAGTAGATCTGGCGTGAGGCCTAAGTATTTGCATTTCTAACAAGTTTCCAGGCGATGCTGGCACTGCTGGTCCGTGGACCACAATTTGAGAACCGCTGATCTAAAACATAAAACTTTTTGTCAGAATGTAGAATTTGTATGATTGATGTTTTATAATCTGAAGTATTAAAGAATACTATAAAATTTCAAAACCTGAGAATAAATTTTAATTTACTCTGATTTAAAAATTATTTTTTAAACATAGCATCTTAAAAGAAGAGATGAGGGTTCCAAATTCCACTAAACGGAAAAGAGTTAGGAGCCTCTGTTTTGGATGACTATAGGCAGGTGCAGGTTTTCCCATGAGGGTACATTCTAAGAATCTCCAGTGTGGGATCTAAAATCCATGGACATAGAATAATCCCAAATTCACAAGATTGGATATTCTAAGGATCAAGAAAAACTTTAAAATAAAAATTGGTGAGCACCAGATGTTAAAACTATGAACACAGAAACCTGTAGATAAAGGTCTATAATAGCTTTATTCATAATTGCCCCAAACTGGGCGATTTGCGTTTCAAAAGGTGACTGGATAAAACTTGGTGCATCCATACAATGGAATATTACTCAACAATAAAAAGGAGCAAACTGCTAATTCCTGCAAAAATTTGGCCGGATCTCAGGGGGCATTATGCTGAGTGGAAGAATCCAATCTCAAACCATCACAGACTTCATAACCCCATTTATGTAACATCTCAAAATGATAAAATTACAGTGGCAGAGGAGGACAGACTAGTGAATGCCAGGAGCTATGTCAAAGGGGAGGTGTGATTGGAAAGAGATGGCGTGAGGCAGTGTTTGGGATGTTGAAACTGTTCTGTAGCCTGATTGTGGTGGTGGTTACACAAACATACAGGTGTTAAGATTCATAGACCATACAGCCCCCTGTCCCCAAGAAGTCACATTTACTGTATGATCACTTTAAAGTTAAAAAAATTAAAATCAGAATAGTGCTATCTTTTATTCGTACCAGGTAACTGGATTTGCACAATTACATCAGGTAAAAGTACCAGTGTATTTAAAGAAATAAAAATGCTTTACCTCAAGCAAAATGAAAAAAACAAAAACAAAAACAAAAACGTGATTTTCATGAAAAGGGATCTTCATAAATGGTTAAGGTCATTTGCTGCTAGCAGAGATCCTAGGAAAATTTGGAGGTTGGAAAAACCTGCCTGACACAGTCCTGACCTGTGTCCCCTCTAGGAGCTCTCTCTCATTTCCTCAATTTTCCTTTTTCTTAGAAACCTTCTCTGTAAGCTTTGTTGCTTTCAAAATGAATTTCAAGGGCATTTGAATTTCATTTATATTAGCTGAAAAAACCGACAACCCCAGAACTGTCATCCATGTACCTCCCACATATATGCATGAACCCCCAGAAATCACCATCCACCCACAGCTTGAATAACCCAGTGATGGCTCCTGGGAGCCTTGGAAGGATGCCAAAACCATTTGGAAGTAGCTGTATTTTTTAGAGACACTGATGTCTCTAGAAGTGTCTAGAAGGTCTGGCTCTGCAGAAATGTTGGCGGTTTAATACTAGCCAGGCTCTAATCAGGTAATATCAGTATCTGTTGAATGGATGCATGTGTTTGTCTCAGTGGGACATAGAATGCTAATTACGAGTGACAGTGTTCTTCTGAGTGCTTCACATACGTTAACTGGTTTAATCCTCACAACCGTCTGGGGAGGGAGGGGGGTCTCATTATTTGGGTTCCCAGATAAGGAAACTGACGGCACAGAGACACGTAAGGAAATTGTTCAGTCAGTGGTAGAGTCAGGCTTCATCCCTGGACATCTAGCTTCAGAGTCCGAGCACTTTCACAACTGTACAGCTCTGTGATGTCTTGTTTTTGCCTATGTTTTCTCCTTTTCAGGACAGGCTGATATTTGTGTTAATGGTGCCTTTCAGTTTCCATGTGACCACCAACCCCGAGGTCCCTCATTAACTCTTGTGCACAAATGACCTTGTTGTACCAACTGGGCAGGACATACGGATTCTAGTGTTTAAACCCAATCACACAGGATGCCACTGGTTACCTGAACCTCATGTGTGAGTCGAGTTACAGCTGTGGGCAGAGGGAGAGGGCAGCCGAAATGCCTGCTGATACCCGAAGCAGTACGCTGATCTTGTGGACGCATACACATTGGCAAGCTCCACAGTACGGTGTCTTTGGTCTTTGGATGCCTAGACTTTACAGTACTTGGAAGCTGCTCTCATGTCGGTCAGGCCCGAGTGCTGCTTGGTTAAATCAGAAGTTTGTCCAAAAAGCCTGCTCCTGGCCTAGGGAATCTGCTTTTCCAACCACCTTGGGTGAGCAGAGGAGAACTTGACTTTGGAATGGAGAGAAGACTCCTTCTCCTCACTCTTTCTCTGATTCAGCTTGTGGAGCAGACAGAGGAGAACAAGAATCCAGTCTAGACCTTAGAAATACAGAGGTTTTCCTTAGGTTCACTGCTAACCAGCTCCTTCTCAGGCTGGACTCTGGTGATATTCCCCCAGAAATCTTCCTTATCAGAGGTAGTCGACTCAGTCCCCAAAGACAGCTGTGGATTGAGGTTGTACCACCTTGAGGTCGGCTCCATGCATCAAAGAAATCCCTGTGCCTGGATTTTAGCATGACGGTCATGGTGAGATCTCACGAACCTTAGAAACAGCGCTTCCCCCAGGTGGGGTAACGTTGGCGTGGACCAGAGGTCATGCACCCATTGTACACTGACAGCTCTTGAGTAGCTCGTCTGCTTCTCACTTTTAAGATTTTATAGAATCAGGTGTTCAGTATGCTTTTTTATATTGTAGTGGGACATCCAAGGCAACTCTACTGATGAAACATAATTGCAGGTTTCTGGCTAGGGATAGCAGAATTGATCCTCTCTTGCAATAAAAGGTGTAGTTATTGTGCGGTTTGCCATCTTTCTGGAATAAGCACCCATGATTGTATGTGTGGTGTTGCAGTCACTCCTTGGTGCGTGCATACCGCCAAATGCACAGACTGAACAATGTTATGGGCGGCAGTGGACAGAGCAAGAGTTTTTGAGACCAACATTTGAGGAATATCAGTGACATTTGACCTTGGGCAGGGGACCTATCTCTTTTGAACTTCAGGTTTCCCTCCTCCTTCCCTCCCTCCCTCCTTCCCTTCCCCTTCCTTCCTTCCTTCCTCTCTCCCTTCCCCCTTCCTTCCTTCTATTAATATGTGAATGAGATTAGCAGTAGTAAAGATTAAAAACACTAAGTGTAAAGTATTTCTTGCAGCATTTGGCACATAATATAAGAAAACATGGTAGCTATTATTTTTTATAGTATGAGTTCATGCATCTGTGTTTAAGTTGAATTAAATATGAACAACTCTGGAAATTTGTGACTATCATTATCCAGATAACAATTTTGTGATTTACTTTAAAAAAATGTGATATGGAGGATCAATTTCCATTGGTTATGAAGGAAGAACTCTTCTCCTGGTGACTTATCAGTAAGTCTTGTGAGGAAATAAAGTAATTCAAATATAAGTTTCACTCCAGCACAACCATAGAGGCAAACATGTCTATTAAATAAAGCACTTGATGTCTTAAGAAGCTGCCTTTTAGACAGGTTCTTTCTGAACTAAACCCTCTTTGGCCCCCAGGCTCTGGTGCGTGTCACTGGACTTGTGCGGGGCTGAAGCTCAAGAGTGAGTGTACAGCTGTCACGCACAGTCTGCGTGTGAGCGACAGAGCACCGGCCAATCTTCTGCAGCTGGGAACAGCAATTAGCCGCTTGGTGAATTAGGGTCTTGTTTACACTGTTGTCCAAGAGAATCATTTGCTTGTTTTAACCAAGATGCTCTATCTTCCTCAGACGCATCAATCCTCATATTTAAATGATAAGGTCTTTAAATCTCACAAATCATGTTTGGGTTTCACAGGAGGAACCCTGTCACAGCCTGTATTTTTCTCTCCCTGATTGGGGAACCAAGGCATGAGTTACAGGTATATTCCAAATTATTCTTCAAACAGTTATAAAAACATGATGTGGTCTAGTCCAGCAACTTTTTGGACACAGACCTATTTTTAAAAATGCCTTTTATGTGAACTCCCAGAACACATCTATACGTACATGTGCACAGACACGCCCCCTCACCCTCACCCCAGCACACAAACACCTGCACACATAGATGCGAAATTCGAGTTTACAAAATAAGGCATAGCCTTCCCTAGGGTATCGTACTCTAATTCTTACCTATTCTATTCTAGTGCATCTCATTTCACTCCATTCATTCTGCTCCATTCTGTGTTCTGTTTACTTCCTTTACAAAATTCAAGTTATAACCAATGATTTGACTTTCTGATTTACTAACACGTCAAAACCTGAAGTTTGAAAAGCATCAGTCTACATATAAATTTACTTTGGATTCTATCTGCTCTCCAAGTATTTGCAGAAAGGAGTGCATCTGGCATTACTATGTCTTTTTGATCTTCAGCTATGTGTGATCATAATACAATGATCCAAATATGTCCAGATTTACTCTACCGAATAAATGCCAATTAGTACCCCTTTAAGACAATAATGACCTCTAGTCACTCAGTATGTACTTATTGATGAGTCAGATAAGTTATTTTGGAGATCATGAGTATGAGTCACTATCTACTATATCCGGTTTTTCCAGAAGAGGGACTTCCTGAACAAAGTGTCTGTGTATTCCTAGGAAATGTTTGCTGGTCTGAGTTATGTTCTTCACGTAGTCACAGCACACAAAATCAGGCTTTTTAAAGACATAAGTCTTAAAGACACATATTAAAATTTTATACCATGAATATAATATAAACAGTTAATATTTTAAACAATTGAAAAATTAATACAGCTTTCCTGGTTAAGATGATTAGAAGACATTCGCAGAAGACATTTATCTTTTTTAGAAACCATGGTTAATTTCCTGTTATGTTCCAGATACCTTTGTGGTTCCTGGAGACCCAGAGATAAGTAAGACATAGTCCCTGTTCTAGAGGCACTAACAGCCTGACTCTCAGATAACTTCAGGACCCTCTGATAAGTGCTGGAATGGAGATGTGTCCTCTGATGGAGGTCAGTGTGAGCACAGAGGAGGAATAGACTGTGGGGAGTGGGGACAGAGCCAGGGATTTGATGGGGAAGAGGTGACTTTTGAATCTCATCTTGCTGGTTAATATATAGGTCTAAAGCAGTGATCCTTCACATGTTGTAAAATGAGTTTCTCCTTTGGAGAGTGGAGGTGGCTGGGGTCACCTTCCCCGCCCCCAACTGATGGAGGGGCTTTCTGCTTTATCCGCAAAGCGCTATACCCTTCCAGAGCAGCCCAACCAAGAAACACATGGGTACACAATGACCGTGAGGCCTGGATGTGTGAAATTCGTGTTAGTTCTTGTAACAAAAACATCGGAGAGCTGTTTTGTGACAAGTGTCACAGGTGTGCATTGCACCATCTGCTGGCACTGGAAGAATATGAGAAGCATTGCCAAGGGCCGGATTGAAGTTCTGGCCCTGACAGGCCGTACTGGCATCCTTCGCAGGGTTCTCAGGTTATATGGACCTTGACTTCTTTCCCTTTTTGACTGGGTTCAAGGCCAGAGGTGGTGTAATAAATAATATAAGGTATCTCTTCTAAATTAGTGAAGATTCTTTTAAACGTGTTACATTTAAATGGTTCTTTTCAGTTTCTCCAGTGGGGCACGGGGTGGGGCTAGTATATCCACACACTGAGCAACGAGCAAGATGATCTGTAGACCTGAGAAGGGTGGGCCCAGCCATCAAAGGACCACTTCCTGTGTGTTTGCTTGTGACTTCGGCTGCTTATCCTGGTCTAATCCTTCCAGGTGTGAGCAGTGGCGCTTAGCCTCTGTCCCTCCTCCTGCATACACACCCGAGGTGCGCTTCCCCACTTTGACCTTGCTCCCCTGCCCCTTCGGATCATCCTGGCCGCCGGCTGTTACCTTCGCCCTCCTTTCTCGTCTCTGCTGCCCCATCCTTGGAGAAAGGTCTGGGCTCTCAAGGAGGGCAAGAGGGAGGTTGCTCCCGACTCTTCAGTGTGTGGAACCACAGGTTCAGATAATGACCGGCTTCATTCTTAAAGTTCACGACTCGGCGAATAATTGTCAGACTCAAAAGGAGAATTATTAACTCTTGACTGAGGACTTTGAGTAAATATTTCCTTTCTTACGGAGAGGATACTACTTTCTTCATTTCATTGGATAGAGGATGTTTTCTTCAAAATCATAGATGTCTAGTCCGTTATCCTTGAAGCTTAGTGAACTACCGAGTAAGGATTCATTTGGAATTCATTGTTTAGCATACTCGCTGACAAAAAGAGAACGTAAGTCCTTGAAACGCTAAGTTGAATAACTCCTCGTTTTTAGCAGACTGTAAATTTCCTGAAGGCAGGGGCTGGACCATATCAATCTTTGTACGGCTCACAATTCCTAGCAGACTGGCTTGTACGTAGTAGGAGCTGAGTAAATAATTGTTTATCCATTTCACTAGCATTAACAGCCCTGATTACACACATGATCACACACACGGATTGTCTGGGCAGTTAAAGAGGGGTCCTCCAAGAGACTAAATGTTTTACCTAGACTGATTTAAGTACACATCTTCTCAGCCTTGTAAAACATCAAATGCTGAATACAACTTAGTATTCTCTTACTGATTCATTGTCGTAGTATGAAAATCAGTTATTGAGCTGTGTTTGTGGGAATAACGATTCATGCTGTCACAGCTTCACCTCCCCCCAGGCCTATCCACAAAGAGAAGTGGTGAAGGATGCCACGTAAAGAGGGAAAGAGGTAAAGTGACTCTGTGGGTTGTCACTGGTAAAGTTTATAAAATGCTGCTCAGCCTATAGGACCACAATGAAAGCATTAGCTACTATTATAATTGTTTAGACTGCTCCTTTATTAGTGTCTTTGAAGTGCTAATGTACTTGCTCTGCATAGGGTAGCACGGGGAAATCAGAACACTTATAAATTTCCTATGGCCAGCTATAAAAATTTTTAAATCAACAATATTCAGTTCTAATTTACCTTATTATGTCCTGCCTATTCCTCCAAAGAGTACTTTAGATAGACAACAATAATAAATGTTTCCTGTGGTGAAAGGCATGGTCAACACTTTCTAACTTGTATAATCTTGGGCAATTTTCTTGGCCTACTGAGTCTCAGTTATCCCATCTGTATAATGGAAACTGGGACAGCTAACTATTAGCGATTCT
Organism: Balaenoptera acutorostrata; assembly: GCF_949987535.1. Taxonomy (NCBI): domain Eukaryota; kingdom Metazoa; phylum Chordata; class Mammalia; order Artiodactyla; family Balaenopteridae; genus Balaenoptera; species Balaenoptera acutorostrata. The sequence continues at coordinate 50,538,690 of NC_080073.1, read as the reverse complement.
GACAGAGTAAATGAGATCATGTGTATAAGCTGCTTATCATGATATCTTTAGTGCTTACTGTGTATCAGGCATGGTGTTAGCTGCTGGTGGTCTTGAAATGACATCTAGGAATGTCACTTTCAGAGGTGCCTGCAAGTAGACGTGTGCTAGATTTGAGGTTAGAGGACTGTGTAACCTAATAGTGGCCTCTGAGAATTGGAGGTTAAAAATAGGATCAGATTTTATGTTTGGATGAAAATTCATAACTTTGGGGAGAGTTATAGATTTTTTTTTAATTGACCAGAATTAAATATGGGGTCACATAAGAAGCAGTTACTCAGAAGTACAGATTGATATACAAATATACATAATATGTACAAGTTTCAGTCCCTTTACACGTATTGCAAGATTTGGATCAGTAGTGAGGTGTCCAGGGTTAGAGAAGGTGCATTTTGTTACCAGCACGATGCGACTTCAGCCTTCCAGAGGGAAGTCCTGAGGTGTGGCAGGCAGGGTCCCCAGAAGCAGCCTCTGAGATGGAGTTCAGTGTGCAGGAGGTTTACTCAGGATGGTTCTTGGGACCAGCACCATGAGGGACAGGGAAGGGAGCAGGAGTGGACAGAGGGAGAGGTGAGCCACAGTTCAGGCCTGAGGATGAGATCAGCCTTGGCCAGCTCCGGGGGTGCTCTGCAGCTAGGATGGCCCTGAGTGTCATCCTAGGGTGGAGGTGGCCATGCTTACCTTCCCACGTCAATCACTTATTGGATATGGACTGTCCTAGGAAGAGTGCAGCATTGGAGCCTCAGACTCTGCAGTTGAAATAACCCCTCAAGAGGCAACAAGTCCTTCCTTGAAGAGGATTCTGTGTCTACCACCAAGGTTGACCAGAAAGATAAAAAATGACCACCACAGTGCCCTAGAACAAGTGTATTTTAATGTGTACCCCAGTGTTGCATAAAATTTATCTTGTATCACTCCTTGGGAAAAAGAGCCTTAATTAGATATGGGTCCTTTTTTTTCAAAGAAGCTGTGGATCTAAGAGATTTTCAGACCTCTCCCATTCTCCCTGGAAATAATCATCAGTCGTCTATGAATCGGAGTCTCTCCCATCTGGACTGAAGCCCCGTTTGGGTGCACAGTACTTCTATCTGATATTATTATATTATTTAATCCCAGAGGAATTTATTATGAAAATCTTCAAAACATGCACAAAAAGTAACGATAATTGAGTACCAACCCCCCCATGTATGCATCAGGGAGTGTCCACATTTCCCTTTCTCCTTCTGGAGGGATTTCTAATGCATAAAGCATAGCCTCCCGTGTTCATCTGAGACAGATCCTGACGGTGTGTCCTCAGAGCAGGGTGAGATTTCACAATGTTTGAAGTCACTAATGTCTCTTAATAGCACTGACGTGAATGCAGTTGGAGTTGTCAGATCCATGATTCCGGGAAGCAACCTGCTCACACCCCCAGATCTTCAAAGCAGTGCCCCGCCAGCCACTCACATTTCCACTGTCTTGCCTCTGCAGCTCAGCTGTGGGAATTAGATTTGGGCCTGGAATGAGGGCTGATGCCTGAGGCTGTCTCAGCAACGTTCACGGCACCCAAGAAGCCCACACCGGGAGTCACAGGCCGAGAAAGGTGCATGGAACTCTTGTGCTTCAGTTTCATAATGCTGTTGTGTGGAGGGGCCTCCTGAAAATTGATGGACACGGAAGTGACCTGCCAGCCCGCTGTGCTCTTGGCAATATTTCAGCCCAATGTAACATCAAAATCAAAATTTCAGTTTAGGAAAGGAGCATCGTAGGGAAGTCGTACAGAGACTATCTAGAGCCAAATCAGGGATCTGATTAGAACCCGTGACCTGAAGATCCAAAACCATTTCTGATTCCCTAGCAAGTTCGAGTCCCCAGGTGGGCCTGCCAGGGTGTCCAGGATGAGGCCCCAAGCCTTAGGCTGCACTGGGCCTGGCTCTGTCCTGAGCAGAGCAGCCCTGGCATGCCAGGGAGTGAGTCAGCAGTCCCCTCTGCCCCCGCGGATGCAGCGGGGACTTGGTGGCTGTTTGGCCCCAGCGCAGGTGGCAGCGGGGGTGGCGGCGGTTGCATTTCCTCTTTGAGGTGGGGACTCAGCTGTTTCCTTGGTCACGCGCCCCTCCTAAGCGGTTGGAAGAGGCAGGAGGCCAAGAATACAGCTGAGACTTGAGCCGCAGCCAACTCCCGGCAGCTGCCACTCTGTTCTCTGAGCTGGAATCAACTCCAGGCTGCAGTGTGGCCTGATCTGGCATTTGGGGAGGGGCCTGGGAGGGGTGTCACTTGCACATTCTGAGTGACTTAACCCACCTGCTGTTTGTGTGTGTTTGTGTGTGTGTGTATGTATGTGTGTGTGGCTTAATTTAAGTGACACTTCTCTAATATCCCAGTTACATGAAAAAAAATGTAGCTCAGTGAAAAAAGCAGAGGGCATTCACTTTTTGGGGGTCAGTGGATTTGTAGATCTTAAAGGAATTACTTTAAAACATAAAGCTGAGGGTACCATCCTAACTCAGAATGTATGTGTTTAATACAAGCATGTTTTGGTCTATATTTTCATCTCTCTATATATGCACAGAAGCAGCTTGGCAAGGATTTTGCACCAGGAGCAAGAAGTACTGAGTCCTAGTGATTGTGTGGCCTTTACAAAGATAGATGTGTGATTCTGGACATCATCTTTGTTCTCAGCCTAGGCTGTTTGTTTGTTTAACATGCTAACTGAAGACAATAAATCTCTCAGATCAAATTATGAGTGTTTTTTGGAGAAGCAAAACAATTAAAGAAAGTGGAAACTTTTGGGCAAAATGCTAAAAAATCAAATTTTAACAGTCTACAGAATCAAAATGTGTACTTAGTTAACACACACTCTCTCTCTCTTTCCTATGTATCTATTTCTTTTTTTCCCCTTTATTTATTTATTTATTTATATTGAAGTATAGTTGATTTACAATGTTGTGCTAGTTTCAGGTGTACAGCAAGGTGATTCAGTTATACACACACACATATATATCTTTTTCAGATTCTTTTCCCTTGCAGGTTATTACAAAATATTGAGTCTAGTTCCTTGTGCTATACAGTAGATCCTTGTTGGTTATCTATTTTATATATAGTAGTGTGTATTTTTGTATCTGTTTCTACACAGCAATAGTTGATAGGTCTTTAAAATGGCTTAGCATAGAGCTGTTTTATGTAATGTAAACATATCCATTTGGAGGTAAGAGATCCTACCAAACATTTAGGATTTTGTTACTTCCTATATTTGAGAAACCAGAAAAAAAAATTATCTGCGTGAACATCGCATGAGTTCCCTGAATCTGTCCTCCTATTTGAAAGCACTGCTGTTGACGAAGAGCCACCTTTAATGAACTCTACCTGCTTTTTTTTAAGCAATTAATACAAAATCCTCCTCAAGTCTGGGTCCTCCAGAGGGTGCGGTGTATTCTAGTCATCTTTGGACCCCCTGTTTCTATCAAGGTGCTTGTTAAAAGTATGTAGAAGAAATGAAAAGGCATTCAATTTATCCTGTTCATTATGCTTTTGAAAGGAAATATGATGATGATGATGATGATGTGTGTTGTTGTGGTTTTAAAAATACCCAGATCATCGCTCACCGTGTAACAGCTCCGCTGGTCTTTACCCTTCTTCCCAGACCCTTGGCTCCAACCTGCTCCTCAAAGAAGAGTGGCTGCAGACAGGAGATGTTTATAAGTGACAAACTTATAGGTGGCTGCTGAGTAAAAGGGACTATAGATGGTATAGATGGAGAATGCTATACATGATGACGGATGTCACCCAGGCACCATTCCCTGAATCCAAACCTACAAAGCAGAAGAGAAACACATTTCTTTTAATGAAGTTACAGGGTTTCCCCACAAACAGTCCATTTTCATTGAAAACTTTTGGATGATTCCTTGTAGAAGCAAGTAAGCTCAGAACCCGATATTCACATCAATGGCTCCATATAAAAATATCCTTGAGGGCTTCCCTGGTGGCGCAGTGGTTGAGAATCTGCCTGCCAATACAGGGGACACGGGTTCAAGCCCTGGTCTGGGAAGATCCCACATGCCACGGAGCAACTGGGCCCGTGAGCCACAATTACTGAGCTTGTGTGTCTGGAGCCTGTGCTCCTCAACAAGAGAGGCCGCGACAGTGAGAGGTCCGCACACCGCGATGAAGAGTGGCCGCCGCTCGCCGCAACTAGAGAAAGCCCTCGCACAGAAACAAAGACCCAACACAGCCAAAAAAAATAATAATAATAATAAATAAATAAAATAAATTTATTAAAAAAAAAAAAAATCCTTGAATTCTTAAGACGTTTAAGTCCAGTCTGACTTGTAATTGTTTTTGACTTTGTTTTTAATGCATTTGAGTTGTTTTGATTTTAATATTTATTCCAAGAAAAAAACATATTTTATGATAATTTAAATGTTTATCTAACTCGTCTTGAGATTCTTCTGGCATTATTAAAATAGTTCTAAACAATTTTATTAAACAATTTGGTTCGTGTGTAGGGTATTTTTCTTTAGTTTTATCTTTGATGTTTATTTATTTATTTATTTATTTATTTATTTTATTTATTTATTTATTAGGCTGCGCCGGGTCTTGGTTGTGGCACGTGGGATCTTCGTTGAGGCATGCGGGATATTTCACTGTGGCGCGCGGGCTTCTCTCTAGCTGTGGCATGTAGGTTTTCTCTCTCTAGTTGTGGCGTGCAGGCTCCAGAGCGCAGGGGCTCTGTAGTTTTTGCAACATGCAGGCTCTCTAGTCGAGGCGCACGAGCTCAGTAGTTGCGGCACGTGGGCTTAGTTGCCCCGCGGCATGTGGGATCTTAGTTCCCCCACCAGGGATTGAACCCACATCCCCTGCATTGGAAGGTGTGATTCTTTATCACTGGACCACCAGGGAAGTCCCTGACGTTTATTTAAAACATGCCTTTCATAGACTAATTCCTTTCACTGTGCATTTGATTAGATGGACTTATTCTCTGCTTTTGGTTTTGTTAACAATTGCATTGTCTTTACTTTCATGTTTTCTAATTGAATGGGTAATTTCATGGCAACCAAAAAGGGGTTCACTGTGCAGTTAACGCTGCAAGTAGCCTATTTGAACTCATTCAGTATTTTTTTGTGTCTTCTCAATCTTTAAGTTTACTTTTTCTGATTGTAAAACTAAAATAGGTTCATTTGAGAAAATTTAGAAAGATTGGGGAAAGCATGTACCCTCAGATATCCTATGGGTTCATCCCATGGATTCCAAAGCATCACTTTGGCTGCCTTGGTTACTTATTATCAGGCATGTGGTGATTGTTATTCTCACTCATTAGAAAGTGTTGTGGTTGAAGTTGAAGTCCTGTGGCCAGTCTGTCAGAATCTGAACTCCAACCCCACCTTGTCCTAGAGCAAAATCTTAGCTATGATACTTAATGTCTCTGTAGCTGTTTCCTCCATTCAAAAATAGGACATTTGAGGGTGAATCCTTTTATCCTATATTTTTTAATCGAAATAATGTCAGGCACACAGTGAGCATCCAATAGATGTATTGAAATTGTTGTCAATCGGCTCTGTTTACACTAGCATTAAACTTTCTTTTTATGTAAAATCTCTAATTGTATCATAGTAAAAGTCATTTTCTTTGCAATGTGATTTATGGCAGTGATAATGATAATGGGGAAATAATTGCTAGTTTGGAAGTGGGACCTCAGCGGTTTTGCATTATGACTAGGTACCATAATCTCATGACTTGTTAAATTTATGTATTCGTTCACTAATTCAATAAATAAGTACATCATCAAACCATTACTGAACACCAGATGTTTCCGTACAATAAAAGTAAGGATAGTCCCAGTTTTTAAAGAACTTACATGAGAGTGAGAGAGATAAGTAAGAATCTGTTACTTCTCTCTCTCTCTCTCACAGAAGAATCTACAGATTCTTCCTGAATCTTGACAGTCTTTTTTGCAGTGTCCATTGGAAACTGGGCTCCATTTGGCTTACTTCTTAATAGGTTTTGGAGAGGTGCTGGATTAAAAGAAGAAAAAGAAGCAATGTAAGATTTTTTAAAAGTTAGTTAAAGGAAAATATCTAATCTGAAATGGGAACTTATAATGCACAAAAACGTAATTTATAATGAAATTTCTCCTAGATAATGCACTCTGAAAACTAGCAGTGGAACAGGCATCTTGACAGCGTATACATTCTTGAGTAGACACTGATTTTAAAAAGGAGGACCTTTACATACTGGTAGTATAGTGGCTGGGTACCAGTAGTGGTGACTGGAGCATGCCTGTACCATCTCTGAATTTGTTTTTATCCATTTGGGATGAGGAGTAGTCTTAAATATAGAAGTGTTCATTTTTGCCTGAGCATATCTATACTAAAAAAGGGGGGGAAAAAAGAGAACCTAAAAGCCTTTTTTAGTGGTGAAACTGTAAATATTACTTCTAATAAATACTGTGTTTATTGCATTCTTCATATATAGCCCAGATGTGAGTGTGTGTGTGTGTGTGTGTGTTTCTGTGTATATGAATGTGTATCTTTAGAGAGGTTAAGATGTGTAGAGACTACACTTCATATAGACCATGGTGAATACAGTATCAATAGTTTATTATTACTGGTCAGAAAATAAACTTTTGATCCATTGTTTATTTAAAGGCTGCAATTGTCTTTCAAAATCCACTAAGAAACCTGCCCCCCAAATTCAGTTATAATGTTTTAAAGAGAAAAGAAAAACAGTGAACAGAAAAAATTTACTCCTAATTTGCATACATAACTTTTGACAAAATAAAATATGTGAAAATGCTGCATCATAATACGTGTGAAGAGAAAGATTTCCTAAATTTTCTACCAGTTTTTAAGAATGTTGCCAGGGCACAAAATCTGCAGTAAAGCCCAGGCCACTCAACTAGGTTCTGTCTAGAGAAAGCCAGGAGATAAGGGTAGGTATGGCTTATAACCAGAACATTTTTTTTTTAAACAAAAGTTTTCCAGAATTGACCAACTGAATTCATGTATACACAGTACAGCAGGCCGGGAGGATTTAGACAGGCAGCTCTTCTTTTCAGTTTTTCACAGTCTCCTGAAGTTTGGCTTCTTGGTGAGCCAGTGGATGGCCTGTGGAGGGAATAGCCAGTGGTTTCTGCCCCTGTGTCACTCTCCCCTTTCTCCTTCTGGAGTCTCTGAAGTTGAGAAAAATTATGGCCTCACCTGGAATTGGCATCTGCAGGTGTGACCAGGCCCCCCATAGGAATGATCAGGCCACAGAGTTTCCAGCAGAAACACTCCCAGGCAAGTTATAAGGATAGTTTCAGACCAGAAGGGATTTCAAAGACCTGGGATTGTACAAATCACACATGTGTGTTCTCTCTCTGTGTATATATGTATACATATATACACATAGATACACATACATATACACACACACATATATATATTAAATCTTAATATTTAAATTAGGATACTAACAGTAACTTTTGAGGGTGAAAGTAGTCATTTATGTTAACATGCTTAGAATCCATTGGTACTAACAGATTCAGATTACCTTTCTTATCATTATGTACGTGATTTGTGAGGCAACAGGATCCAATCATGTTCTTTACACATCTTTTTTTTTTCAGTGAAATTACATAATTGTTTGAAGTGTAGAACGCTTTTTTGTATATACCATACTTTAACAAATGCAGAAAAATGCTCTCCTAACATACTATTTATCTATAATAATGAACCATCCTGTCTTTGCTTATTAGATGCTAGTAATAACGAGTGAATGACTCTTTTTGTCTTCCTAGTTTTCAGTCTCTTTGTGAAAATTAAAATTTGTTTCAGGCTTTATCATGAATTCCTCCAAATATTCCATGTTCTACTTTCACATATTAATTTTGGATGATTTTTTCTGACAGTTGGGCTGGCCTGCCAGCCTTCCTCCTTACCTTTTTTTCTTTCCTCCATTCCTTCCTCCGTTCCTCCCTTCCACCCTTCCTTCCTCCTTCCTTTCCTCCCTTCCTTCCTTCCTTCGTTATGAGTAAAAAAAGTTACGGTTTTTTTCCCCTCTGTATAGTTTTCCCCATGTTTACGACTTGGACTTTTTATTAAGGAGATCGTATCTAACAAAAATGTTTCCACTTCTGCGCATGCCTTGCTATATATTATGATGCAACTATTGACTTCTCTTATCTATGTTTAAAATCTTGAAGGTATCACAGATAAGCCAGTGGCTCAAAAGCTGAATATTACACATTACATAAGACTGACAGATGTTTCATTTCTACGATAGATCAAATCATAAATTTGATTCTTTCACAGATAATTTCAGCCTGGCCATTTCCACATCTGAGGCTTGGATGTACAGTCTTGCAAACTTTTAAACAGCTGTTGTTTAAAAGTTGTTTTCGTTCGTTTCGCTTGTTTTCGTTCTTTGATCCAATACCAGATTTCCAGCCCCCATTTCAGGAATCCTGTTGTCCTACTGTGTTGCAGGGATACTACATCCCATCTGACTTTTAATTTCAAGGTTGCACCTTAGAGATATCAAAGTGCGCGCATTAGCCTCATGTCTTTCTTCCTAAAATGTCCGTTTGCACTAGGTCCACCCGCAGTCCCCTTTTTTTGAAGTCTCTGAAAATCAAGTGTGTTTCAAGGCTATTTTGTTCTAATCATACGACACATGTACAAAGCTAATAGCCCCTTCCCGACCCTTAGCTTAAGCATTATACACCCCATGAACAGAATGACCCCAAATCTTCAACTTCACCATCAGGAATCCTCAAAGAATTTTTACATACAGCTTAACCCTGTTCTTCCAGTAGTCATGGGACCCTTCAGCCCTGGGATCTCAGGCCCACATCTCTCATCACCTGGGTTGAAACTGACCATGTGTCTGCTGAATTTCATCAGTAATTTCTGCCAGTTCCCTTATATAGATGGTTTGATAACCTGTTTTTTCCCACGACAGGTAACTCTAGCAGGCTCTATTAACTCACAGAGCTTACAGCAGCGCATAGTTTTGTAAGATTATCCAAATGTATTAGATATTTTAAAATATAGAGAATTTTAAAAAGCACACACCTGTTTTCCCTGGGCTTCTCTGGATCGAAGGGACTCGTTGGAAGGTTTGAACAGGGAGCATCCCAATAGGAAAGTCCATCAAAGTAGAAGGCATTCACCTGCAAAATACTGCAGTCTCGAATGCAACTAACTCTCTAACAACAGTCCCTTAGAGCAAGAATGTTTTCTTTAAAAAAAAAAAAAAAAAAAAAAAAGCTTTGAGGTCAGGCTTGGGGCAGGGAGCGGGGGAGAGGTCATGGGTGTCTGGCCAAGCTTTTGAGGTACACAGTGGTCATGTGATTGCAGTTGTGACATTGAATGGTGGCACACAGGCCAACTTTAAACGGCAGCCCCTGTCTTTCAAGTGACCGACCACAGCTCCCTGTAGGTGACTTTGCAAGCAGGGCATCTCGGGTTTAATCAGCATTGCCATAGGTGGCCCCAGACCTGGGGGAGCACGCACATGCCCATTTATATGTCTTAAGTAGGAAATTACCTGCCGGGTGAGTCCTGGGACACCTGGCAAAGAAACAGATTCTGTTCCACCGATGTGTTGTAAGTTTCCTGAAAATGTTTCCCTCCCAGGAATATATCCATTTCTCCTCCCGGCAAATTGGTACAGATTGTGTTCTTGCTGTGTGTGAGGCATTATCCATGGTCCCAGAGACACTGGTCCAAGAGCCCTCTGTCCAGGGAATTTAGAGTCATTCTCACACCCATGTTCACCACCTGGAATGCTTTAGATGGTTTATATTTAAAGCAGGATCCTAAAACAAGCCAAACCCTTGATGGCTTAGAAGTAAAGGCTTTGAGACACCATATTGCGTATTTGCCTTCTTTTCCTAGACATTTGTTCTCCCTGAGTCTCTGTAAGTCCTGTCTCTGAAGCCACAGAGGTTTCACTCCCTGCCTGCTTCCCTTCTCTTCAAGGAAAGGAAGCATCGCAGGAAACGTTTTCCCATCACTTTCTGCAGCACTTGAGGTCCCAAATGCAGACTCTTTTCCTGCAATGCATTCCTGAACATCCTTTGGTGGTTTTGTTGTTAACTTACTCTCCTACATCTACAATTTAAATAGTCTTTCTAGAGATTTCATTGTAGTGAGGAAAAATTCCAACACCGTGTTGCTAGCCATTAAAACCAAAAACATGCGGATGTCAAATTAATTCATGTATCCTACATTTCAAGTGCATCTTCTCCAAGGAAGTCTGAGGATAGTAGGAATTATTTATTGAACACTTATGTTCTTCTCTAGCAAATCTGTTGATCTCAGCCCAGTGGCTTTCTGGTTTTCATGACTGTGTTTGCAGGGGTGTCAGTATGGAATTTTGTGTCGTGCTGTACTAGGCAGCGTAGAGAAAGAGGAAAAACAAAAGAGGAAAAAAGTTCCCCGCATTCAAGAAGGGGCAGAGATGGCCGGTAGGATGTAGATATATTATCCTCCTCTATGTGAGCTGAGCACCATTGCACTGCAGTGGGGGCATGTCATCCTGAGAGGCCAGATGACACAGGTGAGGGTCCTGATGAAGTGAGCACTGGATGAGACTCAATGGAAGAAACTCGATGTAATAACTGAAAAAATGGAGTTTAGAAGAGAGGCACTACTTCTGTATTTGTTTTTTTGTTTTTTTGTTTTTTATTAATAGCTACTTTATTTATTTATTTATTTTTTTAGCTGTGTTGGGTCTTTGTTTCGTGCGAGGTCTTTCTCTAGTTGCGGCAAGCGGGGGCCACTCTTCATCGCGGTGCGCGGGCCTCTCACTATCGCGGCCCCTCCCGTTGCGGGGCACAGGCTCCAGACGCGCAGGCTCAGCAGTTGTGGCTCACGGGCCCAGCCGCTCCGTGGCATGTGGGATCTTCCCAGACCTAGGGCTCAAACCCATGTCCCCTGCATTAGCAGGCAGATTCTCAACCACTGTGCCACCAGGGAAGCCCTCTGTGTTTGTTTTTAGTCTGGAAATGTGAGCAAGGCCTAACTGTCTGGCCAGTTTAATTGTAATAAATCATACATTTGTTGGATGCCGTCATTTTCATGAAAACTCAGACACTATCAAGGACCTAAAGAAACTCACCTGCATGTGAGTCTTCAGTTCAAGGTAGCCATGCTTTCCTTTTATCTAATGAAAACGTCTGCCCATTGTCTGTTTTCTGTCACTTATATCTATTAGTTCCCTTAAGATTGCATTCAAATTAGCCTTTGTGAATAGAAGACTTTGAGGAAACGTTAGGTCTAGGGTTGGCAGTGGTGTGCATTTTTTTTTAATTAATTCATTTAATCATGACAAACCCGTGTGGTTGGAATTGTCATCAACCTCATTTTTTTTTTAACTAGTTAATTAATTTATTTATTTTTGGCTGTGTTGGGTCCTCGTTTCTGTGCGAGGGCTTTCCCTAGTTGCGGCAAGCGGGGGCCACTCTTCATCGCGGTGCGCAGGCCTCTCACTATCGCGGCCTCTCTTGTTGCGGAGCACAGGCTCCAGACGCGCAGGCTCAGTAGTTGTGGTTCACGGGCCTAGTTGCTCCGCGGCATGTGGGATCTTCCCAGACCAGGGCTCGAACCCATGTCCCCTGCATTGGCAGGCAGATTCTCAACCACTGCGCCACCAGGGAAGCCCCAGTGGTGTGCATTTTTGTATTGTATGCTTTAGTCCTCTGGATGGGATTGCTTTGCTCTCAAATCTCTTTGTCCGCTGAATTCTCTAGTTGGGTTGTTAGCTGTCCCCGGGGACAAGCACCATCTCTTTCCTTTCTCTAGTGTCCTATCCAAAAGGCCACACAAGTGTAGGTGCTCTCTAGGTAAGCTTGGACTCTCTCTCTCTGAATGGACTGCCCATTATCACAGATACACAGAGCTCAGTCAGACCAAAGCCCTCTTGAGACCCTCCCATCCAGAAGCATGTCATGGTTTTGCCCTATTAGTGGCTGTTGGGCGTTTTCCCTTAACCTTGCCACATTGGTTAATAGGTCTCTGGGTGGTTAGATGCCTTGGCTTTTTGGGGTTGAAGGAAGCAGAAAAAAATAGTACAGTGACAACAAGTCCTGCTGTGTGTCAGGCACTGTTCTCAACACTGAGTTAATACACAGGTAAACTAACCAGGCACAAATATCCATCGTTGTGTAGCTTATGTAATAGTGGGGGGGAGAATGATTTTTACTACTTGGTTCAAATATTGAGCCTTGTTAAAGGGTGACTTATCTGAGTGTCTAAGATCTGGGGATTTCAGTGATCGAAGTAGCCAATAGCCAGCTGCCCTAGCACTAAAGAGACAAGATAAGTAGGCGTGTTGTCTTGCCCACTATAGGTTAGCAATAAATAGTGCAGTTGATATGAGGATAAAATGTAATAATCTATGGAAAACACTCATTCCAAAATCACCCATGTGGAAGTAAATACTAAAAGCATTTATTGGTGTAGTTGTTGGATCTTGTAGAAAGAGCTTGCTATCAATATATTAACACACAATTGTAGCCCAGAGTTACCCGACAGAACTAAAACTCGCTTTGTTCCCGAATCTCCTGAAATTCCCCCTGCTATACTTGGGATGGCAGCAGACATCCGTTTCTGGTAAATCTCTCTCTCCTGCCTCTCTCCCTCCCTTTTGGATGTAGAACTCTCCTCCTGTGGTCATAGACCCTTAAGACCCACACTTGGGCTTTTTATTTTGGGGGAACATCCTTCAATTCCTTTGCTCCCCTTGAAAATCTTTCCATTCTTCTGCTGTTGTAGGGGGGTGGAAGGAGGCAGAGCTAAGGTCCTGGGTGGGTAATTTAAACTTCTATGTTGATTCACTTTGATTAGATTTAGTGATGATGTTAGCTAGTAATAATTCTGAAAAGGCAACCTTAAGGCGTGAAATATTCACAGGCTGTGGCACCAAGTAATACGCCTTGACGTAAGGGAAGACAAAGACATCGTGGCCGTGAAAACCTCTTATTTTCCCCAGTTTATATATAGATAGAACACGAATCTTATCGCCATTTCAAAAACTGACAGAAGAGCAATTTATCGATTTATCTTTGCTTTTACTCATTTTATCTAAATGTCTCTTCCTTTCTTCTTTTCTGCAAGAAAGGTTTTAATGACACACACATTTAGCTCACCCTGTGGCACCTATAACTGCATCACATTTGTTAAGTTTCATGCTTTTGAAATGACAGATTCTTCTTTCACTTCTTGTAGGAATAAAGGACAAAAGAGTTCACATCAGATACGCTGAATAAAATTAGTATTTCTCCCCACCCTTTTTTTGAAGTGCCTTTTCTCTTCATGATGAATTTTTATAGTTTTGAATTCTTTAAGCCAGAGTTGAAAATATGCATTTGTGATAAATCCTTGTTCCATTACAAGGTGTCTCCAGTATACATAACTGAACATAAATAATGGATTATATTCTTGGCATCCAGATCCTCTGAAAGAGGACATCTTAAAATATTGCATTGAACTGAATTGAACTGAGTGGAGAATACAGAAGTTCTGACATCTGTGAGATTAATAATGCTCAAGCAAAAGTATCATTTCAATTGATCATCCCCCCTCCCTTCCCTGAAATAGTGTTGTTTGTCCCAGGAAATCATGGTACAGTGATACCAAGGGAAATACTTAGGATAAGTGTGTGACTTGGTGAGATTCCTGGAAGATCTAACTATTCAGAAACATTTTTGTTTGAACAAAGTTATATGGTATCATCAGCAACAAGATCCCAGCAGTGTTATTTACGTTCCCGGAAAATTTGTTTTAGTTACACTTGGAATAAAAAAGCAACTTCCCAAGTCGGAGATTCTGGCTCTTTGCTTAAACATTAGGGAGACACTCATTTCTAAATGTTACATGTGTTCTGGCACCAGTAAATTCAAATTCATTGTTCCACATTAAAAAAAAAAAAAAAGTATAATGCTTTCTGAAAACCCTGGGCACACTTTATCTGGGAATCTTGCAGGCATGTGATTTTCTGTATGGCTTCTGGAAAGACAGGTACCATGAGTTCTAGAAGTGAAGGAGGAAACTGGGCAGATAACTAGCAGGTACCTTGAAGTCATTCTGATGACTATGGCTTATGGGCTTTCAGGAGTTTCAAAGAAAAAGACGAAGCACAATGTCTAGAAACCCACGTGTCCATAAAATATTAGGGATAAAATCGGGAAAGAGACACACATACCATTATCAGACAAACTATTCATGAAGTTTCTGGGCAGTATTTGCTGGCTCATGCGACAGGAAGGGCAATGGTGGTCTAGGGAAAAACAATGTGTGGGTGTCTCTCGCAATATCCCGGGAACTAATTGCACAGATTAGATAAGCCTCGTCTATATTTCTAATAGAGCCCCAGGTCACTAGAGGAACACGGAGTTTTAAAAAGAGCTCTGATCCCCAGTTAAAATGACAATGTTTTTGACCCAGCTCTGCCGCTGTCTGTTTGTGGATCTTCTGCAAGTCACTGGATTTAATATCAGCTAGACTAGCTGATTTCAAGGTTCTTTGCAGGGCTGTGGTTCTCTGGGTACTTTTTTTTTTTTTTTTTTAAGTTTGCACATGGCTGGAGGTTGGTGATGCTTCCCTGTGTATGGATAAATCATACCTAGACTCTTAACAGATTGAGGCAGGAAACATAAGGTGGTGATTAGCCTGCATGGCTTATGAAAGTTGAGGCTATTTTAAAATCCTGGGACTGGCCCCAGGGGTCACCCAGTCAAACCCAGACAAGCCTCAGTGTTTTCTCAGTCTCTGATTTTTTTTTTTTTTTTTTTGGCTGTGTTGTGTCTTCGTTTCTGTGTGAGGGCTTTCTCTAGTTGCGGCGAGCGGGGGCCATTCTTCATCGCAGTGCGCAGGCCTCTCACTATCGCGGCCTCTCTTGTTGCGGAGCACAGGCTCCAGACGCGCCAGGCTCAGTAGTTGTGGCTCACGGGCCCAGTTGCTCTGCAGCATGTGGGATCTTCCCAGACCAGGGCTCGAACTCGTGTCGCCTGCATTGGCAGGCAGATTCCCAGCCACTGTGCCACCAGGGAAGCCCTCGGATTGTTTTCTAACATGGCAGCGGGGCCACTGGCCCTGTTCTCTGTGGCATTAATTGTGGTCAGAAAACTCTCCTTATCTGCAATAAAAAAATATGCAAAATACTGAGTCAGTGATGTGACAAAGCTGCTGATCAGCTGCTCCATTACCTGCAGCTCTCTCATTCAGATGATTGACGGCTGATGTTTGTATTGCACTAAGATGCGCCCAGAGTTGTCTTGTGCAGTTAGAAGTGGTTTCTGTTGTTACCTTTTGTGGATAAGGACACATTGGCCAAACATGCACTGATTCTAGTAGAGGTGCAGCAGAAAATTCTCTGCACATCACTGCATCCTAACCTTTTATTCTTGCAGTGTCCACATTGGATGGTTAAATAGCAGAGCTTATCTTGCCAAAGATGGGATTGCTAAGATGATGAGGAGGAGGAGGAGGAGGATGGTCCCCTTTATTGGGTACCTATTTGAATCAGTACAAACCAAGGCAGGTTACATCCACCACACTTGTCTTTCTGTGTATGTGTTATCAATACACCAGAAGCAGTTTTGTAAAGTAGGCCAGTTCCTCTCTTGTGCTATCATTTTCTGCCTTTGATCTGTTTGTATGTATATTGATTTGTCTATTTTTCATTTTTATCATATTCAAGAAGAAAAAAGTTTTTTAGGTTCTTTTATTGTGACAAAATATACATAATATAATATTTGTCATTTTAGCCATTCTGAAGTGTACAATTAAGTGGCATTAAACTGTGTAACCATCACATCTGTACCCACAACGTTTTTTTTTTTTTTAAGTCAGTGACCCTTACTCTTTTATTTATTTATTTATTTATTTATTTATGTATTTTTGGCTGTGTTGGGTCTTTGTTTCTGTGCGAGGGCTTTCTCTAGTTGCGGCAAGTGGGGGCCACTCTTCATCGCGGTGCGTGGGCCTCTCACTATCGCGGCCTCTGTTGTTGCAGAGCACAGGCTCCAGACGCGCAGGCTCAGTAGTTGTGGCTCACGGGCCTAGTTGCTCCGCGGCATGTGGGATCTTCCCAGACCAGGGCTCGAACCGTTGTCCCCTACGTTGGCAGGCAGATTCTCAACCACAGCGCCACCAGGGAAGCCCTACCCACAACTTTTTAATCATCCCCAACAAAAACCAATTAAACAACAACTCCTTTCTTCCTTACCTCCGGCTCCTGGTAGCCCCCCTTCTACTTTCTGTCTCTATAAATTTGCCTGTTCTAGGTACTTCATAAAAGCAGAATCATACCATCTTTGTTCTTCTCTGTCGGACTTATTTTACTAAGAATAATATTTTTAAAGCCCATACATGTTGTAACATGTATCAGAATTCCATTCCTTTTTAAGGCTGAATAATATTCCATTGTATGTATATACCACATTTTGTTTATTCATTCATCTGCTGATGGATACCTTTTGGCCATTGTGAATAATGCTGCCATGAACATTGGTGTACAAATATCTCTTCTAGTCCCTGCTTTCCGTTTTCTTGGATGTATATTTTGGAGTTGAATTACTGGGTCATATGGTAGTTCTATGTTTAGAAAGGTAGGTTCTTGGTTTTTTTTCCTAGTGCTAACTTTTGAAGCAACACCAAGTAAGGCCAATTCCTTGTTCTCTGAATATGTTTTAAAATAGCATTAGAAAATAGCTATTTTGTCCTCCCTAAGTCTTCTCTTGTCTAAACTAAAAATTGCAAATTATGCAACTATTTTTTAGAACCCAAAAGTAAGATCTTTTGTCCGTCCCTGCTACATTTCACTTTATTACTTTCATCAATTAGTTTACTCTATGGGGATATCCAAATATTTATTATGGGACCCAGTACATTATTTACTTCTCCCAAGTTTATGTCTTTCTTTGAAATACACTGAGAAAACATTTAAGAATTATAAAAGCAGAAGTCATCTTTATTTTCCAGTTCATGAATAATCAAGAAAAGGATGATGAAGATAAAATTGTTTAACCTGTCTTTAAAATTTTTCATGTGGATCCATTAGCAGTATTTAACTTTTATCTTATTTTATTGTTTTGAAAAAAAAGAGGATTTTTTTAAGATTGTGTTAGAGCATCCTTGCAGGTGGTAGAGATTCCGTAAACAGTTGTTATAAAAGTGAAGAATTGAAACATTGGCCTTTTTCCTTCAGATGTTTTTACCGAGATCAGACCTCTCTTATTTTTAAAGACACTTGTGATTATTGTGGGGCTGTTCTTATGTCCAAAGCTTTGACGTCAGTTTTTTCCATTACTGAAGTCTGCTAAATGTTGATGTAGGTTATGTTTGTGTCCAATTTGCTATAATAATAAGGAAGAAAAAGTGATATTCTACATATGAGTTACTGTATGTTTATAAACTGCCTAGCTATCAAAGTTGAAATAAGAATATTCATGTAAAATACTTCTACCTTTAAACCCCTAGTATGAAAATTCCTTTTCTTAAATGTCCTCCTAGGTTCTTCCTCCAAAACAGTTGTCTGATCACTTTGGCATTTGCATGGTGGTTCAAGAATTTTACAGAATGCCTGTGCATTGAGTTGACCAAAAAGAGTTTAATGAAAGGGTAGAACTCCTGGTTGGGTATTTCTTATACATGTATTGAAGGAGACATTTTTCTTTGGAAAGTAAACTTATGTGAAATTCTCTTATTGATGTTTTTCTGTTACCTGGGGAAATTTTCAAGCTTGCTGAAGGTATTAGTCCATATGTTCTATTCATGCCATGATGCCATGGTTGCTCTCATTTCTGAAAGGATTACATTCCAATTACTTCTCTTTTCTTTCTTTCTTTCTTTCTTTCCTTCCTTCTTTCTTTCTTTCTTTCTTTCCTTCCTTCCTTCCTTCCCCCTTCCTTCCTTCCTTCCTTCCTTCCTTCCTTCCTTCCTTCCTTCCTTCCTTCCTTCCTTGCTGCATTTTGGGTCTTTGTTGCTGCGTGCAGGCTTTCTCTAGTTGTGTCAAGCTGGGGCTACTCTTCATTGCAGTGCGCAGGCTTCTCATTCCGGTGGCCTTTCTTGTTGCAGAGCCACTAGGGAAGCCCTCCAATTACTTTTCTTCTCTCTTTTTTTTGTTTTTTAAGTCTCTAAACTTAATCTTACACGTTCAAACTAACTCTTTTAACTTTAACAGAATAACTGTTTTGAGACTGGGGTGTGTCTGGTTGATAAGGGGTTGCAGCATTTAAATACCTTATGCAGCAAACTGACAGATCACTAATATCACAGTTTGCTAGTGGCTTACATTTGCAGAACTGTGACTAGCTAAAAAAAGAAGAAACGGTGCATAAGGGAAAACATTTCAATTGTTCAAATGAGTAAATCTTGATTGTGTTGTCTCATCGTAAAGTACCTATACTGATTGAAGATAAGATTAGTCATCCTCTGCTAATTTTGAGTAGAAGGATTGTGACAAAAGTGACTAATAAAGTGGCCCTCCCAACTTGCTAATAGAATTTAATGTCCCATTTTAGATATCCTCTGAGAACTAAATCACTGCTGGAATTTGAATCAAACCCCAAGCTTTCTTTCTCCACATGACAGCCCAGTGATTAATATATGTAACACACACACACACGCATGTGCGCACACAATTAGGACATGCCTATTTTGTTGGTGATGATGAAAGACAGAATATTTGGTCTTTTGCACGGTGCTTCTCTCCTCTTCGCCCTCTCTTTCTCATCCCCGCAAACCCAGTTGCTACTATATGCAACTCTAAAGTCAGCCAAAAAAATAAGAAACAACATAATCTAAAATGGTCATTATTTTACTCATTTTCCTCACTGTAAATAGCTGACAACACCGTTGATCAATTTCCTATAGCTTACTTATTGCCTGCCTTTCCTCAATATCACCCCCTAAACTGTGGTTAAAATATTATTTCCACTGAAAGAACTGCAGTGACTTTTATTTTGTGCATTTGTATAGAGTCTCCTTTTTCTCCCTCCCCACCTCCAACCATAACAATTGACACTTGGCCAGGATATCTATTAACCAAATGTTGGATAAAACATATTTGTTAGACATGGTTTTGCTTCTTTGTGAAAAATGGGAGAAATTGGGACAAATGAAGATTAAATAGCAGTGGAAGAGTCGGGTTAGTTTGGGGAACAGAAAGCTGGACTAGGGTTGATTTCCTGGCACTGCTTTCTTAGCAAAGAGAACAGTTTTAATCAGTTACAAAAATATTTGTGATCCATATGTTCCTCCCTGCTAGTTCCCATATGCCCATATTCTCTTTTATCTTGGTGGATGATGACTTTATGATTCAGGGATGCAAGAATAATACCTCACTGGCTTTAGAGCACAGTGCTATTTCCAAACGTGTCCTGGTAATTACGCATGCACATATATCCAGGCTGTTCACGCTTTGAGATGGTTACGTGAATATCAGTTTGTTCTTTCTTCATGGAAAGAATTATATCTTGCATCCACCTACTGGGGCTGGAATAAGGCATCTAAGGCTTAGATTTGAAAACTGCATGGCCATTTCACCTGCTGGATTAACCACCGCTGTACAAATACGAGCATCAGAGAAAGGAGACAGGAAGGCTGCGGTGATCGTTGATAACTTCATTTTCTTTGGGCAAAGGAAAACAGAATCCAAAAAGCATTTGGTAAATCCATCCATCACGGGTGCCTATTCTAAGACATGTTAGATATTGAGCTGGTTACTTAAATAGATCCTGATTTTAAGGCATGTTGACTTCTATTTAGTATCAAGTGTTCATTATGTGAAACTGATAAAAATTGAGAAATTAAAATTACTGTTGATGACCAATGCATTTGGTCCCTAAATTCATGTTTCCTTCGCAACAGTTATATAATTTTTAACGACAAAAGAAACTTTTTACAGCCGAAGTATCCATTTTAATAAGACATAAATAAAGCTAGAAATTATTGACTGTATAAGCGATTGAATTTTCAACAGTTGTTTTCCTCTTACACAGCAAATGGTGTCGTAACCCAATAGGTTGTTAATAAAGCTGCAGTAAAATCCGATAAGGAGCCAGCTGTGCTCATGTCAACTTGGGAGGGGGCAGCGAGGGGGAGGCAGAGAGAGTTTCTAAACTTCAGAGTAAATAACTGAGATGCATTTAGTGTTTTCAAAGTCGGGTATACGGTGGAACACGTGCGCAGGCTGTTGGATTTAGCAGATGTGCGCCAGGGTAGAGTTGCAGCAAAGGGAGAAAGATACAGCTTGGTTTTGGCAAACGTTATTAGGAATCCGTCTCTCTGTTTGCATTCAAGCTGTATTTGCCGCTGCTCCTGCAGGAGTTGTGAGAAAAAGAAAGTGCACGTTACAGCAGGGATTGCTTTCAACAGGCTCAAAGTTTGCAAATCTGTTGAATCCCTCTGACAGTGTTGCTTTGCTGTCAAACAGAATGCCCAGCTGACAGTGGCAGTCCTGATGGGGAGGGGCCGGTAGGTGGCGGGTAAATGATGCTCACAGAGCGAAGAGAATATTCGGAATTCTTCTTCTCAAACTGTCAGTGGAGAGGAAAGAGCTCTCTCAACAATACCACTGTGAAAGTTTTCTTTTTTCTTTCTTTGTGTTTTTCACTTTTATAGCTAATGCCTCATTAAGTCAAAAATCTTTCAGTATGCCTTCTTAGGATAACTTTCAGAAGAAAAGAGTCACAGGAACAGCACTCAAGGAGATTATATTGATCTATAATTAAGACAAAAGCTTTGGTTAAAAAAGGAGGCAAGACTTTTGCTCATAGGTGATCTGGATTATCATTGAGGCAAACACACAAGCTTGTTTTTTTTCTTTTTTTTTTAATATAAAGTGCGAGATTTCACTAAAAAAGGTTAAAATTGAAGTGAGTAATCTTCGGTGCATAATGCAATTGTTAATTTTAGCTCGTTGCGTGGGTGCCGCTCTGACTTGAACAGCCGGCTGTAGCCTTCATTAGAGAAGAAGCAGGCAGCTCGGGACAGGTGGAGTGGATCAAGCCGTGAACGTGATTTGCTGGAGGCCGGTCATAGTGTTAGAAACCCAGTCTTATTTCGTCCCTCACCCTTACCATGGTTATTGCAGTTATTGTGACTATTGACTTTTCGTCTTTTTTCAGGTGGATGATGTGTCAGGCTGTGTAAGGGAATCGCATGGAGATGGGCGTTTTGAACTGTTAATGGGGACATGGGACTCCCGCTGTCTCTGATCCCTCGTGTGGATTTTCCCGGCGTAGAAGGACAGAAGCCGCTCGTAAGTCGCCAAGACCGACAGCAGAAATTCTGCGCAAAAGGTAAAGGGCTGTCATCAGATGGCTGTCATCTCATCTGTATATTTTTCTCATTCTATAAATACGCCTGTTTGCATAAAACAGTTCATGAAAGGCAACCAAAACAGACAGGATCTGTATCAGGGATTCAACTGCCTTAGTGTTTGTAAAATTAGAGCTCAATTTGTTCTTTTTTTTTTTTTTTTTAAAGCTGGCCACAATCTGTTTTTTATTGAAACCCTCTGGAAAAAAAGTTAGGGCAACAGAA
The DNA here is from genome assembly GCF_949987535.1 of Balaenoptera acutorostrata. Taxonomy (NCBI): domain Eukaryota; kingdom Metazoa; phylum Chordata; class Mammalia; order Artiodactyla; family Balaenopteridae; genus Balaenoptera; species Balaenoptera acutorostrata. The sequence goes on along the minus strand of NC_080073.1, from coordinate 50,517,142 downwards.
GTCTCATCTCCTCCCCCAACTCAGTACATTGAGAAACAAACTATTTGCTACTGGGAAACAGAACTTTTTGTTTGGTTAACTACACACATCCCCGGTGTCACTGAAATACGAGAGATCTGTCAGATACACTGAATGGATATCCTCAAACCTCCCCAAACCTAAGAGCCTTGCTCACCAGGCCCTCACAGACTCCAAGTACCATCCTTGAGGAAAACTACCTTTTCCATTCCCACAATCCTTTGCCAAGTGAGCTTGTCCTGTCATGGTAGGTCTTAGCAAATTTGCAACAGAAATTACTGCGTTTTAGATTTTTCTCGTGCTTCCTATGTCCAGTTAGAAATAAAGTTACTGAACTAGTAAATGATAAACACTCCCAGAGAAACATATCAAGACACTGATTTGTCCAGTAATAGTTACCGTTGTAATGACTAGGAACAGGGCAGTCATTACTTGGGAATTTTTGTGAAAAAACTGACTTTCTAGGCTACAGGGTCTTTCTCTATTTTTCTTTCTCCTTCCTTCCTCTCTTTTCTTCTTTCTTTTCCTCCTTCCTTCTTTTCTCTCCTTCTTTCTTGTTTTTCTTTAAGAAAAAATTGAGGAGGAAGTAAATGATAATTTATTCAGGAGCCCCCCTTTGACAGCACATCAGAAGGGGAAGTGTCAGGGCTTTATGGAAGAAGGGAGAAAAAAATACTAATAACAGTCTTACACTTTGAAAAGCCATTTCCAGTGTCTGTGTAGCCGTCTCTTGTGAGCCTGGAGCATCGGAGTTCAGTTGTGATAGCTTCCTTCTGCAGAATCTCTGTAGCATCAGCCACCGACAGGGCTTGGGGAGGGCTTCTGCTTCTAATAATGTCACTGTCACTTTGAAGCCTGAAACTATTGTTCCTGAAAGGTTTATTGCCAAATTTAGATCCTATATGTATACTAAATTATTACCTCTTACATTGACGTCTGCCCCTTGTAGAGTGTACTGAATCCCTTATACCCAGGAAGGTACGTCTGTGGTTGAAATTTGCAAATGATTTATGAGTCATCTTAGAGATGCTGCAGAACCCAGTACCACCTCCCGACTCAGAAGTGGAGGCAGAGTTGGGGAGATACTCTCTTCTTCTTTTGCTTCTACTTTGTAGAGGAGCATAGGGACCGGGAGACGTGTGGGACTTTCATGTCTCATTTTAAGATGTATTGATCCACCTTGATGGCAAGGTGTATTCACAAGAGCATGTGTATGTGTTTGGAGGGGCGTGGACAGGGCAACTGAATCTGCCTCTTGTGTTTGTCTTGGGTACTTGATTTGATCTTGTTTTATTCTCCTTTTGTATAAAATTGTCAGGGAGGCTGGAGTTGCTTATTTGAATTTGAGTACAAAGGGAGAAATCAAATATCTCGAGAATAATGGTCAAGACTTCACCCTGTGCTGACATTACTTTCTGATGTCTTAACCTTGTAGGGTGTCAAATCTTGTTATTTTAATTTGCATCTGGGAGAATGTCTGAGCCAGGAGACCTGAATCAGACCATAGTGGAGGAAGGCGGGCCTGAGCAGGAGACAGCCACTCCAGAGAATGGCGTGGTTAAATCCGAAAGTCTGGACGAGGAGGAAAAACTGGAATTACAGGTGAGCCTGGAGAAATCCCATTTCTCATACCACTGTGTGCATCCCTTTCTTTCATTTTGAAGATACTCTGAAAGTTTGGGGTTTTTTTGCTTGTAAAGAGTTTGACTAGTAAAATAAATAGGAAATCCATAAAACGAATCTTCTCCTTTCCCAATTATTAGTCTTTTTTTTTCTGACCAAACGGTGCATTCTGGTCAAAATGCCCTTTGACATGAAAAAAAAAAAAAAAATCCAAAGAACATATTTAATGACTGAATTTGCCCACAGCTTCTCCGTATTAATTTCCAGATCACCTCAAGGAGTTTGTGGAGGACTTCTCCTGAGGCAGCTTTACACTAGCTGAGTTATAAAAATGGGTTTGTAGTCCGCGGAATACAGCTCATGACAGACTAAGAAAAATCAAAGACATGAGCTCTGTTGACCTTCCTGGGCAGGCTAAGCTTCGATTCTTATTAGCAGAAAAGCCTAGAATTCCCAGCCAGAGAGAGAGAGAGAGAAAGAATGCTCTAGAAGGGGTAGGGGGAAGTTTGGGAGTGATTGACGGTACTGAAAAAGTGATATGATTAAATACTCATGATTTATGAGACAAGGAGATTTGGTAGAAGGAAAACAAACTGTACTTGCAAATAACCTGTATCGATTTTCTTTAAACCAAACTACAAAAGTGTTAACTCTTTTTATATAAAAAGGGAGCAGAGGCTGATAACAGCATAATGGCCAAAAGCCTTCAAGGCCGGCTTTTCCCCTCCCCAGGAACTGCTGTAAGGAGGGAACGAGAAAAGCTAAATGGTCAAAAGTTTGGCGGAGCAAGAGCTGGGGGAGTCCTCCCCAATGGTTATAATACCTTGTTGCTGTTGTTCTTGATTTTTCAACTCTGGTGACATCTTTTTCTCTCCTTCTCCCCCCTCCCCTCTCCTGGTTGTTGGTGGACTGTTTGTTTGTTTGTTTTATTTTGTTTCTAACATACAGAGGCAACTGGCGGCTCAGAACCAAGAGAGAAGAAAATCCAAGGTAGGGTTCTGGAATTCTACATTGACCTGATATCATGGTTGCATGTGGATTAACATCAGGGTTAGAGGATTTGCCAACGATTCACATGGCTGTATGTGGATCTTGGCTGCACCGGTGCTGCCTGCATTTAATGGGGTCGTGTTGATGCCTCTCTTTCTTTCCTGCTCTATGTGCTTTTTTTTTTTTTTTTTTTTTTTTTTGATGTGGACCATTTTTAAAGTCTTTATTGAATTCTGTTTTATGTTTTGGTTTTTTGGCCACAAGGTATGTGGGATCTTAGCTCCCTGACCAGGGAACGAACCTGCACCCCCTACATTGGAAGGCGAAGTCTTAACCACTGGACTGCCAGGGAAGTCCCTCTATAGGCTTTTTAATTAGAGCATTTAGGTTTCACATAGCTGCAGTGTATATATTTGATCCTGGCAGACTTGACAGTGAAATAGCTGCTTGACAAAGAAATAGCTGCTTGTTTTCTTTTCATTTTAAATCAAGTTTGGGGGAAATGTTTTAGCCTGTCTAATTAGTTTCTGCCTTGAAGTAAACAGGTTCTGGTGTTTAGGACACAATCTTCAACTTTTAAAACATCTTCTCAGTCAAATCACTTCCAAACCCAGTTTTAGTAGAAATTAATTTGTGTTGTCTTTTTCTCCTTGTACTTTCATGAAAAGGCAGCAATTCATTCTTTGTATGTTTCCAGTGTGATGGGCACAGTTTGCTAGGCGTGTTTGTTAAATTCATCCTTCCGCATTCTCCTCCACCTGCATCTCCATCAGCACAGCGGTCCGATGCTTTAAGCCAGTGTAGACACTGCATCCCCATCAACACAGGGGTGTGATGCTTGGAGCCATTGTAGACAGCACTGAGCAGTGGATTTGAAGCTTGCTTTTAAAACTCTGATTTGGGAATGTCCAGAGAAGGTGGAGATGATTCGACAGCCTGAGGATATTTCCTGGGGTTTTTTTCTTTATTTTCCTTTCCTTCTCGTTTCTTTTCCCTTCCCAGTCAGGAGCAGGGAAAGGTAAACTGACTCGCAGCCTTGCTGTCTGTGAAGAATCCTCAGCCAGACCAGGAGGGGAAAGTCTTCAGGACCAGGTATACCCCCTGTCATTATGGATCACTGCATGAACGGGATCTACCTTTGTGTGCATGAGTATTAATTTGGCATTAAATAGTGTTTTGGGGGAGCAAAAAACAGTTCAAGAAGGAAAAAGTCTTCTGGCTTCATCCTCTGTTTCTGAGACATTCTATATTAGTTGAACAGTTTGTCACAAAGTATTACGTTTGTTTTTTTCCAGACCCTCTGAAAACTGCAAATGGAAAGGAATTCAAAAGAATTTAGATTAAAACTTAAAATGTAAGCACAGTCGTGCTGATATTCCTCAAAGGCTCTCTCTTGATAAAACTGAACCAAATATAGTCCCAAGTATCCCATCTCCTTCCTTATTGGAGACTCTTACCTCCCCAAAATGCACTTGCCTATAAAAACACAAATCTTGGCTCTTATGAAACTTCAGAAATAGTGAATAAGGTGCATTGAGCTTTGGAGACATACTTTTATGGCCTTTGGTGGAGATTTCTCACTCCTGGAAAAATTGTCCAGAAATAAATCTGAGATGATGGTGAATTTGAGTTAATATTATTAATACATTGCTGCATATCCTTATACCTATTTTTGCTCCTTATAGCAAGACTATTAAGCTCTAAAAATTCAAATTCCAACAAAACCCTTCTGTGACAAAATGGGAAACTTGACATCATATTTATTTTTGTTTGCCTTTCAGGCATCATATTCATTTTTATAAAAATGGTCTTGCTGCTAAAAAATTTTCCTTATTTTATCAGAGGCTGAGAGCAGTCAAGACAAGTAAAATGATTTATCTGAGCCCAGAGGAGGAAAAATTGATTAAGATAGCATTATTTTTGTTGGGCCTTGTTTTGCTTTGCTCTTTTTACTTTAATTAAAATAGTCTAAATTCTCCTCATGGGTACAGAGAGCATTGAGAGCACTTTCTTTAAAAGGACCAAAAATAAATTCCTTATAGATTTTGTCCTAAGAGTATTTTTTTTTCCCTAGCCTCATTTCCTTAATATGCCACCCATGTTGTAAGGCATGGGCAGGCTAGCTTTCAGTAGCCATCCCTATGTTTCATACACAGGCTTTATTTTACTTGGGCTCTGAGAAACATGTGGCTTTTGTTCAGCATTTTATTTGTGCTTCTTCTTTTAAGGGAGATTGAAAAGGGGGAATAATGTGAATATCACAGCTTATATTATTCAACATTGATTGATGGCTTGTGATGTAATGCACACAATATATGTTAACTCTGCAGAATGACAGACTCTGGGAGAAGTAATGCCCCAGTGGTCCCCCCACTTCTAATGCCAGGCAGAGGAGGACAGCCTTTATAGATTTCATCTGCTTTTTATCCTATTTGACAAGTACCAGGAGGAAATTTTTTAAGAGATCATCTGTATCATTGTGCCCATCCTGGACCTAAGTCTAGGTTCTCCATACAATTGGTGCAGAGAAATAAGAGGCAAACGGTGCTTTGTTCCTGCTGGTTCCAAGCTGAGTAACTAAGACTAGCTTTGTAGAAATTAGAGCTTGCAAGCCTCTCTTTGGACTGGCTGAGGTGTGGTGGAAGCAGGGGGCTGATAGACACACAAATAAGCGAGTGGCCGTGCTACTTCTTTTAGAAAATAAAGAAGCAGACCTTTGAGCTTGAATGCAATGCCTTCATTAGGTACTACCGGCACTTAAACAAAATGTGGGAACTGAATCCCTGAGAACACTGGCCGAAGTATACAGTATACGGATTGTATTGCTTCCCCAATGTTTGTATATTCACAGTATTTGGAAAACTGCCTTCATTTTCCTGCGTGGGAAAAACTCTTGCTACCTGTATTACTTGATCTCAGACCCATAGCTGATGATTCAGCCTGCCCTTAAGTTAAAGGAGTTTTGCTTTTCTAATGTTATACTATTTACCTATCAGTGTATTACTGCACCTTGAATCATTCTTTTCCTGTTGTTGGACATAAACTTATCCTGTACCGATGTATTTATTAATACTTGTATTTTATTATTGAGCATATCAATAAAAATATTAAAAAAGAACAGATTGTTTTTTACCAACTCTATAGCACTTTTGTGTGTTCTTTCAACACCAGATTGTGTAGAAAAAGACAGGTATTTTTCTGAGTATCGTATTTGTCAACACACGGCATGAGTTTGTACATTTTTTTGGTAAATGATGTCCGTTAGCCTGTGCTCTTACATTTATATTTCCAAGCCTCTTTGATTTTAGATTCAAACTTACCGAGGCTGGATGGTTCAATCGGTTTTGAAGAAGCAATGAGACCACTGCCATGGCCTGGTACCATCACTTTCCTCCCCTGATCCACTGTCGAATCGATTCTTCCCCACTCAGAGCCAGAAATGTTCCAGCTGTTTCCTTAGCAAGTGGAAGCAAACCGTAACCCCGAAGTCTGCCTGAATCTTTGCAGACTGAGACATTTCTGTCCCAAGTCCTGTGATAAAAGACCTTACAATCAAATTACACTCAGTTTTACATAATTTGTATATGTCCATCCCGAGGATAAACATGTGGATATCAGGAAACCCGGCTAAGATAAATATTTACCATGAGAATGTGTTTTATTTCATCCTCTGTATCATGCATCTTTCCAAACATGGTGACTTTTTATTCCAGCCTGGAATACACAATGGAACCCCTCCCAAAAAAGAAACTTGGCTTTGGAGGACTTTTGTTTTCTGCTTGATTTACCAAGAACCATTGAGAATCCCAGATTGACCATAATTTGAGGATGTAGAGGCATAGTTTAGTCACGTGTAGAGGAGCATTAGTTTAGTTATCAGTGAGAAACACTATTAGTCATTGGGAATATTTTTTTTCCTACATCATAAATGTTAATGTCGCTAGTAGAAGAAAGCTTTCCCATCAAATCATCTCTTACATAAGAGCCAGTGGGCTTAATGTTGGCTCATTTGTCATAGTTTTAATCATAGTGTAGTTTTTTCATAAAACTGAAAAACATAATTTGGCTCATTCTTCTTCAAAACAGTGAACATACTATCAACCAAATGGCTGATATATGAGTTAATACAAAATGATCTGTTTTCAGTGAAAAATCAATAAATATAAAAGTGGATCCAGTCCCAATACTGTAAATGGTCAACCAAGCATCAGTTCAAGAGAATCTTACATCTTGGAAAGGATTAACTGATGCTAGAATTAAAATAATATTAAATATTTAAATATAACTGATGGAAAATATAGTCCTATTTTCTACCTTTTCTAAAAGGCAGTGCTTATTGTAACCATATATTATGATGATTTATTAATAGCCTTTGTAAACAATGTATGATAATAACCCATACCTAGGATTCCTGCAATTCTATATCTTGAGTTTTCATAGTGATAGAAATCATTATTGATATGGTTCTAAAACAGATTTTTAATTGTAAATTGGCTGTCATGGCCTTTATTTATGTCTGTTTTTTCCGTGATTATGATTCATAGTATCTGTCTGTCTGTGTTTGTGCCAATTTTTCCTTACAAGGAATTATAGAAAAGAACTGCAGAAGCCTCTTTTTTTTTTTTTTTTTTTGAGACATGACAGGACCTGTGATGCAAGCTTATTGATAAAGAAAATTTTTCCTAGGTGTTTAAAAATAAACCTGTAGAGAAAATAAGTGTTGTTATCTACGGGAATTTAACTTGCTTATGGTTAATATTCATGAGGCAAAGTTTTAGTACTATATACTTCTCATGACCTTCCATTGACTTCTGAAGTTTAATTCACTTTAAAGAGCAATTATTTTTCTGACAGGTTTAATTTTTTACCATTTAAGAAAAAAAAAAATCTGCACCTGGCTTTCATTTTCCTGTTCTTAATAATCTCTGTGCAAAATGGAAACCAGACAGAGATTCTTAAATCTGGCCCTAAATTATTATATTTTTTCCCCAACAGGAATCAATTCATTTACAGCTTTCCAGTTTTCCCAGCCTGCAAGAGGATGATAAATCTAGGAAAGATGACTCTGAAAGAGAAAAAGAAAAGGATAAAAACAAAGATAAAACCTGTGAAAAACCCAAGATCAGAATGTTATCAAAAGGTGAATGTGAAAATGTTTCCTTAACTTAATTTGGACACATAAATAGTCACAGAATACATTCTAGATTTTACACACATATCACCTCCCACCAAATTCTGCATATAATTTTATATGTGTACGTATGTGTGTGTGTAAAAGGTGATGTGACCTTGATTTTTTTTTCTGTTCATGGTGTCATTTTTGTGTATCTAGAAAGGTTATTTTTAGGATCACATATTTCTTTGGATATTCGTTTGGATATCCTATTTTCAATGAGAAGTTTGTACAAGGGAGTGAATATAAATATGTTCTTAATTCAGGTTTATTAGTCCAGTTAACTCGAATTGATGAACAGTACTAGTACCCAGTTTTATATCTTAACTTTCATGTTTATCTTAAAAGACAGATAGTGGATTAGCAATTCTCAGTCGGTAAGTGGTAAGTGTTGTTATCCCCAAAGCACAGATATATATGCCAATGTCAATGAAACACATATTAACATTTTATCTGGCACAGATGAATTTGGTCTCTGCAACCCATATACTGCTCCATAATGTCTCATTTAAAATATACACACTTCTACTTCAATAAAAATTCTTCCCCAAAAGTTATTCCTTCTAAAACCCCAAATCTACAATCCGGGCTTTTCAAATTGTTGCCTTACATATAATTATACAAAACTAAACCCAAAAAAAGAGAGCGAGAGAAAAACAAAACTAAGTTGAAATGAAGAATACCATGAATAAATAGCTTGGCAGTAGACTGTTTTTTTAAAAAATAACTGAGAGAGCATAGGGCGTCTTATCAGCTGAGAAATGACAACTACTTCTCATATTATGCTCTATAACCACATACCTGCTTATAATGATTATCTCTGCTGCTGAATATCTAAAACCAAGGTGTATCCAAGAGTAAAGAAGTACAGCTTCCTAAGATGGCTTTAGAAATTAAGCTTTAGCCAGCATCAAAAGACTTGAAAGACTTGGAAATATTTAGTGCCCTCCTATACTTTGTATTGATTAATATTTAGACAGTCTTATAACAGAACTTTCAGTTTTTGCCTTCTCTGTTTTAAGAGAAAGAGAGTTCCATGGTATCTCAAACTCTTGAGAGCTCTCTCTGTGGGTTGGGAGTACCCCTCACTGTCACGGGGAGGTCGTGCCCTTGCTGATTGACAGCACAGAATGAACACCTGACACTTGACTCCACCCACCCACCCAGACTGTGCCCACTTCCTCTCCTATGACAGTTTCCACACTGGGAATTTACTGGGTGTTCTCAATCCCCGAATCTAATTTTCATCCTGATGTAATATTACCAGGTTGCTAGTTTTGTAATATGTATCTTTCACACCAATAGCTTCATCTAAAGTTTACCTGAGCAAAAGGGATCGGGAAAGGTTGGGAAAGCCTTTTCCACCCCACCTCCCCATCGGCCTTTCTGACAACTCCATCCTGCTATTTGTTTCAGATTGCAGCCAAGAATATACGGATTCTACAGGCATAGACTTACACGAGTTTCTGATTAACACATTAAAGAATAATTCCAGGTAAATTATTAAGTAAACCTCTCATTTCTAGAAGAGTCAAGTAAAATATTACAATCAAACTCATTAATCCAAACACTTCTAAGAAGAGAGTTGTAAAAGGCAGGCTTCTTCTCTGATGTCTTAAACTGTCTCTTGTATTTTCTTTTTTCTGCAAATAGTTTGCATGTTTACTGTTTATAAATAGTCTTAATTCCTGGGTACTTATCCAATGAATAAATTATAGTTTACAAGTTCTGCTTTTCTGGTCACAAAGAGATACTGATTAAGGGGAAAAAATAGAGAATGAGAATCAATGTCAAATAAACCAAATATGCTTCAGTACAGCTATAGAACCAACTACTTAGGCTTAGCTTTGCTCCAGTTTCCTATCAATTTAAAATATAAAATTTACTTGATGTGTTTTATGGGCCTAATACCTTGCATGCCTTAATTAATATTAAAAACTACAGGAGTTTCAATATTACAAAATACTTAACAAATGAGATGAGAAATAATCTTAAACAGAACGGAATTACAGGTATTTGGACAGCATATTCCAGAGGAGAGTTAGATACTGATTTGTAGCCACATAGATTTAAACCATCTTTTCCATACATATAAATGAAATTGTTAAGTCTTTGGGAATGGAAAGTACATAAAGCCTTTTCATTTTAACATTTATTTTGCAGAGACAGGATGATACTCTTGAAAATGGAGCAGGAAATTATTGATTTCATTGGTGACAACAAGTATGTTAAATTGCAATGCCGGTTAATTAATCTGATGTGTCTTAGTTTGGTATTTGGGTTTAATTATTCATTCTGGAAAGATTTAGGGATAGATAAAACATTATTTAATGTGTTTGCTGACTCATTAAATAGAGATGCTATTGGAGTTAGGAGCGATGTGCTGATGGGAATTGTTGCTTGGACCATGTGTGCTCCTGCTTGTTAAATTCCTGACAAAATGGCTATAAACAGGGGGCCACTGATTAGCATAGAGTAGCAGTAACAAGAAATGACCCTTTTCATTTGTATTATAGTTCTTTAATGGGCGCCAGCTGGCTATAGTCAGTTATGCCTGGAAATAATTGTACTGCTTTCAGTGTCAACCATGTAATGACATATCTCCAGATAGGCATCTGCAGTCCCGTATTATGTCATGTCATTTGTCCTGTGCCTGGCTCTGTTGATAAGGTATCCTGGACCAAAACAGAACACTTTCCAGTGGACATTAAGTTCTCTGTGGTCTGAGAAATGTGCAACTGTAAAACAAAAACACTTATCGTAACTTAATCAATACATCTGTAAGTGGAAAATGTGTCTGGAAATGAGGACATCAAGGGATGCCAGAAATGAAATAAGCTTAATGGTTTGGATGAAAAAGAAATGGTTTTGTGTGTGTACCTCTAAAATGTACTACAGGCCAGAAACGAATATGCTGATTCTGCTGTTTCTTGTATTCCTTTCCAGTAATCATTATAAAAAGTTTCCTCAGATGTCGTCCTATCAGAGGATGCTTGTCCATCGAGTGGCAGCTTACTTTGGGTTGGATCACAACGTGGATCAAACAGGGAAATCTGTCATCATCAACAAAACCAGCAACACAAGAATGTAAGCCCCACCACTGTATTTATTTAGCATTTGCTTTTTCTCTTGTGGATTCATTTATAAGAGCACAGTATAAAATTCAAAGTACATGGCATTTAAAATGTGCAGTGTTATTTATCTCTTGCTCTTATCAGCAGTAGTGGCATTTATCTGTAGAAGATTATCTGAGGACCAGGCAAGTTGATAAAATTTAGGCCATACCGTGTATTTATTGCCTGATCTTTTACATAACTCGTGAAACACAATTTTCTTCCTTCCATCAGTAATCCCTGTGATTACATACAAAGCATGGAACGTGTTATGTCAAATATACCTCCAATGAAAAATAACAGACATTTTAAAACAACAATGACATACATAGGATAATTGTCCTTTTCTTTGTTTTTCTGGTTTATAGACATCGATCTTACTGTGGTTTTTAGAATAATAAAAAATTCCAAACCTGGAGACAAAAGTCCTGCCTCTAAGACCCAGTTCTTTTACTTACTAGCTGTGTGGCTTGAAACAAATCATTTAAAATCTGCCCTCTCAGTTTTTTCACCGGTAAAATGAGAGTTTTTGAGCTGACTAATATCTAAGTTCTAGATCTAAACGGAGGTTGCTTGTTTGGTTTTGCTCCTTTCAGTAATTGTTTGCTTCTATCTTAATGACTTTTCATGGTGCCACTGAGTCACCAAAAAGCATAAGATGAGTAGTCATTTGCTTTGGTAATTTGGAACTGTCCCTCTTGAACTCATGTCTCCTTTAAGTACAGCACAAACCACTTTCATAGCAAAAATACACATTAAACTGAAAAACTGTCCCTATATAAAGCATTCTCTTAAGACATTCGTGTATTATAATTTCTTTTTTCACAGTGTTTGGTAAATTGTGTAAACTGCATGGTTTTTAGGAATGCCGTGTTAGTGAAGAGGGAACTTTTGTATCAAGCACAGCAGCGTGGTTAAAACATTATTTTCTACTCACCGGAGGTTGGGACTTGTTGGGATGGAGATGAGGCTCTTTCTCTGCTCGAGACTCAGTCTGTGTTCAGCAGAATGAGCGTGAAAGTCATAGTGGAGAGAACTCAAACTAGGAGATCTGGGACTGAGGTTGACTATTATCTCAGGAACACTGAACACTTCACTTCTCTGGGCTTCAAATTACTTATTTATCTGCAGGAAAGTTTGAAATGGATTATATTTAAAGGCCCTTGGAGCTTCAGAATTCTTGGGTCCTATGGTTGCATTCTACTGTGCTGGCAAAATACATCTTAAAATGTATTAGCTTTCCACTTTATCTGATTGTTGGCACGTGGACCTCCTATTGTGAACAGTAGTAGGAATGAAAGATCACTGTCCTTTAATCCTTTACATCTTCCCTCTCCATCAAATACTCCTAGTTGTTGCTGTTGTTTTTCAGTCTCCATTCTGGTTTTTCTTATGACGTTCTGATACTAATGCAGGGACACACTGATTGCAAAATAGGCAAGCAAGTGACTCTTTCCTTCTAATTTCACCTCTTTCTCTGTAAGGCCATAACAGACATGGAAAAAGCCCATAGGTCAAGTAGATTGGTACAGTTTCAACTAGTAGAGATAGTGCATTTATGTTTAATTCACTGTGATTTTGCAGTCGCATAGTCATAAATATTAATACACATGTTTGAGACCTGTTTCCTTGTATAACAGTTTTTGAGAAAATAAACCAGTGTATAAAGGCTCTCAGTAAACTCTGAGTGATGACTCTGAACTCGCTCGGTTCGATATAGTAGTCACTACTTACGTATGACTATTTACATTTTAAATTAAGTTCATTAAATTTAAGTAAAATTTGAGCGTTAAGATTCAGTTCCTCAGTCAGGCTAGCCACATTTCAAGTGCACCTATTAGAGCATATAGAGAACATTCCCATTTCTTCAGAAAGTTCTATTGGTCAGCTCTTCTCGAAATCCTTATGATTCTTGCAAGTTTCCATATACCACTAAAGGACATAATTTGTCCCTTAAACCTTTTATTTTCTGCTAATGAGCATCATATTATCATAATATAAGACTTCTTCACTTCCAAAAGAGCACTCGATTTTCTTTTTCTTTTTTTTTTTTTTTTTAAGTGGCCAGTTTCCAATAGACCCCATGTGTTCATGCCTCCAGGAAGAGTGGAAGGAGAGTTTATGCAGGGTGCACCTTTAGGTATCGCTGCTACAACAAAATGCCCAGGCTGCTAGGCGTTTTGCCCGGTTCCTGCTCTTTGTTGATCCTCACTCTGTGAGTCCTAAACAAAAAGAAATGACCGTATGTCATGGACAATCAAGGTATTTTCTGAAGAGTTGAGCTTAATAATCTTTCATCCACAGTTGTCAAGGCCTACTGTCTTATTCCAGACCGTCCTCGATTTGAGTGGCTCTTGCCGGGGGTTGAGATGGGCATGGGGGAGGTTAATATCTTTTAGGACAAGAGAAAGGGATGAATTAAATGTCCTTTTACAAATGTCCTTAACAAGTCCCATTTCCAGGACCTGAATCACTTTGGGCGGTTTCAGCAAAGGAGAAATAAATAGTGTTCTGTGGGAAATGATAACATTTGATGTTTGAAGTCTGTTGCCATGTTCTCATGGAGTTGAAGTTTGAAAGGGAACATCTCTTCAAGTTCTAGATGTCTTGCATTTCTTTGACTCTGAAAATTTCAAGAGTTATGCCATCAGCACAATTGGCATGTGATGGTCGTGGGGACCGTATTGATTTAGATATATTATTAGATGAAAATGTTTCCATTTCTATAAAGGAGGGAGGCTGAGATGGAAATTCCTCAGATGGTTCCTTGTGGGTTTTGTGTTTTGGGAATACCTTTTCACTGTGTACAGTTTTATGCTATTCTGAAGCAAATACATTACAAATGCATATTTTAAATGGCACTGCAGCTTGGGAGAAATACAGAAAAACGTGGATGGAAGATACAAAAATGAACTAGAGGGCTGAGGGAGAGAAAACACTTTCTTATTTAACTTTTAATTTTTCTTTTTCAATGACACTGAGCTGGCATATAAGGTGTTCCTCTGGCGTGGATGCATATCAGCTAGATATTGGCTGGGATTTATTTACAGAATCCCTGTTTTTCTAGATTGTCAGCAGTTCAAGTAATTATAGAATGTGACTTGGAAATATTAAGTTTTGCATGGAGAGAAAATAGTTTCACCTGAAGTTCAAAATACTTAAGTCACGACAGCAGACTATGAAGATTATACATACACGTGTGTGTACCACACTCACTTCTAGTATTTTCTCTAATATCTTCAGCTGTAATACATCCATCCTTTCATGATGGAAAAAACTTATCTCAGACTTCTCAGTTAAGTGGTATAATCTCTTATAAGAACATTACCTAATGTTTGTTCAATTGCACTGGGTACTTTACCTCTTATTTAATGTATATTATTTCATTTAATATTAAAAACATATAACATAAGTCATTAGAGGTTCATTTTACAGAAGAAGAACATTAAGCACAAACTCAAGTTCAATTTTGGACTTACAGAGAAGCAATGCTCAGTGTGGCTGGGATCTAAACCAGTGTGTCTAATGCTGAGAACAATTTTCTTAAATAATCTAACTCTCTTTAAAGCAAAAACATCCAAAACATCTTGGGCAAAATCCTCAAGATCTCCGGGATTGGTTGGGATTTTCAACTCTTAAGTCTTTTGTTGTCTGATAAGAAACAATGATTGAGGGAGAAGATCTTTTTGAAGATTAACTCAGTGGTATCAATAAATAAGAGACTTCCTACAAAATGATAGTTCTTCCCAGATTTTCTGTATTTATCACTGCTACAAGATGTGATATTTGGGGAAAAAAAGATGCAGTATTTGGTAGGGGGTGATAACCATCCAGTGGAAACTTCCTATACTCCATTTCCATCTGTGTTTTCAAGAATGAAAAAGCTACACTTACGGAGAATGTCGGTACAGGAGATAAACGTATCCATTGTGTTAATACAAAATTACTGCTCCAAGCAATTCAATTGTCCAAATGCATGTTTTCATGTCATAGCCACAGGAGCATGGGGTTAAGGATGTAGTAGTCCTGAGAGAGTAGAAAATAAGAATCATGTTCATCTGGGATACGTTCCAAAAAGGTGCCTTCTTCTGAGTGAACTGATGCACTTTAGAGACTTAGCAAAGGAAAGTCACCTTAGCCTGGCACCACTGCATCCTTGTTGATTCTCAGGGCTAGCCAGGGTGAGAACAGGTGAGTGTATGTCACCTACAGCCATCCAGCACATCTGTTGTTCCAAGAATTGGATCTGAATGGTTGGGGATGCCTCTCATTAGAATTGACTGCTTTTTGTTGAAATAACAAGAGTTTTTGAGCTGAGGCTCACTATGTGGTGTTTTTTTTTTTTTTTTCCAGCTTTTGTTGGGCTCTCTTTCCCCCATTTATTGCTAGAAATATGTTTCACTCTCTAGCACTTTTAAATTTTTTCTGTTGACATTCTTTGTTAACTGTCAGATTAGGTGGTGACACCAAATGAGCCCCTTGGAAATCTGGGGCAGAGGTACTAGGGTCTGTGCAATTTGGTAGTGCAAGTGATAATTTAGAATGTATTTACTCTCTATCATGTTACTTTTTTGATAAGTATTGAGGATTGAGGCTAAAAGATGAACAGTGCTTTTTAAAAAATATTTAAATGCTACAAATATATGGGTCTGTTTTCTTTATGAGAAGCTTTATTCTTCTCTTTGTTTCTCTTTCTGATCTTCACTTTTTCTCTTTTGCTTGTTTTTCTACGTGTTTAGCCCAAAGCAGCTCATTGTTCTCTTATTAGATAATTTTTACCCGCCCACCCCCCCCCATTTTCTCCTTCTTAGAGAGAAGATGTATGCTCAGGGTGTATCATTTGGAGACGAGAAACCATCTACTTTCACTAGTATTTTCCAAAGGGCCAAGATCAGTCATAGGCAGAGAAAATCCCACATGTATCTGAATGTCTTCGCATATGTCAGAGTAAGCATTTAACTAGATCCAGATAATTTTCATGTTAAAATGTTGTCATCTCTTGAATATTTTTTTCTTTTGTCTTTCACATCCACCCACTGTCATTGCCTCCAATCCCCTACTCTTAAGAGAGCAAAGCAAGGAAAGGAAATGGCAGATCTACTGCGGAAAGAGGATACAGGCCCCTGCAACCATGAAACAAGAATAGTGGCTCAAAGGCAGAGGTTGGGGGTGACACCTTAAGAGTCCAGTGCTCCAGAGCACAAGGTCCCGTTTCCTGAGAAGTGTGGACGTGGGTATTGGCCTGGAGTGATGAGCGGCCTATAGTGACTGTGGTAGTTTGCTTGTTTGTTGCAGAAAGGATGGTTCACTGAGCTGGCTGGCTATTTGGTAAATCACAAGAACCATGAAACTTGTTCTGGTGCTAAACAAAGCCTCTCTCTAAGTGAAGCAGTTGAGCCCAGTTGACTTTGCTAGGAATCCCTGAGGTGATGGATGATGACTGCCCTATGAAAAGGGCTGGGGGACTGACCCCTTCTCAGGGGGCAGACCAGAGAGGAGTGGCCAGCAGGAGTGGCCTTCTCAGGGGGCAGACCAGAGAGGAGTGGCCAGCAGCACAGCAGGGTCAGTGGACATTTGTTGTGCTTAAGTTTCCTGAAGGGACTCAGGTTGAAGATGGGAGTCATCAGTTCTTGACCCTTAAGCACTCACTCCCTGCAGGTGATGAAGTGCATGTGTACCAGAACAAACCAAAAAAACCCATACTTTTCCTCCCGCATCTGTTGTATTTCTTTTCCTTTGTCTGGGAGTGTGAGCGGCACCAGGCATAAACTGAGCAGCACCCTGATACGATGCTTGCTTACTAATCCTCTGAAGAGGACTAAGCATCACTTTCTTCAAGTGCCTCTTGGAAATCTGTGAGCGGTTGGTTGGCATCCTGTCATTGCTAAACAGGACAAATTTACTCTGCACTTTTTATAGGAATAGCGTTGAAAAATCATCTGACTTAAAGCCAAAGGTCAGAAACCTAACTAAGAATCACATTACTCTCAGGAAAACTGTGGGATTTTATTTACTGAGCAGACAACCTAGTTCTTTAAACAATAGTCCAGCTCCAAGTTAAAACCTTTATTTATTAACATTGGTCAAACTCTGCATCGTATCTCTCAAAATATATTTTCTCATATTATTATTCTAAAATACCTCAGAGAACATGTGTCTGTAGATAGACAGACATACATTGTGAGGAGAGAAAATAAGTGTGCTGTGTTCCTTTCACAACTTGAAATTATTTATGGGCCTTTGAGTGTTGAACATATAATTTACTGTTTAATTTTGGAAATGAAACATGCACGTACCTTCTATAATGTTAATATAACTTTTTTTAAAAAGAGCTTTCCCATGCAGTAATAATACTTTCCAAATATCTGTGTATCTATCTATCTATCTGTCTAGCTCTCAACATTCTAGGTAGATAAAGCTAGACTGTTTTACAGAAGAGAAAACTGAGGTTCCTCTCTTGATCTTACCTGGTCATTTCACAGAAGATCAAGACTGAAATCCACGGCTCCTGCCACTCAGCCATGACCGAGGTTTACATGGTGTGTAAGTGCAAGCCTGTGTATATAAATGTGTAAAGACATTATCTGTATTATACAGTTTGGGACAGTTTAGAGGGAGGTTCACTATACATATAAATACTACATATAGTCTTTTCCTATATGTAGAGTAGTTTGGAGGGAGCCAGATTACGGCGACTTGGTTCCTTCCATCAGCACCTTGGCCTCCTCTAGGGAGCAGAATTAGGCCCAGTTTCTGCAGACTCCCTTTGTTGCTTCTAGATCCACCTTTAGTAGGAGCAGTCACGTTAGCACTCTCCCTGGGGGAAGTTGTAGGGCATACTTGAAGGCCGGAGCCTGGTTGTGTGCAATGAATCTTCTTGGTGTATTTCCTGTGTCTTACTAATCTTAAGATTTCTAGAGAACAAATGTATGGACACCAAGGGGGAAAAGTGGCGGGGGAGGGTGGTGGTGAGGGGATGAATTGGGAGATTGGGACTGACATGTATACACTAATACGTATAAAATAGATAACTAATAAGAACCTGCTGTATAAAAAATAAATAAAATTCAAAAATTCAAAAAATAAAAATGGTCAATAGAATGAACTGAAATTTCAACAAAGAACATATACAAATGACCAAAAAAAAAAAAAAAAGATTTCTGCTAGTGGAGAGGCCGTGAGTGTATCACCATGACTTCAGGAAAGATGGAATTGGGGCATAGAGTAGAAAGAGAAGTTGTAGTCTGTTGGTTGAAGATGTTTGGTTTCCAAACTTAAATGCTAGAATGCTGAATTTGTAAGGCGTAGTCTCATTTAAAAGAGAATAAAATGGTATAAAATGACAAGGTGGAAGTGGAAATCGTGAAATATGTAAAGAACATAGGACTTTCTTTTTTAAATAAGAGATATCAGTTGTCAGTATCGTAATTGAATATTTCCACGTGTTAAGGGAACAGGGCCACTTAGACTTCTGTAATATGTTTGACTATTAAAATATTTTTGACGAATGTCTTTGACATCAAAATATTTCACCCTGTTGTGCACAGCAACCTTTCACGCATATTGATGACCATCTTTCCATTATTCAGTATGAAATTCAAGGACGTCCCTTTGTGCTCCTCCGCATTTAGCAGAATTGAATTCTTCATTTGTGCGTATGTGAGGGGGAGGGATTAAACTGAACTATTTGGACGAGAAGTAATACATTTAGTTTCAAGAAATGGAAACCAAATGGCAGTGAGAATAAACCACTGAAAATACTTCTAGATCAAAAAGATTTTAAAAAAGTAATAGAGCATCCTCATCTTTTTTTAAGGTTCAGGTGAAAGAAATCTAACTAAAATTGGAATCAATTGACTAGAAGATAGAGTTTGATGGTCTTATGCAGTATTTCACTCAGCCATACTGCCTGTCAATTCATGAGCTCTGTCTAATAAGGAACAATGAAGAGTTAGTTCTACTTTTGAAAGGTTTGACTGGGGATGCCAAGACGACTGGAAATGCCAGTACTGCTCACCACACATGATCAATGAGTGTCACAGTAGACACCTGCTATGAATTGTGGGAAAACAGTTTTTTTTAAAACTTAAGAAGAGGAAACCATTTTTTTTTTAATCAAGAAGAAACATTAGGAACTTCCCTGGTGACGCAGTGGTTAAGAACCTGCCTGCCAATGCAAGGAACACAGGTTCGATCCCTGGTCCGGGAAGATCCCACACGCCACGGAGCAACGAAGCCCGTGCGCCACAACTACTGAGCCGTTGCTCTAGAACCTGTGAGCCACAACTACTGAGCCCACGTGCCACAACTACTGAAGCCCACACGCCTAGAGCCTGTGCTCCGCAACAAGAGAAGCTACCACAATGAGGAGCCCATGCACCACAAGGAAGAGTAGCCCCCACTTGCCACAACTAGAGAAAGCCCACACACAGCAATGAAGACCCAACACAGCCGAAAATAAATAAATAAAATTAAATAAATAAATTTTGAAAAAAAAGAAACATTACATTTGTTTCCTCTGCTTTTTGATAATGATAAAGAGACAGCTAAAAATAATAATAACTCATGGACTGAAATGCTCCAGAAAAAAAAAATGTAGGCATGTATAATGCATGGCCATGAGATACATAGTAAACTCTAGTTATCATTAATTTAATAAATACCTTGACCTTTTGCAGCCTTGAGGAGTTTTTCTTAGAGTTATATCCTCATCTAGATACATTAAAAATAATTCATTACCATTTTAAATAAAGGTCCATGATATATTACTTTAGTTCCATTCATTTTATGGCTAAGAAATAATATTGCTATAATGTTAAATTAGTGGTAAAAAGGATTTTTAAAAGCTCTAATATAATGGTGCATTACCAGTAATTTTTAGTGTAATCACATATAATACTTCAGTAATAAACTATAGTCTGCATGAGTTTAAACCGAAAATTACTCCTTACCTCTAGGTAATTCTCTATAAAATCAACCTGGGAAAATCTTATTAGGTTTATTTTATTCCTTTTATGCAAACTTCAGATGGTTACTTTCTAACCTTTCAAAATATTTTTGGAAAATCAAGCAGGGATTAGTAATTTGGACTTTTAGTTTCTAATGTTTGAAAACAAATTTAAACAAAATACTTGAAAAGCAGTCGTGCAAGATGCAGTTTGCATAATTTATATCAGAGTAACAAATATTGTTGTTCTAAATAATATTTACATTATTGATTCAAACAAGCTCCTTTGACTACTCTTGCTTATGTGATGGATGTATTTTTCTTGCTATGAAAAAAAGAATAAATCAGCACTATGAAGAAACGCAAATGAAGTTTCAAAAATAATGGTTGAATAGCTCTCTCGTAACTATAATGACATTTTAACTGAGAAGTTCCCAAACTAGAAAAGCTAAAATTCCCATTTCCACCTCTTTTCCCAAGATATCCTCAGATGTGAAAAGCTGTTCTTTAATAACACAATTGACTTGAAGCCAAATATAAATCTGATTTTTAAAGATGTTCCTAATGGTCTAAATTTTTTTTTAAGATTTATTTATTATTTATTTATTTATTTTACTTTATTTCCGGCTGCATCAGGTCTTAGTTGTGGCACGCGGGATCTGCATTGAGGCATGCGGGATCTTTTGTTGCGGCACAAGGGCCTCTCCCTAGTTGTGGCATGCGGGTTTTCTCTCTCTAGTTGTGGCGTGCAGGCTCCAGGGTACGTGAGCTCTGTAGTTGTGGCACGCAGGTTCCAGAGCGTGTGGGCTCTGTAGTTTGCGGCACGTGGGCTCTAGTTGAGCCACAGGAGCTCAGTAGTTGTGGCGCGCAGGTTTAGTTGCCCCACGGCATGTTGGATCTTAGTTCCCAGACCAGGGATCAAACCCGCGTCCCCTGCATCGTAAGGCGGCTTCTTTACCACTGGACCACCAGGGAAGTCCCTCTAAATTTGAATTTATGCTCCTACTAACCAAACTCTCTCCTGCTCTGTTTTATAATTTAAACATTTGTGACTGTATATCTTACTCAGTGATTCTTTGATCTGTTCCTGAATTACTGTGATTTATATACAGCTGTGCTAAATTGTCATTCATTCATACATTGAGTCGTTTGTTCATCCAAGCAAATGCCTCCCATATGCCAGGCACGGTTCTAGGCACTAAGGATTCAGTTTTTAAAAAGCAAGGTCCCTACCCACATGGAACTTGCATTCCATCTCTGGTTACTATGCTGAAATCTCACTCTAAATGATTTTCTGCCTAAAGAAGAATTTAGTCTGAAGCAAATTCACCTTATGCTTATGAATCCAGAAGTTCACATTCTTAGACAATTTCATTTCTAAATGAACATTTACAGATGATTAGCAACAAATACAAGAAATATATCTGTATGTTTAGCAGTCAGCAAATCATTTCATTGACTAGAGTTTATCAGGTTTACAGAGCTTGGGGCTATTAGAAGAGGCTTAATTAGCATTGATACTATCAGCATTTGTACTTAAGTTAATATCCTAATTTTACATGCTACATAAAAAACAATACAACAATATCTAAGTGGTTGAAAATGTTGGGAAGCTTTAAAAAGCTTTTTTTAAAAAAAAATTTGGATATCACTATATTGTACACCTGTAACTTACATAATATTGTATATTAACTATACGTCAATTAAGAAGAAAGGAAAGAAAACTATAACAACATCTAAGTGCTTGAAAATGTTGGGAAGCTTTAAAAAAGCTCCTAAAAAAAAAAAGAAAAGAAAAAAGAAAAGCTCCTGGAGAATTGTTCTCGTTTACAGTGACCTGTAGCTATTCACGCTAGTATTGTCAGACTTTATAGTCTAATAAGTAATTGAAGTGACCTGTGACTGTGCTCCACCAAAATATATTTAATTTCTCTACTGTAAATGACCTCTTCATTATAAAGTGCAAATTTACTCTGTTCTGATTTTAAAATGTCGCATTCGCACTTCCAAATTGCTGTATTTTATTACATCTTAATTTTGGTGGGAAACGTTTACATTGATATTGAAGATGATATGATGCAGATTTTTTGTTCTTTATTCTGAGGTGTGAGGCCCTCCAGCCCACTGAGTACAACAGAAGCAGAGAGAGACTGAATCACTTCTCTGCAAGGATGTGAATAGGCTGTTTGATGCCTGTGGCTTAGTGGGTGAATCTATAAACTGGAGTCAAAAGATTTAGCGAGGGATGGTTTCTTTATCTGTAAAAGAGGCAAAAAATATTTGCTTTTCCTACATCAAAGTTTTTTTTTGCAAGGATTGAGTAAGATAGTGATATCACTTTGCAGAAATTATATACAATTCTAGAAGCTATAACTGGTACTATTTCAGTTTTCTGGTTTTGTCTGCTCCCCAATTATTATTATACTTTATGTATGTGCGTTTAAGGAAACAATGCTTCTCATCAAGATTTGAATTATACAGTTAAACTGCTCCTTTGTTTTCAAAGTGCTGTTTGCTTATTTTGGAGCTAATGATGAGATTCCCTTAATTACTGGTCATCTTAATTGCTGGTCATATTAAACAATAGATGCTGTGACATGGCTTCCCAATGACTGGATACATACTGAACCCAGGGGACTTCAGAGTAATACATCAGACATGAGAGACACTTTAATGACAGCCATAAATTACAACTGCTTCTAAACTGGGGAATGAACATTTTAGCACTTCCTCTGGGATGAACCCAAGCCCAAGTCACTCATTGAGTTCTTTGGTGTGCAATGATGCCGGTGGGAAATTAACAGGGAAGTGGAGCCCTTTCCTGTAATAATACAAAATGATTAAGAGAACCTTAAAAAAATCAATTGACTAATCAATAGTGTATAACTGCTTGGAGCATTTTCCCTTTGCTAATCAGACATTAAGTTGTTTAAACTAAATATCTCCAGTTTCCCCTATTACTGAACTGATTTACAAGACATGGTCAAGGATGTCAGAGTCTACTGGAGCCAGATTCCAGAGCATTTGTCATTAAAGAAAGATGGAAGTAATTCGTAGATGGCTCTCTCTCACTACAGATTCAGAAGGCTCTTGAAAGGGAAGATATAATAGGAAGATATAATAGAAAGTGTTCTCCTAGTTTCCAGACATTGGTGAATTAATGTGGTAATCCCAAATTCTAAGCATGTATAGTTGTTTGAGAATATGGGCGGGGACTTGATTGAATTCAGGAGTGATGGAGGTCAAAATAACTATAGAAAGCATCTATACACTATATATTTTCAGGCCTTTAAAATTTTTTTTAACTTCAGCCATGGTGAACAGCATGCAGCAAACAAGACTCCGAATTCCAAACAACCAAAGGTATTCAAACAACACCTGTGAAGTGACACATTATTACCTACCTGTATATTGCCAGCAATTCTAGTATCAAAACCACGTGTACACTTTTTTTTAAAGTTGAATGCCACTGTGCGGGGGGTGGAAAAAACACTGAGAAATAACTTTAAACAGGGGGAAAAACTTTTTTTATTGATATGTTTTACTTTGCTGGCAGACCAGAGCAAAGGTTTTGTGAACATTTAAAAGATGAAAAAGGTGAAGAATCCCAGAAGCGGTTTATCTTGAAGCGAGATAACTCTAGTATTGATAAAGAAGACACTCAGGTTGGTTCTCAAGTTTGAGAGTGGCTGACATTGTTGTTTTTGAAGGTGGGCTGCCTGATGTTCTTGTCATTCTGTTGTCCCCGCTCCCCCTCCCAAACCTCCCCTGCCTCTGAAACGACTGTCCCCCCCCAAACCTCCTGCCCCCCTCCCCCCTGCCTCCCTCTTTGGCATTCAATGGGTAGCAAAACACCACACCCTGGTTGCTTCAGCGATGGCTCTGTGTTGGGCTGCATGGGTGGTGCTTGACGCAGGCTCTGCTGCATGTCTTGGGGGGTTGGGATGCCGCAGGCTCCGAGCTGATGGGAAGAGCTTTGTCAGTTGCATTTCCAGGTGTCTGTGTAACTCTGGCAGTCGTTCCCCTCCCTACAGCTTTATCCTTCCGTTGTGCACACATTGAGCTGGATTGTCAATACGGACCGCTGATCAACTGATGTAGCTGTAAACAACAAACCTTGTTATGGTGAGGCCAGGTGGATTTTGCAAACTCTCCTAAAATAAGTCTTCACAACAAAGAATTGAGTTCAGGTTTCAGTCCCCCACCCCTTCCCCTTCCCATGTTTTATCGTCCATGTCAGTTGTCTGCTTGTTTTGCACGAACTGGAGCAGAACTTCCTCCTTACGTGTTTCTTGCTTGTGACAAAACATTACATTGTTCTAGAGTAGCCTTATTCATGGGACCTCGACAAGGCTAGAGAGACTTTTCTATGGATGGAGGGGGTGGGATCCAGGGTGATGAAGAAGAAAACTAAGTAAATGGCAAAAGAAAACAAAATTTTAATGATAAGAGGAACAGTAGAAAGTCATATAAATGTCATTACAGTTACCCTTTATGTCTCTGACAATCAAATAGATTTTTTTTTTGGCAATGACTTTGCTTTAGAATGCTGAAAGGTAAGACAATCTGCGTCTCACTCAAGTTATTATTTTAATTACCCACAGTGAGTCACCGTGAGCCAGTGTGTGCATCTCTGACGCACTTTTTAAAAAAAAAAAACCCGTTCGTCATTTGTATCTCATATCCTGCCACCACCATCAAACCACACCATGGCTCGAGTTGACTCTGGAACATGTGCCCGTGTCCTGTACTTAGTGGGTGTTTGTTGAATGGATGGATGGACATGGTTAGTGCAGGGCGTTTGGGGAGGAACGGCAGGAATAAGATGGGAGGGCAGTAGAGACACAGGAAGCGGCTCAGAGGGAAGAACAGCAGTCCTCATGCTGGGTTCTTTGAATTGTTAGATTTCTTGACATCGACCTTAATCAGCAGACAAGCTTTTTGAATTTAGTTCCTCTTTTTATCCCAGACGCAATTCACAGAATAAGTCATTGAGTGAATAAAAATACAAGTTAGGATGTAGAGAAATAGCACCCACGTCTTCCATTCTGCCTGTTCCCTTCTTTACCGCCTTGCTCTGTTTCTCCGGTCCCCAAGTTTTCAAAGCCATTTCTTCTCTTAGCCACCTTGAACTAGCCACTTCCTCTTTTCTCACCACCATTCTGCCTCCTTTTGGGGAGTCAAAATCACACAGGTTTGCTAAGGAGACAGAGCCGATGACTCATGATCCATCACGTAGCCAACTGACTGAATACCTGAGGCACATTCAGGAGCTTACATTCCAGAAACTCCCGTGCTACTTGCATCCAGCAAGGGAGCAAGCAGGCGTAACAGGCATCCCCTGCCATTGCACGACACACACACCACACACGTACCCCACCACGGCTTCCTTAGGGACCAGAGGGAGTAAGACTTTTCACGCCCCATTTGCTTAAGTGAACATTTATTATTCTCAGCTGACAGTTTTTCTTAACTGCAGATTTCCAACAGCTCAACTTGGATAACCCTCCTGATTTCTTTTTTCTGTTCAGCAAAACAGAATGCATCCATTTAGAGATGACAGACGAAGTAAATCAATTGAAGAGAGAGAAGAGGAATATCAGAGAGTGAGGGAGAGAATATTTGCACACGATGTGAGTAGTTGTTTTCATTGCCTCTTGAGTGCGGTCCTTCCGTCAGCAGCAAGGCAGCCTCGTTCCCCAGACAGGGAGATGGCAGGGACGAGGGAAGCTGGAGGCAGGGAACAAACCGAAGGGCAGCAAACTAGAGGTGTTTCTGGAAGAGGACATGCTTCAGGGAAGTGATGGAGGAGGGGCCGAGGGTTTGCATGTGTTCTCTAGGGTGTGACCTGTGGGGAAATAGAGATACCATTTTGGTCAATGAAATAGACCGTAAGTACAGAGAGAGGTTGCCAGATTTGCAGAAATCCCTTCACGTTCATATTAGCCAGCAGATACCACACGGTTGTCTTTTTAAGACCAACATCGTACAGAGGAAAGAATTACAGGAAAAGAAAGAAGAGTCGTAGATCTTAAACACACACACACACACACACACAGAATTTTCTGCAATCTTAGCAAGTATGGACATTTTACTATATCAAAGTTAAATAGTGATATTCATCCCCCCCACCCCATTTTCAGATCGAATTAGTTCTGTGAACAATTTTCAAGGGTATAGTCAGAAAACAATTTCTATTGTTCAAATCGCAAAGAAGATGCGGTTGGGTATTTTTTTTTTTTTTTATCCTTTTCCTCAGTGTGGCCAAAATTAAATGCAATTAAATTAAATACAAATTAAAAGGTTTTAAAAAACTGGATTTAAATGCAATGAAATGAAAAGGACAAGCTATTGCCATAGGTTTTCCCTTCCATGAACTCATCTGGCATCCTCCTAAAATGCTGTGGGCTCTTCCCTCTGCAGAGGTACAGCCGTGAGCACCTTTGTGTAGACTCTCTGCTGCCAACACCTCTGGCGTTACTAAGTCAGGTGGAGGGTCTGACCTCCTGTGTGATTTGCTCCTGGAGGTTCTTACAAAGCCAGCCTAGCATGGAGGGGGACTGCTCTCCCTAGAGGTGTTAAGCCCAAGCCAGTCTCCCTGATCTCTAGATCCTCTCTGCCTTTCTTAAAACACAATTTTGAGTTGAGTAATCTGGCCCAGAGCTTGGGAATTAGAGGAGTGTGAGAGAAGGAGATGGAGGTAGCCGTAGTTGGCTGATGTCCAGGTACAATTCTAGAAGATTCTAGAAAATTCTTTTATCATGGTCAGAATTATTGAGGGTGCAAAGGACAGCAAGACACATGGTAGACCTTTCCTTATGTTTGCTGGATCCAGGAGTGCAGTAATGAGAGGATCTTTTCTAGTCATGATACTATAACGATGCCAACTGTGGACTGGAGGTAGAATGTTCCTGTCTGATGACCTTGAAGAAGAGAAATATTTCTGAAGGCTAGCTTATTTTCTATTTTCTCTCTCTCTTTCTCTCTCTCTCTCTTACACACACAAACGCACACACGCATTTTCCCTCTTAGTCTGGTTCTGGCAAGTCATATAGTTTATGAATGAGTAGTTACGTTGATAAACAAATACTTATCACCCACATAATATACAAACAACATTATGCTTTTTTTTTTTCTTGCCAAAGCTGTGCCACATTGCCAGACACTCAAGAGCCAGGTGACAGTAAGTAACGTCACTGATGCATGCCTATGATGGGGGTGACACTTGCCCTGCTGTACTTCATTTGTGTATTCTCGTGTCCATAGGGAGGTCGTCGAAGGGAGAAGGGGTCAGCGTGACTCCCTTTAGACACTGCATTTCCTCACATCCATCTTAAGGAGATTATTCGTAAGGGACCTGGGTTCCAGGCTAAAGATTGGAGGCAAGGGTTCCTGTTTAAAGCCTCTATGGCCACATGCTGTATTAACTTCTTTTAACAAGTAAAAGCAGACTTAAATGTGAGAAAGCTTAAATGCAAAGCTATTGTCATAGCCTTTTTATTCCATGAAATCATTCCACAGCCTTCTCTACAATGCTGTAGCTGCTTCTCCCTATGGGAGTGGAGGCGCGAGCTCCTTTGATAGGCTCTCACGCCTGGTGGCCAGCACTTCTGGCTTTACTGATTCAGGTGGGAAACTGCCTGTTTCTGACACTGCTTTTCACTTGATCTCCTAGGGCAGTGCTTTTTTAGTCGGCATGCTGTACCCAGAGTGTACTCATAAAGGGCTTCAGAGATCAAATAAAATCCCTGATATTGCCTGCAAAACATTATGTTCATGAGCATATGTGCATTTTTCTAAGGATAAGATCTCTAGCGTTTATCATATTCTTATAAGTTTTCATGATGCTTAAATGAGCCACTAAGAGCCACTTTCCTAGAGGGAAAACAAAATGTCTTTCTCCCTAGTCTGATAGCTCTTGTAGAGACAGTGCAGTCATACCACTGGTGTTCTCTGTTTTAGCTATGAATATCCCCAAATTTAGCAGCTTAAAAAACAAACAAACAGAAATCTGCTTCTCTCACAGTTTCCATGGGTCAGAAATCTGGGAGTGGCTTAGCTGAGTGATTCTGACTCAAAGCCTTTCATGAGGTTACAGTCAAGCTGTCAGCTGGGGCTGTACTCATCTGAAGGCTTGGTGAAGTGGTTATCTGCTTCCAGATTCACTCGAGTATCACCAGGCCTTAGTTCTTTGCTGGCTGTAAGCTGGAGGTCTCAGTTCCCACATAGTAATGTGGGCTTCTCCATAGACTGACAGGTGTCTTCAGAATGGCAACTAGCTTCCCCCAGAGCAAGTGATCTGAGAGGGAAAGAAAGAATCCCAGTTGGAAGCCACGGTCAATTATAACCTGATCCTGGAAATGACCTACCTTCCCTTCTGCTGTATTCTGTTGACACACAGACCAGCCCTGGTGCATGTGGGAGGTGCTACACAGGCAGGGGTCACTGGGCGCCACCCTGTATTAACAGGACAAACTCAAGGACATAACAGCAATATGAACTTTCTCAAATATATATAGTAACATAAAGACAGGACCCTTTAGGGAACCTTCACCTATGCAATTCCAGATTCCCAAATGATCATTACTGCTGCCCAAATTGTCGAGGTTCACAAGATAATAATTAAAGTATATTAACTCAATTGTAAAACAAATGCAAAGAATCCAGCATAAGGAAATTAAGTTACAGGCATCTAATCTTTTTTTTAGCTGGTCTTTAGTTTAGCATCTTCATAATTTAAAAACAGAGGTAATATAACCAGCTGCCTTTGCCAATTATTTTAAGTAGTGGAGTAGTTCAAACAGGTTCAAATATCGATATACTTAAGCAGGATTTTTTTTTCTACTTGAAGTTACAATAGAGATTTATAGAAAACTACTTCCTGGTATTTACGCTTCAGCAAAATCCAGATTTGTTTTAAAATTAGAAGGGTTCTTGAATATTTTACAAATGTATCTTGGTTTCTAAGGGTGTGTGTATGTGTGTGCGCGTGTGCTTTTGTACATAGGTGCACAATCCATATATGCAGATTACTTCGGGGTTTTCTAGAAAAAGTTTTTCAAATATAGTTTGAGAATTTTGGTATCTTGAAATAAGACCAATTTATCTATTATTTGAGAACTAAAATGTTGCTATTTAGAGCACACAACAATTTAGTTCTCAAATAATAAATAAATGTACTTTCGTAGTCAGAAATACTTGAAATATAGCTCTTGTTTCCTTTGGCAAGAATTTCACCTTGTTTTATGATTAATCCTATGCAGTGTTGTTCCTTTTAGGAAGGTTAAGCTGATAAAGCAATATATTTGAGAGAGACCTGTCTTGCCTGTAGGGTGATTTCTGAAGGGTATTTATGTATAGATAGGGATTCAGGGAGGACCTCATCTTTGGTCTCCTTTGCACGTGGTGGGATTCTTCAGGGAGAGCTGATGATGAGGGTGTGAGGCATCACCTGGCTTGGGGGTGGCACGTGGAAGAGAATTCTGTAAGCCATCGGCAAAAACGTTTTTCTCCTTTTAAAAAAAAAAAGCCCTTTATTTACATCTGAGAATGCATATACCTGACAGCTCTGAATGCTGGGCTTAATTACTGTGACAGTTTTATCTTTCTCTGCTATTAAAATTTGTAAGTTATTAATGCTACTTTATACACACACACACACACACACATTTTCATCAGTTACTGAATCATAGCCCATAACTGTCTCTTGTCTTATTTATGAAAATGTGGTAGATGGATGATGACATGATTTTTTAGGACCTTTCCTCAAAAATCAGGCAGATGCTCTGGGGGTAGGTTTTGGGGAACATCATCTTTGACTTGCAAGTGACTTATTTTTTAACTCAAAGAGTTTTTGGGCTGCTTCACTTTCCCCCAAATGCTATTAGATTAATGAGTCTGAAGAGGTCAGCATGTCTTTGATCAACTCCTTCAAAGAAGTAATCGAGTCTCAGTTATTCAGTACCAGCCAGAACATCCTAAATGTAATTGACCTCTTTTCAACCTCAACAGATGAGAAATAACAAAGTATTAAATTCGTCGTGGATATCTGACACAATCTCACTTTTTTCACATACCAGGACTTGGCTCAAACTTGGCTCAAACCGGTAGGGAAACCAAACTAAAGGAAATAAAGACAATGGGATGCTTAGCTTACTTTAAAGAGATCCTCATAGGAATAATGGCAAGGGCACATCATCTGTATTTGTTTCCTTTTATAAAATTACATGTCAAATTTTTTTTAAAAGATATTTTTCTGAAAAGCTTTTTTCTTAATTGGCTGTTTTTGCCTTTTGTTTAATAAAATTTTTGCACACTTGATCTTCGGGATGCATGTTAAATGCACAGAGGTTTAAAACAGAAGTGGTTCTAGAGATGCCCCCATTAAAATGCTCAGACCACTGAGAAAAGCATTTATGCCCAATCTAGCCCTTTGGCTTAGTGGAAGGAAATGATTTCTCCAGTAAAATGTAGAAAGAAACCAATATCCTGCTGGCATCTCTGAGCGGTGGTTACATTAGCAGCATTTTTAATTCAAAAATTCGATATTGAAAGGTCATTATTATTTCTTTAGTTTCATTTTATCTTAAAATCGACCTATTAAGTCTCTATTTATCCCTTTAGCCAGGTGACTTATTCATCATTTAGAAAATCCACACGTATAATATGGTGTCTATATTTACATTTACAAACTTAGTACTTTGAACATGGTTTTATATTAGTTCCTAAACACAGTCGTATTTTAGGACTGTTGCACCATATTTTGTTTAGACTTCTCTTTCTCTGTTTGTTAAAATTTAATTTGATCTACCTTTCCCGAGCACGTAATGATAATGGAATTTTATCTTCCCTAAGTTGTGGTATTAAACCCAAGATGCGTGCTAGGGAATGCAAGCTAAGAAGAAAGTCACTGGGTTTTTTGTGTGAAAAACTAAGATATATTAGATGGAGCTTGATATTCTTTCCCAATTAACTTCATTTTGTTCTCACTTGTTTTCTGAGCACCCCGCTGCCCCCGCCAACTCCCCACCAAGATTGTTTGATAGCTTCTCTTCAGTTTGAGAGTCTTGCAGGTCATCTGTTTATGTTGTGAGAGTTTATCGTTGCCAGGTCATAATTTCAGGATTGTGGCTTTACAGCTCTCCCATCCTCAGGTGGATCGTGCCAAGTTTGCACGCTCTGCCTTGATCTGAACTTGTCCTTTTGGCTCCTGATGGCGGCTACATCTCGGCAGCCCTAGAGGAAACCACTAGCTCAGGACCTGATGCTCACAGGTTTCTCCAGCAGTTTCATTCACAACATCTCTCTTCTGACCTTGGCGCTACACGGGCTAAATCTATTTGAAACCTGGAGACACCGTGATGGAAAAGAGCTGCATGAGAATGGTTTACACTTCTAACTCTAACCGTTTTTTTTCCTTTTTTTTCTGAAAATGGTACATATTTTTCTTAATTCTTTTCCTCTTGGAGGGGAAAAGTAGTTTGAAAAGCAGGCAAGGATTTGGGCTCCCTCAGCATATCCAGAACATCTGATACAGTGCTTTTTTTTTATTTTTCAGTCAGTTTGCTCCCAGGAAAGCCTTTTTGTGGAAAACAGGTAAAATGAAATTTGCTTTTTCATGTCTTTAGAGGAACAAAGTCTGTCATGTCTTGTTTTTCACAGATATACATATGCCATATATAAGTGTGTGCTTGAATATATGTATAAATAAATACATATATCTATGGGTACACACATATATATGCACACATATATGTTATTTAGCATGTCTAAAAGCTATTTAACTTGGGGGAAAAATTCCCTCCGTTACTTCCAAACATAAGTTTCAACAATTTCCTTATTTAAGGTCTCAACTTCTGGTCCTTCCAAAGGTGTAATCCTGTTACCTTCCCCAGGCATTAAAAAGTATAAATGTTGAGACAGGAACTTGCAGTTTCATTGGCTTATTGAATAGGCTGCTAAAAGTACTTGTGTATTTGGTGTTATTGGCCACTTCCTGTGCCCTATCGTTATATGTAGCTACACAGATGATAATTTGAATAGTATTGTTTTATGTTTCTCATTCTAAATAATCTGTCAGTCTTCATAAAAGGCTGAACTTGGAATACTTATCTAAACCGATCTAGATTTATCAGTGTACCTGGCTGGCTATTAGTAGAGAAGGTGGTGGTTATGACATGGATGTGTTAAAAACATTTATATAAAGTCTTGAGTATAAGAGCAGAAGTTCTCAAATTTAGCGTGTACCTTTTAAAAATAGTTCTAAACCGATATAGATATTAAAATGCTCCATTGATTTAACTGCACGTTTTCAAGGGGAATTAAGGAATTCCTCATTAGCTGTACTGATCACATTAAAATGCATCACAATGGGCAACTTGGATTGGAAATATGGTAGCCATTAAAAGAGTGGTGGTTAATTTCATTTCAGGTGTTGGCTTAATGGGTATCCCTATAAAATCGATTAAAATGGAGGCTATTTGATTAAATTCCAGTACTTAGAGAAAAGTTAAACTGGGCATTCAAGAGGATTGGTTTAAAAAAATACTCTCATTCATAGTAGCAGTTAGAAAACTTCAAGTAACTACCCTCAACTGAATAACCTCTTGTAGAAGAAGGGATGAAAGTAGTGAACAGGTCTTTACAAGGCATCCAAAAGCATCCTCAAAAACCCATACAGTTTTCAACAAGTATTCCTTTTTTACAGTAAATTAAGAATCCGTGAGCTTTAACATCATAGGGATGTTAAAGCAATCCAAAATTCTATATCCAAAATTGAATTTGGATGTTGGATGCAACATTTGGATGTTGAAGCAATCCAAAATTCTATACCCTTACGCAAAGAATGAAGTGAGCATTTAGAATTCAGTTTAGTAGGACACGTCATTCCCTAGTCTTCTAGCCAATCATTTTCCCTACTTCCTCCCTAATCTTAGTCATTTACTTGTGTTTTGTATGAAAAGACTGCTAATGTGTCCCTAATATTCAAATTGGATTATATTCATCAATACAATAATTGGTCACAAATACGCATTGCATATGTGAAGAAGTATTGATGGCCCCCAAAAGCAAAATTCTGAATAGATCCCTACAAAAATAAATATATTTCTTTGATACCTGCCTTTGGAAGGCATATTTCACTATGCCCAAAAAAATAAAGAATAACTAATATTACCCAAAGAAAAAAATCACAACCGATATATTTAATTAATTAAATGTCTATTATATCTATATCCATTTCTTTGATTCTCCCCTCCTCTTCCATTCCATCTGTTTCTTCTTCCCTTCCTTCTCCCTTATCTAGCATCAGTACTTTATCCTAGGGTAGGGAAAAATCAGGCTGCCATTAATTTATTAGGGCAAAATTCTACATCTTGAAAATAAACCGTAGCATATAGGGTTGATTTGCAAGACAGGTGTGCCATGGTTGAGTACACATCCATTTAACATAGGGCATTTAGTACCCTTAGATTTCATATCATAAAAATCATGTTTTTCATTTCCAGTAGGCTCTTGGAAGACAGTAACATATGCAGTGAGACCTATAAGAAAAGACAGCTCTTTCGGTTGGTATGGTTTACTTTTTTAAAACTGTGTTTTCAGATGATGTGGTGGAATCAATGTTAAATATAAGTGTATTAGTGTAAAATATCTCTGTTCATGAAATAAAATATGTTAGGTTATCTCTTTGTAAAGCTTGTTACTGAGCTAGTGTTGAAGCCATATGGGGTCCTGTGAGATACAGGACTGGGAAACCAAATGCTCTGTCTACAGTCCTTTAGGGTTCTTCCTCTGATTTTCTGGGTTTTTCTCCTCCAGGACTAACTTTGACAGCACCCTGATTTCACATTCCCAAATCAACTTCGGTGAATTACACTGAGTTAAAATTTCTCTTATAGCTTTGCAATTGTGTATACGTTCCCAGCACTGGAAAACAAATCAATGATAACTCTATTTGAGTAGTTGATTTTTAGCCACTACTATCCATCATAATATTTCAAACAATGTTTTTTCAAGCACAGATTTTATTTCTAAAGAAAGATAT
Source organism: Balaenoptera acutorostrata (assembly GCF_949987535.1). Taxonomy (NCBI): domain Eukaryota; kingdom Metazoa; phylum Chordata; class Mammalia; order Artiodactyla; family Balaenopteridae; genus Balaenoptera; species Balaenoptera acutorostrata. The sequence continues at coordinate 50,483,234 of NC_080073.1, read as the reverse complement.
GGGATTGTTTCCAATTATAATGAACTACTTAAATCAAGATCTGTGTGGGATAAGGAGAATAGATTTTATATATATATAAAATATATATATATATATAATATGTATAAAGTTTTATACTAGGCTAGAGAGTACCATGAAAGCAGAGGTACTAGACCCGCTCTCTCATTACTTTATTTTTTTTAGTTAAAAAATTTTTTTATCTCATTACTTTATTAAATGTGTCTCTACTATCCATTATAGGGCAATGTCTACACAGTGCTATATATATTTTATATGTATATGTATATATTCAATACCTAACACATATATTTACCTAATGTATATATTTTAATATGCTAGTGCTTTTATGAATATTAGGATTCATCTCTGTTGTAGGAAAGGAAAAACAAACAAACCAACAGAACTTCTTGACCACTGAGAAAAAAGGAAATACCCAGAAGTAAATGAATTCTGTGCTTAGACCATATCTTTTTGCTGTAAATCTGAACTTATGACCTCATCCTTAGAAAAGTTAGAGCAGTTTCTTTTCTTTTTACACTTTGGCAGAAACAAACAAAAAAACCAGGATCTATTTTTTTAACTTCCTTTACTTTTCTAGGTTGAACTATATATCTAATACCTTCCTCTTGTATCATTAGACAATGTATTTTCACACTTGCATTTTTTCCCTTGAAAGCCCAGAGGAGGACTAGAATTTATCTGTGTTCATGCAGTCACACTCCATGACCTGGTTTGTTTAGACCAGTATAGATAAAATGTGGGTTCTTGACCCCTAGAGGCATTTAGTTTTACAAAGCCCCAAATCTGGTCCCTAGCCAGAGCTACCGTCTACTGAAGTCAACCATCCCAAATATGGATGCTATAACCCACCAAGATCACCAAGCACAGAAACTCAGGAATATGACTTAGCACAAAGCCATCCACACACTGATAAAAGGAGTTCAAAATGTACATCATACCTAACTTGGTTAAAAAAAAAAAAAAAAAAAGTGTCCCGTTCAGACATGAAGGACAATAAAAGTTATCAGTTATGTTAATCAGCACAGAAGCAGAACTAGAGTATGTGCTTTATGACTACTCTGGGGTCAAATTCTAGCTGTGTACAAGAGGGCCAACGCCTCTTGATGGCCAGATATTCATTATCATTGTCTTCCTGGTTTCCAATAGAAGAAGACTAGGACTGGGCTTGTTAGGAAGTATAGGAAGGCACTTGTGGATGTGATACCTATGATTCCACACCCAAATAGATAATGAAATTCAGTTCTGGACCTCACCTTGCCAGTGTTAAGGTGAATGATTGATAGAGCAGTAAAAGATATGATTTCAGTGTATCAGTATCTAGAGATCATAAATTAAATGCATTATTTTTAATCTCATTAATGCTAACTCTCTAAAGCAACAACTTAAATTCCATTTTTTATAAAATGCACAGGTCTTGACTTGAGATGAGGATTTGAGCCAGTGGAGTAGAGGTAGAAGAAGTTAAGGAAATCTTAGGTTGCCTTATTGGCTATGGGATGTGACATGAGCCTAGAGGAACCTACCCAGTGTTTTAGAAACACACTAAAATGCACTTAGGAATAGTGGTGGACACCTCCTTTGCAGAGAAAGGCTTAGCCACTCTGGCATTTAGAGGACGTCTAAATTCCTCCCATGGAGGTGCAGAGTTGATAATTGAAGCAGACTTTAGTGATGATCACCTCCATATGGAGAATTGCCTTCTGATGCATCCTGTATGCCGAGGACCACTCCACATCTTTTCCTATAATAAATATTCTGCATTATCTACAGGGGAGATTATTGTCACACCCTTGGTACATCTGTGATTGCTAAATAATGATTTAGTCAGGCTTTGTCAAGGGTGGGTCAAATTAATCAGAATTATATGAGAAAAGAATGAAGCTGAATTTGGAGATTTAAAGGGAAACAATCAGGAATAGAGCACCTTGAAAGGGTTGGTTTTTCTCCACCCAGTCTCCTCTAGGCTGTTTGAATTTCACAGGTGTTTAAGAACTAAAGTCACCTGGCCCTTGGTGAGTGTCTGATACTTCCTACTCACAAACTAGTCTTTTTTTTAAATAGTCCTTGTTTCTAAAACCAGCCATCCCCGAGCTACGGAACACAGAGAGAATGTTTGTAAGAAAACATTGAGAGAGGACAGCAAGGCGCTGAGTACTTTTTGTTTTGTGAGTTTTCTGTTGAATTTCCTCCCCTCACTGTACAAAGTCTTTATCACAGACTAGCTGTTTCATTTTTATTATCTCCTGGATCCATTGACCTTCTTAAGTTTTCACAAAACGAAAGAAAATGTTTAGTCAGTAAAGTTGAAGCAAAACCTAAAATTTTCTGTATACCTTCTGTACAATTTGGTGGGTGAGTGTTTCAATCAGATATGTATACTTCTAGCATCTCAGCAGTCCATGATTGTCTTTAGAAGAATATTAATAAAACTGCTATTCACCACTGTGATCAAGATTTCTATCACCTTGCACAGTGATATGAAATTAGGGGTTATGTCTATTGCCCATGGTTTTTGTCCCCTTTGCTTATTTATAATCCATGAGAATCTTAGAATATTTTGATGATCCATTATTTCCAAACTGCAGAAAAGCCTTTGAAAAAGAGTAACCAAGTCACTCTTTAAGCAATTGGAAACCAATGAAAATGCAAATTTCATCAACTTTCTCTATAAAATACATGCAGTTTTGCACACTGCTTAGAAATACTCTGGAGTCTTCAAAAATGACTTTTGGCTATTGGATCTCTTCCAATAAGTTCAATCTTTTTCTATTTGAATTTTGAATAAATGTGTCATTTCATCTATGGAGCTATTTTGTTATTCCCATTGATCTCCTTGGAAAGTTTCGTGTCAGTGTAGTGTTTGCACTGTTGTCATTATCACGAATTTTTCTATGTGAAAGGTATTAAAGCGCTCTTTCCTCTGCCCATGAAGGTTAAACTCACTGGGCAAAATTCTCACCAAATGTTAACAGAGGAATTCCTGTGATTTCTGTGCTGTCTGCCAAAGCCTTAATGAATTCAGATAGATATAGATATATATATATCATAAAGTTAGCAACTAAATTAGTAAATGGCTTCTTTGAAACTGTGTATTTTACCATGGTCCAGTTACTTAATGCTAAAGGGAAAGACGAAACTCTTCTTCGGTGGGAGTTGCTTTTAGGATCATTTAACATCATAGTTGCTTTCAAACACTGATTCATTGTTGATTTGGGTCAGGAGAATTTACCTTCCTCTCTCCTCTCCACAAGAGAAGTTACCAATTATATCTTATATCCTATTTTTCTTGTTGTTTCCCCTTCACTGGCAGAGGGACCATGTGACATTTCTAGGTTTGGTTTTTCTGTTTGTAGCATGAGTGTTTGTGTGATGTGTTACCTGTCTGTACATCAACAAGGTGTCTGTGCGCTGTTTGTGAGGCGACACGTGTCATGGAAAGGGTTGACAAGAAGGGTCTTGTGTAGACGATTCTTACAAGAAAGGTCCCGCTCTGTGTCCGTTCCGCTCTCGGAATCTGATGCTGTCCCGTGCATCTTTCTGATGGCCACGCTCCAGGGGCAACAGAGACAGCTGGGGGAGAACATCTGGAAGTCGGCAGAGCAGCTCGGAGAATGAACTCAAGTGGTCCGACCACCAAAGAGCCTGGAGCAGCACAGATTCTGACAGCTCCAACCGCAATCTCAAGCCTGCCATGACCAAGACGGCGAGTTTTGGGGGCATCACGGTGCTGACCAGGGGTGACAGCACATCCAGTAGCAGGAGTACCGGGAAGCTGTCCAAAGCAGGTAGTTAGTACTGAATGGGTTTATGTCCCGTGATAGTTTCCTCTGATTCCACCCAAGCTGTGCAGTCAGCGCTCTCCCTGACTTCCCTGAACTAAAGATAACGATGTGAATGATATTAATCACTGGGATAGCAAAAAAAGTCAGGAGGTGCAATTGAAATAACAATACTGCCTCTTGTGAGCTGTGTGCCTGGGTCCAATTGTTAACCTCTCTAATCTTCAATTTCCTTATCTATAAAATGTGGGTGGTAATAGACTGTTACTGTAATTCCCCTCAGTAGACTATTGTAAGTTTAAATTTGACCATTTATATAAAATCAGTTACCAAGGCACCGGCACAAGGTAGCTATTTAACCAAGGTTAGCTATTTTTAAAAATTCAATATTGTGATTTATTCCTTAAAGATAAGGAATAGGATAAGGAAAGAGAACCTCAGAAATTTTCAAGTTTCCAAGTAGCTAGGTGCATGCATCTTCTTTTTTCCCGTTTTTTTCTTGTAAGTGAATAGTGATCTTTTGACATAGGTAGTTGAAGTTTGCATTCATACTGGTGCGTTCATAGCCTGCATGTGCAGTGAGTGGGGGAGTCCAGGGCCCCGAGGGGGAATGCTGAATGGGCAACGCCAAGCGGAGGTTAAACACGGGCAGTCCTCCACTGTGAATACTTTCCCAACCAAGCTTCTCACTAACGCTGGGGAGCCTCTTTGTGAAACCTCGGCTCATTATGCTAATGGTTTAACATAATTATGTTGTTGACAAGTGCTTCCTAAGAAATTATCTTGTGTTTTCCTACATAGGCAGAAAATTAATAGCATTTCGTCTCAGCCACTACTTTATGTATATATCCTGCTTCTTGGAAAGATTCAGGTGGGCTCGCACTGCCTTCTGTCATTTTTATTCACCAATTGGTGAATTCTCGATTTCTTCCCCTAATTAATTGCTCTTATATCCCACTATTGCAGCAACTGAAGTCAAGAAAATCTACTGTGGTACACTTGAGTTCCTGTAAACTAAGAAAGGTTAAAGAGTTTTAAATCTCCTTCAAACGCAGAAACCAAGTACCTTAAATGGTGCACTTAAAAATTCCAGCACACCCAAAGAGCTCTTAAGATTTTTAAATTAATCGTCCTTCTCCACACACCAACCACCAGTCATCTCCAAAGCAAAGCTCTTTGGAAACATTTAAAACACTTCAGGAATGCTAAAATGCCATGTTCTTTGAAGAATGATTAGAAATTGTAAGTGCTTCAGACATTTTTTTTTTTCTTTTCATCTAAGTGTCTCCATTTGAAAGCCTGTCAAGGTACAGGAATGGCAAGAAAAAAAATTAAAGGGGATCAAGATAGGATGACAAAACAAAACTTACAATCTCCCAAGGTGGTTTTATGAAGCAAAGCTGTCAATTTTGCTGTCATGGAGCTTCAGAACCACACAAGTTTCTGATTTTTTACTTTATTGTTCACAGTGGAATGGCAAACTTTTTTTGACCTTTTAGAAACTAAGTCTGGAGTTGTGACGTTTAAGTTATTCTTCTCCTCCTCTAATTACATAGGTTCTAGCTTCAAATAGTTAATAATGAGACTCTTTCCAGGTGGGAAACATGTTTTGCTACATTTGGGGCAAAGCATATTAACTGAAGTCAGAATGCACAAGCACATCCTCTTGAGATCTGGGCTGTATTTCCCTTATTGTACCCCCTGCACTGAGCACAGCAGTGGTCACCTATCAGGGGTCCAGTGCAGGCCTGTGGAGACAGCTGATTTCATCACATCCTCATTGGGAAGAGGACTTGAATGGCGCTTGCACCGCGACCCCAGCTGTTTCTTGGTAGTGGCAATGGGGTTGAGAGATAAGTGTGTGTGATATCTATTTCTTTCCACACTGGCCACGCCATGTTGGTTTTTTTGTTTGTTTGGTTGGTTGGGTTTTTTAATCTAATTTTTATTTTATATTGGGGTATAGTTGATTTACAATGTTGTGTTAGTTTCAGGTGTACAGCGAAGTGGCTCACTTATACATGTAACTGAATTCTTTTTCAGATTCTTTTCCCATATAGGTTATTACAGAGTGTTGAGTAGAGTTCCCTGTGCTATACAGTAGGTCCTTATTGATTATCGATTTTATATATATTAGTGTGTATCTGTTAATCCGAACCTCCTGATTTATCCCTCTCCACCCTTCCCTCTTTGGGAACCGTAAGTTTGTTTTCGAAGTCTGTGAGTCTGTTTCTGTTTTGTAAATAAGTTCACTTGTATTGTTTTTATAGACTCCACATATAAGTGATATCATATGGTATTTGTCTTTCTCTTTCTGACTTACTTCAATTAGTATGATCATCTCTAGGTCCATCCATGTTGCTGCAGATGGCATTATTTCAATCTTTTTATGGCTGAGTCATATTCCATTGTATATGTGTACCACATCGCCTTTATCCATTCATCTGTCGATGGACATTTAGGTCGCTTCCATGTCTTGGCTATTGTAAATAGTGCTGCCATGAACATGGGGTTGAGAAATAAGTGTGTGATATCTGTTTCTTTCCACACTGGCCACACCATGTTGTTTTACTACCATCCTTCCCTCTTGACGTCCAGAGCAGGGCTTCTCGACTTTAGCTGCATCAGACTCACAAGAAGAATTTGTTCAAGCACAGATGGCTTCTCTACAAACCAAGCTTGAGAAACAACTGCTCTGGAGAAGTAAGATAGCCTTCCGTTTTGTTTTCACCATTTTACATGGCCTGGCATCTTGTTTTCTGGAGGCAAGGGTATCCTTGTTGTTGTTACCTTCGTGGTCTATGCCCTGGGGTATTTCTGGAGACAGTGCAAGATGCCTCATCTTTCCATCACTTCCTCTTCTCCGTGTTTATTTTCGTCACTACACTAATGCATCCTGGATATTCTTTTTCCCTCGTAATCTCAGAAGCTTTAGGTTATTCTACTGAACTCTGACACTTGGATCTGGAAACATTTTCTCAAACTCAGGAGAAAAAAAATACTCATGGTTCAGGGTCCCTGTAAAAGAAAAATTGCATCTGATGAGTTAAAGAGGCAGGGAAGACTTTACCCATAACTAATTCAATAGAGGTCAAGACTGTTGCAGTAGGGGAGAGAAACTAAACTCAACCCTGCTGAAACAAAGGCAGGAGAGTCTGGAAATGAGCTAGAGGGCCTTAAATAGGTGATTGGTCAATTTGATTAGACCGCCTGTGTTTGCTAATTGGTGCTGAGACTTGCAGAGAAAGGCACCATTTTTCTTGAGGACTTCACTTCAAAGGGATGGCTCCCAAGTCCTTAAGAAAGACCTTCCCCGGTTGTACAACTGATAAAAGGCTGGGAGAAGATTTGCACCTTAAAGGAGCAGAGATGCGCTAAGAAAAGGGAGGTAAAGGGCCGGTAATCAGGAAGAAACCTGTCTAAAGTGTAGTTAAGCCGAGGGGAACTTCAAGGGCATCATGCTCGCCTCTACGCATCATTTAGTCTGGTGGCTTGTATTTTACGAAAGAAGACATTGAGGTCTAAAGAAGATGTCACTTCCTGAAGGAAATACAACTAGTTCTGGCAGAACTGGAACCAAAACTCGGGGTGCTCCCTCCCTGGGGCGTGAATGCTCATTCCCTCCTCCAAGGGAATCTGCCCCTGCCCTCTCCTTGCTGCCCCATCCCTTTCCTGGATTTCCATTTTGCTTTGCCTTATGATCTCTTTTCCAATCCCTTCCCGTTTTTCCCTTTTCCTGTGTCCCTCTTGAGGGCTCACCTGAGGCTTTTACCCAGCCACCCTGGTGTCTTCGGTCTACACCTCCCATCAGCTGCCCCTCAGGGTCCAGCTTGCAATTTCTGAGCATCCCATTGTGAGTAGCATTGAATTTCTGTGCAGTATCTCCTAGAACTTGGCATAGGCCTGGTCAGGGCCCTGGTCCTACCTGGTTCTTGCTGGAATGACTTTAGGGTAAACACATGACCTGCAGGCTTCAAGCTTGGTCCCTGAAGTTGCGTTGCCTGGGTTTGAACTCAGACTCCTCCACGTGCTAACTGCACTTGGGGAATCTACTTAACGTCTCTGAGGATCGGCTCTCATCTGCAAAATGAGGTTGCTATGAAAAGTAGATTAGATAATTCATATAGCATGATTAACACTGTGTCACATAGACATACTGTTTAAATATTTGCCGTTGCTATCACTAAGTCCCTAAAAAAAGGAAGCACAAACCACTCTCAGCACCCAAAGTAGTAAAGTTCTCAAATATTAATTTTTAAAAAAAATCTGTGAACACTTCTAATCCTGTGCCTTTTATCACCATTGGTAGCAGCCATTTTTGATCAAGAATTTCAGTAATGCTGGCTACGTGTCAAATACTGCTTTACCTGATTCTAGGTGATGGATGTTTAGAAGCTGGTCAGAGCTGGTTATACGCCAGCCAGGGTGCAGGGTGATTGCTGAGCCATCCCTCCAGGGAGGTCTGACTGCCTCCATCTTTGCAAGTGTTGAGAGTTTAAGCCAAATTTACTTTTCCTTCTTCCCTTCTTTTAACCTGTGGGATCAAATCATTTCCATTATCTTTACCTTGTCTCCTCATTATTCCTGTTGAAGCTGCTACTTTTTCTCAGCCAGTAGAAGGAAATACTGTCAATCAGTGATGAATGGCCATCTTCCAAAAGCCAAAATGAAGTCATCTTTTGGATTTTGTTGAGGCACATTAGTCCCCGTGTATCGATCTCCACCACCAGCACACACGCCCAGGATGGTGCTAGATCCCTTGTTAGCCCCGACTTTTTCTTACTGTCTAACCCCTCAGCCTGGATGTGGGCTGAGTCAGTTGTGTATGAGCTTCATCGTCTGGGGTCAGGAAGTGTTATTGTATTATTACTGTTCTTGCTGTTGTTGTTGACGCTGCTAAGTGTCAGACTTGGACTGTAGCATCAAATCATGGGCACAAGTCCACAAACGCACGCTACAGTTTGCACTGGGGCAGTGACTACAGGATCAGACGTGTCAGCCATGTGGTCTCAAAACTACTCTTAGTATTTCCACATTTCCTTTTAAATCCTTCATTTTTCTGCCCATACATTATTCAGAACCCCATCAGCATTAGTTAGATGGAGCATCCTGAATTAATCTGAAACTTTATCATTCTGAATAATAAAGTCATGGAAAAAGCAGAGAAGATTCCCACCTGAGAACACTGGTGGCAGTCAGTGTTGGGTCATGGTTAAATCTAGATCAGTCTGCCTGGATCACATCCCAGCTCTGTCATTGTCTACCTGTATGAGTTGGCTTGAGTTAGCTGCCTTTTCTGTGCTTCCATTTCCCTATCTATCTAGGCAGTATAGTCCTTATAATTACCGTGTTTATCAGGTGCCCACACATACTAAATGCCCGTAAATATCACTCTCCTTCTTCTCAAAAATTACCGCACTCTCCATTGGCCCCTCTTCTCTGCAATCACATGTTGTATTCCTCTCATGTATTTAAGAACTTGAAGAAGAGTAGATACATGTATATGTATAACTGAATCACTTGCTGTACACCTGAAACTAACACAACGTTGTTAATCAACTATACTCCAATATAAAATAAAAAATTTTTAAATAAAAATAAAATAAAAAGGTCTTCAGTTTACCATGATTTAGAACTCCATATTCTCATTAAAGATGACAAGTCACTTACTATTCCTTTAACCACTTATTAGTACTGGAATAAGTTAGGGCTGTAGAGTTGAAATTCACATGTTAGCCACACTTTTTATTATTAAAAATGCTGAGAATTTTAGAAGGAACATAACAAAAACAGATAGTAGAACTAAAAGCCATATCATTTCAAAGATAAACTTCATCACATGTTATTTTGTTACTTATATTCTTCCCAGTATCCGCTGTACAGAATATTTTTCCTCTTTATGTTTTACAGAAAGATAATTTATAAGGCATTATACTAAACATCACTTTGAAAAAAATGGTTTAATAAAAGAATCTGTGTTCAGGAAAAAAAAATAAAAAGGTCTTCAGTTTAAGGGCACATTTTAGAATCTTCTAAACAATCTTAATTGTTCCTTATATGTGTTAACCTTTAATGACACAGAATAATGCATTTTTAATGACATAAATCAATAATGTGGGCTAATAGTTTTTAAAGTTTCTTATACTCCATTCTTGCAACCTATGATGTCACTCAATCCATCTGTTAGTTTGAATTCACAGATACAGAAATTTTGCTCAGTGCATTTTCTCTCTGAGGCTCTGATTAATATTCAGAGCCCAAAGCAGCCACAGTCAAGGGTGCTGGAGCTGCTTGGCTCTGGTTGCAGTGAAGAGTGGCTGGTGCCTAATGGACGTGGGCTATAGCTTTTCTTGTCCACATTGGAGGAAAAGGGAGATGATTAGGGCTGGATTCCATCTTGGGAGCTTCTGCACACTGACCCAGTTACTTACATATTTGAGAAATCTACGGTCCACAAATCTCCCCATGATTCTACTCTTCTGTGTCATCTGAAGGACGCTCAGTCAATATCATGATGGCCAAGCCCTCCTTGATTCACCTCTTGGTCATATGAACAAGACTTCTGTGAGTATGGGAGGTACGGTGCAGCTCTTAAGCATTTCTAATAGGAATGAGCAAGTTCTTCTACTCACATTTGAGGGAAAAGATCGTTTCTGACCATGACCCTTCAAAATGCAGCTTTATGGATGTTGGAGAACCAGTACTTTAGAACCATCTGCGTGACCACAGACGACTCCTTAAACTGCAGCCTCTTTAACCTCCATCCCAGTCATCTTACTGTCGTAACTCCAGCTCAGTGAGACATTTCCACATCATTAGTTTCTCAGGGAGATGGGAGTTTTCCGGCCCTGAGTTCCCAGCTTTATGGTACCATTTACCAATTCATCACCCTGGTGGCATGTGAGAAGCCGGAAAGAGAGAGCTCATTCTTAATCTCTCTTTTCCTAGGAATCTGACACATCTGAAAAATATGCAGCAAATATTTCAATAAAATGTGGGAGGGGCATTAGTTAATCTCATCCTGCAGCGCTCACCTCACATTCTTTAGTGATGGATTCATTACACTAAGTGGTTTCTCTCCTCTCCTCCATGTGGGATGCTTTGCTGATTTGTGTCTCTCTGGTAGGTTCCGAGTCCTCCAGCAGTGCAGGCTCCTCAGGATCGCTGTCGCGCACCCACCCACCTCTCCAGAGCACACCGCTGGTCTCGGGCGTGGCAGCCACTTCTCCCGGCTGTGTGACCTACCCAGAGAATGGGATGGGAGGCCAGGTCGCTCACAGCAGCACCAGCTACATCCTCCTTCCACTCGAAGCTGCCACAGGCATCCCGCCCGGAAGCATCCTTCTTAATCCACATACAGGTTCGTTCATTACCTCTGCTTTGGCTGAGACATGATATCAGAGATTTATTCTTGTGTTTGAGCTTATAAATTTGGTAGCAAGTGTTCTGAAAATTCCTGGTGCGTGGACTGTTGTATAGGGTCTTGATTTAGGAAGAGCAGATCTATAGGGAGCTGGAATCTATATCTCTGTATCGCTATCAATATTGGTATGTAAATCGAAATACAGATACTTCCCAGAAATATCCACTTTCCTCTCTGTCCTCTCTTCCTTGAGCACGGTGTCTCTCACGTATTCCCAGCAGCTAAGATCAGAAACCATGGAGTGATGAATTGGGATGTGCTAATTGGAAATTGATGTTTCTCAGACTAAATCCATGGTTAGCTTGTTGTTGTGTCAAAAGTATTTTTGCATCCAAGATATTTCAGGAGCTTGAGATCTCGATCAGAGCACATAGCAGATTCCTCACTACAGAAATTGACTTCCCACCTTAGAACTCCATGCAACTCCCACTGGGAAATAAGGAACAGCAGTGGCAAGAGAATACAGAGGGCAAGTTCTTATGTATTTTAGGGATTTTAGGATTAGACTGGTTTTGGTGGGGTTTGGAAAATCGGTAACTTCATGACTATTGTTTCTTTCATGATGAATGGCCATTTTTTTTACTTTTTTTAAATTGAGGTAGAGTTTTACAATATTATATAAGTTACAGGTGTACAATATGGTGATTCACAATTTTTAAAGGTTATGCTCCATTTATAGTTATTGTAAAATACTGGCTATATTCCCCGTGTTGTACAGTATATCCTTGTGGTTTGTCTTATACCTAACAGTTTGTACATCTTACATTTTTTACTTTTTTAATTTCTCTTGTGGTCAGTTAACTTCCACACTAATTTCAGAGGACCCAGAGCATTGGGCAAATAGACTGATGAACACCTGCTTCGTGGGGGAAACTTCTCAACCAGGGGCAATTTTTCCACACCTCCAAGGCCATTTGGCAATATCTGCAGATATTTTGATTATCATGACCTAGGGAGGAGGGGCTGCTACTGGCATCTAAGAAGGTAGAGACCAGAGATGCTACTAAACATCTTACAATGCACAGAACAGCCCCTGACACAGGAAGATTATCCAGCCCAATATGTTAGTCGTGCCAGGGCTGGTAAACCCTGGGTTAGAAGGCTTGATTCGACAAGTCACTTCTCTAGAAACCTTTGAAAGAGATTGAAAAAAAAAATGAATTTTCTCAAAATATATCTGAGGTTTGGTTTAGATTACTTAAAAATGCAACGCTGGATGAGAATCTCATAAAAGTGATCTGGCTCAATCGTCTCACATGTCTAGTGCTACTAATAATTAGGAAATTCAGAGAAGCATGAGCATGACAGTAAAATAGTTACTTGAATAATTGCCACATGTTCATGAAAACATATGGCACATTCTTAAGGAATGGTGTTTGATTGAGACATTTTGAAAATGCCATAAGCTTGAGGGAAAAGGAGGCATAATCATTTTATTGAAAACCATTTGAAAGCTTTCAGATTAGATACTTCTAAGGAGAATATTAGATATCTGGATCAGTGTAAGCACTATAAAGGAAATGAAAAGAAAACCAGGATCATATTCATTACTCTGGGCACAGATCAAAGTATGATCTGACTCTGTCAGCTTTGATTCTTTCACTTTTAATTGAGATGGAAGGTTTGTAGACAAGAGTAGCCACTAGGCATAGTTTTGAGTGGTATGTTTTAACCAAAATTGCAGAGTATTTCGGGAAAGCTCAAAAGAGTATTTTTTAGGGTACAGCGCAGGAATATGATTTGTAATGATAGCGTGGATGTGCGTGTGTATGTGTATATTATCATCTATAACCTTGTTTATAGAAAAGGAAAGAATGCGCTCTTGGTGCCAAGTCCCAATTACAAATTGGAATGAGTAATTTGGAGCTGTTATTAAAATGTATCCTTTGCAAAAGGATCCTAACTAAAGAAAAGGATCTGATAACACTGTTGAACAACAGAGTTTCCCTACACACATCTCTGATCTGACAAATGCTAGACATGAAACTATCCCTCGACCAGGAGGAAGATGTACTATTCTATGCTGTGACTGAGTGGTGGGATGTAAGGTGAATTGTGATGTTTCTTTTTTCCCAGAATGTGTTTATTTTTGTCAATTAAAAATATGCACAGGGGGACTTCCCTGCTGACGCAGGGGTTAAGAATCCGCCTGCCAATGCAGGGGACACGGGTTCGACCCTGGTCCAGGAAGATCCCACATGCCGAGGAGCAACTAAGCCCGTGGGCCACAACTACAGAAACCCGCGCACATAGAGCCTGTGCACCGCAATAGGAGAAGCCACCACAATAAGAAGCCCGCTCACTGCAACAAAGAGTAGCCCCCGCTCGCCGCAACTAGAGAAAGCCCGCAGGCAGCAACAAAGACCCAATGCAGCCAAAAATTAATTAATTAATTAATTAAAAAAAAATATGAACAGGAGTTCCCTGGTGGTCCAGTGGTTAGGACTTAGGGCTTTCACTGCCGTGGCTCCAGGTTCAATCCCTTGTCAGGGATCTAAGATCCTGCAAGTCATGTGGCATGACCAAAACACACACACACACACACACACACACACACACACACACACACACACACACATATATATGCCAGCACATATGAATGTACGTATACATCTATCACGTATCATATATATTTGTGTATATGTGTATCTGTGGTGAGTCGTGTGCATGTCTGTCTATCAGGCTATCTGATCACTTATTTGACTCTACTATTGAAACTGGAAATTTGCCTCCTTTGGGCTGGAACTCATCTTTCTCTGGCATTGCTGTGTCCCCCTAGAATCCACACCTCTTACCTTTTCCTAAATACCCTCTGCCAAATATGTGGTAGGAACACTTTGGTATAAGCAACCCAGAGCATATGACTACTTTGCTTCTTATGTGAATTGCCCTTGGATCCATTTCCCTGTTACCAGCACATTCATGAGCTTGTGGGGAGGAACCATACTTGGTTATATTTTTGGCCTCCCTAGAGTGGATAACAAAGGTCCTCAAGAATTACATATTTTTGAAACAATATCTACTATTCATCATATATGCTAATGTGGATAATAGAGCAGTTTTTCATCCAATGTCATATATTTGAGAATGTCCCTCATGTGTAAAACGATGATTGATAAAATATCTGTCTTAAGCAGTAATAAGACAAGTAATGATTTGAAATACTAAGGTGCCTGCCAGTCATTTGTCTATTAAATGAAACAAAAATGAAACTTCCTTTGTCAGCACAATTGACCGGGCTCTTACTAGGAACTGAATATTTGGCAACTGAAACCAACCCACCCACATACATTCTTGTGTTTCCCCAGATACAACCAGGACTTTTTATTTCATGTGGCTTTAGACTCAGCTCCCATTTGGTCCATTTCTAACTCTGGACCTGCGTTGGCTGTTGTTTCTCTGCTTTGCAGGCGTCTGGATGAGGGAGTCAGAGGCTCTTTCTCAAAGTTATCCCTGGACCACATCTTCATCCTTGCTAGGCAAGCCTGGGTTTGACTCTTGAGAATGACCTTCCTCCAGCCATCTTGGACTCAGCCTCCTTTTGGAAATTTCTAGCTGAAAGCTCATCTTTGGCTATTTTCTTTCAACTCAGTGCTATCCAGAGATGTCAACAGGTGTTGGCATCCCTCAAGTCCTCGTTAGTGCCGTGTGTGTTGTTTTGCCATTTTGCTTTGCTTTCATCTGGCAGGAGTCCAGGAGCATGAGATGGAAGAACACGCCATCTGCAGGGACTTGACTTTGAGCCGCCTTTGAGGGCTGGTCTCTTTCAAATGCTCCTGATGGGCTTCCATAACACTATGCTGTTTTTGTTTTTCACAGGACTTCTAGAATCGATTTATCCAAACTGCTTCCACCTTTCGATTAAATGCACCATGAAGTTTTTGTGTGCTGTCTAGAAATGTATCTTTGCAAGACCTGAATCAGTCTTTGCTTATCCGTAATCATCAGCTCCCTAATCATTTGATTGCTTACCTTCTAAGGACTAGGAAAGGAAAATATTTTTCCCATCATCCCCTCCCTTTCTTTTTAAATAATACCCTTCTGCCGGGTACATGGTAGCAGTGCTTTGGTATTGGAAACCAAGAGCATATGATTACTTTGCTTCTAGCATGAACTGCCCTTGGATTCATTTCCTTATTACCAGCACATTGATAAGCTCTTTGTGAGGAGGAGTCCTACTTAGTTTCTCGTTTTTGTTTTGCATCCCTGGAATGGATAACAGAGCTTTAGTCCCCATGCAGGGGCTCAATCATTATATATTAGTAACATAATGTCTGCTGCACATTACACACATTGATGTGAATAGTGGAGACGTTTTTCACCTAAAGTTATGTATTTGAGAGCGATGGACGCTCTGCATTCAATCCTTTTCTCTGCCCTGGCTCAGCTCGCCACACTGGCTTACCTCTGTCACTACACTCTCTTTACCTGCTAACACCCATTCCAGGGCCTGCTGGACACGCTTCTGCACTTCTGACATGAAAACCTCTGCTAAGCGGAATAGTCCTAGAGCCAGTGAGTCTTTCTCTTTTGATTTTCAGCCACTGTCATTCATACTAATTGCCTGGATTCAGTCATAATTGCATCTGGATTGGTAAACAAGGTAGAATACTGAGAAGCCACCATAGCCTGACTTGAAAACCAAAAGTCAGTCATCCCGGCCCTCTTAGAAAACTGTTTTTGGTCTCTTCCCTGGCATCCATCTGACTTCTTTCATTTTCCTCAGTTCTCTCCACCATTCCTTGGTGAGCATAAGAATCAACCTTTTATACTACCTTCTCTTTCTAAAAGAACCTGCCATCTCTCTCTACCCAAGTGAATTCTTAGTACTTTTCACATGCGGTTATTTAGAAATATTTCTTTCTTCTGGTCCACAGCACAATAATAATATTTTAAACAGAGGGTCTAAAATTTATCGAAAATGGCATCTGAATATTTTGCTGTTATATTTTCACCCTAAATATGGTCAGTTTTTTAGACTTCCTTAATTCTCACTGGGGTAAATCAAAAGTCACGGACATAGTAAAGAGCCTTTTCTTTTTAGTTTTCCATCCGTGTGTGTGTGTGTGTGTGTGTGTGTGTGTGTGTGTGTGTTTGAGCTTAGAGTGAGGTTGACTTTGAAATGATTTTGTATGAAGTTGCTGTGATAATTTTTTTTAAATGTTAGGTACCTAAAATTTTCCTCTTCCCTATTAAGATACAAAAAAGGAGGAGACAAGTAAGGATTAGAACCCCAAATGGGCTAATAGATTTTTGTAAATTGACCTGTTTTTTCATCCTTTTCCAAATTGCTGGGTTTTGCAGGGAAAAAAAAAATGGGTTGCAGATTTTAAATTCAGAAGAGTTATTTTCGAAAAAAGAACAATAATTTAAAACAATAAAATATAGCTAAAATTAAGTAACAGTGATAGGAAGACAAGTGCTTATGAAGAACATTTAAAAAAAAAAAACCCTCTAAATTTAGTCATTGTTCTCTGACTAAAATTCTGGCACATATGCTTTTCCATCACATCATGTTGTGATTGGTTATGAAACTGTTGTTAGAACTCCTGTGGTTCTGGCAGGTATGTTCATGAATATGCAGCATGTAAGGTTACTTGTTGCATACATACACACATACATATGTATATAAATATTTGGGAGGGTACTGAAAATTTGGGGAATGCTAAAGCTTTCATGTCAGCTCCTAACTGAGCTGAAATCAAGTCCACTGCTCTTCCGCTGTAAGCACTTTGCCCATCTTTTCCCCCATATTCTGATTCTTCTTTATCTACCAATCCTGGGGGTGATTCCACCTTGAAACATGGCCCCCACCTCTCCTAACTTCTCATGTGTTGATGAATAATTTTCAGTTACAATTGGATTTTTTTCATGGTACCTCGTTGTACCATGTACTCATTAAGCAAACTTGGATAATTCACTTAAGTTGCGTAGTATGATGGGAGGTGAATGGACCAGGGCCATTTCCTGGATGTCTCACTTACTGCTTTGTGTATTTCTGAATAAATTGCTTGGGCCCTCCAAACTTTGATTGTCTTGTCTCTAAAGTGGAATGAGATTGCACACCTGTGGGGCTCTTGGAAGAGAAGACCATGGATGTAAGGTGCCTGTCACTGCGCCTTCCATGTTGGAAATCCATTTCTTCTCTCCCTTACCTCCTTTCTCTCTCTTTCATTTGCTGCCCTTTAATCACTTCCTTTCAGCTCCTTATTCCTGTAATTTTCCTGGTGGGCCTTCATTTCCTCTTCTGAAACATAGGGAGATGATACCTACCTTCCTCAAGAGGCCCAGTGAGGTTCCAATGATACTGTTTTGTAAACCATAAAATACTCCTCAAATAGTAGGAACGATAACAGTGAACCAAGCCATTATTTCAAAAGGCAAAATAATGTATATTTGCTCTCCCATGACAAGATGATTCTGTGATGGGTTTATTATGCATCACCTTCAGAATCTCTATCCCCTCCCCTGTGTACTCCTGCTTGTGTCTATTTAGAGAAGCGAGTGAATGCATGTGGTATATCCTGATTGTATATATATTTGTGGAACTGGTAATGATTCTGAGTTGGTGACCAGCCCAGTGGAAGCAAAACAAATATATTGGTAAATAATGAGTAACTGAATGTCGCCAGAGCCGTATAAACGGAAAGCAGCCCTTATATCCCAGTGTAAGTTGTCTCGCTGGTAGCTGTGAGGTGCAGGGCAGCAAGACACAGGACTTGGTGAAGATTGCTTCTCCACAGGCCTTCTGCACTGGGTGCCACTGTACAGATGCACTTAGCTTTGGCAAATTGCCTTGAAGGTGATGGATTCATTTGCAGCTTCTTAAAATTGCTGTGGGCTTACGCTGTTACCTCGCTCAGCCTGATGGGTCATAAACAGTCAAGTCTTCACACTGGCAAAGGCTCCAGTGTCCTGGACGTCCCCTGCCCCTTTGCTTTAGGTTCCATTTTTGAGTGTCTGTCGGAGTGGTTCTTTGTGCCAAAGGAGAGCTTGAGAAGTTTACCTTGACCAAGGTGTGATTCCACTGCAGGCCAGCCCTTCGTGAATCCCGATGGAACCCCCGCCATATACAACCCCCCGACCAGCCAGCAGCCCCTGCGAAGCGCGGTGGTGGGGCAGCCCCAGCAGCCGCCCCAGCAGCAGCCCTCCCCGCGGCCCCAGCAGCAGGCCCAGCCACCCCAGACGCAAATGGCAGGCCCACTGGTCACTCAGGTAAGAGCTGGTGGGAAGGCAGGGAGGGGAAGTGCTCGGAGATGCAGACTGCACCAGCCTCAGCCATGCGGTGCATCAGGAAGAGGCGATATTTTCCATGGGTGCCAGCCCCATCCACTCAACTCCATAATAAAACCTGGCAGCCTAGAGCCCTTGGTTGCAGGTTGACAGGACTTCAGCTGGATCCTTAAGCTTAGGTAGAGATGAGGGCCCCGTCCAGTGACTCACATGGTGAGGCATGGTACTTGGGAAAATGAATGACAAGTCTTGTCTTAGATCTAGATGCTTTTATGTGTCAAGGAGTCTGTACTGTCTTGGGGACTGAACTCAAGCCCATCCAGGCCGTTGTGTCACCTTGCTCACCCATTCCTAATGCAGATCAGTGCCCCTGTCTGCAAAGAGTCAGTATTAAATGGGAAGAACAGAAGCCAGCTCATGCCAAGGTGGCCTGGCTGCTCATTTGTCCCTTGGAGAGACACAGGGCTGTCCTCCTTTTCTAGGGCAACACATGGAAATGTTCAGAAACGTGAAGTGTTCCAGGCAGGTTGCCAGGGTGAACCTCTTTTTTTTTTTTTTTTTTTTTCGCCACAGTGGGCGGCATGCAGGGATCTTGGCTCCTGGGCCTTCAGTGGAAGCGCAGAGTCTTAACCACTGGACGGCCAGGGAAGTCCCCTGAACCTCATTTTTTTGTTGTTTTTTCTTACTTTTTAGTACTTGGACTACATTTTTAGACCCAGGGATTTGACCACCACCAACAACATGAAAAGTATCACAATAACTTCTTTTTTTTTAATTGAATGAAACATTCTTTAAATTCTATAGTGCTTTACAATTTTCAAAAGTTTCACACACACAGGACTTCATATCTGGGCGGCAAGCCTCCCTCAAGGCTGGCTGGCGCTGGTCTGCCTGCTTTGGCTTCCTGTTGGTGGCTGGTGCCCCTCTCTGGAGTGCACTGAACCAGGAGGACCTATGAGGGGGACGGTGGCGTGCGTCAGATGCGATCGCCTTCCGGTGGGATTTCAGCCCCCAGTATTTCCCTGTTACCTGACCAGCTTTTTCTTTCCTCCAGTCTGTCCAGGGGCTGCAGGCTTCCTCCCAGTCAGTGCAATACCCAGCTGTGTCTTTTCCTTCCCAGCATCTCCTGCCCGTGTCTCCGACGCCGCAGTTCCCCATGGTACTGTATCATGTGGGGATGACTTTTCACCTGGGAGAGCACATTCACTGGTTTTACTACTTTCTTGTGCAGGGCAGGCTGACGCTGGGTGGGTGCCCTGGGCTGACTGTAAGGGGGGAGGTGGTGTGTGAATGTCTCATTCTCCAAAATAATGCTTTCCTTTCTGTCATCTGTCCCATGTTTAGTGCCGCTGCAGTGGTACCCCTTTAAGAGTTTGTGAGCTAAGCGGGAATTGAATGTCCTCAGAGTTACATGTCAGGAACAGAGAGACACATGAACTTGGTGTGAGGGTTGGGAAGTATCTTAAAAGTCAATATCCAGATGGTAACCAACATCACCCTGTGCTCCTGATACAGGTGTTCCCCTAGAATCCCAATCCTCCAATGGCCTCTCATTTCTCCTCCTCTAGGTCCTTTTGGGCAACAAGAGTGAGCATTGTCCCTGAACATCAGGCCAGGCCAGTGACTAAATACTCCTTAACATGCAAATGAAACCCCACTGATGACACCAGTTCTGGCTCGATTTTTGTGGCAGCCATGGGCAACACGAGTCCTTCTGCGTCCTCCAGAAGGCAGAGCCTGTGGTTACTGCTGGTAGACCAGATGACCCTCCAGGACAGAGCCCCAAATCCTTCTTGTCTCAGTGCCATCCTGAGGATCCCAAGCCCTCAGTGAAAAAAATAATAATTTGTTTCCACTGAAAGAGGGAGATACGGGTCAAACTGTTTGCCATCTCTAATCCTCAAGATGATTAAAATCTGTCTTCTCTTGTTATGTTCTCTTGGTGTTCTGGACAGAGAATTCCTTTCGTTTATTTTTTCCAAATTGTTCTCCCTCCGTCTCCCAAAAGGACAAGCCTGTGTCCTGTGTCTGCCACTCCCATTCCTCAGCCACTCTTGCTGACGCCCTGGTTTCTCTCCATGGCTTGCAGAGAGAGGATGTGACCACGCAGTTTGGCCAGATGAACCTGAGCCGGCAGTCCTCGGGGGAGACTCCCGAGCCCCAAGCCGGCCCTGTCTACACACCGTCCCTCCTGCCGCAGCCCACCCAGCAGCCAAGCTACGTCATCGCCTCCACAGGCCAGCAGCTCCCAACGGGGGGCTTCTCGGGCTCTGGCCCTCCCCTCTCCCAGCAAGTCCTCCAGCCCCCTCCCTCGCCCCAGGGATTTGTGCAGCAGCCTCCACCCACACAGGTAAGTGTGCTTTTTCTCACACCTGTGACCCAGCGCTGGTTGCTGGTGCATCTTGACCTCTGTTTCCATGTAGCACATCACCGGCTCAACTCATCTCGCTCTTCTGGTCCATACTGATATTCCCAGCCTACAGGACCCAGCCTGTTGCATTCATCAGTTGTGTGAAGTCCTGGGGGCTCAGAAAGTGAGTTTAATGACGCAGACCCATGTCCCTGGTACCAGGGGAAGTGGCCCATTTTCCAGGCTGCTGGTGCAGAGGCCATGGGAGAGCATTGCCCTCCAGCAGGATGTCAGCTCGCTGGGGTGATTGCCCAGGGAGGGAAAGCCTCGGGGAAGGAAGAGGAAGGCCAGCTCCTGGGGGACTTTCATCTCTCTTGCTGCTGCTCTGGAAACGTGTTGTTTCCTTTCTTATCCATTCATAAGCATTTTCTGGAGCTTTTCTGGGGCTCCTCTCTGAACAGAAAGGAGGAAGCTAAGCCCCATCCACTGTCCTCTCCACTCCCCTGGGGAGCGGGGCTCCTGCACACGCTCACAGGTAGCCATTAATCATATTTAATTGACTTGAGCATGTAAGACACCACAGATCACTGATTTTTACTGTCTTCTCAAAGACTGATGATGTGTTACTCCTCACCACCAAACATCTCTGGGGCTCTCCTGGGTATCCCTTGCAGAATATTGCAAGTGATTACTGTCAAGATGTAAAATGCACAGAAGCGTTTTCTGGTCCATTTTCAAGGCATGCATATCCCAAGCAAATTCCATCCTAATTATGAAATATTGCATTGGATGAGCTGCTTAAAGTACAGTGTCACCTTCGTATCATTTGTGGTGTGGCACTGCCTTAACATCTTAAGTAAATTATTTTCTTTTCCAGCCATGCAAAATCCTCCACCATGAAATGATTTTCACCCAGTTGTTCATTTTATTTTGAGTGATAATTAATAGTCCATCTTTAGTTGCCTTCTCTGTAATGTAGTAGCGTTGCTGGTAGGGTTTAAGGAGATGTTAAAAATAATTTTAAGTTACAGGAGAAAGGACCTCATTGATATACTAATTATTTTACTAATAAATTAAATATTTAATTATCAGGGAAAAATAGTTTAACTCTTTTAGCCTAAATAGCATCTAAGTGTCACCCTTTTCTGATGTCAAAGGGAAGAGTTGCCAGAACATTTAATTGAAGACTTTTTTAAAAAAATGCCCTTCCTTGATTGAAGGAATTTCAATAATTAGTGCACTACAAGAGCAAAGACAACTCAGAGCTTTGGTGTGTCTGCAACAGAGATGCTTTCATTCCCTCTCCAACAGATTTAAAAATAGAAAGAGGGAGGGAAGAAAAAAAAAAGGAAAACAGATGCTCATGAACAGTCTGGACATCTGTGAACTTCTTTGTAAAAGAGCCACAGATAAAGATATAGGATATAACCCACAGTGATTGTCAATTTAGTAAACATTTTAAAACTCAGTTACTCAATTATGTATAGTGTTGAAAACAACACTTGAGATACAGTCCATGGGCATATATGGAAATAACATTATGTTTATGCAGAAAATGACCTACTTAATAACCTTAAAGGTCAGTTTTGTCTGATTTGGGTGAATGCTTTCTGAACGCCCACTGGAAGGGTGAAGCACAAATGCATGGACAAGGCAAAGAGGGAAAATAAAACAGCCATAAAATTCACAGTTCTCAAACAGGTGGCTCCTAATGTTATTCTAAGCAGATAATCCTTGCAGGCTGTGTACTGGCACGCCTCTGCTTACACTTTAAAGAAGCTGATAGAGGAAAAGGCAGAGGCCTGTAAATAAAAAAGTAATCGATTAATAAGAAAACAGGGCTTCCCTAGTGGTGCAGTGGTTAAGAATCCACCTGCCAATGCAGGGGACACGGGTTCGAGCCCTGGTCCGAGAAGATCCCACATGCCGCGGAGCAAATAAGCCTGGGCACCGCAACTACTGAGCCTGCGCTCTAGAGCCTGTGAGCCACGACTACTGAAGCCCGCGCGCCCAGAGCCCATGCTCAACAAGAGAAGCCACCGCAATGAGAAGCCCACGCACCACAAGGAAGAGTAGCCCCTGCTCGCTGCAACTAGAGAAAGCCCACGTGCAGCAACGAAGACCTATCGCAGCCAAAAATAAATAAATAAATAAATTTCTAAAAAATAAGAAAACAGCCTTAATATAAATGACCCGAGGCAGGCAAGGAAGTCTTTCCAGGTCAGGAGACATTTGATTCGAATCTTATTGGAAGTAATTAGAGTATTTTCAGTCATTCTTAGTGATTAGAAAGTGACGAAGGTGACATGAACAATATTTTTAACACATGTCCCTTTTAAAACTGAACATCCATTTTTTGGGATACCAGCTATGTGCCAGTCACTCTGAAAAGTGCTTTGCTGGGCCTCCCCATATTTCATAATTTCATCCTCTGATTCTTTTAGGCTGGAGATCAGCAGATTTCATGACCTACCTGTGTTTCCATTAGCAAAACAGTTCAGGTTAATGATCATATTTAAAACTACCGTAAAAATGTGTTGTTGTTGTAGGTGACTGTTTCATTCACTCTTGTTTCATTTAAAAAGCACAAAATTCAGCACTTTAAGACAGTCACCATTGTATTGCTCACAGCCAGGTCGGCAATTTGAGCAGGACTTGGCAGCGATGGCTCGCCTCTGCACCACATGTGGCTTGACTGGGCCCAAAAGATCCCAGGTGGCCTGACTTACATGCTGCAGTGTTGGGGTCTTGGCTGGGCTGCCTCTGTTCTCCACATGGCCTCTTTCTCCAGCTGGGTAGCCTGGACTTCTCCTGGTGGCTGGGTTCTCTCCTGAAAGAGTGGAAGCTGCAAGTCTTCTTAAGGATCAGGCTTCCAAGTCTCAGAAGTCATCATTTCTGTCTCATGGCATTGGTCAAAGCAAGACAGAGCCAGCTCAGATTCATGGCTTCGGGAGTAGATTTCACCTTTTCATGGGAGGAGTAATGCACAAACACACACGTAGGCATGGTGGCCGTCTTTGCAATCTACTGTACTCACATTATGTCATAAGATGACAATAGTTTACGTTTCAAAATGTTACTCCATTTACAGCTCTCATTTCCTGCCATTGTTCCCTTTCTTCCACAGATGCCTGTATATTATTATCCATCTGGTCAGTACCCTACCTCAACCACGCAGCAGTACCGGCCCATGGCCTCTGTTCAGTTCAGTGCTCCGAGGGGCCAGCAGATGCCACAGACAGCACAGCAAGCAGGTACTTGGAATCCGTTTCCCATTTTCTCCTCCAACCCAGTTATTTTGCACATAAATCTCTCAGCTGTCCTCTTTGGATGAGTATCCAAGCCTGACAATTTAAATCAGCTCATTTCCCTTCCCCAGAGAAGATAAAGGAGCATTTGATTAACTCCGTGTGGAGAAGTGACAGGTCCAAGGAGGAGAAGCTCATGTCCCGCCAGCATCCCTAGCTTCTCCAGCATCCCTAGCATGCATGCGAAACGCGGTCTCCGTAAATGACTTGAGGATCCTCTTAGTTTCTCTGAAAGCAGAGAGCCAGCTACATCCCTATCTTCCTGGTTCATACTTCTTTCCCCCTTTTCAACCTAAAGAGACTTTTCCCCTGCTCCTAAGGCTAGGGCACCAAATTAGGTTGTTTCTGTAGCATCCTAGAAAGCAGCGTTTTGAGAAGAAGGCCACTGACACTGCAGCCTGTGTCCCGAAGGAACTCAGACCCTGGCTTATGGTCTGGAGGGCCACACGCCTCCTGCGGCAGCCGCTGTGCAGTGGGAAGGGGGGCCGAGGCACTGTCCGAGAGTGAGTAGCAGGTCTCACAGTGAACCGGTCTCTTTCCCTACTGTGTCACACTCCTGATGGGATGCCGCGACCCCGACGGCAGCAGGAAGCCGGCAGGCCTCAGTGACCTGTGCTAGGGAGACATTTGTGTCCTTTCCGCTGCCCACACGGCAGAGAAAACCGCTGATGGTCCTGCTGAAGACCGCCTGGCTGGGGCACCCTGCCTTCCGTGAGTAGGGCAGCATGTTAGAGCCCACACTCCCATCTGCCACCCGATTTCTGCACTGGATGTATGTATGTGCATCTGTAATGTGTATGATATGCCTGTGTGAGATCTACAGGAAATGGACAGTTTTTATACGCTATGACAAAAAGCACCATCCTTGCCAAGGATGAATACCAATCCCCACTAGAATACTCATGCTGACGCTGCTGGCATTTTGTCACCTTGGAGGGGTCATTTAATTCCTCCGTGTTGGGGGTAGCTGTGTATTCTTTAGTTCATTTCATGGCTTAAAGTCTGTGGGAGAAGAAGGAGACACATATAGCAGCCAACCAGACTATGTCTTATTTTCAGCACTATATCAGTATGGGGAAGAATATATTTTGACCTCTGAATTGGCTTTACACTTTTACAGTAATGAGAGCACTAAAGGATTTCTAATTATTCGTTACTTTAAGACAAGCATTTGGCCATATTTTCTCTGACTGTTGGAAAATGGTATTATCTCTATCATTCTGGTGGTAACTGTGCTATCAATTTAGATACAGACTCTAGTAACGTGTTGTTTGCGTTCTTGAACCGTCTTTTTTTTCTTTTTCCTGCTCATGTTATCAAAGAGTTAATTTATAATCTTCTAGCTATTGGTCCAGAGGCTATAGCAAAGTTTTCCTTTTGGTTGCCACTGCCTTTAGAAGAAGAAAGATGCCAACATCTAATTATAATGATTTTTGTTTAAATTTAGTTTAGTGCCACTGTTTGAGAGTTTTCTGAAGGATATTTCAGGCTTGTGTTAGGGTATAGTTCACATACAGGAATGCAGGTCCAGACGTGCGGGATCCCACTATCCTGTGAACTCTGGGTCTGTGTGAGGTGCTGAGAAAGTTGGATGAATATGTTAACTGGGCAACAGAATAAGATTTAGAACAAGCCTCGGGCTCCCCACTGACTCTTCCCCGCTACCTTCACTGATGCATGTCAACCCAAGGGAGAATCCACGTGACCTTTTCTTACTCTTTTTAAAACACTGTAGGGGAATTTGGGGATGCAGAAACCACCCTCCCCATCTTGGGGAGACCTAACTAGTGGCTTTTGTGACAACCCAGTGGCTTTGACTTGTCCCATGCCCCACATCACCCGGGAACTGCCACCCCAAGGCAAGTTAATGACACGTAATTAGAAGAAAGCGTTCTAAGTCAGTATCTTGCTCAAAATAGCAGCCGGTGCTTCAGGTGTCAAGGAAGTGAGTGGCGGCTAATGTGCCTGTGAGGGTGGGGAGCTGAGAAATGCAAAGTGATACATGCACAGTATCTTCCCTGAGAGTGATGACATCAGTATACACATGTAGACCCTTGTGCTCCTAGTGTGGTGGCCACCACAGCTGACATCAGGCCTAAAATCCCCCTGTGGTTTCCACCTCTGCTGAATTTACTGAGTGTTTGGGAAGGCAGCTCGTGTCCCCAGATGTCACTGAGAATCACCTCTGCCAATAAAATCCAAGGAACACAGCTTGGCGATGGCTCTGTGACGGTGGAAGGGGGCTCTGGGTCCTACAGCTGGGAAGCTTTTCGCTGAGCTTAGTGACACCATCAGCAACTTCCCAAAGGGACATACATAGAGGAGTTATTTGGGGGAACAACTCCATGTCCGTGGACTGTCTCATAGAGGAAAGAGCCTCTTAAGCCTGTGTGTTAACCAATTTACCATAATGACGTAAACATACTTACTAGTTTTGCCTTTATTTCCTGGCATGGATGATCCTATAGAACTTAACATGCTGTAACTAAACCAGCATGTTACAGAGGTAGATAACATTTAATTAATTATTCAAGTACACAGGGTGGCTTAATAGAATACATTGAGAGCCTGGACTTTTGTCTCCCGACTCACATGGGCTTCCATGTTATTTTGCAGAGCTGGTCAGTAACAAACGGCAGAGCGCAGCTGAGACATTTGTGCACAAATCACACATTGGGAAGGAAAAAAATAACGTTCCTTTTACATCATGTCTCCAACTCCAAATTCCCTTTTCAGTTTGACTTAAAAGTGTGCTCTCTCTCTCTCTCTCTCTCTTTCTCTCTCTCTCTACATATATATGTATATAGCTTCATTCTTCGTTCTCCAAGATCTTGGACATGTCCTAAAAACAACAAAAATGAACTTGTAAAGTCCCATATACTTTCCTAAATGGGCATTTGGGAATGAATAAATCCTAATTTTGGTATTAGAATAATACTGGTTTCATAAAATCAATTAGGAAGTGTTTCCTCCTCTTTTATTTTTTGGGTGAAATTGTGTAAAATTTGTGCTAAATCTTCTTTAAATGTTTGGTAGAATTCTCCAGTGAAACTTTCTGGGCCTGGGGATTTGCAGAAGCAGAAATTTTTTTTTTTTTTTTTTTTACTTTTTATTTGAAGATAATGTGTGCAGCTTTTTAAATATGAATTCATTATGGTTATAAGACGATTCAGATTATCCATTTCATCTTTGCTGAGTTTTGGTAGTTTGTGGTCATTGAGGAATTGGCCCACTTCTTCTAAGTTGTTGAGTTTATGAGTATAAAGTTGTCAGTAGTATTCCTCTATTATCCTTTTTATAGCTACAGGATATGTTGTGATATCCTGTTCTATCTTGATATTGGTAATTTTAAATTTTCTTTTATTTTCATAAATCTTGCTAGATTTATCCATTTTTATTGATCTTTTCAAAGAACTACCTCTTTGTTTCGCTGATTTTCTCTATTGTTTTATTGTTTCAATTTTACTGATTTCTCCTCTTTATTATTTTCTCCCTTCTGCTCATTTTAGTTTTATTTTGCTCTACTTTTTGTAGTTTTTTGAGATAGGAAGTTAGATTATTGATTTAAGACCTTTTCTCTTTTCTAATGTAAGAATTTAGTGCTTTAAGTTTCCTTCTCAGCCCTGATTTAGCTGTGTCCCACATATTTTTATATGCCATATTTTGATTCATTTGTATATATTTTTTTCTTTTATTTGAGATTTTTCTCTTTGACCTGTGGATTTTTTAGAGGTATGTTGTTTAATGTGCAAGTGTTTGGAGATTTTCCTGTTGTATTTCTGTTATTGATTCTAGGCTGATTCCATTATTGTCAGAAAACATACTCTGTATGATTTCAGTTCTTATAAAATTGTTGCAGTTGGTTTTATGGCCCAGGATATGGTCTATCTTGGTGAATGTTCCTTTGAGCACTTGAAAAAAATGGGTATTCCGCTCTTGTTAGGTGGAATGTTCTATACATGTCAATCAAATCCTGTTAGTTTATTTTGCTGTTAAGATCATCTGTAATTTTGCTGATTTCCTGTTTACTCGTCTGGCAGTTGCTGAGAGGTGGATATTCAGGACTCAAACTATAAGACTTCCTAAAGTCCTGAAATGAATCTCAAGACAAAGGTTGCCCCCATATCCCTGAAGTCCAAAGATGAAGGGGAGACTGTAGCTATTTGGAGCATGTTGGTTCCTTTCCCAAATAAACAAGAAATGCTTCATTCCCTAAAAGAAACTAGAAACATTCCATAGAAGCAGTCTGGAAGGTAGAAGCCCTCTGACCAGTGAAGTTTGGGTAAGGTCTTCCTATAAGCTGCTGTCCACGTCTCTCACATGCCAGGCTTTCAGCCCTGTTGCTTAATGGCAGTAATACTACTTTAGGTTTGGGTAGAAAAATCATGTCGGTGACTGTTTACAACAGACAGTCCAACAGTTCTGCTTTCCTAATAGAGCAGATGTTTCTGTATCCTTGAATATAATGAAAATAGAACAACAGGAAGAGAACATGGATGGCTTCAGAGCAGAGCAGGAAGGGGGAAAAAAATGAAACTTGCGTGAGCCTTAGATTAGATTATAACTGCAGTAGATCATTTGATGTGGATTCTGAAAACTGTGGGGATGCCTCTCACCTCTGCTTTCCTAAAATCCCATTCCTCTCCCGCCTTACCCCACTCCCAACCGTCTGCCGAATGATTCATTTTTGGTAAAAACCAATTTCATAGAGCGTTTTCCATGACAGTGTTTTACTTTTCAAATCATAGTTTAAAAGGAAGCCATGAAAAGGAAATCTTAAAAATGCATCGTATTGCAAAACTCCATGCAGCTTTTGTGGGGTTCTGCACACCTATTTACTTCTGCTCTGCTCAGTTCTCTGGATTGGGTCCATGAGGCGCCAACCTGCCTGGTGATGGTAGAGTTGGAATCTCTTGCAGGAGGCAGTGGTGGAGGTCTTCAGAAGTTTCTGAACTTTACTCACTCTTTTCACTTGTATTTAAGATAAACCTCACTTGGACTTTCTCTTACGCTCTGCTCGTCAGCCATCATGATATTTAAATAGTGGAAATAGAAATGGAAGGTAAACACTCAGTTTTGCTACATGAGGAAAGTGAGGAAGGTCAGCCTCCTACCCGATGTGGAGTCTTTCTTGTCAGAGCCAGAAAGGGGGCTTCTGCTACTTCAGTCTTTACAGATTTAGTAACAGATGCAGTTCTCAGACACTCAGCAGGGTTATTCAGGCTGACTGAGTCTGACTTGTGAGATTTTGCCCTTGACTATATGAACTGAGAACCAACTAGCACGTGCAGGTGGTAAGGAGGGCACATGAACAGGAGTAAAAATAACATCCAGATAACTCGGAGAAGTGGTGTCACCCCTCCCCATTCATAGGAGAAAAACTGGAGCTTCCCCACCTCTTAGGGCATCATCTCTCCCTGCCCTAATAGAGAAGCTGGAAATAAACCTTGCAGCAGGCCTCCTAGTGTCCATATAATCAGAGTGAAGAATGATGGATGCAGATAAAGAAGGTTGCAATTTATTTAAAATATATGTAAATAAAAGGCATACAAGAAGAATGGTGAGGGAAGAGGAAACCAGGTGAGGGAGTAGAGATCCTGTTTGTTTTATTTTGCTAACTGATGACAGGATAACAGTAGAATCCAGGAATCTGTTGGGGACACTCTGACCTTGGGGATATAGATTTCATTGATCCAAACCTCTATTCTATCTAGGAAGAAAACCATTTATATGTAGAAAGTTCTTCAGTGAAGAAGGTAGAGTTCAAGGGGGTCAGCCTGTCAGAAATACAAATGATATAATAGGCCATTAGATTTTTCTGTTCTTCTCCAGAACAAAAATCCAAAATATCTTCTACTCTTTAGGTAGAGCAGTTCAACTCCCTGTAGCTTCTTCCACCCACAAATCAGCTCTAGGTCTCTGAAGATTCCTTAACTAGATTTTGTAAATGCAATGTCTGCCCCCTCATCTGTTGTGGATATTTGGGGGAGGGTGACTGTAGCCAGTGTGCCTCAAACTTTCAGGTGTACACGTAGCACCTGGGATCCTGTTCATGTGTGTATTTTGGTGCAGTAGTTCTGGGTGACTCCTGAGATTCTGCATTTCAAGCACACTCCCAGGTGATGCTGATATTACTGCTGTACTATCTTGAGAGCAATGTAGTAGATGGTACATTTTTAACCACGGCTATCTTGTAGACCAGCTACTGACAAGAGAAAGGGCCTACCGAGATTCACTCTTTGATTCAACATTATTTATATCTCAGGCATAAATCTAATCCTTCATGGTCAGCATATATGATCTTATGAATTATAGCTAGTGAGTATTTAGAATAAACAGGTTAAAGCTTACAAATGCAAATCTTGAGATAGAAAATAAATAGAGCATGATTCTACTACATAGCAGGTACTCATAGGTGCTGAAAGAATGAATGATATGTGTGCCTATTTTATGTTCACGTGTACAGGGAGCGTGTGCTTGTGAGTGAGAGAACGGAGAATGTGGGAAAGTTTAAAACGTTAAATGAAAACCTGTCAGCCCTCGAATTTAAATATCAAAAAGAGCAAATTAATTAAATGTTATGAAATCAAGTAAAAGACAGCCTAACCAACCAATCCATGTTAACAAACGAATATACACATTTTTTTCAAAGTTCAAACACCCAAGGACTCTGTCACAGAACCACATTCAGGAATATAGTATGTTTGGATTTTCATATGCTTAGCAATTTGGGAATTTCTATACGTTTAAGGTAATGAGGGGCTTCCCTGATGGTGCAGTGGTTAAGAATCCACCTACCAATGCAGGGGACGCAGGCTCGAGCCCTGGTCTGGGAAGATCCCACATGCCGCAGAGCAACTAAGCCCGTGCGCCACAACTACTGAGACTGCGCTCTAGAGCCTCGAGCCACAACTACTGAGCCTGCGTGCCACAACTACTGTAGCCCGCATGCCTAGAGCCCATGCTCTGCAACAAGAGAAGCCACCGCAATGAGAAGTGCTGCGCACACTGCAATGAAGAGTAGCACCTGCTCACCGCAACTAGAGGAAGACCCAACGCAACCAAAAAAATTAATAAATAAAGGAATGATACTCCCATCAAAACTCATTTTAAGTGACTAGTTTTTTTGTTTGTTTGGTTGGTTGGTTTTCTTTTTTTTTTTTTTTTTTGGCTGCGTTGGGTCTTTGTTGCTACGCAGGGGCTTCCTCTAGTTGCGGCGAGCGGGAGCTACTCTTCGTTGCGGTGCGCGGGCTTCTCATTGCTGTGGCTTCTCTTGTTGCGGAGCTCGGGCCCTAGCTTTCCTTTAATCATTTTAGTTGCCTTCTGAATGCACAACGATGAAATGGATTGGGTGGCATTCCTGGCAGGAAGATAGAATTATCTGTGACCCGTGTATATTTGAAAATAGACAAAAGCCTCTGTTCCTGATAGGAAAAGCAACGTCTTAGCTTTTAATTTCTTTTAGGAGTAATATTTTTTGTTGCAATAGAATATTGTTCATATTAACAGCTCCTAGTGAGAAAGAGGATTGCTGCCTCTTTACTGTTGCTCTGAAACACATTTGGGATGGGGCAGAATGTACCTTAATGGAGTCTATAAATTTATCTAATCAGTGCAGTTGAGTAAACTTGACAGTGAATTCTGTATTTTTAGCCTGACTTATTAAGCAGTCATTGTCAATGTAATTGAGAGGGATTTTATCTTCAAAAACCTTTTCTCTGTCTTTGTTCGTAGGATGATATTCTTCACCTTGACTTCTTTCCCTCTTAGGATTGACTCAGATGAGGAAAGGGAGCATCAGAGATCAGAGATAAAGAAAGAATGTGGTATACCAGTGTGACCAATAAGAGATGTTCATTTAGAGACAGTGGGATCTTCTCTTTTTATCTTAAATTGCCTTCCCAAATTTGATGATTTTTTAAAAAAGAACTATTTGCCTAATTACCCTACATATAATTTCCATACATTTTAATATTTTAAATCCCATTAATCTCTATTTTTTTTAGTTTGAGAGAGAATATATAACTGATAATCACTCAGAGAAGCGATGCAAAATGTTTTACACTTGACAACTCTAAGGAAGTGATTGCATTTTGGATGTCTGCATTATTATGTTCCTAAAAGCAGAGGGGGTAAATTATCAAAGAGTTACAGGAGGATTTAATTGTCTGATTTCTGTTAACATCAGTGGAAGTCACATGGATAAATCCTTGCGGAACACGCTGTCCTGAAAATATTGGTCTGGAAAAGGTTTCTATGGAAATGTTCATGTGTTTCTTTCATTAATTGGTCTAATTATTCCATTTACAGAAATGGGAATGAGAAGTATTACGCTGGGATTATGAGAAAGGTTAACACTGTTAGGAGCAATAATAGGAATTATGCTATTTTTAGGTCTGAAAATCTTACAGGTTCCCAAAACAATATAGATGGCCGGGTCCCTCTGTCCCCTAGGAGGTTATGGTAAAAGAATTTATTCAACGTGTTTGAAATAGTTACTTTAACGCTTTTCATCTTATGTACCTTTGGTGTTAACATACTCATTTGTTAGGCAGTTAAGCGCTACGGGATGGTTAGGATTTCTGCTTTTCTGTAAAGATAGGAAGTAAGACAGATCATAGCATTATCTGTTTTCTTTTTTATTTTTTTAAAAATCTGTTTCCTTTGTCTTACGCAACAGAAAGTGGAAAGCATAGCTTGTAAGGTGGCAAGAAAAGCATACAAATACATGTGTTTTTGAAAACTCTTAACATCTTTCCTAAGAGAGATATAGTTGTCCTAAGAGAGAATCTGAATGCATTAGAAAAATCCAAAGAACCCAAACTACTTGTTCCAAGGTGTCAGTTACCTGATGGTTTAACCAAAGTAAATTAAGAGAAGTTAGGATGTTTTGTGCCATGTGTAGTCTTGACCCTCCCTTTTGGTGTTCTGCTCTTTTCATGTCTTGTGAATTTGTTGTCAACAATTTCTGCTGTCAGCTGTCACGTAGATCTATGAATGACCTCATTTTTCAGCCCCACTTTTCTTTAGAAACATTTTTTTAATTCCTCAAGGTCTCTATTTCCTCCCCATCCCCAAATCTGTTTTATTTTATTTTCTATCTTTAATTCTTAACTCTACACAGTCTCCCTCCCTCTCTCTCTCCCTCTCTCGTTTGTTTTCCTTTTTCTTTCTCCTTATATTAAAAAAGATTTTCACTCCAAACTCTGGGTGCTTGGTGCCTTTCATCTCATGTGTTCATTGTCTGCATTTTCCCCTTTATTTTATTTTTTTTTAAAGTCTTCATTGAATTTGTTACAATATTGCTTCTGCTTTTATGTTTTGGTTTTTTGGCCACCAGGCATGTGGGATCTTACCTCCTCCACCAGGGATTGAACCTGCACCCCCTGCATTGGGAGGCGAAGTCTTAACCACTGGACCGCCAGTGAAGTCCCTTCCCCTTTATTTTAATTTATCAATCTCATTTCTTTCCACTACACATCCCTCTCCATTAAGAGATAGGACGCTGCATTCTTTCAGAGACATTCACAATCTAGCATTCAAATGATTAAGAAGAATGTTCTAGATTTTCCCAACCTTCTGGAAGCAGAGCATGGAAAGTACTAGGCTATTTTTTGTCCCCGTTGCTGTCCCTAAAGCCAGCATCAAGTTAGCCCTCAGGGTTTGACTCCACTTAGAAATCTGTGGTGATAAAACAGTGAAGAGCATCTTGAATTATGTTATTTTTATCTTGCTTCCCAGATTCCAAGCTGCCATGGTATCTACAGAAAAAATGATTAGGCTGGTATTTAAATTTGTCATTTCCAAGGGGTCTACTATTGCTTAAAATTATTGATTTTTTTTTTCTAACTTTGAATCGAAAACAGTGTGCAGATCACTAAATTCAAAGGACACTACCTCCAAGTAAGTAGCCGTGAAATATGTTCCTTTCTTTTTTCCACTGTCTTCAGATGTGACCATTTTCTGTAGGGACACCAATATCAATTCAGCCAAGCCAATCAGCATGGATGTACTTTATTCACGACATCCTAGCTTGCCCCTTCCCTGGACCAGCAGTGCAAGAACAAAATTTTAATCACCCCCTCCAGCTCTGAAATGCCACTGGCCCTTCTGTCCAAATGATGGCACATGAACATGATAGTTCTGGGTCCAGACAGCAACCCAGGAAGGCTGCGGGATTGTAGGAGCCTTGAAAGTTAATATAATTCTCAAAGAAGCACAGTGGCTCCCATACCCTCTTTAAAGCAGGTGGGGGTCGCATGCTTACATGTAGGGTCACTAGTTCAGTTGTTACAGCCCGATTCCACGGCAGAGGCATTTTTGCACAGCTGTTCATTGGAAGAGCAACATGCAATAGGCTTCACACTCACGCTCTTGTTCAGATCCCTGAAGAGGCCACAGCCCCACTGCGTGGTTTCATCCAGGTGCACTTCACAGTTGTCAGCCCATCTTCCCTGGCTGTAGCCCGGATTTTGATGCCCTTCCAGGACCGCCACCAATCCCTAATTGCCCGCTGACATCTTCTCCCTGATTCCCACACCATTTCCTTGAAGGCATCTAGAGACTCATTAAAATTGCATTTTTAACGTTTTCTCAGATGCTCTTACTCTGTCATTTTTTGTTTTTGTTTTTGAAGTAGGTCCAACACCATTGCACTTTTTATGAGCCATTGTGGGTCATAACTGTTTGAGAATAAAAAATAAATGGCAGAAAGAGGAGTTAGAATAGAGCCCCCCAAATGCAAGATACTGCAGTGGAGTACACATTTCGACAGATTGTAAGAATACGCAGTAGGATATGTCAGACTAGCTCCAAGTGGGTTTGTGTGCATTTCTTTCCCAAGGAAAACAGTTTATAGATAAATATCACTCTAAGTACTCATCTTTGCATGGATGGAGTTAACCGGACTGTGTGGCGTTACATGATAGAGGTCAGAGGGCTTGAGACACTCTTTAGTGAATTCTGATGAACACCTTGAATTCCCCAGTTGAGACCAACCAGATCTATCTTGGAAGAAAGGCTCAGTTTTTACTGGGGAGATGAGTCAAAGAGAACAATCCAAGGACCCAAAAAAAGAGAGTAAAGCTCCTGCCTAGCTGAAAATTGTGGCAATTTTCAGTCCTAATGTAGTAATTTTTGTCATTTTATTTAGAATATGAAACTTTTTATAAATTGTGAAAACAACACAGTACTTACAGGGAAGGAATTTTTTTTTAAATATAAATTTATTTATTTTTGGCTGCGTTGGGTCTTCGTTGCTGCGTGCGGGCTTTCTCTAGTTGCGGTGAGCAGGGGCTACTCTTCCTTGTGGTGCACGGGCTTCTCATTGCTGTGGCTTCTCTTGTTGCAGAGCACGGGCTCTAGGCGCGTGGGCTTCAGTAGTTGTGTCGCATGGGCTTAGTTGCTCCGCGGCATGTGGGATCTTCCCAGACCAGAGTTCGAACCCATGTCTCCTGCATTGGCAGGTGGATTCTTAACCACTGTGCCACCAGGGAAGCCAGGAATTTTTTGAAAGACACAAAAACTCCATGCTAACAGAGCAATGATTTTTTTGCCTTTTTTTTTTCTGCGTTTGAGCTTATATATATATGTATGTTACAGGCACATAATCATAGATCATGCCACTTTCTTATTAATACAACGTTTTTATTTATTGAAAACACCTTATTATTTTATACATGCATGTAAACTGATTCTCATAACAGTTCTGCAACACTATTTTCTATGCAAAACTGTATTTGCAGGTGACATGCATGTTTAAAGAAAAAAATTCAAGACAGTCTACAAAACAGCTACTAGAACTAATAAGTGAGTTTAACAATGTTGCAGAATATAAGGACACAATATAGGAATTAATTGTATTTGTATATACTGGCAGCAAACAGATGGAAAATTTTAAAATGTAATTGTAATAATATGTGGCATAATTTTAGTAGCAATAATGAATCACCCTGCTCCCAACCTTGTAGATCCAACCTTGCCTCAGTCATCCAGGACTACTCAGGAGAACCCCAAACGCTCAGAAATATCTCGCACAGTAACAGCAGTTTACAACATGGAATGTTTCCCAGAGCAGCCCTTGCACTCCTGGTTTCCTGTTTAATAAGAAAGTATATGTGGTGGTGGAACAAAAGCTTTCAAATCTCTCATTTATCTATCTTCTTTAACGTCCATATCCCAGGACTATTTCATAACAGACTGTTGTTATTGGCTTCGCTTGTTCTCTCCCCAAACAGGGAGGACTCCACAGAAAGTTCAGGGTATTTCTCTGCCTTCTGTCAAGCACTCATGTCTTTTTAATTTCCCATTGTTAAAGCAACAGAATTCAAGGAGCTCATACTCTCTGGGTTGGAGTCTACCTCAAGAGTCTCTGGGAATGTGCCACACATAGGAGAAGGTTTCCTTGGCAACAGGAATGTGGGGGAAAAAACATGGAAACATTTGCTCCCTCCCTCCTTCCCTGGGGCTCCTCAGCACTGCTGTTTGTCAGGCATAAAAACTACACTTGTCCTTGCTGTCAATTCATTTAGCCATTGACCCCACTACCAACCACTTGCTCTATTTTCCCATTCATGAAAATAGTTCATCTGTGAAATGGACACTGTTTCATTATTGCCTTTAGCTGGTCTTTTCTAGACATCCAAATAGAGAAAGGGAAATTGGGTTTTAAGACGTGTGTGTGTGTACGAATGTGATTGTCCAAATAAACTGAATTTAAATGACTGGTAGCACTTATTTTTACATTTATTTTCAGTTCTGAAATTTGCATAATAAGCATTTTCCAAACTCTGGCAGGATGTAATGGCATATTTGGTGACTAGTGTGAAATTTAATGTATTAATTTGGCAGAACTTATGACATACTTTCTAGGTATGCTTCTAAATAAGCCCCCAAGAGCTCAAAATGTTTTTCTCCCCCTCTTAAAAATGGCAAGACAAATATAGGCATGTGAATTTATAGATAGGTGAATCTAGGAAGTCCGATTCCAGGGACATCATTCAGCAAGTATGGGAATCAGCTGATGTGATTTTCAGTCCTAAGCTCTCACTATGCCCCAGGAAATCAATAAACCTGTATCAGTCTGGATCCAAAACTCAACCACTTCCTAACCCACTTCATCCCTCTTATCTGTATTTTTTCCTTCCTCAGAACAATGATAGAGAATATGCATATATAGTTGTTGATTTCTAAATTATTCTGCTGCTGAGTTTGTCAGCTGCTGAAGGATATTTAGTGTGCTGTAGGCTTTTGCTTCTTTTTCCGGGTAATTGAACCACCTGTTCAACTTGGAACTTAAGGAATTTAAGAGTTTGCCAAGAGATTTAGTGTGTCTTATTCAGAAACAAGTCTTCAGCGCAAGTAGCAAAAATAAGAGGGTTAGTATGTGTGTGTGTGTGATAAAGAACTGGCATTTATTTCTCACCCCTCTGGAGGCTGGAAGTCCAAGGTCAGGTTGTTGGCAGGTTGCTTTCTTCTGAAGCCTCTCTCCTTGACTTGCAGAAATCTGTCCATTCTTTCTAAAGTGAAGAATTGAAAAAAGATATTAAGTGCA
Organism: Balaenoptera acutorostrata; assembly: GCF_949987535.1. Taxonomy (NCBI): domain Eukaryota; kingdom Metazoa; phylum Chordata; class Mammalia; order Artiodactyla; family Balaenopteridae; genus Balaenoptera; species Balaenoptera acutorostrata. The sequence continues at coordinate 50,445,568 of NC_080073.1, read as the reverse complement.
GAAAATCAGTGTGTTTTGCCAAAGAGTTCTTATAATGCTGTCAACAAGCACTAGCACGTTAGATTGTTTCACCCACCACTGGCTAAAATTTACCAGAACAAAAACAGCGATTCTGTGTTGCTTCCCATTTTGAGTTACTCTAATGTTGCAGGAACTACCTTATACCTTCAGGACCTAGATGACATATACTAAACATCACATTGTACCTGTGTGTGTTTATAAATGGAGATTTAAAACCTAAAAGGGCATGCCAGGTTTATTCAAGAGGCTGTGAAACAGAGAGTAAAAAGACACCAAAAGCTTTCTCTCTTTCTCCGCCCTTTGTTGTTGTTTGTTGTTGGTTGGTGGTGACAGCAACTGACTATAAATTATGTGAGTCAGTAATTCCAGCTTTCAGCATCCTGCAAGCTCTCTTACTGTTCCAGCTCACACTGGTGGCCCTGAGGGTCCGCAGGATTGTCGGGAAGACCGGCTACTTGAATCCTGTAAATTTGCCTGGTGGTGACAGCCAGCACTTGTACAACGACACCTGCCATCTGGCTCTTTCTGCTAGATTTGCAGCAGAAGCCTCTGTAGGGTGGAGGGGATGTGAGAGTCTCCAGGCAAACCAGAACCTCTGTGAAATCACTGCAGATGGCTTTATTTTGGGAACTAACAGGCGTGGAAGTCGAAGCAGGAAGTAGAAAAATAAATCAGCTGGGAGTTTGATGTCTGCTGGTCTTCAAGGGGCTTGAGATAAATTTCATTGATTTATTAGGACAATATTATGTACCTGGAAAAATTTGGAAGCAATTTGAAACTTTAAAGACCCCATCACGGAGCTGTGGCTACTATACTCTTCTTCAGGAAAGGTGGTGATGTGATAGAAATTTGCCATTGGAAAAATGCACTTTCATCACTCCTAAATCACTGTTTCTCAAGAGATGTCCCATCTGCATTAGGATGGGGAGGGGAGCTTATAAAAAATGCAGATAACTCGATTTTCCTGAATTGTTGACGGCTAGGCACCACCTCTCCCCAAGGAGTACTCTCTTTTTGTAGGGAAGGTGCATTTCTTCAGTCTCTTTAAAAGCTTTTTTTGATTTTAACTAAGTGCAACTGATTCTAATGCTCAGACAGATCAGCTTTTCCAAACTGCATTCTCAAGCAATTAATGCGCCATTAATCTTTGTTTTTTCTTAACATCTTTATCGGAGTATAATTGCTTTACAACGCTGTGCTAGTTTCTGCTGTATAACAAAGTGAATCAGCTATATGTACACATATATCCCCATATCCCCTCCCTCTTGTGTCTCCCTCCCACCCCTCTAGGTGGTCACAAAGCACCGAGCTGATCACCCTGTGTGATGCAGCTGCTTCCCACTAGCTATTTTACATTTGGTAGTATATATATGTCAATGCTACTCTCTCACTTCATCCCAGCTTACCCTTCCGCCTCCCCGTGTCCCCAAGTCCATTCTCTACGTCTGCGTCTTTATTCCTGTCCTGCCTCTAGGCTCGTCAGAACCTTTTTTTTTTTTTAGATTCCATATATATGTGTTAGCATACGGTATTTGTTTTTCTCTTTCTGACTTACTTCACTCTGTATGACAGACTCTAGGTCCATCCACCTCACTACAAATAACTCAATTTCGTTTCTGTTTATGGCTGAGTAATATTCCACTGTATATATGTGCCTCATCTTCTTTATCCATTCATCTGTTGATGGGCACTTAGGTTGCTTCCATGTCCTTGTGCCATTAATCTTTAAGAACCACTGCCCTAAAACTAATCTACTTTGAGAATTCCTCTGATGTTTATTTCCTTCTCTATGTTCTAAAGAATCCTTATGGGCAGGAATACCATTGGGTTCAAATTGGCCGCAAATTTCCATCCACATCTCCAAGCATGTCTTTGTTGTCAAGAATACTGTCTGATGCAGCAAATGTTTGCTTTCTCTGTATTTCGGGATGTGTTCGGAGGTGATTAAGATGAAGAGGTGGCAGAGTGGTTAGGGTAGGCAAGGTACATGAAAAATGTGACCAGCATTTTTTGGCTGCTTATAAGGCAAAGCTACTTATAAACTACTCACGTGACCTCTGTGCCTTCATGGGTGTTTCTTCTCTATATAGTAACAGGCTACAGTTATACAGTCACCGCTCACAGGAGCCCAGGGACTTTCTATTGGAGAATACCCCTCCTGTACCACCTCCTCCTTCTCTCTGTGCCTTGATGCCCATGGAGCTGTCCCATCGAGTCTGTCAGCAAAGTTGGCGTTCTAGTCTGTTTCTAAAGAGCATATTTTAATCTTCTCTGAGGGAAAACTAATCTGAGTGGAATTAAGAACCAATGTGATTTTTTTATTATTAAATGGTGGAAAGTGGGAGCTAAAATATCGTGGATTTCCAGTATGTGGAGACCGGAAAGATTAGCACTACTGCTAATCAGTAGTGCTGACACTACCAACATCACCAGTGATGTTAATGACCAAAAAGTTTGTTCGGGTGTATCATGAGTTCTGTTTGTACAGGTTTAATTTCCAGGTGGTTTTGTAATCAGGCATTTATTTATTCAGCAAATGTTTATTGAGCCCCTAATAGGACCAGGCAGGAATCCAGTGATACCTGGAGACACAGACCTGGTGTCATCTCACACTGAGGCCATTTGCACCACCCACCCACGAATCTTCTCAAATCTGTTGTGATTTTACAACATGTTTAAATAACAAGGAGCTTCTTCCAAACACAGAGCCCTCAACATCAAAATCAAAAACTATGATACCTGCACACACACAGAGACACACTCACATACCACACATACACGCATATGGAATATATCATTATTCTTACACATAAATTTTTTTTTTATTTTTTTTTATTTTTTTTAAAGGGGTGACAACGTTTTTATAGCTACTTTATTTATTTATTTATTTATTTTTGGCTGTGTTGGGTCTTCGGTTCGTGCGAGGGCTTTCTCTAGTTACGGCAAGTGGGGGCCACTCTTCATCGCAGTGCAGGGACCGCTCTTCATCGCGGTGCGCGGGCCTTTCACTATCGCAGCCCCTCCCGTTGCGGGGCACAGGCTCCAGACGCGCAGGCTCAGTAGTTGTGGCTCACGGGCCCAGCTGCTCCGCGGCATGTGGGATCCTCCCAGACCAGGGCTCGAACCCGTGTCCCCTGCATTAGCAGGCAGATTCTCAACCACTGCGCCACCAGGGAAGCCCTCTTACACATAAATTCTTACACATAAATTTTTTTCCAAAAATCAGTTGTTATTCCTTCACATATATTTTAAACTAAAATTACAGAGAATCAACTAGATGCCAGTATAAAATAAAAATTAAAATAAATGAATAAATAAAATTACAGAGATACTCTGTCATGGAAAATATTCTTATTTGTGTTGATAGCCAAGGTAGACTATACTTTGAACACTGTAAAAAATGATATTTGTGATGCTAATAAGGAGATGCTGATACTATTTCTCAGTGTTTACTTATTTACTCTTTCACATTCAGTGTTGGCAACAGGCACTGCCTATGTGCACATATGTGATACTATTCACATGTGACACACAGGTGTGATACTATTCAGTTATTAGTATATTTGAACCCTCAGTCTGAGACTTTCAGCTCCTCATATATGTTCTCTCATCATAATATCTACTTACTTCTGATAAATAGTAGATTCATGAAGGCTGAAGGGCTGGGGAAAGAAAGCATCCTTGACCTCTTACTGCCAGTTGAGACCAATCGTGTCAATATAAACCTCACGTAGCAGGCACACAATCAGTATTTTTTGAATGAATGAACAGATGGCAACATTTTCTAAAACAATAAGACCAAATGGTGAAGATGGTTCTAAGTGTCTAATTTAACCCCAATTTAAAGACCTGCATATGTTGAGGTTTTGTGAAGTCTTAATTCAGCATTGTATTGATGGCCAGAAGTTCAGAACCAGAACTGGCCTCTGGAGCCAAGAAAACTATAAAGCAGCATCATTTCCCAGGATCACTTGGTTCTAGTGGGGAGGGGTCATTTCCCCTCTGTCCCTCAAGGACTTCTTTTACTAAATGTTATAGATTCTAATGCTTAGACAGACCAGGTTCTCTGAAATATCTTTGAAATAACCACTGGAGAAGTGAATCAGAGGCCTCAGTAGCAGACACAAATATAGAGCCAAACAATTAGAGGTGGTAGAGAAAAACCCCAGGGACGTAGTTCTAAGGTTAGTGGTGCTGCATGTCTTTTTAAGGCTGTGATTACACAGCTAGGGGTGGGGAAACCTATCAAAAGTTCTCTAATATAATTAACTGACATCCTTTGGTTGTATTAACATCCCGGTGATTCTGATTGACTTCTCCCACTTGCATCGTTCCCGCCCCTTGTAACCAGGACCTTAGTGGAAGGTGGGATGCTGGCATAGCCTCCGGACAACTCATGAGAGAGTCAGCACCATAGTGTGACTTGAAATCCCGTGGAGGAGATCCTGCCCCGCACTGCTGGTCGTACATCTGATAAAGTTCTTTAAAAGTCTTGATGTAGCGTCCACCTGCCTCTCATTGACATGCCACGTGAAGGGTGAGGAGGTGGGTAATGGCTGCCTTCCCCCCCATGCTCTTCCATCTGTGAAGGAAGAGAGCTATTTCCTAATCCCATGGGAACCATGTGGAGCTCGTCCAGTCACCAAAATGGTAACCCAGCAGTTCTAACTTGGCAATCACAAGTCCTTTAGGGATCACCCTAAAATCTAATACATTTTACAGAAGTGAACGTAGCATATTGATCTTGAGTTTGAAGTCATAACTGACATCAGTGGCAATGTAGAGGCCTAGGTAGGGGCAACCCCCAGTCCAAGTATAGAAATCATGTGCTGAGTGGTATCCTTTCCAAATCTCTCATCACCTTCTAATATTTGTGGAAACATTCAGAAATTGTTCATCAACAGTAAAATTTTGTGAATGACTATTGTGTAGTCTGAATAGGATTTTCAGAAGGGGTTAAATTGCTACAGATGACTAAAATAAAAAGGTACATTTTTTAAAAAAATTAACTTGTTTTAGGCAATTAAATGTTAGTGTCTATTCTTGTCCCATGAAAGACTATGGTGAATCTTTTAACCTTTATTGGTAAGCTAAAAAAAATAAGGTTGATGAGAAAGAATAGTTTCAGTCCCTGTGAAACCTCTTAGGCATACTTGTCAAGAAAAATTAAAGCTGTTTTACGTGCATACTTTTGCATGATAAATAAGAGCATTTTTAGGAATATTTATTTGTAATATTGTGGCTTTGATTTTAAAAGCTGATGCACTAGAAATGTAACAGTTATAACCAACGTATAGTAGTGTGGCAACAGATTCGAGCAGTTTTTTTCCTCCATGTATTCTGTTTTGTTTTCTCTTCCAGGGCTGATATACGCCCCCGGTTTTCTAGGTTAAATGTGGTTCTTTTGGTGCTTTCCTCCATGCATCCTTTGGGGAGGTAGCAATGCAGGACACAGTGGGTAGCTTTCCAACATGCATCCTTTGGGGAGGTAGCAAAGCAGGCCACGGTGGGTAGAAGTCAAGAATTGATCTCAGAAAGTGTCACACCTTCATCCCTAACTCCAGGTGACTGTCTCAAGCACAGTTTTCTTTGGTCACGAAAGAGGTCAGTAGGAGCACAGAATTACTGGGCAAAAAAGGGACCTTAGATAACATTTGGGGTGGGGGGTGGGGCTTTAGTTTTCTGTTTGCATATACATGCATTTTGGTTTTGTAAATGGTTGCAGAGAGACAAATGTAAGTCTACCACTTTTACTAAAATATTACAGTTCTCTTGTTTGTATGTGAAAGGTCGAAATCCATATACATACATACATAGTTATACAGAGTCTAGAGTGGATTTTTTTAACTACTTATTGAGTTATGGCAAGGAGTTTAACACTCATTATTTCCAAAACCTCTTCACTTCTCAGGATCTGAAGTAATTCTCTTTGTTCTGTTGGCTGGATACAAAGCCACAGCAGCAGAATTAAAATCATGAGAAATGCATTATTGTCTCATGTATGTACTATTGGTGAAGGGAAAGGAAAATTCTGCTTAGGTGAGTTAAAAAAAGAAAAGAAAAGAAAATTATCCTTTTAAGCCATTGAACTAAAATTTTGGATAGAAATTTTGCAGAAGTAATTTCACTTTCCCACCTGGCAAAACAATATATACACTGAACATAGCATTGTTCTCACCCTAAATATCCCAAGACTACGCTTCTTTTTGCTGATTTTTGTCTGTCAAAATGTCACATTCTGAGCGGGATTGCCTCGGCCCCATTTTTTTTTCTTCTACTGTGACTTGGGTTGAGAGAGTGGTAACAAGGCTTGTTAGAGACATGTCTGAGATTGATTCTGAGTGATAGCTAAGAGCTTAGCTAAGAACGAAAAGCCTGGGGTTTAGTACAGAAATGCTGTAACAAGTAGTTAACTGGGTCCACTCTTTTGCCCTGGGTCCTTCTGTTTATTGCCTAAGTGAAGCATCAGTGCACTGAAAATCAATCACCAATCCTTCTTGTCAGTTAGGCATAGCTGGGATGCAATTTTGCATGCTTTCTTGACAAGGAACAAAGCTCAGCCATTCCAAGAAACAAGGAGGTGACATGAAAATGTAAATGAAAGTAAAGTGCTTTCAATGCTTACTCAATTAATTGAGTGTTAAGTAGTTTCCTCCTACTGAGATCAAAAATGGGAAGGATGGAAAAGATAAAAATTAGTCCTTTAAAATAGATCAGTCTAAATAATTGTTACACATAAGTAATTTGTCCTATATAATGGAATGGTTAGAAATAAGAAGTTAGATTACCTGGCTTCAAATCTCTGCCATTTATAGCTGTGTGACCTTGGACAGATTAACCATTCTGCCTTGGTGTTCTCATCTGTAAAGTGAAGGGAATCCTAGCACTAGTTCATCAATCATGAATGCAGTAATGAGAGGAGATTGCTTAAATTGTGGGAACTAAGTGCTTGATACCCAGATCACAGTGACTGAAGAGTCATGTAGCTCTGGGTACCTCATTGAGCCTGTGGAGGAAATGGGCACTGATTCTGAAGACTTTCTGTCCTAAGGTACCTCTTTTCTATGTAGGGGGAATATCTAATATCCAGTGCAGTGAAATGTTCCACTCAGTGATCTTCCATTAGGAATTTAGCTTTTCTAGATTTTAAATGCTTGTCACACAGCTGGAGTCATGTTTTCATTCTTTAAAGAGGAAACTGGGCATTTTGGATTCTTTGGTGAAATACAGGTGCATGGCTCTGCCAAGTTTAGTTCTGGAATCAACTGCGAAATCCCCACCAGTTATAGTTTTAATGGTACGCAGTCCTAAGCTAACGTTGAATGCAGCACGGGGGTGCCAGTTGCTTGACTGATAAAAAAAAACAAGAGACGCTTCGTGACTACAAAACAAAAACACTCTCACAAAATAAAACAGTGAGGCCCTGATTCGTTTCTTTGCCCACCTTAGATGCCACTGTATGTGAGAGATTATCATGGGAAACACATCTTGCTATAATGTGGAGCCTTTAGGCGTTTGATGTGCTAACTGCCCTCGCTTGGATCTGGTCTGTAATTTATCATTGGGGTGTCCTACCTTGCTCAAATGCACCCTTGGCGGGCAGAGGCAAAGCTAATATACTTTCCAAGTGTATTTGAATTGCTTCAATAAATCACAGCTGCCATTGTAAGCAGCTTTATCATTTGCCAGAACAATAAGTTATCTTCATGCTTTATAGATGCAGTGCTCGCCAAGACTTTTATTTGTGTAAATTGTAATGCATCATAACCCATTTCCGAAAATGAAATTAGGAAGCCACATATATATATATATATATATATGGTTTTTTTTTTAAGATGCAAGGAAATAGTCCAAGGAACTCGTTTAGGCTCACCAAGAAATGGGGAGATTTTTATCCTGCTTATTTTATAGTAGCAATTTATTTCTTTATTATTACTATAATGATGTGGGCATGAAACGCTTGCAATTGGGGTTAAACTTCATTCAGCTCTTTACTGCTCCAGTGTCTCAGTAAAACCAGTCCACAAAGAAATAGGACTGAGCACAAATGGTTCCCATTGGCTCAGCCAGGCACAAGTTGGAGAAACCTGCTGTTTCATAAATATTTGTTTCTATTGACAGCTCTATTAGCAGTCATTCCAATAAATCAGGCTGCAGAGTCAAAATTTTAGCCCATAGTGATCTCTGGGACTGACTTCCAGTTTCCTCTTTATTTCACGATGACCAAACCCGAATTCAAACCTGATTTGAACCCGTTAGACTCCTGAGAGGGAAATGTATTACATAACAATATTATGTCTGAAGATCCCAATGAGGAAAACATAACCTAATTTTAATACTATTTCAGGACTCTAATCAACATGATGAACAATAAAATGTGCTCTTTTTTATTGGCTTGACTGAATAACTGCTAAATATTTATAAACTAATTTGCTATCACTTCTTCCATGATAAGAAAATACTTTTGTTCATAATTGCCTCAGTAGCTCACTCCAAGCAGAGAAAACAATGTTTGTCAAGAAGCCAGGTTTCATAATTAGAAACTAATTTATTTGTTTCAAAGCCAAGTGTTTTCCCATGCATATTACAATATTTGGATTAGCTTTAATTTTTTCTGTCTTTATTACCAAGAGGGGACTTATACATCCTGCCATGGAATTTTAGATTTTTCCATCCATCTCTTGAGTTTACAACGCTGTTTATTTTTATATCAAACTGCCCAGTAGCTATTATTAAGAGCGTCATAAACCCCTCCTTTTTGCGTGATTACAGGATCTTGAAACCAGTGTTTTCCAACCTATCAGTAGTGGTCCCATCCTGCCCCTTAAGCAGAACTCCATGCTCACCAATTCTCGATCATCAGTGTCCAAGTCAGCGTCAGTTCCCCCAACATCGGCAGTTTATTCAGGATGCATCCCCATGACTCTCATCTTCTCATTACTTCCATTCCCTTACATGGTTTCTGGCTCCACCAGCCACCTCCTTAACTTTCTGATGCCAAACCCAGGCAAACCCACCCCAGCTCCGGGCTCATACCCTGCTAGCTGACTATGCATTCCTGTGTGCATGGGGCGGGGGCAGCGGTGGGGGTAAAGGATGGGGAGGATGGAGGTAGAGATGGGACTCAGATTTAAGCAGGTAGAATTTTGCCTTTCTCCTTCCTATTTCTTCTTTTTTCCCAGGCCCTCACCACATTGCCTTCTTTCTTTTTTTTTTTTTTTTTGAAATTTTGAATTTTATTTTATTTTTTTTTAATACATCAGGTTCTTATTAGTTATCCATTTTATACATATTAGTGTGTATATGTCAATCCCAATCTCCCAATTCATACCACCACCACCAACAACCCCTGCCACTTTCTCCCCTTGGTATCCATACATTTGTTCTCTACATCTGTGTCTCAATTTCTGCCCTGCAAACCGGTTCACCTGTACCATTTTTCTAGATTCCACGTATATGCGTTAATATACGATATTTGTTTTTCTCTTTCTGGCTTACTTCACTCTGTATGACAGTCTCTAGATCCATCCACGTCTCTACAAATGACCCAATATCATTCCTTTTTATGGCTGAGTAATATTCCATTGTATATATGTACCACAACTTCTTTATCCATTCGTCTGTTGATGGGCATTTAGGTTGCTTCCATGACCTGGCTATTGTAAAGAGTGCTGCAGTGAACATTGGGGTGCATGTGTCTTTGTGAATTATGGTTTTCTCTGGGTATATGCCCAATAGTGGGATTGCTGGGTCATATGGTAATTCTATTTTTAGATTTTTAAGGAACCTCCATACTGTTCTCCATAGTGGCTGTATCAATTTACATTCCCACCAACAGTGCAAGAAGGTTCCCTTTTCTCCACACCCTCTCCAGCATTTGTTGTTTGTAGATTTTCTGATGATGGCCATTCTGACTGGTGGGAGGTGATACCTCACTGTAGTTTTGATTTTCATTTCTCTAATTATTAGTGATGTTGAGCAGCTTTTCATGTGCTTCTTGGCCATCTGTATGTCTTCTTTGGAGAAATGTCTATTTAGGTCTTCTGCCCATTTTTGGATTGGGTTGTTTGTTTAATATTGAGCTGCAGGAGCTGTTTATATATTTTGGAGATGAATCCTTTGGCAGTTGATTCATTTGCAAATATTTTCTCCAATTCTGAGGGTTGTCTTTTTGTCTTGTTTGTAGTTTCCTTTGCTTCACAAAAGCTTTTAAGTTTCAATAGGACCCATTTGTTTATTTTTGTTTTTATTTCCATTACTCTAGGAGGTGGATCAAAAAAGATCTTGCTGTGATTTATGTCAAAGAGTGTTCTTCCTATGTTTTCTTCTAAGAGTTTAATAGTGTCCGGTCTTACATTTAGGTCTCTAACCCATTTTGAGTTTATTTTTGTGTATGATGTTAAGGAGTGTTCTAATTTCATTCTTTTACATGAAGCTGTCCAGGTTTCCCAACACCACTTATTGAAGAGACTGTCTTTTCTCCATTGTATATCCTTGCCTCCTTTGTCATAGATTAGTTGACCATAGGTGTGTGGGTTTATCTCTGGACTTTCTATCCTGTTCCATTGATCTATAGTTATGTTTTTGTGCCAGTACCATACTGTCTTCATTACTGTAGCTTTGTAGTATAGTCTGAAGTCAGGGAGTCTGATTCCTCCAGCTCCGTTTTGTTCCCTCAAGACTGCTTGGGCTATTTGGGGTCTTTTGAGTCTCCATACAAATTTTAAGATTTTTTGTTCTAGTTCTGTAAAAATTGCCATTGGTAATTTGATAGGGATTGCATTGAATCTGTAGATTGCTTTGGGTAGTATAGTCATTTTCACAATATTGATTCTTCCAGTCCAAGAACATGGTATATCTCTCCATCTGTTGATATCATCTTTAATTTCTTTCATCAGTGTCTTACAGTTTTCTGCATACAGGTCTTTTGTCTCCCTAGGTAGGTTTATTCCTAGGTATTTTATTCTTTTTGTAGCAGTGGTAAATGGGAGTGTTTCCTTAACTTCTCTTTCAGATTTTTCACCATTAGTGTATAGGAATGCAAGAGATTTCTGTGCATTAATTTTGTATCCTGCAACTTTACCAGATTCATTGATTAGCTCTAGTAGTTTTCTGGTGGCATCTTTAGGATTCTCTATGTATAGTATCATGTTATCTGCAAACAGTGCCAGTTTTACTTCTTCTTTTCCGATTTGGATTCCTTTTATTTCTTCTTGTTCTCTGATTGCTGTGGCTAAAACTTCCAAAACTATGTTGAATAATAGGGGTGAGAGTGGACATCCTTGTCTCGTTCCTGATCTTAGAGGAAATGGTTTCAGTTTTTCACCATTGAGAATGATGTTTCCTGTGGGTTTGTCATATATGGCCTTTATTATATTCAGGTAGGTTCCCTCTGTGCCCACTTTCTGGAGAGTTCTTATCATAAATGGGTGTTGAATTTTGTCAAAAGCTTTTTCTGCGTCTATTGAGATGATCATATGGTTTTTATTATTCAATTTGTTAATATGGTGTATCACATTGATTGTTTTGCAAATATTGAAGAATTCTTGTGTCCCTGGGATAAATCCCACCTGACCATGGTGTATGATCCTTTTAATGTGTTGTTGAATTCTGTTTGCTAGTATTTTGTTGAGGATTTTTGCATCTATATTCATCAGTGATATTGGTCTGTAATTTTCTTTTTTTGTAGTATCTTTGTCTGGTTTTGGTATCAGGGTGATGGTGGCCTCGTAGAATGAGTTTGGGAGTGTTCCTTCCTCTGCAATTTTTTGGAAGAGTTTGAGAAGGATGGGTGTTAGCTCTTCTCTAAATGTTTGATAGAATTCACCTGTGAAGCCATCTGGTCCTGGACTTTTGTTTGTTGGAAGATTTTCAATCACAGTTTCAATTTCATTATTTGTGATTGGTCTGTTCATATTTTCTATTTCTTTCTGGTTCAGTCTTGGAAGGTTATACCTTTCTAAGAATTTGTCCATTTCTTCCAGGTTGTCCATTTTATTGGCATAAAGTTGCTTGTAGTAGTCTCTTAGGATGCTTTGTATTTCTGCGGAGTCTGTTGTAACTTCTCCCTTTTCATTTCTGATTTTATTGATTTGAGTACTCTCCCTCTTTTTCTTGATGAGTCTGGCGAATGGTTTATCAATTTTGTTTACCTTCTTAAAGAACCAGCTTTTAGTTTTATTGATCTTTGCTACTGTTTTCTTTGTTTCTATTTCATTTATTTCTGCTCTGATCTTTATTTCTTTCCTTCTGCTAACTTTGGGTTTTGTTTGTTCTTCTTTCTCTAGTTCCTTTAGGTGTAAGGTTAGATTGTTTATTTGAGATTTTTCTTGTTTCTTGAGGTAGGCTTGTATTGCTATAAACTTCTCTCTTAGAACTGCTTTTGCGGCATCCCACAGGTTTAGGATCGTCCTGTTTTCGTTGTCATTTGTCTCTAGGTATTTTTTGATTTCCTCTTTGATTTCTTCAGTGATCTCTTGGTTATTTAGTAATGTATTGTTTAGCCTCCATGTGTGTGTTTTTTTATTTCTTTCCTGTAATTGATTTTTAATTTCATAGCGTTGTGGTCAGAAAAGATGCTTGATATGATTTCAGTTTTCTTAAATTTACTGAGGCTGGATTTGTGACCCAAGATGTGATCTATCCTTGAGAATGTTCCATGCACACTTGAGAAGAAAGTGTAATCTGCTGTTTTTGGTGAAATATCCTATAAATATCAATTAAATCTATCTGGTCTATTGTGTCATTTAAAGCTTGTGTTTCCTTATTAATTTTCTGTTTGGGTGATCTGTCCATTGGTATAAGTGAGGTGTTAAAATCCCCCACTATTACTGTATTACTGTCGATTTCCTCTTTTATAGCTGTCAGCAGTTGCCTTATGTATTGAGGTGCTCCTGTGTTGGGTGCATATCTATTTATAATTGTTATATTTTCTTCTTGGATTGATCCCTTGATCATTATGTAGTGTCCTTCCTTGTCTCTTGTAACATTCTTTATTTTAAAGTCTATTTTATCTGATGTGAGTATAGCTACTCCAGCTTACTTTTGATTTCCATTTGCATGGAATATCTTTTTTCCATCCCCTCACTTTCAGTCTGTATGTGTCCCTAGGTCTGAAGTGGGTCTCTTGTAGACAGCATATATATGGGTCTTGTTTTTGTATCCCTTCAGTGAGCCTGTGTCTTTTGGTTGGAGCATTTAATCCATTCACGTTTAAGGTAATTATCAATATGTATGTTCCTATTACCATTTTCTTCATTGTAATGGGTTTGTTTTTGTAGGTCCTTTTCTTCTCTTGTGTTTCCCACTTAGAGAAGTTCCTTTAGCATTTGTTGTAGAGCTGGTTTGGTGGTGCTGAATTCTCTTAGCTTTTGCTTGTCTGTAAAGCTTTTGATTTCTCCATCTAATCTGAATGAGATCCTTGCCGAGTAGAGTAATCTTGGTTGTAGGTTCTTCCCTTTCATCACTTTAAATATGTCATGCCACTCCCTTCTGGCTTGTAGAGTTTCTGCTGAGAAATCAGCTGTTAACCTTATGGGAGTTCCCTTGTATGTTTTTTGTCATTTTTCCCTTCTTGCTTTCAATAATTTTTCTTGTCTTTAATTTTTGTCAGTTTGATTACTATGTGTCTTGGCATGTTTCTCCTTGGGTTTATCCTGCCTGGGACTCTCTGTGCTTCCTGGACTTGGGTGGCTATTTCCTTTCCCATGTTAGGGAAGTTTTCGACTATAATCTCTTCAAATATTTTCTCAGGTCCTTTCTCTCTCTCTTCTCCTTCTGGGACCCCTATAATGCAAATGTTGTTGCGTTTAATGTTGTCCCAGAGGTCTCTTATGCTGTCTTCATTTCTTTTCATTCTTTTTTCTTTATTCTGTTCCATGGCAGTGAATTCCACCATTCTGTCTTCCAGGTCACTTATCCGTTCTGCCTCAGTTATTCTGCTATTAATTCCTTCTAGTGTAGTTTTCATTTCAGTTATTGTATTGCTCATCTCTGTGTGTTTGTTCTTTAATTCTTCTAGGTCATTGTTAAACATTTCTTTCATCTTCTCGATCTTTGCCTCCATTCTTTTTCCGAGGTCCTGGATCTTCACTATCATTATTCTGAATTCTTTTTCTGGAAGGTTGCCTATCTCCATTCATTTAGTTGTTTTTCTGGGGTTTTATCTTGTTCCTTCATCTGGTACATAGCCCTATGCCTTTTCATCTTGTCTATCTTTCTGTGAATGTGTTTTTTGTTCCACAGGCTGCAGGATAGTAGTTCCTCTTGCTTCTGCTGTCTGCCCTCTGGTGGATGAGGCTATCTAAGAGGCTTGTGCAAGTTTCCTGATGGGAGGGACTGGTGGTGGGTAGAGCTGGCTGTTGCTCTGGTGGGCAGAGCTCAGTAAAACTTTAATCTGCTTGTCTGCTTATGGGTGGGGCTGGGTTCCCTCCCTGTTGGTTGTTTAGCCTGAGGTGACCCAACACTGGAGCCTACCTGGGCTCTTTGGTGGGGCTAATGGCGTACTCTGGGAGGGCTCACGCTAAGGAGTACTTCCCAGAACTTCTGCTGCCAGTGTCCTTGTCCTCACGGTGAGACACAGCCACCCCTCTCCTGCCTCTGCAGGAGACCCTCCAACACTAGCAGGTAGGTCTGGTTCAGTCTCCTATGGAGTCACCGCTCCTTCCCCTGGGTCCCGATGCACACACTACTTTGTGTGTGCCCTCCAAGAGTGGACTCTCTGTTTCTCCCAGTCCTGTCGAAGTCCTGTAATCAAATCCCGCTAGCCTTCAAAGTCTGATTCTCTAGGAATTCCTCCTCCCGTTGCCGGACCCCCAGGTTGGGAAGCCTGACGTGGGGCTCAGAACCTTCACTCCAGTGGGTGGACTTCTGTGGTATAAGTGTTATCCAGTTTGTGAGTCACCCACCCAGCTGTTATGGGATTTTATTTTATTGTGATTGTGCCCCTCCTACCGTCTCATTGTGGCTTCTCCTTTGTCTTTGGCTGTGGAGTATCTTTTTTGGTGAGTTCCAGTGTCTTCCTATTGATGATCATTCAGCAGTTAGTTGTGATTCCGGTGCTCTCTCAAGAGGGAGTGAGAGCATATCCTTCTAGTCTGCCCTCTTGAACCAATCTCTCTTGCCTTCTCTCTTTGATTCCATGGAAGGGAGCTAATTTCCTGTTCCCCAGAATGGATTCAGTTGGCAAATCCTGCTCCCAACAGTTTAAGTGGAAAGAGAGCTATAATTTTTGGAAGATCTGCTCATTTTCACCAAACACGGGGCAATGCCTAACACTGAGATTTTAATGATTCCTCTTCTAGACAACCAGTTATTTATGGGACTATCAGTATTTTATAAATACCCATTTAAAGAAGACAAACAAGTGATAGTTGCTATTTATAATATCATTAATTTTAATAGCATATCTTTGGAAGAAAAGAGCTATACAATTAAATATAGTATGCCATCATAGATGATTGTTTAGAAAGTTAATTAGCAACACTTCTATATAAAATCCCATTCAAATATTTGCTTTTTATTTAAAAAATCTCCATTTGAGCATGTTGAGTTTTACATTTTTTCAAGTGCTGAATTGAGCATGACTCACTTTCGTTTATCTATCTTTTCACCAAAAGGCTGCCTGCGTCCTTTTCTAAATTATTGCAATGTTACAGTATTATTAGTATAATTATTTTATCATTAAATGCTTGCGATTTATTATCATATTGCCATTGTGTTCTTTAAATCCTGGCATGATATTTTTCAATATCCTGAGTTCACTGTATAGGCATAGTTTACTAAATAATTAGGAATGTTATGGAAATGAGAAAGAACTAGAATAAAGGAATTTCTCCTTGGGGGTGTCAACCTGTGTTAAGCCCAGGTGGAACGTTAAGGGAATGATTATTGAGAATCTATGAAGAAATGATGCACTCTCTGTCTCTCTCTGTCTCTCTCTGTCTCTCTCTCTGTCTCTCTCTGTCTCTCTCTCTCTCTCTCTCTGTCTCTCCCTCTCTCATTCTATTGGGTTGGTCAAAAAGTTCATTCGGGTTTTCCCATAAGATGGTACAGAAAAACCCGAATGAACTTTTTGGCCAACCCAATATATGCTTATATATCTATATCTTGAGAGAGTAAAAATTAGCCCAGGCTGAGAAAGTAAAACTCTGCACAGCCATTCATCAGGCTGGAATAACAGACACAGAGAACAGCAGGGGCAACATTAACAGGATGTGTGTCTCCTAAGGACAGGGAAATCTAGAGTCCCAATAACCCCCTTATGTGAGTGACTGCTGCCCTCTTATTCACGGAGAAATCTTGTCCTCTTACATTATGGACTATGTGAAGTTACATCAGTGAAGAATAAAACTTCCCACTCCCACCTGGAAGACCTAAGTCACTGTAACATAGAGAAGCAGCCTTGATTTACAACCCATGTGCAGGGGTTCAGACAGACGCTTCTGGACACAGCATTTCACATCTATCCTAACCTTGTGGTTAAGAGAAAGGAGACAGGACCCTAGGTCCACTGTGCCGTCCAGAGGTGGGGATGTTAACTCCTTACACAGCTCTGCTTTGCTTTAAACCAATTAAAACTGCTTCACTTAAATGCTGTCTAAACTCCCTATGAGACCTATATTTCCCTCTGTCCTTTGTTGGTAAGACACCCTAAAGTTCCTCTGCTGTGTGGCCTCCCTCATTGCAACAGGTAATAATTTATCAAATTACAGTTTTTTTTTCTTGGTAGTTTTAGGCTGATTGTGCTAAGACAATCTCTATCCATCCACCCAGACCCCTTTGATGATAATTTGGGGCAAATTTTCTTTGCGCCTGCCTAGAAAAGTATACATTCCTGTAGCCAAAGCAATGCTGCCTTGCCAAGAAACAGGAAAGGCAATTGATATGGAAACATCATGGGAGTAGAGGTATTGCTTGGAAAAACATGTGGTTTGGTTTAGAAACTCACAAAAGTTTCCCCCTAACTACAAAAATTAAAATTGTACAACTCTGCAGGAGAGTGGTGGTATGGAAACCACTAAGGAGAGGTTTCACAATCCAGGGGACTCACTACTTAAATTTGCAGTGTTGTCACATTTCATGGAACCCACTGCACCCGTGTAAACATAAAGGCAGCTGGAAAGCTTCTCAACCACAGCATTCATTGACTGCCAAATGCTCATCTGAAATGTACTTCTTTTTTGTTGTCTCTGGGATTAAAACCAAACCTGTTTTATATGATGTTCTTCTCAGCCTAGCCCCAAATTGGCCTTCTAAATTCTCTTAAAGAAGGAATGCCCTTAGTCT
This sequence comes from Balaenoptera acutorostrata, assembly GCF_949987535.1. Classification (NCBI taxonomy): domain Eukaryota; kingdom Metazoa; phylum Chordata; class Mammalia; order Artiodactyla; family Balaenopteridae; genus Balaenoptera; species Balaenoptera acutorostrata. The sequence continues at coordinate 50,428,261 of NC_080073.1, read as the reverse complement.
TTTGGATGTCTCAGATCACTCCTTTTACTCGTTTCTTTTCTTTTCACCAGCTTGGTGTAGGCAAGAGTGGCTGGGTTTTACCAACAGTAGTTTCTTTAAGGGTGTATGTTAGTAAGATTAATAAACTGGTTCTGAGTCTTGGGAGTCATGTTTTTATAGCTCAAGCTGTCTCTACTGTTGGAATGGTGGCCTTTCATCTCCATGACTTGGGGACAGAGCATTAGGAAGTAGCATGTGGTTCTTTTTACCACAAACAGCATTGACTGTTTGTGGTGAAACAGTTCTTGCCACGGTTTTAGAAGACTCTTGAAGAATGGCCCCAGCCCTCAGAACGCGAACTATTTGATTATGAGTTTTCACAGGTGGGCAGTGACTCTGCCAGCATCCCTTGATGCCCCATCATTTTTGAGCCTGGTAGATGGCCTGCAGAAGAATTAAACATAAAATGTTAACATCACAAACAGTAGACTGCTGAGTCTTCCCATGCCATGATTCTTTATACCCTAATAGGCAGTTTGTGTCATTCATGTAATTTACTTGACAATGGGAAGGTTATGTGGAGGAATCACTGCTGTAATATATTATTTCAGTCAGCAGATGGTTGTGTGGTGTGGCAAATAGAATTAATCATCAATAAAGACCCAGGGTTTTCAAAAGAGAGCAGGAGAGTGTCTGTCAATATTGGCAAAACATGAAGGTCCTGAATTGTCAGAACTGGAAGAATCGTCCAGCACTCTCATTCTTCGCCTGTGGGGTGTGGTGAGTTACGTGCTCTGCCCAAAGCCACAGTGTTCATCTGTGTGTGACCTGACCCCTTCCATTGGGAGATAATTTCTTTTCTCTTACTTTTGTTGGAAACTGCCTGTGCCTTGGAGCTAGAGTCACCCTTAGCCAGGTGGGAAGTCAGAAGAGCTATGGACCACAGTGTTTCCCAGTCTCCTTGCCCACTTGCACGTTGGTGTCCGTCGTCACCTGTTTTACTTGTTGGCCTCTGGGTTCTACTCTTTCGAAACAAGGTGTCTGGGTGGAAGGTTACATAACATCAAGCCTTAATGCTGTTTTATCTATCAACTTTCATTTAACGATAACAATACATTTATTAAGCATCTGCTGTGTGCAGGAATTGTAACTGCATGGAGAGTATGGCATAAGCAAAGTGGGAACCATGTAACAAAGATAAATAACACAGAAGCAGTCTCTTAAGGGGACTTCAGTCAAGAGGAAGAAAAGTGACTCTTAAAATCATTGCATGGTCATATACATTAGCAAAATATTTTTAAAGGCCTTTTGGACTATATTCAAATCAAGATGGGTTTTTTTGGTCTGTTTATTTTCTCCCAAAAAATATTGATATAAACTGTTCTGAACAGACTGACCTTAACAGACTCCATGAAAACCCAACTCACATTAGGCCAAAAAAAATTTTTGTAAACCTAATATCAGATTTGGTTCAGGTTCAATATTATCTTTTCAAGTAGCAAATGTAGCTCTTCTTTGAATCCATTAAAGTTCTAATTTTGGTTGCAGCTGGTTATTGCACCCAGTGAGAAATGTAACCTTTGATGAATTTGGCAAGTTGAATTTGAAGCATTTGGAGGCATCTGTTGAAGTATCCAATGTCCATATCAGCTATTCCTGGAAGTGGGATAAAAAGAAAGGGTATTTAAATAGGAGACATCTTCCAGAGCTTCAGAAGTTTGTGACAGAATACTTATTTACTAAATTGTCTTCCATAAAGCAATCCTGTTTAAATATTAGAATGTTAAGAAGAGCTCTTAAACAGATCCAATTTAGCTCAGGGCCCTAGCTTGACAGTCATATTCATGGTGAGGAAACCAAGGCCAAGGGTGGTTAAGTCACTTGCTCAGAGCCATACAATGGAGTAAAAGTCGAGAGCTGAAGTTCAGGTTTCCGTACAACTGGTCAGTGATCAGCACAGCCAACCTTGTTTCAGAGATCAGGATGTTTTCTGCATCCAGACGTGCGGCCGTCGTGGCCTCCTGGGTGGTTCCTATAGTCTCAGACTCGCCAGCACATTTCAGTCTTGCCTTTCTCAAAGCCAGCCCGTTTTCTTTCCAGTCCAGTGGATTTACCTCTACTAGATATAATCCTCCTCTTTTTTTATTCTACTTTATTTTGGGCAATCATCTGCGTGGTGATCACAGATTTCTTAGCTGCAGATAAATTAAAGGGCTTTGGATGCCTGAGAACAGCTGCACAGGCTTCAGCTGGGTTAATGCATTGATTGGTTTCAGCCCTGCCTTGCAGGGTGCGAGCTGGAACCTGGCTCAGCTGCTCTTCTTTCTGGAAGGGCGCCTCTGTAACAGAGCCTCGCACTAGATTACAATTATTTTTGCCTACAGCCACTGTTCCTCATAGATATTTTACTTTTTATGGAAATGAGAAAGAAAGGATTTTATATTTTTAAAAGACAGCTTTCTTAGCCATATCTTCAGCATAAGCCTTGAGTTTCTTTTTATTCAGGGGACTCGAAACTGTGTCTCGAAAAATAAGTAGAAAGTATATCATCTTGAGGGCAAACCATCTTATTAGAGTGTGATGCCTTTCGGGCAGACGCTGGGAGTGGCGTACTCTTGGCAGCAAGTGAATTTCTAACTTCACATCATTTTTAAAGTTATAAATTAAAGCAACTTGAGTGTTTTCTCTCTATATGCCAGACAGTGTGCTTAGGGGTGTATTACTACTTAATCCTCACTCCAATCCTGTGAGATTGATGTCATCAATTGTGTCATCTCCCCCGCTTTCCAGATGATGGAAATAGAGGTTTGGCAAGGGGAAGTAACTGCCCTAGGAGACACAAGGAGTCTGTCACCCAAGGCTGGGTCTTTACTGTAATATATACTGCCTCCTGTGATTTGACAGCTGTGCCTACAAAATAGAACAGTAATCATCTTTGCTTTCTCCCAAAGAAATGTTTTTACTGGTCTTCACATGAGATGTTTGTATCCACTGAGACATCATTAGGTGTGTGGTCCTGGGTATTATTAGATATCAAATAGCGGTTCTTTCACACCTAGGGAAAGCGGTTGTAATCATCTATTTTTAAACTGCTCAACTATGTCCTTCATCATGATCTTGTTAGTAATGCTAGGCTGCTCAGGAGTTATCAGTCATGAAATTTCATCATATAAGCTTTCCAGGGGCTCTCACCTGCTGAAATACCAACTCTCCTTAATTAAAATTTTATTCTCAAGAGAAACAGCTCTATGTGTTTTTTGGTGAGTTAATAATGAAACTAATTATCATGGTTGGCTGCGTCTTTGGCTGCATCTAAATATGGACACTCGTAGTCTTGTGTTCCCTGGCAGCATTATGAAGACACACTGTCAGCTAAGCGGTGTTTTTGGGAGAGGTTCTGCCCACTCCATTTCAATCGAACACTTTTGGAAGACGGTGTCTGTGTCCTGCCTTTGCTGGTAGACAGTTTTATTGATGGGGAGGTACAAAAGGCTAACAGCCCAGCAAGCAGGGTGTTTTTATTTTAATGTGGCTGAGATAGGATGGAGAATGTCCCCCCAAAATGTGCTTACCAATTTAATAACAGATTAGAAAGGATTTCCCTAAGGACAAGCAATTTTTTAAAAAACATGGCTGGAAATATTACTAAATGAGAAACATTTTATGTTCTTTTAAATTTTATTGAAGTATAGTTGATTTACAATGTTGTGTTAATTTCTGCTATACAGCAAAGTGATTCAGTTATACATATATATATATTCTTTTTCATATTCTTTTCCATTGTGGTTTATCACAGGATATTGAATATAGAGTTCCCTGTACTACACAGTAGGACCTTGTTTATCCATCCTATATATACTAGTTTGCATCTGCTAATCCCAAACTCCCAATTCTTCCCCCCACTCCCCTTTTCCCCCTTGGCAACCACAAGTCTGTTCTCTATGTCTGTGAGTCTGTTTCTGTTTCCTAGACACGTGCATTTGTGTAGTATTTTAGATTCCACAAATAAGTGATAATCACATGGTAATTGTCTTTCTCTTTCTGACTTACTTCACTTAGTATGATGATCTATAGGTGCATCCATGTTGCTGCAAATGGCGTTATTTCATTCTTTCTATGGTTGAGTAATATTCCATTGTATGTATATACCACATCTTCTTCACCCATTCATCTGTCGATGGACATTTAGGTTGCTTCCATGTCTTGGCTATTGTAACTAGTGCTGCTGTTAACACTGGGGTGTGTGTATCTTTTCGAATTATAGTTTTGTCCGGATATATGCTCAGGAATGGGATTGCCTGATCATAGGGTAGGTCTATTTTCCGTTTTTTAAGGAACCTCCATACTGTTTTCCATAGTGGCTGCACCAATTTACACTCCCACCAACAGTGCAGGAGGGAGGAGCATCCTACATCTGTTGGTAGTCTCTCTTGGATTAGTCATAGATGCCTGAACTTGTCTAAGGCATTGAATTGCTCTTCATCAATGCAGATTTATTTCTTGTGAATTCCTCAAGCCCTCTCTTCCACTCCTATCTTCCACTCCTTTTTCATAGTTAGGATCTTGCTGGAAGAGTGTATTGAGAAGTTGACTGCTTTGAATCGTGTTTGTTATATTTGAATGATAAAGAATGAGAATTGCTCATTTCTCCCACTAGGTCAGGAGTTTTAAATTCTGGGTTTTGTGACTGGGTTTCTGGAGTTCCTGAAACCAGTGGAATTTTATGTAAAATGTCTTTTATATGTGCCCAGGTAAAACTGACTAGAAAACGGGTTCAAGACTCTCAGTAAATTATCAGTGTGATCCATAATCCTCGGTAACTGTTAAATGTCGGTGCCCTTGATCGATAAACTTCCCAGGGGTGCTTATTGTTTTGTTGCCTCCCTTTCAAAGGTTAGTGAGGAAATGAAGCAGTAGTTCCCAAACTGTGGACATTAGGGCTTCTGGAAGTTTCTGCTGTTAAAAACAGCA